>NW_023276806.1:268195341-268795341 GCF_003668045.3 Cricetulus griseus
CTGGCTGACATAGATGTGAACCAAGATACCAGCCTGTCACAGAAGGAAGACCCCATGTCACCTGCAAGGACAAGGGAGGATCTTTCGGGGACAAGCAGCTAACAGTGGGCCTGGATGAACGGGTGCAGGGCTGCATGAGAACACCAGACACCAGACGGAGGGGATGGTATGTCCCTCGCTCTTCAGGTTGGTTGCCAAGTTCCTGTGTAGAAACACTGATAAAAAGCCTGCTGAGGCTGGAGTCCCACTAGGTGAGGAAGGATGCTCAAACTGGGATCAGATTACACAGGACAGTGTTGAAGCTTTGGGATTTATTGAGCCATAAAAACCCAGGGTGTATTCTAAGAAGAGAGTTTGCTTTTGAAAAGCCACTCCCCACCCCCGCCCCATGAGGAAAATCTGGAGCAGGGACTGAAAAAGAGTAAATCTAGAAAGAAGAAAATGAGTCCAAAGACACGTGCCCTGGTCTGGGGTCTGTGGCGTTGGCCAGAGTGGTGACTCCCATGCACATCCCCGAGAAAGCCAATGGCTTGATTTGAGGAATGAAAGAAAATTGCCTGAGATGATTGGGACCCAAGGAACCTCAACATTTAGCTTAGCAGAGAAGGAAGCATTCCTTCTGGAAAGGGGAGGTGAGGGAATGTGGGAAAGCACAGATTACCACAGCCAAGAAGTGCCAGCCAGGAAGCTGCAAAGAGCAAGGAAGAGGAACCTAGGATGTGTCATCTGGACATCCCTGCTGGCTTCACCAAGAGATGCTGTGTGGAGGGGTCAGAGCAAAGCCTCACCGCAGTGGATGGCAAAGTGTCAGCAGGCAGGAAGTGCAGAAGAGACCAGCAGGGGTACTTCCATCAACACCTTTGTTTGTTTGTTTGTTTTATTCTTTGAAATATGGTCTGGACTTCAACTATATAGGCAAGAAGGCCTTGAACTTCTGTTCTCTTCCTACCTCTACTTTCCAAGTACTGGGATTATAGATGTGTACACTCACACCATTTTATATGTGTTGGGAATGGAATCCAGGAGGTCTTGCATGCAGGGCTAGCACACTACAACTTGAGCTACATCCCAACCTTGGCATGTCAGACTTTCTAACATAGTATATTATGCGGCTGGGCCGAATGCAAGTGTATAGGGGGTGGGGGACTGTGCATGTACACACATACATGTACATGTAAAGTCATAGACCACACAGTTCCTTAAAACGTAAATATACTTTAATAAGAATGTATAATAACAGTAAAACATTTGGATGTTTGTAAACTGAAGCACTCATAGCCGAGTAATTGACACAGAACAAGGTGAAAAGTAGTCATAGAAACAGCCTTTTTTTTTCTCCCCCTTCTGAGACAGGGTTTCTCTGTATTGCTTTGGAACCTGTTCTGGCACTCATTCTGTAGACCAAGCTGGCTTCAAACTCACAGAGATCTGCCTGCCTTTGCCCCCCCATCCCCCCCAGTGCTGGGATTAAAGGCGTGCACCACCAACGCCTGGCCATTCTTAACCTCAGGTAAAGCCAAGACAGCCAAGATGATGGAAAAAACATGTTCCAAACAAGGAAGAAGTGCTTGCTCAGAATTCAGTTAAAACCTATCTGCCTGTTTATTCAAATGTATTTTTCTAAATGAAATATGAAGTCATTTTGCCTTAATTGTGCCAGATTGCAATGGAGACAAATGGTCTCCCCCCTCCACCCCCAGACACTCCATTTCAAGCATGAAGCCACACTGCCATCTACTGGCTGACATGACATTTTCTTTCTTTTGACACATGATCCTATGTAGCCAAGCCGGCCCCAAACTCACTATGTAGTGGAGGAAACCTTGAACCTCTGATCTTCCTGCCTCCACCTCCACAGTGCTGGGATTACAGATGTGCACCGCCACTTTTGGTTCATGTGGTCCTGGGGATAGAATTCATGGTTTTGTGTGTGCCATGAATTTTGTGTGTGCCAAGCACTCTACCCACTGAGATACATTCTCAGCCCTTATAACACAAAATTGTTTCCATAGCATTTTAGATAAAATCTCTCTAATCACTGATTAAAACAGTAACAGTGAATTGTAATGTAGTGGTCATTTAAAATGTTAACGAATGGACACTATCTAAGTATTTTTGTAAGACTAAGATTTCCTGCAACACCTTGTGCACACCTATGTTAAGACACAATAGCGGGAAGTAGAATGAATATAAAAAGTGAGAGAAATCCTTCAAAACTGACGTCTAACATGAAATAAATTTGTCTCAGTGTGTCTTGATGAATACCATCTCTCTATTTGTCTATTGGAACTGGAGCAAATGTAGCCCCGGGGGGCCTCAAATGCCATCCATGTAGCCCAAGGGTTATCTTGAACCTCCTACCTCTACCTTCTGAGTGCTGGGGTCACAGACACACACTGTCCAGCTACTGGATAAGCATCTTTGAGACCTACATCTAGTTGTGCTCATCTCGTGACCACTGTAACTCCTTGATTCTAAATATTCCTCCTCTGCTGTCTATGGCAATGCTGTCTCAAGTAATTCTATTGCACTGGCAGGCACAGGAATGTTACACATATTGCTAACAGTGGCAATACTTTGTAGCAACAATGATACTGACTTGAATTTATCATATAGTTACTATGTGTCCTTAGAGTAAACCTGTCCTACATGCTTTTTTGTTTCTTTGTTTTTGCTTTTGTTTTTTGAGACAGGGTTTCTCTGTGGCTTTGAATCCTGCCCTGGAACTCGCTCTGTAGACCAGGCCAGCCTCCAACTTATAAAGATCTACCTGCTTCTGCCTCCTGAGTTCTGGGATTAAAGGCATGTGCCACCACCACCTGGCATCCTACACACATTTTTAAAAATTATTTATTCTAACACCAAATGTGAGGCTAACTCTGGCTCAGCCTCACATTCCATGTTTGACTTGCTTCTCAACTGCATCAAGCAGCCAGGTCAAGTGACTGACCTACACAGCCCAGGTTTGTGTGAGTGCACAGCACGGGTGTTTGCACAAGATGAAATCAGCCAAGGACTCACTTCTCAGAACACTTCCAGTCATTAGGCAACACCTGCCTCTTCCATTCCATGTCTTCTAATCTCATGAGAGGACTGAACCTCTGCTCCCTGTGCAGTTAGGTGTGGCCTCTAGAGAAGCACTTTGAAGCAGCAGTTCTCAACCTGTGGGAGTCACAGCCTTTGGGGGTTGAACGACTCTTTAACAGGTGTTACCTAAGACCATAAGAAAGCACGGGTATTTACATTATGATTCATAACAGTAGCAAGATTACAGTTATGAAGCAGCAATGAAACTAATTTTATGGTTGGGGGGTCACCACAGCAGGAGGAATTGTTGCAGCATCAGGAAGGTTGGGAACCACTGGTCTACACTGTCTATGATGCTTACATGACTTACTCTCTGACTATCACAAAAACATCTGGCAATCCTTCTAAGTCCCAGGCAGTGCCAAAGAAACAATGATAAATAGAACAAGCTGTCTTAGGAAGCCCATGAAGTAGATACAAATAAACATCAGAGAAATGTACCCCTGACTTGAAATAAAATAGATGCCATGATACACTTGGTGACCATGATTCTACGTGTTTTCTGTCACCAGTTAGGGACACTGTGAAGGATTTGGAATTTTATAGGGATAATGCTTCAAATTATGGAGTGTAGTGTCTGTTCCATGAGAAAGGCATCAAGCTTCAACCTACTGTGTGACCCCACTAGACAGTTCAGCAATGTTAGCTTATCACAACTGATTGAAAGAGCAACTGGCCAGTAAGGGATCCAAACTCAGGTTGCCATGCATGCATACAACACTAAGCAATCTCTCCAGCACCTGCGTTATTTCTTCTGAATCTGACAGGCTGTGTTTGCATTATCATTGAATTTAAAATATCTCATTTCCTCTCTGCCCCGTGCTTGTTTAGAATCTGCTTATTTAATTTCTAGATATCTGGGGCTGCTTTCCCCATGTTTTAATTTAGTTTAATTCCACTGTAGTGAGAAAACATATTCTGTAAGATGTCTGGGTTTTGAGACCCATTAAAACACACTTTCTTACATACATAGTGGTGTCAGGGGATACATTCTGCATGCACTTTAAAATCAGGAGCATTCTGCAGTTGTGCGTAGGGTTTTACACATGTCAGTTTAGGTAGTTGTAAGTGTTCTGAGCTTTTACATCCTGACCAGCTTTTGGTGAGATGGTGAAGGGTGTCTCCAACTTCCAGCTGATGCATAAGCCTGGTTATTCATTTAATTTGATGCTTGGGTGTTTATTGTTGCTATTTTGCTTCATGAGCTCTCAGCATCCACAAAGTGCCTATATTTTGTAGTAACTTTTTTGATTCTGCCTACATTTTTTCCCCTAAACTCAGGTCAAATGTTCTTGCTTCTTTGTATGCTTAGTGGGGTAATATACTGTACTAATTTAAGATGCCTTCCTTCATCTGTCTACATTTTCTCTTACCCCAAAAGCCTAGAAGTGGTCATCCTTAAGATCTCTCTCTAACACTTCTCTTTATTTAAAAGTCTACACCTGCTCTTTCTTTACAGTTTATGTCTCTTGTGAGTCTTTTTGACAATGCAATTTATCATGTCATTAAAAATTGTAGAGAGCACTTGTTAGTCTTACCACTTCTTAATCTGACATACTGTGCTTTTTAACTGAAGAGTTTAGTCAATCAATATTGCGTGACCCAAGAGACAATCTGTAATCCGTAAGGTCGAGATATCTTTATTAAGATAAACACCCGCCAAACGCAAGACAGAGCGTGCCAGGGGCAGCCAGTCAGCGAGGCCAGAGAGAAGAGGCAGGAGAAAGGGCTTCCATGTGCTCTGCAGTCCCTTAAGAGTCCATGCAGTTTCATCCTGACCTCACCTTGACCACACCTTGACAGGCGTGGTCAGGCATACCTGTAGCCAGCCTCTATCTGGCTTGGCTTACTGTCCCCTACAAATAAATATTAAATAAAACTATTGATAGGACTATGTGAAGATCTCTTTCAATGTGCCTTGTTTATCTAATTCTTTTTCCATTGTTCAAGCCTTTTTTCTTTTCTTTTTTTTGTTTTGTTTTGTTTTGTTTTGCTTTCACTCTTCATTGTACCATTGGGCTACAGCCCCAGGCATTCAGCTTGCTTTCTAATAATGAGATGTTGTCTTGAGATTTTATTTCTGCTATTGGCCTCATAGCTATATCCCTTTACTGTTTTTAGTGGTTGCTCCCCACATTGAAATATACATTTCAGGTATGTGTCTCTAATTTCTAACTGACCCTGAATTTGTCTGTGTGAAAGGTGGGATGGTGCAACAATGTGTCTCCTTGGCCCCATCACTGCTGTGTCTATCCGTTTCACTGCATTAGAAACCAGTCTTAATCAGTGTCCTTTGCACTGACCTTCGGTGTACCACCTTCCATGCTCTTCATTCCCGCTTGTAGGTCTGAATTGGACCTCGTATCATTTTGGTTCTCCTTGAATTCTTCTCCAAGTGTAGGTCAAACCTTCTTGTTTCTTGGCATGTGCCGTGGGATCATGCATCATGCCACCTCGGAATCATGCCATGTCCCTCTGAAGACAGTTGGTTTTCGGTCAAGGAGGTGGGAAACTTCCTTGATTTCCAACTGCAAGGTCTGCCTCCTACACAATAGGTGCCTGTGATGCCTTGCTGCAGCTCCTCACAGATGTGATTTTAGGTAATCCATGGGGATCTCAACTACATTGTGCAATTATCCATGAGCCAAAATGTTGGCCACACATGGGGTACCATCTTCTTGAATTCAGGATATCTGAACTAACACTCCAGCTAGACTGGCTACACTCCCTCTTCCGTGCTCTGTCAAGTCCATAAGCATTTGGCACCATTGGGAACTACATCCAACAAGCTGCAAGTCATCTAAGAGACACAGCAAGAGCAAAGAGCTCTGCCTTCTATGAAGTCAGCAATTTGCCACTTTTGTTTCTAGCTAGATGCCTGCAGGCGAGGGCATTTGGAGAGGGTGTGTCCAGGAAGCCCGGGGCTTCTCATGGGTGCATGCTGGATTGCTGTAAGCTGCTCTCCATGTCTCTGCTGCCACCAAGACTTCCCTTTCGAAGTCCCAAGTAGAGTAGTGGGGCCTGGAGAGATGGTTCAGTGGTTCAGAGCACTTACTTCTCCTCCAGAAGAGCTGTATTAGGTTCTCAGAATGCACACTGGGCAGTTCACAACCACCTGTAACTCCAGCTCCTGGGGACTTCTTCTGGCCCCCACAGTTATCTGCACAAACATGGCACACGCGCGCGTGCATGCGCGCACGCGCACGCGCGCGCACACACACACACACACACACACACACACACACACACACAAACACACACACGAGTAAAAAAATAATATTTTTTTTTAATTTCCAGGTGAAATGAGGATGAAGATCCATGGCTGAGCATGCATGAGGTCCCAGGTCCAGGTCCAATCCTCATCACAGCAAACAAGAACATAACCCAACACTAAATTTGCAAGCTTTTTTCCAACCATCATCTCCAGTCCCTAGTTCCTTCAGCAAGAGCTTTGATTGTAGCCCCATAAGTATGCAGCAAGTTGAGCCAGAATACATCAGATGACAGTGCTGACCCTTGTGTCACAGGTATGCTGCTTTAGAATAATCTCTAGTTCCCGTCTGTCCTGTGGCTTCCCAGTATCTTTAAATAGTTTCAGATTCTTACTTTGAATTATATTTTATTCTGTTTTTACTACTGTTATCTGCAAGAAGGTTTGAGTGACCATGTGACTTCTCTTGTTCTGGAAGTATCTGGCAGCAGTACAGGTTTAAACTCTCGAAGTACATGAGGGTCATTTAGGCCTTCCTAACATATCACAACTGTTTAAGTTGAGTGGTGTTGACCCAATTCAAAACAAAGACATATAGACTCAGTTCACCATAAGGTATTCAAAGATAAGATAATGACTGAAGTAAATATGGAAAAGGCTGATCCTTGCCTAGAGGGACCTTGCAATGGGAAGAGAAGCAATGGGGCAGGGCAGGACAGGGAGTGGGAAGGCATATGTTTATGAATACTGTAAGTGCTAGAACTGTATGAGGGTCCAAGCCACAGCTTTATGTACACCTGCCAAAATAATGAACAAGCATATTAACAAATACTACTGAAAATATTCACATCTATATATATATATATATATATATATATATATATATATCCTTAAGCAAGAAACTATATATACATATATATGGATACATATTTGTGTGCATATATGTGTGTAAATACACACACACATATCCTTCTATATCCTTAAATATGAAGAAGGTATACTTTCTAGAAAGTAAAAGAATAAAAGTCAGAAATTCAACTTCTATAATTTCTAAATATTTCTTTTTCCTTCTACTAAGATACAGCTCATGACAAAGTATTTCCAATCAATAAATGGTACCATGCCCAGAAATACAGAAATATGAGGACTTAAGCATTGGCCCCTTGGACATTTTCTTTTCTTTACATGTGAAAAACTCATTTTTTAAACCTAGTCTATACCTTTTTGATGAGCACCAACTCCAGGCAAACTCCATGCACCATCGCCCTACTTTATTTTTCCCTTCCACCTCTTCACTCTGGACTCTCACCTCCTTGCTTGGTACTGGCAGGCACTACACGAAACCTTATAGACTGAAGATATCCAGCAGCCATTTTCTCCAGGATGCCCTGTCTCTGGGTGTAGCTGAGAGAAAAGTGTTCCCAGAACCACATCTACAAGAATGTGTGCCCTTCCACCCACCGCAAGCTCCTGGGCCTCCTCATCTTCCATCCAACCCAGTTAGGCCACAAAAGCATCATCACTCCTTCTAGGTTCAATTTTTAAATGATTCTAACACAAGTATGTACCTTTATCCCGAACAAAGTCAGATCAGGACTTGAACCAGATCACCTGACCGTAGTTTCAGCCCTCCCACTGCCTCAACCCCAGGCTCTTAGTAGAAGCTAAGAGCAAGGAAACAGACTGAAATCAATCCAATGGAAAATGTGCATAAAATTAGCTGAAATATATCCCAAAAGGAATGAACATGGCAAACAAGTTACCAAAAAATTGTACATTTTAAAATTGGACTACTACTGGCCTTTCTAAATTATTCTGAGAAACACAGAGAACTAAACAGTCAAAATAATGCTGTATTCAGCCGATTTCAAGTGTGGGATTCTCCTGGAATGAAAAGAAAATCCAAAGACGTTTCCACTTGTCTCATATTATATTTCAGTTTAAAGTACCGTAATTTCATGCCTTTTCAAATCATTCCTCAAGACTAATCTATTAACACAAGATGGATGTATTGACAGGTCCTAGAGGTAAACTGCCGTGAGGACAAACCCTGTTCCTAGAATCCATTCACACATTTTATGAACCATAATACAATGAGAGGGTCCCACAGAGCCGGAGCCCATTTTGTTTACCATGTTGCCTCGAGTCTCTAGAACTGAATCTAGACAATTATGTCAGGTGGAGGAACATATTTATGTTTAATGACTAACATGGCCTTTAGGGATCAACTATGAAACTACTCTGGTACTCTGCTCTATGTTTTATTCATTAGGTCACATGATATTTACAGAAAACCTGTGACAGATCCCGTGGCCTATGCAAACAAGCTTTGAGTTAAGTCCTTCTAAAGTCCTGAAGAACACTTGACTTGGGAAACACAAGAGGTCATGGTAATCCCCAGGTTCTCTGGCCCCCTCCCTCTCTAAGAATCACTCCATCAAAGAAAAAGTCACTTGTTTGTTATGCCAGGGGCATGGGCTCCCTGCACCTGTAGCCATACATAGTTTTGGCCACTGGGAAGATTAAAATTCCAGCTGAAGAAGCCATCACAGACAGTCTGGGGGAAGCTGCTCTAGTTCTCACAGAACAGCCCTGAGGAGAGAGATCGGTTCCATCCAGATGACTAGTGGTTCAAGCTTTGCTTAAAAGAACCAGTCCTTCAGCCCTGGCCCCTTCCCTAATACAAGCCCTACTCTCATTGGAAAGTAAGGCAGGACTAGTTATGGTGGGTCAGCTCTGCCCCAGGATGCTCTCTTCCTGCGCCATGAAGGGAAAGAAAAGGTAGGAACCGTGATCCATGCCTCCAGAGTCTCAACTGTCCAGTCAGGGGCCATCCCAAGTCCCTTATTCACAGGACAAGTGAATAAGTGAAACCCCAATGGAAAAAACACTTTGAAGATGTAACCATGTCGTTTTAGAGAACGAACCCCTGCATTTCCAGCAGTTGGTCTGGCAAACCATTTCTCAGGATGATAACCAGGGAACTTTGGCTGGGGCTCCTGAAATTCCCTGAGCCTTTGTAAACAGCATCTTCTCATCCTTGTAGCCCTAACCAGGAGTTAGCTAGGATAGAAGGGAATCCTCCCTGTTGGTAAAGGAAAACGAAATGAGAACAAAGAGGCTCACATGTCAGGTGCCTTCTCAGGGAGCAGCTTCCTGCCATCACACTCTGCTATTGCACAAGACAAAGAAAACAGGGCTGGGGGCCACAGGCAGTCCGAGGCTTACCCACCCAGGCAGCTTCCGGCAGCCATGTCAGAGAAGAGAGCAGGCACTGGACTGTTGTTGTGCCAGCACAAACCCTGTCACTAGCCAGCCTAAATTCCCACCGGCCTTTCCAAGACACTGTGACCCAGATGTCCCTGGCTAATAAGAGAGAATCCGAAGAGCCACAATGCTTATCTTATTACTGTCCACTTACAGTGGTGTCTAGGTGCTACTTGCTCACAGTGGGACTTTACAGCTGTGGAAAAAGAATGGCAGTTATAGAAACCTGTATGAGAAGGAGCCAGAGGCTGAGAAGTGGTGACCTTGACTTAATGTAAAGGCACAAAACTTACACCAGATAATGGTATCAATGTGTGTGCAAATATACCAGTGAGTGTGTTGGAGGGATCACAGAAAGGCATATTCCATTAAATGACTTAAGACTCGGTCACCTTGATACAAACCAGATGGCCCCAGCTCGCACTTTCCCTGCAAAGTTAGCCATTTAAAGTCTCAAGAGCACAGAGAGAAACCAGAATCAATTGGCTTGAAAGAAACTGCTGCAGGCCAAAATGTTAATAGAACATTCACAGGTTACAACAGAACTAACGTTTTAAAAAGCTCATACTCCAAGGTGTTTAGAGAGGACAGCTTCAAATTCTAACAGCGACCGACACCGAATAAGTTACCCATAAGCCAGATTTTAAAAATCTGTATACTTGTTTCATGTCAGATGTAATCATGCTTGACTGATTAGAAAGAAATCATTATATTCATAAAATCAAAATGTTTACAAGCCCATATAGACTTCCAGTGTTGGTCAAGAGGAATGTAAAAGGAGTAAAATATGAGGAATTTTAGTTGCCTTTATAGCCAACATGAAATCTGATTTAAAAGATTAAGTCTAGTTGAGCCTGAAGATGCAGACTATATAGCCCAAAACCAGAGAGGATAAGGCAGGAAGATCACATGTTCAAAGCCGGCTAGGGCTACAGGGTGAGTCCAAGGAGAGCCTGGGCAACTTAGTGAGACTGTCTCAAACAGCAAACAGAGCTGGGGTGCAGCTGGGAGGTCCAGTTTGCCTAGCACATGCAAGGGCCTGGGTTAGAAATGCAAGAACAGCAAACGGCAAGCAAGAAGAATAGCCCCAGGCAACCATGCAATCGCTGATGAATTTTTTTTTTTTGAAACCAAAGCTCTTTCCATTTTCATTGTTATTATTATTATTTTGGTTTTTCTTTTATTTTTTATTTTATTTTATTTGGTTTTTTGAGACAGGGTTTCTCTGTGTAGCTCTGAAGCCTATCCTGGCACTTGCTCTGGAGACCAGGCTGGCCTCGAACTCATAAAGATCCACCTGCCTCTGCCTCCCGAGTGCTGGGATTAAAGTTGTGCACCACCAATGCCCGTCGAGACTGTCGGGTCTTAAGGAAAGGCCTCAGCTGTGGTTCTAGGAAGCCCATTGTCTCCTCAGAGCTTGGCCATGTGCTCGATAGCCAGCATATACCAGCCCAAAAGAAGGCACAAAAAGCCGGGCGTTGGTGGCGCATGCCTTTAATCCCAGCACTCAGGAGGCAGAGGCAGGCGGATCTCTGTGAGTTCGAGGCCAGCCTGGTCTCCAGAGCAAGTGCCAGGATAGGCTCCAGGGACCCGGGCAGTGGGCTCAGCCCCTGTAGGCGACTCCTCACATGCAGCATGGTCAGGCCTCAGCCCAGTTATTTCTCAGGAGTCGGGGTCAGTGCCCCCTGTACTCATGGCTCCAGCTGGAGCAACACTTGTCAATCCTTAGCTTGTAACAGAATCACCAAAGGGATTCTAAAACAGAAACTTCAACATTGGGACTGAAGTTAGTACAGATTCTAAAACAGAAACTTCAGCATTGGGACTGAAGTTAGTACAGAGCTTTCCCTGCAAGCATAAGGACCCAGTTTCAGATCCCAAGAACCCATGTTAAAAGATGAGTGTGCTAGCACACAACTGTAATGGCAACAATGGTGAGAAGGGACGGGGAGACAGATCCCTAGAAGAAGCTTGTCTAGCTTAAGAGGCAGAGTTCCAGACCCAAAAGAGACTCAGTCTCAGAAGGTAGAAGGCTAATGTCCACACATGCACCACGCATGCCTGTTTACATGCACTTGAAGTGATCTGTGTGTGTGTGTGTGTGTGTGTCTGTCTGTCTGTCTGTCTGTCTGTCTGTCTCTGTGTGTCTCTCTTTGTTTCTGTCTCTCTCTCTTTGTATATCTCTGTGTGTCTTTCACTATCTTCATCTCTATGTGTCTGTCTCTCTGTGTCTATCTCTCTCTGCCTCTGTCTCTGTCTCCCTGTGTCTCTGTGTCTGTATGTCTCTATCTTTCTGTTTCTCTCTCTTTCTTTCTCTCTCTCTCTCTCTCTCTCTCTCTCTCTCTCTCTCTCTCTCTCTCTCTCCTGGGACCCACACTTTGAATGAGGCCATCTCAGTTAAAGTGAAATGTCAGTTGCATTTTTTTGTTCTTTTTGTTTGTTTTTTTGAGACAGGGTTTCTCTGTGTAGCTTTGGAGCCTATCCTGGCACTCACTCTGGAGACCAAGCTGGCCTCGAACTCACAGAGATCTGCCTTCCTCTGCCTGCCTCCCGAATGCCGAGATTAAAGTCGTGCGACACCAATGCCCGGCTGTCAGTTGCATTTCTAGAATATTCTGTGTGTTCCAGTGGTGCTGCAGCTGCTGGCCTGGAGACTAGAGTTTAAAGTCAACTAAATAAAGGGATTGGCACCGTCCTTCTCCGTTGACCTATTCTAAATGAGCCCATTTCACTTTCTGAAAAGAAGGGGAAAGAGGATCCTTGAGAAAAAGCTCTGCTTGCCTTCTTTCACAGTGGGATGGACCATCTAGAGAAACTAGAAATAACTCATCCGATTAGGGGCTGACTTAAATCTGCTCTGCCCTCTCTCCCAATTACTCATCAGAAAATTAAGATTCTGAGTAGAGAAGGTGCCTGAGAGATGTAAGAACTACTTGGGACAGAACTATTCATAGGGCAAGGACCACGGTTGTGCCACACTGATTATAGCACTTAAAGGACACAGCAAACCACAGAGGCCACCAACTCACAGATATTAATAGGAACCAGCTCTACAATGGGAGGATGGGCTGGACCGTTTGTACATCCTTGACACCAGGGGGTGGGTGATTCTCATGCCCAGGTGCCAGGCATTTCCAAATTACAGGGATATTACTCATTCCTTCTTAACAGAAGAAATGAGGAAAGAACACTGGGCACTTTCTCTTTCACAGGCAATCTAAAATCTTTAAAATAAGTCTTTGGCTGAGGATGGGTCTCAGCTGATAAAATTCTTTCTAAGCATGTAGAAAGGTCTAAGCTTGTACAAGGACTAGATAGATACATATTTTAAAAGAGGGTGTATTAGATCAGCTTAGATGATATGTCAGAGTAATACAGAAATTGTTGTCTTATGATAGAGAGACCAAGAACCCAGTAGTGGCTCAGTCAGTGAGGCAGGCTGCCTTCAACAGTCCCAATCTGGCACGGACAGCCCAGAGGACCCCTGGAGAGTCACTAGTCTCCCATCTGGAGTGGAAGCCGGTTCTAATATCACTGAAGGAATCACAGTGACACCAACAGGATGGATGAACCAGCTAGTACATGTGAAGAATAAATGATCATAAAGCAAAATGCTTTCTTCTTCCATGTCCTTCTGTCTGGGATGCTACCAGAAGGTGTTGCCTACATTGGGAGCAGGGCTTCTTATATCAGTGGTTCTCAACCTTCCTAATGCTGTGACCCTTTAATACAGTTTCTTATGTTGTGGTAACCCCCCCAAACCATTTCATTGCTACTTCATGATGTAATTTTGCTACTGTTACGAATTAAAATGTAAATAACTGTGTTTTCCAATAGTCTTAGGCAATCCCTATAAAAGGGTCATTTGACCCCCAAAGGAGTCAAGACCCACAAATTGAGAACTGCTGTATCAATTGACTCAAGTCAATGCCCCACAGGCCAACCTGATGTTGAGGCTACTCCTTCCTGAGGCCCTCTAACCAGGTGAATCCAGGGTGTGTCAAGTTGATAATTAAACAACGGATCACACCTGGACTCAATTTCCAGCATAGTATAAACCAGGTATGGTAACTGACTCTGGCTATCCCCACTTGGGAGCAATTTCAGCTCAAGAGCCCCAGCTACACAGTAAGCTTGAGGCCAGCAAGGAAGCCATCTCACAAGTAAGTCTCAAACGGGTGCACATCAGCCATGCTCAGTTTTAACACCAAGAAAGCCTTTTCCAAGATTGTTGTAAAATGCTTCAAACACAAGAGCTTATATTGCATTGGCTTTATGTATTGGTCGGCACACTTTCTTCGGGAATCTTCTCGTTTTCTGAAAGAGGATAGCTGGCCGTAGCTGTGTTATCTCCACACACATGCAAAACAGGTTTCTCTCCTTTTGGGCACTTGCTGAGCTGACTGTTTGTGAAGACAGGGCAGGACAGGACATTCCTCTGGAAAACTTCCTCACCACCACTGTTGGCACAGAAGGTCTGTACTCACCTAGGTGACAGACTGTCCTTTTGTTCCACAAGCTGATCTTCAAATATATTCCAGCAGGCCGCCACTTAATCCCCTGTGATGAGACCCTTTCTGCCCTTCTGGTCATTTAGTGGATCTTCCAGCTTTCCAGTTATGATGCATGTTCACTGTCTCCAGACTTTACCTTATATCCACAGTGACACGTCCCCCTTTCCAAACTTTCTTCCATCTTCACTACTCCAATGGCACATTTTGATCAGGGTCACTAATGGCCTACTGTTCCCAAGTCAGATAGGCGTATTTCCTTGTCTTAGCCTCTCAGAAGCCTTGGACCACTGACACATTGTCTCAAGCCCCTTCCAGTCTGGGTTTCCATGGCAACACACACCTACTTTTCCCTGGCAACTCACTATGCCACTCTGCACTCTGTTGGCATCTCCTTCCCTACCCAACCTTTCAGCGTTACTGTCTCTTGGTCACTCCTTTCAAGGGTCTCATTGGCATCCAACTGTCAGCTGGCCCTTCCTGTTACACTCTAACACTCTAAGCACCCATTTGTCTCTGTCACAGCTTTTGTTTTTACTTATTTTTTTTTAGGTAATTTGCCCATGTTCGCCTCACTGGGTGTCTTAGTCACTGTTCTATTGCTGTAAAGAGATACTGTGATCAAAGCAACTCTTATAAAAGAAGGCGTTTTACTGGGGGCTTGCTCACAAGTTTCAGAGATTTAGTTCTTTATCATCATGGTGGAGAGAATGGCAGCACAGGAACAGACATGGTGATGGACAAGTATCTGAGAGTTCTACATCCTGATCCGCCGGCAGGAAGTGGGGGAAGGACTGGACCTGGGCTGGTATGGGCTTTTAAACCTCAAAGCCCATCCTCCTATGACACACTTCCTCCAACAAGGTCATACCTAGATGAGCCTGTGGGGGCCATCTTATTCAAGCCACCCATCTGGGCTGTGAGACATGAGGCCAGAGTATGTCTGAGTGTCTGTCTTTTACTTACCACTGAACCTCAGCATCCCATTCTGGCTAGGATACTGCCCAAAGGCAGGAGTGTGATGTGTGAAGCTAAGTGATAAGACACATTGTAGTGGCCTTCTTATTCTCTATTAGATTCCTCACTAGGGTGGGATGGGTAGTCCAGCTAGCACATTGTGAGGACACTCATGTCTCCTATCACAAAGTCCATATGGTGAGACACTATGGCTGCCTCCCAGCATCACTGTCCCTTTCACAGGATCCCATATCAGATATCCTGAATATCAGATATTTACATTATGACTCATGACAGTTGTAAAACTACAGTTATGAAGTAGCAGTGAAAATACAACATGAAGAACTGTATAGAAGGGTCACAGCATTAGGAAAGTTGAGAACCACTGCCCAGAGTCAGCCGGGAGATAAGCCCCTTGGTATTCCTGTGGGGGGTGTTATCTAGACCGGTGAATTAAGATAGGAAGATACACATCAATTCCTTGACTGTGGACAGCACCATTCCATGGGCAAGGGATCCTGGCTATAACAAAAAAAAACAAAAAGCAAGAGAGGCATTGGCATTCATCTCTCTCCTTTCTGATTGTGAATGTCCCTGCTACCATGACTTCCTTGCCATGATGGACTATATGTCTTGCAACTGTGAGCCTAATAAGGCTCCCCTCTGTTGCTTTTGTCTGGGTTTTTGTCACAGCAATGAAACAAGTAACTAAGACACTGTTCTGTTGTGACCTCCTTCCTTTGGCCGGACACTCCAGTTACCTTCCTCTCTCTTCTCCAATTTGGAAAAAAAGAGCATTCACTGGGAAGAATCACTACCTAATCTGGAACCAGCAAGACACAAAGGACACAGCGGCAGAGGACATGTAGTTCAGGCTGGGCACTTGGCACTGAGCCTTCACAGCTCATGTTCTGTCATGTTGCTCTTCAGTGAGCAACAGCCCATGAGGCTGGGACAAGCCTCACAGAGGGACTCATATTCAGTGGCCGTCCTTGACTATACATACATTCCAGTCCATAGCTGAGAGGCCAATTATCAGCATTTTTGCCCTTGCAAAAATTTACTTTAGCTTTGTGTTTTTCTTAGTATTATGTATTTTTTTATTATGGTAAAATATTGTTATAAAATCAAGTATTTAATTTGAAGATTTTTTTTCCCCATGAAAATGATGTCAAACCAAGAGACCAAAAATGTCAATCACTTCCCAACATTTCTCCTGGGCCACTTTGCAGTCCATCTCCCTGAGGAAAGTCATCAGTTCTGATTGGCATACCTGTATCAATTACAGTCTGCTTTCCAGTGCTGGGGGCTGAACTTGGGGCCTTGCATTTGCTGAACAAGTGCTCTACGACTGATGTAAATCCCCAACCCCTAATAAGAAAATTATTACAAACAGTCTGGAGCAATTGTATGGTGCAAAGTACTTATCGCACAAACACGGGGACCTGAGTTCACATCTCTAGCACCAACATAAAGAATTGGGCACAGAAATCTATGTCTACAGCTCAGCCCTGGGAAGCAGAAACAGTCAAATCTGGGAACTTGAGTGTGTCTATCTAAAAGAGCAGGATCTGGGCTGAGACCCTGTCTCAAAAAACAAAGTACAGTGCCACAGAGGAAGCCACATGACTTCTGACCTCCATATACACAGGCATAGTCATAACACACACACACACACACACACACACACACACACACACACACACACACACACACACACACACGCACACACACACACACACACACACTAACTGCACACTGTGCCCATTTCATGTTTATAGATCAGTCAACAGAAGGCAGTAATATTTCAAATATTTGTGGGCTGACAATTACCAGAAAGGCTCTGATACATGGGAACCCAAAAGAACACACAACACAGTGGCCAGAGTCACTTTCCTATTGCATGTGACAATTCATTCATCACTATCATTCTGTTTATATGCAACTGTTTTGTGTTTGATTTTCACCATCACACAAGTAATAGACATAAGTCATTTGAACAAACTTCACACTTGCAGGTGTTGAAAAAATGGTAAGTGAAAAGGACACCAGGCAGCCTGACAAACCACTCCCATTTTTTTTCTATCCAATAGGAAGCATTGCATCACCTAAGCTTGAAAACTCTTGCCCATCTCTTCCAGCAGCACCTAGCTATCACTGTGTGAAGACAAAAGGACTGAAGGGCTTGAGATTGTCGCTCAATGTCTGCAAACAGACTAGTGCAACCCGTCTTTCAACTCAGGCTTCTTAAGTCTAACTTAGCATCCTTGTTCACACCAACCCAGACAGTTTACCCTCTCTTGAATGTGTACAACAGATAAGATGGATTGGTGTTTTATTAAAAATCCCTGGCTTCCACTCAAAATCTAAATTCTGCAACAAAAATGGCTGTCAATAAACATTTCCCCCTATGAATGAAAAGTGGTCCTACAGGACAGGGAAGTGCCTCGTAAAAGGCAGCACATACTTCAATTAGGGTATTTAGCTGCTTAAATTAGAAGGCAACAGTGTCTGTCTAAGAGATAGGTTCTTGAAAGTAGAATTCCTGAAATGTCCATAATTATACACTACATTTTGTTTACAAATATGGTCATCCCCCCCCTTGGGTCCATAGCTTTCTTCAGATCTCAATGGACGCACTTCCCAAAGATGGTATGAAACCATGAGGATCACATTTCTTCACATACTTGGGATCTATAGCCCTCCAGGAACTTAGCCAACAAAAACATTGACACTGAGAGAATTTGGAAAGGAAAATTAGAGTCCATATGTGAAATGGTACCCTAAAAGCCAACTGGCCCCATTTATATACCTAATAAAGAAAATGAAGAATTTCTCATTCTTTCTACCTCACCCACCCACTAGAAATGATGAAAATAATAGCTACCTTGAAAGGAAGGGCCTGTTTAATTTTGAGATAGAATATCATAGGATTGTCGGTAAAGCAGATGCAGATGTC
This sequence comes from Cricetulus griseus, assembly GCF_003668045.3. Lineage (NCBI taxonomy): Eukaryota > Metazoa > Chordata > Mammalia > Rodentia > Cricetidae > Cricetulus > Cricetulus griseus. The sequence continues at coordinate 268,213,334 of NW_023276806.1, forward strand.
TTAGCAAGCCCAATGCTGGTCCTGAAAATGTTAAGAGAAAAAAGAAATTTATGTTCTATTCAACTAACAATAGATGCTTCTTGCAAATGATCTGAAAATGTCTCACTTTTGCTCAACACAATGGAAATAAGAAACTAACAGTAATTAGCTCAAAAGCATGTGTCTTTGTACTTACTAGGGTTGGAAATATAGATTAGTTTTACATGTAAGCTTATTTGACATGTTAAATCACAGCATGTCTATACTAACAGATTCAGACTGTGTTGCATATATTTTGGCAACATGTTTTCATGACACATTCACTAAGTTTATCATAAATGTTGAAGAATCCATAATAAAGCTAATACGTACATATGATCAAATGCCAATAAAAGTAAGCTCCAAATTCCAGGCTAAAATATACTTGACAGGAACTAAGGATCATTAACAGTTGTGAGATGGAAAAAGAACAGGGAGATGGAGTGTAGATTGAAAAGAAGCCAAAGCCTCTAATCAAGAAAGGACACATGCAGGGTGATGGTATGACACTTCAGAAGTACCACAGACAGTGTCCTAACACAGTGACTGATTGAGAACAGCTGCCCTTGAACATAATAGTAAAGCTGTGGTCTACAGAACACAGATCACCAATCTAAGGAAGCAAATGGCTTCTAAGACACAACACCATTCAAACCATCTCACTTCCTGCAAGCACTAACTGGCCACTATTTCACACCTCATGCACAGTAAGGCTATCTGGAGAAGGAGCTAAGAGAGGAAATTATAGTTATTTGTAGTTAAAATAAAGCAACAAAACAAAACCACAGCACTTCTTTCTAGATTGAAATCAGTATAATGGGGCAGAAGAGATGGACCCAAAGTTAAAGGCACTTGTTGCTCTTCCAGAGGACTCAATTTGCTCCCCAAAAGTCACATTGGGTAGCTCACCCCAGAAGTAACTCCAGTACCAGGGTATCTCATGCCCTCTTCTGGCCTTTTTGGGTACTGCACTCATGTGCACACCTATACACATATATAAACACATTCACATTAATAACTCTTTTAAAAATCAGTACACTGTTACTATCCAAAGGCACCAATCTTTCCTTTCAATATATGATGTGGTTTAAATGCTTAAAATTTACCAAAAGAAATCTCTAGTTTGAGGCTGTGGTTATATAATTTTTTAAAATTTGATTTTAAGTGCTTTGTTTCATTTCCTACACAAGTAACCAGCCTAAAGGGTAAGAGTGTTACCATTCCAGTTTTCAAAGAAATAAGCTACTGGAAGACTTAAAAATTGTGAACAATGAAGGCACCAGCTTTTCCAATGAAGCAGTTAAGACTGTTTCCCAGAGTCTCAAGTTCCACAGTGTCTCTTGTAACCCTACCTAGAGACTAATCCTCTCTCAACTAAAAACTGAGAGAGACAAAGAGTCAGAGAGAGGGATGAAAGAACACCACTAGCTTTTCCTAGTGTGATCCACCTTTCAAATGCCAGTCCCCGATGGGCTTCTGCTGGTCCTTTGTCAGGAACGCCTAAGGCCCATCCCTGATACTCACATCTGTTCCACCTGCCCTACTAACACAGTCAGTACCAGGCCACAGAGTCAGAAGGAAATGCAGATGTGGCTGCTAGCTGGCAATTGCTGGATCTGTCTCAATGGGAGGGGAAATAATGTCTGAAACAGGCTGAGGAAAGGGGATGGAATTTTACAATACTCTTCTTGCTACTTGTGGACATGAGGTCAAGGATAAAAGCTCTCGGGGCTCCAAGACATTGTGGAAATTACATTTCTAAGATACAAGATTTGACAAGAAGGTAAATAAATAAGACTTCTTTTGAGAATTGTTAGTTTAGTAAAATGACAATTATATTGACTTTTACCCAGAAAAGAAAGGCTAGGGAAAAGGATGATTACATACAGACATACACACATACAGACATACACACACAATGAGTTTGGAGGTGTCGCTTAGCGATAATGTGTTTTTAGTAGCATGAGGCTTGAGTTTAATGCTCAGCAATATAACAATGATCCAGTAGATAAAATTTCAAAATATTGGGTTAGCACTTACAAATAACAGGGTCTGGAGTCCTTTTATAAAGCACAGTATATATGTTTATATAAGAGTACAAAGACATAAACAAAACACAAGACTTGGCTTCTCATGTAGCTTATACATCAAACATGACTTACTTCTCTTTAGAATACAAAAAAACTGCTGGACAGTTGTGGTACACACCTTAATCCCAGCACTGGGGAGGCAGAGGCAGGTGAATCTCTGTGAGTTCAGGCCAGCTGGTGTAACGAGTGAGTTCCAGGACAGCCAGGGCTACATAGGGAAACCCTGTCTCGAAAAACAAAAGTACAACAAAAATGACACAATTGAGACATTAGAGGATTTAGAACATAAACTAATTTTTGGATGTTAACAAAATGCAGTTCTGTGGTTCTCCTTTCAGTCATATCTGACATGCAGAAGAGAAAAATAGCAGCAGAGGACAAGCCGACTATGTCCCTAAGCCAGCATGAGAACTTGAATGTGGAAAGTCACATGGGAAAAGCTGCAGACCAGAGCTCCCAGAATACTCTTTCCCAACTAGCACCCAGGCTCAGGAACTCTTTGTATGGCCTCGAACAGCATCCTGTGTGTCTATGTTCACTGCCTGCCTCACCAAGTTCCAGGTAGCCCATTAAATTAGAGTTCCATGGAGCAGAGGCAAGGACTGTTCACAGGCATCTCTCTAGCACACAGCAGAACAACAAGCTGGGGCATATGTTAGTTTCTTCCTTGTTTTGACCAAATGGAGCTTAAGGAGTGAAGGAGTCCTATTTAGGCTCACTGTATGAGAGTACGGCCCATCATTGTAGAAAAGGCGTGGTGACAGGAGCAGCTGTCATCTGTGATGGTGGTTGTTGGCTTACATCTGGGTAGAGCCGGGAGCAAAGTGGGAGGAGTGTAGATGGTCCCACCTATAGTTGGTAGTTTTTTACTATTTTGCTCTTTGGGAAGTCTACCACCCAGCTCCCCAATAGCACACAGAGGCTTATTCCTTCTTATGAGTGCCAGGCCTTAGCTTGGCTTATTTCTAGCCAACTTTTCTTAAATTATCCCATCTACTTTTTGCCTCTGGACTTTTATCTTTCTCTGTTTCTGTATACCTTTCATTACTTCTTACTCTGTGGCTTGCTGTGTAGCTGGGTGGCTGGCACCTAGAGTCCTTCTCTTCTTTTCTCACTCCTTGATCATCTCCTCCCAGATTTCTCCTCCCATCTATTCTCTCTGCCTGCCAGCCCCTCCTATCCTTTCTCCTGCCTAGTTACTGGGTGTTCAGCTCTTCATTAGATCAATCACGTGTTTTAGACATGCAAAGCAACACAGCTTCACAGAGTTAAACAAATGCAAAGTAAAACAATGCAACACATCTTTACATCATTAAAGAAATATTCCACAGCATAAATGAACATAACACTTCTAAAGCTAATATTCCACAACACCCACCCACATTCAAGGCAGATCTACACTAATGCCCAAGGTTGTTTCTTAATCCAGTCACGCCCACAATAAAGACCCATCCCACGCAGGCGATGATGACAGGAAGGGATTAGCAAAAAAAAAAAAAAAAAAAAAAAAAAAGAGGGCAGGATGAAGACCATGCCCCATGCCCCCTAAAGATAACCGTTATCATGGCCTCTTTCCAAATGAGAAAACAGAGGGCTGGAGAGATCAGATAGCATGTCAAATGTGAAGGTCACAAAATCATTTTCTAAAAGCCACAGTAGCATCAGCTCTTTCCTAAGCACATGCAGCTCCAGTCAGGTACCACAGGTTCTATCCTGGACTCCCCCACTGAACATCTGCTGATTTAAGACAAGGACAACTCTCCTAAGAATTGTGTTTTACATCAGCTAATGGTGAGTACAACACCCGCTTAGAAGTTAACATAAGATAAATAATGATAGGTGGCATATCTGACCATTAGAAATTACAAGGTTCAGTGTCTGCTGTTGCTATGGTAAAACTCCATGACCATAAACAACTTGAGAAGAAAAGGATTTATTTTAGCTTATTATTCTCAGGTCATACTCCATTGCTGAGCAATGTCAGGGCAGGATCTCAAACAGGGTAGAAACCTGGAAGCAGGGACTGATGCAGAGGCTATGTGGGGGTTGGGGGATGCTTACTGGCTTGTTCCTCATGGCTTGCTCAGCCTGTACTTTTATAGCACCCAGGTCAATAGCCCAAGAGTGTCCCACTCCTTATCTTAGGCCTCCTACATCAAACACCAATAAAATGAACCACAGGCTTGCCCACATGCCAATCTGGTGGGAACATTTTCTCAGCTGAGGTTCCCTCCTCTCAGATGACTCTAACTTGTGTCAAGTTGACATAAAAACTAGCTGGCACAGGGCTGAAATGATCTGACACTGTCTGGACACTTGTCACCTTTGCTCAGGCACACAGGGATCTCTAGTGGCAACAGAATAGGAAAGAGAAGCCAGCAATCTAATGGCACTGAACTGATGACTTGGTGGTCATCCAGCGATGTCACCTCTACATATGCAGTCCTGCTTTTATTCCAAGAGGGGAGGGGAGCCAGAAACAAAACCTTGAAAGTCATTTGGAAGACATTTCATAAGCGGGGTTATCTTTAAAACAAACTCTCCATTTTGTAACTTCACTCCCAAAGCTAGAAACCTGTGTGACATCTGTTGACCATGAACAAAGGGCAGGATCTTGCCGTCTGTATAGTTCTGACTCCTTTATCCTTGTTTGTTTAGTTCCCAGAAGCTTCTGTCCTGGTTTGCAACTTAGTGTTGAGACTCAAAGAATATGAATGGGCAAGTCAGAACTACAACCCGGCTACCCAGTTCCATGCCAGGCTCCTTGCTGCACCCTGCAATCACCTGGAGACATTCATGGGCAGTGAAGAAGGGGAGGAGGAGGGAGGGAGGGAGTGGGCGCCTGGCTTATATCAGATAAATTTAACCCTACAATTCATGGAAATACCATCATCTCTGGCTACTTCTCAGCTCTATGCCTTTTTTTCCCCCTCCCTTGATATATTTAGTTCATCCCAACCAACAGACCTGTCTATCAAGGTTGTCCCACAGGGCGAAAACAAATGTAACATTATTTAGGGAGAAGTGTGATCATGGCTGTCTGGGATTGTGGTCAGGGAGTGCTGGTGTGCACTGCAGACCTCTCTGTGGCTAATGTTCTTCTCATCACAATCTATCACTGGAAAGAAGAGCAAAGCCTTGGGTTAAAGGAGGAGGCAGCATTTTTAAAGTCCCTTCCTTGGTCACTAGGAAATGACGGTTAATGTTCTAGAGTGGGACTGTGTCGTATATTTTTCTTAGCAAGAACATTCCAAGCTGTCACAGAAACATGGAGATGCTCTGTCCACTGAGAGAGGCCACAGCTGCTTCTAGGGAACACAAAGTTCTACCACCCTGCAGAACAACCATGCCAGTTAACCTCAGTAGTTTGCCCCCACTTTTCCTTAGTGCAGCAATTCAGAGATGGTGCGATCCAAGCAGTGGGTACAAAGCCCGAGAGCCAAACACCCTCTCAAAAAGTCCATGGAAAGCAGGAGAGATGTTTGATATCAAACCCTTCACTTCCCTCAATAAACAAAGGGCCCTGTAACTAAAGCAACTCCATCCCAAGAGGCGTTAATGTATAGTCAAGTGACTGGCATTGGCTCGAGATTTGTTTGTTAAATAGAAATGACCTCACTAGTATGGAAGGTTGGATAGAACCTCAAGAAATCTAAAAGGCATTTGCAATTGATTTTAAAATGTTCAACGTTGTTTGTAATGGGAAACGGGACCCTAGAATGATTTCTTGGGGAATAGAGAGCAGACTAGATGAGCTGTGAAGACAGACTGAGGATTCCCTTGGGTAAAGGGTCAGGTGAGGCTATGAAACCTAGCACAAGCTGCAAGAGAAAAACTACAAAGAACGCGGGAATCTAATTCACCACAACTACTCCAAACCCGAAAATGAGATTCAATAAGCAAATACAAAGAAAACTGCAAGGCAATCCTATCTATAGACAGAGAAAAAATTCCAAGGAAACATTACCCCCACAATTAATCTATGGACTCAAAGTCATCCCAATGAAAATCAAAACAGAAGTTCTCATGCTGCACTGAGAAATTGTCCTCACAGATTTTTAAAAGAACAAGAATAGCTAAGGTAACTTCGATTTGTTGTTTTATTTCATGCTTTGCTTTGAGACAGAAGCTCACTGAGTAGCCCAGGCTAGCTTCAAACTGATGCTCATCCTACCTCAGTTCCAAGTAATAATTATATTCATGTGCCCAGCAAAAACAGATAAAATAATTTTAAATAAGTCTAGACAAAGTGCCTATTAGCTACCAAGAACACTTATAAACCACAGTGTTTAAGACAATGTGAGATCAACTCCAGGATATACAACCCATTACAACCAGATTTTTAAAACCATAGCCAAGGGGCTGGAGGGATAGCTTAGTAGTTGAGAGCATTGGCTGCTCTTCCAGAGGATCTGGGTTCAATTCCCAGCACCCACATGGCAGCTCACAGCTGTAACTTCAGTTCCAGGGGATTGAACACACACACACACACACACACACACACACACACACACACACACACGCAGGCAAAACACCAATGCACGTAAAATAAAAATAAATACATTTTTTAAAAAGCATAAACAAATCCAAGAACAGGTAGAAAAAATTTGATAGGTGATTTTCTTCAGTGTTTGATAGGTGATTTCTTCAGTAGCCTATACTCGTGTAACTAACACATCTCCCACAATCTTGTAAATAACCCTAGTTGAACTCTACCCCAAGAAAGTGGAAGGGGAACTAGTTGGGAAGGGAAGAGGGGCTGGTGGCAGGTGGGTAAGTACATTATGCACATGTATGAAAATGTCAAAATGAGCCGGGCGTTGGTGGCGCACGCCTTTAATCCCAGCACTCGGGAGGCAGAGGCAGGCGGATCTCTGTGAGCTCGAGGACAGCCTGGTCTCCAGAGCGAGTGCCAGGATAGGCTCCAAAGCTACACAGAGAAACCCTGTCTCGAAAAACAAAAACAAAAACAAAAAAACAAAAACAAAAAAAAACCAAACAAACAAAAAAGAAAATGTCAAAATGAAACTCTGTTACACTTAGTGAATATATGCTAGTGAAGGACTGTGTGTGTGTGTGTGTAGGGGTGGCATGTGGTGGCTATGGGTCACAACAATTGTCATACTTCTCACTACCAAAGACCCAGACACTCCCCCAATGCTGGTCAGAAGCCGACTTTGCAAAGTTCACACTAGCCAAAGGCCTGGAGGGGAGGGATGGTGACTCTGGTTTGCTACTGCTGTAGAGAGAGGACACATAAGACATTGTTCCAAAACTGAAGGCCTTCCCGTGATCCAGAGTAAATGTGGGAAGAAGGCTGGAGAAAGAACCCAGCCCAAATCCTGGCCCCTGCCCTTCTCTTCCCTCAACATACAAGCAGGGAAACAGCTTTAAGTGGTTTTTTTGTTTGTTTGGTTGGTTGGTTGGTTGGTTTGGTTTGGGTTGGGTTTTGGTTTGTTGAGGCAGGGTTTCTCTGTTCCTGTCCTGGAACTTGCTGTGTAGACCAGACTGGCCTGAAGTCACAGAGATCCGCCTGCCTCTGATAAATAAAGAACACTAGACAAAACCCTTGCTGGGGTTTTCCTGGGAAGCTGCTCCCTGCGGGTGAAGAGTTCGGAATGCCCACAGCAGTATGCCCTCATCTCACACTGTCTGGACTCTCCAGAAGCCAGCTTTCATCCCTGAGTAAGCAACAGGCAGCTCCCCTCCGCCCAAACTCCCTCGTCATGAAACAAAGGGAAAGTCAACATTTTCAAATCATCATCCATCAATCTAAGCCTCCTTTCTCACTTTTCACCCTCAATTTCATACCAGCTGACCGCCCTCCCCCCCCACTCACACACACACACAAATCACGAGTTTTAATCAATGCTGATTGGAAACTGAGCTGCACTAACTGCAATCAGCAGAAGACTCTGGGGAACTTCAGGTGATTACCACACACACTCACACACACACTCACACACACACACACACACACACACACACACACAGAGAGAGAGAGAGAGAGAGAGAGAGAGACAGACACACACACAGAGTACACACACACACACACACACACACACACACACACACACACACACACACACACTCACAGAGTACCCAAAAGTCACAGCTTCTCTGTGTTTGTCCTGAAATACAAAGGAATCCTAGAAAGGCAATGGCTGATGGTCCTGAAGTCACAGCTAGGAAGAATTCTAACAATGCCATCCCTTTGACCCTTTCCAACAGCAACACACTGAAAACAGGAAGCAACAAACTTTCAAAGAGAGACGCCAGACCTTGGGGTAGGTGGTGGCAGCTCCAATTTCAAATTTGGTGGGATTCAGTGGGAAGGCTAGCTGGCCATTTTCTCTTGACAAGGAATGGACCTGCCCAAATTCCAACATAGGTGTAAACAGTTGAAAGATTTTATTTGTTTGTTGGTTGTTTTGAGACAAGGTCTCACTATGTAGCTCTGGTTATCCTGGAACTCTCTATGTAGACCAAGCTGATTTAGAACTCACAGAGATCCCTCTGCCTCTGGTTCCCAAGGGCTGGGGCTAAAGGCACATGCCACCGCAGCTGGCACAAAAGGTTTTTTCTGTTTGTTTGTTTAATTAAAATAGGTGGTACCCATAATCCTTTACCTCTATTAGTGGTATCCTCAGTGTTGATAATACCTAAAATTAAAGACATCTATTTCTTTTTTGCTTGTGTCCATATGTGCACACACATTCACCACAGCACACCTATGGAGGTCAGAGGACAACTTGCAGGACACAGTTTGGCTTTCCCCTTCTACCACGTGGATCCTGGCGATAAAACTCAAGTTGTCCAGCTTAGCAGCTTTACCCACTCAGCCAACCTGTGGGCCAGAAAACTTGTTGTTTGCTTTCGAGATAAGGTCTCAATATGTAGCCCAGTCTAGCCTCAAACTCAGGACAATTTGCCTGCTTCAGCCTCCCAAGTGATGGTATTACAAGAATGGACTAGCATACCTAGTAAAATAAAATATTTTAAAAGGTTTAGGGTTCTAATCTTTATTAGGAAAACAGAAACTAACCACAAAAGCCAAAATTAAATGAATCAGTTTCCTCTCAAAATCTCTGCATATCGTCCTATGCAGACATTGTACTTCAGCCTTGTTTCTTCACTACTAGAAGTTATCATTACATTTAATCAGGTCACATTACATTTTTATTTGCTTATTTGCTTGCTTGCTTGCTTGCTTGCTTGCTTGCTTGCTTGCTTGCTTTGAGGCAGGGTCTCTCTACACAGTCCTAGCTGTCCTAGAACTCACTATATAGACCAGGCTGGCCTTGAACTCAAAGAGCTAATCCCACCTCTACCTCCAAGATGCTGAGATTAAAGGCATGTGCCACCATGCCCAGCCAGAACCATGTGGCCGAAGCTGCCAAGTTCTGCTGCTTTCTGGGGCTGGAACATGGCCCCCTTGTTCAATTACATCTTCACCATCTTTCTGTTTTCCATGGTTCCTTCACTGCCTAAGTTTGGCTGTTCTTAACTAGCTTTGTAGACCAGACTGGCCTCAGACTCAGAGATCTGCCAGCCTCTGCCTTCCAAGTGCTGGGACTAGAGGTATGCACCACCACACCAGGCTCTAAGCTTTTCTTTAATTCCATTTCACAAGTTGGAAAGTTAACTGGGTGGGACCTTGCCCTGGGTCACCACTTTTTTATTCTGTTTCTTAATCTGTATATCTCATTGAACATAGGATTTAGCTCCTTTCTACTTCCTGGTGCTCTTTTTTTTTTTCCTGAAATTTTACATTTTGTAATTTACCCTGTTCAGCTTGCTCCTTTTCATTATAAATCTTTGTTAGAGTTATAACTAATAACCACATGACAGAGTCTATAGTAGGCTATTTTGAGATTTCCTCGGCCCAATGGCATTAATCCAAAACTCTTCACTTTGGCCTCAGGCAGACTCTTCAGACAAGGGCAAAAGACAACCACATTCTTCACCAAAATACAAGAACAATCTCTAGGCCACATACTAACTATGTGTTCGTTAGAGTTCTGTCAGATAACAAAATACCTGAGATAACTTACTCAGATAACAGGTTTGCCTTTGACTCACAGTTGGGACTTCACAGTCAGTGATTAACTGGCCCATGCTTGGGAAGCTGTGGCCAGCCAACAAAGCTCTGAGTAAGTTCATGGAAGAGCCAAGTGCCCAGGGCTTGAGGCAGGAGAGGGGAAAGAAAACAGTTCCCAATCCTCTTCAAGGGCACAATCCAATTATCTTTGACCAAGCCCAGTTTCCCAAAGGACAAAATGCCTCCCATCAGTATCATACTGAGGAAAAGCCATTTAAGACTTGATCTGGGTGGGTTATGAGGGAGATCTTAATATCCAAGCATCCGAAAGTGGAGCAGAATTAAGGAAACAATCTCAAGTGCGGCAGCGGTGGCATACGCCTTTAACCCCATTATTCTGGAAGCAGAGGTAGGTAGATGGATCTCTGGGAGTTTAAGGCCAGCCTGTTCTACCTAAATAGAGTTCCAGGACAGCCAGGGCAACACAGATAAATCCTATCTAAAAAAGAAAGAAAGAAAGAAAGAAAGAAAGAAAGAAAGGAAGGAAGGAAGGAAGGAAGGAAGGAAGGAAGGAAGGAAGGAAGGAAGGAAGGAAGAAAAGAAGGGCTGGAGAGATGGCTCAGCAGTTAAGAGCACTGGCTGCTCTTCCAGAGGACCCAGGTTCAATTCCCAGCACCCACAAAGCAGTTCACGACTGTCTATCGTTTCAGAGACCCAACACTCTCACACAGACATGCAAGCAGGCAAAACACCAATGCATATAAAATAAATCATCAAAAAATTTTAAGCAAAGAAAAAAGGAGAAAAATTATCAGGAATAAATAAATCAAGGTAAAATAAGGTCTTTAACTGTAGTTACTCTTTAAACAGTGTTGTGTATTGTGAGTACTGTGAGTCTATGTGTGTGTGTGTGTGTGTGTGAGAGAGAGAGAGAGAGAGAGAGAGAGAGAGAGAGTGTGTGTGTGTGTGTGTGTGTGTGTGTGTGTGCACACGCGCGCGCGCGCATGCTCCTGTGAAGGCTGGAAGAGGTTGTCAGAGCCCCTGGAGTTGCAGTTTGCAGGTTCTGGGAATCGAACTCGGGACCCTGAAAGAGCAGCAGGCTCTTTGTTGAGCCATCTCTCCTGGTCCACTGTTTTCTTCCTCTTCAGCAATCTAACAGTTTAAGTATTAACCCAAAGGCAAGTCTGGAATGAATACAGTGTCACTATGTTTAGTGATTGTAGAATATGATCAATTTAAGGTGATTAGAGGTCATTATTTTGTGATTACAGTTTATCCTGATGGGCCCACCAATTTGTCAGCAACTGAGTGATCCAGTGGGATGAAGAAATGAGTGACAGCCATGCAATAAGGAATGGGGGAAGGGATTATCACCCTGTTACAGGACACCTGCATGGCCTATACAACAGCACATGGTTATTAGAAAATAAAATGTATTACTTGTAAACTGACTTTTGCAAACTCTAGATATACCTAAAGAATTATAATCTGCATGCTAAAAGAAGAGAGAAAACAGACTCATAAAAAAATGTAAAGTTAGCCAGATGGTGGAGGAACATGCCTTTAATATCAGCTTTTAGAAGGCAGAAGCAGACAGATCTCTGAGTTTGAGGCCTGCCTGGTCTAATGAGTGAGTTCCAGGACAGTTAGAGCTACACAGAGAAACCCTGTTTTGAAAAACAAAACAAAAGTGAAGTTAACACAAATTAGGACAAAGAATAAGGAGAGTAAATAGAAAGCAAGAGCAAAATAATATAATTATCCTAAACATGAAGGTTCTAAATATCCAAATCAAAAAGCAGAAACTTGGGCCTGGAGGTGGTGGTGCACATCCTTAGTCCCAGCACTTGGGAGGCAGAGGCAGGCAGATCTCAGTGTGTTCAAAGCCAGTTTGGTCTAAAAGGCAAGTTCCAGGACAGCCAGGACTATTATACAGAGAAAACCTGTCTTGGAAACAAAACAAAACAAAAAAACCAAACAAACAAAAAGCAGAAACTCTGGCCTGGAGAGAAAGCACAGAGGTTAAGAGCATGGGTGTTCTTGCAGACCACGTGGGTTCAAGTCTCAGCATCCACATGGAAGCTCACAATTGCCTATAACTCCAGTTCCAGGGGCTACAACATCCTCTTCTGACCTCTGTGGTTTCCCAGATGCACATGGTACACGTACACTCATGCACACATGCACATAAGTAAAGAATACAATAAACAAATCTTTTTAAATAATTGAATAAAAATAAAAGGTAAAAAAGAAAGACTAAAGAAGAAATCTCCACTCTAAAATTTAAAGTCACTTTAAATAGGAACATATGTGCTAACAGGACAGGAAAGCATCAATATTAGGGACCATGAGAAACCCAGTCTAAACTATGAAATGAGTTCTATGTAGTGCAACAATATCTCAAAATAAGACTGATGCATTTTGAGGAACCTTTTACCCATGACGCTGGCAATGAAAACAGCTGAAATTCAGACCTGCAGACCTTCACGAGAGGAAACTGTTATACTCACAAAATAGAGTATTAAAAAGACACATACTCTTTGATGTGTACTCTACTTCAGCACCATAGTTACATGTATTTGGGCTCTGGTGAGTTGGGGAATTGGTCCCCCTCAGGCTTTAGAACTGTATTAAGGAATTCAGTATGGCCAACACCCTACAGGACCCCCTTCATCTTGGGCCCTTTGATGTCAGTAAACCAGGTCAGAAAAGAGTTCACCTTGCATGAAGCACAGACTATGTGTAACGAGAAACAGTAACAAATACCCAAGAAATGTTTAAAGACCTAGCAATAGGAAGTCCCTGCCATGAACCAAGCTCCAAGCTTTCAACTTGATGCTTGCAAAGAGCCTCTGGGGAGTGAAGCCTGCTGGGCACGCCCATTTTCCAGAAGAGAAAATGGAGATGTAAGTCAGCAAGACCTAGTGACACTTAATCTGCCTGGCTTTTAAAAACCCTCCTCCTTCCATTGTTTCTCTGTGAGAAATACCTGCGATGAATGGCTTAGAACATGGTTTCAAAGGATGGAGAGACTGACATCAGCTTGGTGAGACATGCATGCCTTTTGTTTCAGCTACAGCAGGATCAGTTTTGTTTGCAATTTACTTAATTGTTTCTGATTTATCAGTACAATAGTTTAGGGGAATAAAAAAAAACATTATTTTGAAATTTAAACTTAAATTGTAGGGAAAGCATTAAAACAGAAGGGGTTGTTAGAGATCTAGCTCACCTGGTGGGGTGCTTATCTCGCATGCACAAAACCCCAAGCTCCAACGCTAGTACCACATAAACTAGGTGTGATGCATGCCTGTAATCTCAACATTCATGGAGTAGAGGCTCCAGAATCAAAACTTCAAGATTATTCTCACCTATGTGTTGAGTTTTATGTCAGCATGGGGGCACAGGAAACCATGGCTAAAAACAAACAAGGTGAAGAGTCAGTGAAACAAATAGCTTACATACCTGGAATGAAAAAGAAGGAGACCCAATTTGGGCATGGAACAGAGATTCCCCCCAAAAGCATTAATTCTACCCCTATAGGCACATGACTGCTCTAGCAACAGCCAAACAGAGTTCTTTATGTGGCATCTGGTTCCATGTGGAACTCACAAGCCTGTGCACACTCACTGAGAATTTTAATTAGCACTGATAAGACCTCCACAAACACGAGATACCATCACAGAGAGTGGAATTCCTTGCCCGTGTAAATGTGAGATAAAATAAATAGTAATGATGGTAGAAAATATATGTAAATAAAATGTTAGCCAAAAGGACAGCTGTTTCTTTGATCTAAGTTAATTCTGTTGTTGTGATAAAGCACTAACCAAAGGCAACTTAGGGGAGGAGAGGAAGTCAGGGCTGGAGCTTAAGTGGGAACTAAAGTAGAGACTGGAGGGCCCCTGCTCACTTTCTGATAGTTTTCTAATAGAGCCCAGGTCCACCTGGTTAGGGATGGTTCCACCCATGGTGGGCTGGGTCCTCTTATATCAAGTAGCAATCAAGACAATGCCCTCACAGACCTGTTCACAGACCAATCAGATCAAGGCAATTGTCCAGTTGGGTTTCCCTCTTCCAAAGTGACTAGGTAGTATCCCATCAACAATATAAGGCTAACTTTTTTCTTGATTGTTTTTGTTTATTGAACTTTATTACAAAATGCATGCTCAATTTTACCATATAAAACTAAAAAACAGAAAGGAAAACTAATAATCTCACCCTGTCCCCAAAATCCTATCACCCTAAGAAAAACCAGCAGACAACAAACCTACACTCAAGTATCAGACTTTTGTTTTCTTTTTTTGTTCTCAAAATCATAGCCTTAGACCCATCACTCTGTGCTTTGCTTTTCTCTTAAAAAATAATTGAGGTGGTGGTGTACACCTTCAGTCCCAGCTCTTGGGAGGTAGAGGCAGATGAATCTCTGTAAGTTTGAGGCCAGCAAAAGCTACACAGAGAAACCCTGTCTCAAAACATCAAAATAATAATAATAATAATAATAATAATAATAATAATAATAGAGGAATATCTTTTCACTCTACCACACATTTAGCTTTTAGATGGCCTTTACCACATTCAACATAATAAGTAAACAGTACACTCCCAAGTCCTATTAAGATGTTTATTTCCAGTATCTTTAAAAGAAGAGCTGGAATCAACTTCCTTAAAAATCTTTGTGTTTCTGCAGCACAAGTTCCCAAAACTAGAGCAAAGGGCAAGGATGTTTTTATTCGGTTTCAGTAGATAAATAATACAGCCAAGTTTGCCACCAAAAACATTGCACAAATTGTCACTTGGGATAGCGATGCGTGTGTGTGTGATATTTAACATCCTTTCCTGTGCTATCAGCCAGTTTCTCTCCCCCCTCTGTGAGGTATGAGGGACACACTCCCTTTCCCAGGATCCTTCTTCCTGAGGCTTTAGTCCTGTGCTCTGTGTATAAGGACCCGTTGTACCCTTGCATACTTGAGACAGCACACTGTCACACCGCTACAGATATTTTCTTCTACACATTTTCTTTACTTTAATTGCACTGTCACGTGCTATGCTGAGTGCTTCTACACTTTACAGACCCATCAGAAGGATAGAGCCCTGGGTCTGGAGTTGTAAGGAGAAGCCAGGGGTTCCGTTTGCCTCCCTCATGAACTCTCCTTCATCACCAGACTCTGGCTGCTACCTTTCCAAGGCGGGAAGAACAGAGTAGAGAAGGAAGCTCAGACAAAAGAAGCTCATGTTCTCTGGCAAAGAGACTTAATGAGAACAGAGCCTTCTTATCGAGAAATAAACAGTGGAAATGCATCTCATTAACATATATTAGCACAAATATTCACCCAGAGTAAAAGTCAGCATTATGAGCTTTGCACCTTTGTTTAAAGATGAGATGACTCTTGGAGAAGCTAATTTCACTTGCCTAAGGCAAAGTTACAATGAGAGCCCAACACCACACTTACACATGCTGTAGGCCAGGTTTCAGTTTTCAAAATGTTGTATCGTCAATTGATTCGAATTGAAATTTTAAGGTTCTTAAAGGTCAAAAGAATGCCAACCCTGTCCCAATGAGACTACATAAATCAATGCTTTCCAATAGCCAACAGCTTACTTTGGGTATGTTGGTCCACACCTTTAGTCCCTGCATTCAGGAGGCAGAGGCATGTATGTGTGGCTGTGAGTTTGAGGCCAGCCCAGTCTACATAGCCAGTTCCCGACCTGCTAGGGCTACACAGTGAGGATCAGTTTCAAATAAATAGATTAAATAATGTTTAAAAAGAGGAGAGCATTAAGTGTGCCCCTAGAAGACAGTAAATGAGTCATTCCAGTAACACACACCAAGTGCCACAAGAGACGGCTGTTCAGGAAAGGCTGAAATACTGGGAAAGGTGAGTAAGGGCTGCCAGGAAGTCAGTGTGAGGTGGGCCTAAAGGACTTCCAGGGGTCAGAAGGATGCAGCCCATGGGGCTGTGGGGGTGTGGGGGTGTGGGGGTGGGCTGGAGGGAAGGCATGTGTCCATTGCTTCTCTTGTCATTTTGATAAAACACAGATTCAACCAACTCAGGACAGAAAGGAGTTATTTGGCTTACAGGTTACAGTCCATCATTGAAGGAAGCCAGGGCAGGTACTCAAAGCAAGATCTAGAAGCACAGAGGAGCCCTGCCTACGGGCTTGCTCCCAGGCTCAGGGTTAGCTAGCTTTCAGATCCAATCCAGGCGCACCTCCCTAGGAATGATACTCTGCACAGTGGGCTGGACCCTCCTACATTAATTAGAAATCAAGAAAAAGCCATAGAACATGCCCATGGGCCCATCCAATGGAGGCAATTCTTCAACCAAGGTTCCAACTTCCCACTATGTCAAGCTGGCAATGAAGACTAGCCATCACAGCCGTCACGGCCCACATCATGGCAGCAGAAGCATGAGGCAGCCGGTCATATTGCATCTAAGTCAGGAAGCAATAGGTAGATGCTAAGGCTGCTTAGCTTGTTTCTCCTTTTATATTCAAAACAAGACCCCAGCCCACTGGATGGTATCACTCACTGTCCCTCATGGTTGGGGAGGGACACTATGATTAACTCAATCTAAAATCTCCCTTACAAGCATGCCCAGAGGTTTATCACCTAGGCAGTTCTAGATGTTGGCAAGTGGGCAATCAATAGTAACCATCACAAGGTGGAGGAAGGAGACAGTTGAGATAACTGATCTAATAGCTCAAGGAAAAGCAAAAGATTTCTACACCACAAGTACTAAAGAGCTGTTCCCAGGCAGAACTGAGTGGATGTGTACTTCATGAGAGCGGGGGAGGTAGCAGGGTGGGGGAGGCCTCACTAATGACTCAAATTCCTAACTGGAGGACAGGAAGTTCACCAACAAACAGCTAAAAGGCTTCTTTGGGAAACTGCATAAGCATCCAGCATTTACTCACACCTCCGGAATCTTCATCCACTTCTAGTCAAACTCATTCACTGGGAGGTTCTTCAAGATGCCACATACCAGTTTTGATTGACAGCTTCACCACAGTTGGGATTTCAGAGCCCAGAGATGCTTGTGTGGCAATTGTAATAACTATTTTGTGGCAAGCATCTATAGATGTCATCAAAGAAGGTATTGCAACTCAGGTGACAGCTCCTTGCCTAGTTCTTCAAACACCTAATGAATGACTGGTTGGTCATCTGTCATTCTGGGAGCCACAGAGTCTTCAGCAGTCCATAGAGACTTCAGTAGCCATCTTTATGAATCTAATCACATACCTCCTACCCAAGAGGAGCTCAGAAAGCCAGGCAGATTGCAATGAAGGATGGAGCTACAAGGAAATTTGAATTCCAGATTATATACCTGTTAGGCTAGAAGAGCACAGCCTCCTGGCCCAGCCAATATGACAAAGAATGCAGGTACAATGCAGGCTGGAGAAAGAGCTCAGAGGCAGAGCACTGCTGCCCATGCAAAAGCCTTTGGTTTCATACACAGCATCTCTCTCTCTCTCTCTCTCTCTCTCTCTCTCTCTCTCTGTCTCTCTCTCTCTTACACACACACACTGTTAACATTGCTAAAACCTTAACGAGATGTGAAAACACAATCTTTTAAGTCAATTTTTTAAAGTCTCTGATTAATGACTGAGATGATACTTTCTAATTGGTACATTTTTAATGGTACAGAGGTTACACTGAAAAGAGTGATACATTTATTAAGTACATTTTTTAAAAAATTATGTACACGAAGGGTGTTGGTGGTGCACGCCTTTAATCCCAGCACTGGGGAAGCAGAGGCAGGGGGATCTCTGTGAATTCCAGGACAGCCTCCAAAACAATACAGAGAAACCCTGTCTTGAAAAACAAAAAACAAAACAAAACAAAAAATCATGTGCACACAGCAATATGAACAGACTATAAGCAATCTCAATCAAATAAGTCAGCTAATCATAGCTCCACACACTTAGTTCCAGTTTCTATTGCTGTGATGAAACACCATGACCAAAAAGCAAGTTGGGAAAGAAATGGTTTATTTGGCTCTTACTTCCATATTGCAGTCCATCATCAAAGGAAGTCAGGACAGGAACTCAAACAGGGCAGGAACCTGGAGGCAGGAGCTGATGCAGAGGCCATGGAGGGGTGCTGCTTACTGGCTTGTTCACTCTGCTATCTTATAGAACTCAGGACCACCAGCCCAGGAAAGGCCTCACCCAAAATGGGCTGCCCCCTCCCATCGCTAAGAAAATGTGTTACAGTCCCAACTGGACCTTATGGAGGCATTTTCTTAATTGATGTTTCCTCCTCTCAGATGACTTCAGTTTGTGTCATGTTGACATAAGACTATCTCACATAACTGGCCCCTTGTCAGCTTGATGCACAAATTCATCACCTGTCAGGCAAAGGTGGCAACACACCTTTAATATCAGCATTTGGGAGACAAAGGCAAGCAGATCTCTGAGTTCAAGGCCAGGCTGGTCTACATAGAATGTTTCAGGACAGCCAGGGCAATGCAGAGTGATGGGGGAAGTACTTCTGTGTATTTTTATCTTATTGATTGTTGAATAAAATACTGTTTGGCCAATGGCAGCAAGTTAGACAGGACTAGGGGTCAAAGAAGATTCTGGGAAATGTAGTAGAGAAATGGTGATCCAGGCCGGAAGTGACATAGCAAGGAGACTCATATTTAGTAAGGAGAAACAGGAAGTGTCCTCTTTTCCCCTTCCTCCTCCAGCGGTGCCACGTGAGCCACCGGCAAGAGAGGGTGCCAGCGAAAGTCATCCTCTATAAGTCTTATAAAATATATAGACTTATGATAATTGAGACTGAGCTAGCAGATGAGAATCCTAGTCATTGGCCAAGCAGCTTTGAACCTAATACAAGTCTCTCTGTGCATTTGGGCCCTAACTCATGCGGGCGGCTGGCATAAAGTGCACACGTGGTGGTGGGGCTCAGCGGCTTTTGGCAGAAAGATTTATTGTAACACCGGAGAGATGGCTCAGAGGTTAGGAGCACTGGCTGCTCTTCCAGAGGTCCTGAGTTCAATTCCTAGCAACCACATGGTGGCTCACAACCATCTGTACTGAAATCCGGTGCCCTCTTCTGGCCTGCAGGTATATATGCAGACAGAACACTGACTGTATAAGAAATAAATCTTTTTTTAAAAAAGTTCAGTCTCTTTGAAATAGTTAATCAAATCCAAACCTTTTAAAATTCAAAGTCTCTCAACTGTGGGCTCCTTTAAAATTAAAAAAAAAAAAATTAAAACTTTCTTACATCAAAGTGGAAGTAGCCAGGCACAGTCACAATGCAATCAAAACAAAATCAAACTCCAAAAGTGTGAATTACTCAACATCCAATGTCTAGGATTCACTCACAATCTTCTGGGCTCCTCCATGGGGCTTGTTTCACTTCCCTGGCTCCACCCCCTGCAGCACACACAGCCTGTCTTCTGAGGTTAGGCAGGTTTCATGCTATCACTCTATTTGATCAGCTATTTTAAAGAGACTGGACTTTTCATAGGTTTAAATTTGTAAGGACTGCATTTTTTTCAGGTAATTTATTTTTAATGGAGTTCTTGGGGATGCATGAGAAAGAAAAGGTCATCCATTAGTAATGGAAATATTGCTCTACCACTGCTGTTGTCCTTGGTGGTTATCCCAAGATAGGGGCATCTCCAAAATTCGGGGGTCTTCTACTGTAACTGGGCTGCACTTTCACCAATAGACTTTCATAGGCTGTCTTCATGGTGCCAAGCCTCAACTGCTCTGCATGACCCCCTCATGACTTCAAAACCAGTACCACCTGGGAGACTCCTACACATTATCAAGTCCAGCTGCCAGCACGAGGTACAACCTTGGCTGCCTCTGGAACAGAGTGTTCTGTAAGCTTCCAGGTAAATCCTTCCCAGAAGATTTCATCTCAACAATGCTGGTCTCTTCTTAACCACTGCTAATTTCACAGCTCCAGCCAACCAGAATTGAGTATCCCAGCACAGCAAAGTCTTACTTTATTACTTTTGGCATCTTGTTGATCACAACTAATTCTTCAGGCCCAGTTAACCACAACCACAGAATCTTAATTCAAAATAGCAAGTGGGCCTGAGCAGGTCTTTAAACTTCCCTCTGAAACGTCACAAGCCAGACAGACTTCCATTGTCCACACCTCTCTCAGCATTCCTATCTTCCAAGCTTCAACAGAACAGCCTACTGAGATCTCAACACTCAATGGCTTTTCTAGTCCCAAGTTCCAAAGTCCTACCACAATCCTCCCCCAAAACAAAATATGGTCAGGTCTGTCATAGCAATCTCCCACTATCCTGGTCCCAACTTGTCTTAACTAGGGTTTCTATAGCTGTGATGAAACACCATGACCAAAAAAAAAAAAAAAAAAAAAAAAAAAAAAATTCAAGTTGAGGAGGAAAGGGTTTATTTGGTTCCCACTTCCATTTGTAATTCATCATTGAAGGAAGCCAGGACAGGAATTCAAACAGGGAAGGGACCTGAAGGCAGGAGCTGGTTCACAAGCCAAGGAGAGTGCTGCTCACTGGCTTGCTCCCCATGGCTCGGTATCAGGCAACATCTCAAAAACAAACAAAGAAGAAGAAGAGGAGGAGAAGAAGATGATGAAATTGTTGCTCAAGATCACCTTCAACTATACAGTAAGTTCAAGATCGGTCTGTACTCCTAAAAAGTTTTGAAATAAAAAGGATGAAGATTTGCATACAGAACACAACCTGTAATATAACAGGATATTCGGTACCTTCTAAACCCAAGGGGAAATTTAAGTGCACGTCATTTTTAAATCAAATATTTAGTAAACTGCATTCTAATTCTATAAAATCTGATTATGCCTAGGGCTAATCAAACTGGATTATCCAAACTACAAAAATGACAAGGAACTAACTAGTGTATTTAAAGTCAGCTTCACCATGTAGTCCAGGTGAGATAGCTCCTCTTAGTTGTCAACTTGACTATGTCTGTAATTAGCTAAAACCCGAGCTGCTGGGTACACCTGTGAGGGAAGTTTTTTCTATTAATTAAATCATTTGAAGCAGGAAGACCCACTTTTGATATGGATCTTTTGAGGTGGGAAGATCCATCTAATCCATATCTTTTGAGGTAGGAAGACACAACTTTAATCTGGGCCACATTCTCTGCTGGCAGCCTATTTAAAGGACATGGAAGAAGGAAGCCTGTGCTCCTTACCTGTTTGCACTCATTCTCACTGGCAAGTCCATTCCTTCAACGGCGGTAGAGCCTACTTGAAGGAACTCTACCCAGCCTGAGCATGGCAGACCTTGCCCTTCTCCCTCAATCCCTCTGCCTTGCTAAAAACCGTTAGATGGCATTCCTAAAGCTAGCCACCACGGTCTATGCCCTTATTTGGCCACTTCCTCCTGAAGCTGACTTACCAAGGTCCAGCTACCAAAGTACTGAAGCCCAGCAATGAAAATCCTCATTAACATGCCCAATTGAAATTAAACACCTCTGTTGTGGAATTTGACTTCAACTGGGCAAAGATGGGCTGCATCTGTTTATGCTGCATTTGTTCAATGATGTAAGGATGTGTGCTTAATTGTGTAAGGATGTGTTGCATCTGTTTCATCTTGCCTGCCTACAGCACCTGATTGGCCTAATAAAGAGCTGAATAGTCAACAGCCAGGCAGAGAAGGACTAGGCAGGGCTGGCAGGCAGACAGAATAAATAGGAGGAGAAATGTAAGCTCTAGAGGCGAGATGAGAAAAGAGCGAGCGGAAAAGGAGGAGAGAATGAAAGACAGACAGACAGACAGACAGACAGAGAAGCAGTGAAAGGAAGATATACAGAAGTAAGAAAGGTAATAAACCCCAAGGCAAAAGGCAGATGAAGAGAAACATGTTAGATTCACGGGGGAGGGCCTAGGCCCTGCCCCAAATGATGTGACAGAGTTTGATGATCCCTCCTGGAAGGCCTCACCCTCCCTGGGATGGGGGCGGTCCGTGGGGGGCATGGGAGGGTGGGAGGCAGAGGGAGCTTCGATTGATAGGTAAAATAAGAAAGTTTCTTAAAGAAAAAAAAAAGAGAGAGAAACAGGTTAATTTAAGTTAAAAAGAGCCAGGCCAAGCATTCAAAACTAATTAATAAATCTTTATGTCATGGTTTGGGAGCTGATTGGTGGCACAAAGGAAAGGCCTGGTATGTATCACATCCTAACATGTTGTTTTCCGTTTTCCCTTTGTAAACTGCCTATGAGTCAAGTCTAACTCCTCTCTATCCAGAGGCAGTAATTTGTCCCTCTGGGATAAATAACCCTTCTCCCTCTCCCTTGTTCCCTTCCCCTTTTCCCTTGGCCTCTATCTCCCGCCTTTGTCTTGTATTCCCTGCCCTTTGTCCCTCTGGACAGAGGGGACAAATAAATCTCTATTGTGCTGAGAACTTGGTCTTGGGATGTCTTGTGCCAATTCTGGCCCCTTCGCTGCTTCGTCACAATTCTGGTGTGTAGTGAAGACAAGCTGAGACTCACAGACTAAACAACTGCTGGATTCTTGGACCTTCCATTGGTAGACAGCCATTATTGGGCTAGCTGGACCACAGCCTGTAAGTCAACCTAATAAACCCCCACATAGTCTATAAGTTCTGCTCCTTTAGAGAGCCCTGACTAACACAGCAGGTGAACCTCACTCTCAGGAGCTAGCCATCTCTTGCCTCAACTGCTCTAGTAGGTACAAGAATATGTATGCGCCACCTAGCCCAGCTTAGACACATGAACTTTTAATTGCCACAAACAATCTAATACGTATAGCCCCACCCTCTTACTTTCTGCATCCAGTGCTGTATTCTTAAGAGCCACAGATGAGCCTTGCTTCCCCTATTAAGGAACCCTTCACCATGTGTATCTGCCATCCTCCTCTCCACCTCCCATCAAAGTTCCATCCTTCACCTTCCATTATTGGCCTAGCGATATGACTCGGTATGTAAAACCACTTACTACGAAAGCCTGATGACCTGACTTCAGTCTCCAGCATCCACATAAAGGTGGAAGGAGAGAACTGATTTCACCTTCCATCCCAACCACCACTCCCAGCACAGTGGAGAGAGATCTTAGACTCAGTCCCTGGGGATGTCTAACACATTCCGTCCCCATCGGTGGAAATGGAAACTTCTGGGTCATGGAGAACCACTTAGCCTGACAACTAATGCCAGTTTCCCAGAAGAGCTGCCCTGGCCATTGCTTCCACCGGCAACAGATGGGGGCTGCCTGGTGACTCTCCATCCTGCCAGGCTTTGCCAGTTATCAGCTCAGGAGCATCAGGAACGAGTCACCCTTGAACCTTGCTTTGCTTCAGTGCCCATCAAGGATGCTGAGAGACAGGTACAAAGTAGTAGCATGAAAGGGTTTCTACAAGACAGTCATGGTGACTCACACATGTGAGTTCTTTTCTTCCTATAAGGATGATTTCTATCCTGCCCACCCCCCTCCCAAGAGAATGAAGAGGAAGAGGAGGGGAGGGGAGGGAATGGAAGGGAAGGGAAGAGGGAAACAAACAACAACAAAAAGATAGGAAAAAATGAACTTGGGGCTTTAAAGTTGAAACTGTCTCCCAAATAGCTAAGAATGAAGAGACATGAAAAAGAATGGGGGAGGGGGTCACGAAGGAGACAAAGGTTTTCTCTTTTATTCCCCCTCTCTCCATTTATTGAATCAGTTGTTTTATTAAGGATGGATTACATTTCTGGCACCTAACTAGTACTAAATTATCAAAACAAATAGACATATCATACACGACTGGATTTTACCCAGGACTGAATTTTGAACCGATTTTACCCCTAGTGGTACCTGCTTTAAAGGTAAAAATGAAGGGACCCAGTGCAGAAATTCTGCTGGGTGCTAAAGGGGCAAACCAGCTGCTGGTGAGTCACCACAGTTATCTTGAAAACAGCATTTCCAAAGCAGCCCACATTCTTCAGGCTACAGCAGCACCCGAATTAACTCTGCCTCTGCCTCTTTCTTGCAGGTCAAGTCCAAAGTGCATGCTCACACTGGCTCTCTCCAGGAACTACTTGCCTTAGAATTATCTGGAAGTAGCAGGAGTCTGTCTGATTAAAGAAATGACAGAAAACTTACTTTGTGTCTTAAAGGCCATGTCTCCTGGGATTTTTAACAGATTCTACCAGGTGGTGGTGATGATTTATTCGGACAAAAGCCTTACCCAGTCAGAGCTGAAAAACATATTTCATTGGCTGTTTCTCTTGCCCACCCTAAGACATTTGGAAAGTAATTCCCGAGGGACATCTCCAGACAGGAAGCTGAGGGTCACTTCCTTAAAAAAAAAAAAAAAATCACAGCATTATTTCTAATGTCCTATCTCTATCACTCATGCCTGGTGGAACAAGAGCCTGACTGAGTCCTGGAAAACAAGTCGATGTCCCTTTGAAGGGTTGAATCCCCTGGAAGAGTTTGCCCACACTCCAGCCTGCTGAGGTAAGTGTCCAGGGTGGCTTCAAGCAGGGCTGAGGGTTCCAGAGATGTCACCCATGTCTTTCAGAGTCCAATCAGGAAAAATATGCAGTAGCCTCAGAGAGACTACCCTTAATTCTAATAATACTTCCCATCTCCAATTAATAACTAGCTGGGCTTCAGCATTTCTAGATTGGGCCAAAAGCACAGAGAGCTCGGGATTAGCACGGGAAAGACCCTGAGTTTGATCCCCAATATAGTGAGAAAAAAAAAGAAAGAAAAAAGAAAAAAAGGGGGCTGGAGAGATGACTCAGAGGTTAAGAGCACTAGCACTGACTGCTCTTCCAGAGGTCCTGAGTTCAATTCCCAGCAACCACATGGTGGCTCACAACCATTCGTAATAAGATCTCATGCCCTCTTCTGGCCTGGAGGCACACATGCAGACAGAATACTGTATACATAATAAATAAATAAATCTTAAAAAAAAAAAAGAAAAGAAAAGAGAAAAAGGCTTACTAGAAAATAGACAACATCACAAAAACTTCAAAACCTGTAGGTTTTTGAATGTCAGTCATGGGATATACAACTTTTCACAATGCCAGTTCTCAGGAGGCGGAGGTGGGAGGATACAAGTTCAAGGTTAGTCTGAGATCCAAAGCATGCATGACCTTACCACGGGGTGAAAGAAGGGTTCTATGAAATAGTTGGAATGCAATTCAATATTTGAAAAGTGCTTTCCCTTGATATTGGATAAACAGGGAAAGCTACAATTAAAAGGCTCTGTTGTTCTAGATCCCTTAGTATTAAACTGGCCTTGTCCCTGGCACTCACACTGGAAGAGCCAAGATCAGAAACACAGGGACAGCCCAGGTAACACACACAGGGAAGGTCACACTGGCCAAGGTCATTAGTAACCTTGGTCTTTTCAGAAGGCTAAGTCTTAGCTAAGTGGAGTTTGGGGAAACTGCAGCAAAGCCAAGCATCCACGCATATTTTTTCTTATTTCTCTAGTTCACAATTACTCTCATGTAAAAGAACCAGGCAGTTGTTTTCATCAATGCCCACCAGTTTATTCAAATGAACAAAAATACTAGAACATCCCATGATCTCCAGTTTAGATTGGATCTCCATTTTCCACAATTATGGTGGCACTCTGTATAAGAGGATGCAAACAATTTGGGCATAAAAACAGATCATTTGAAGGCTGGAAAGATGGCTCAGTGGGTAAAACGCTGGCTCTGCAAACTTGAGCTGAGTTCAGATCCCAAGAGCATAGGTAAAGCTAGACACGGTGATGCGCATCTGTTATCCCAGCTCTCCTAGGTCTAATGGAGACAGGAGAATGCCCTTAAACTCTGGGGCAACCAGCCTGGTATATACACCTCAGCAAACAGGCCATCCTGTCTTAGACAAGGTGGAGGGCAAGGACCAACACCTGAGGTTGTCCTCAGACCAGCACACAGACACACACAAAAGATTATTTAGTGGGTTGTCTTAAATAATTGGCCAATTAGAGGTGATCTATATGGGGAAAATCACCTAGAAACAGAACAATCATATTCTCTCCAGTTATCAGAGCTCACTGGTCAATGTGAAAGGAAATACAACCAGGTACTGAATAAAGAAAAAACACAATGCTGACTGAGCTACCCCACAGAAACGCAAACAGACTTAGAATTCGGCGTTTCCCTGGATGCCAAACAGGGAACCTGTCCCCACACTGTTCCAGTGAGGAGCCTACCACACAATGCACGCACGGATTAAGAAATGTATTTGTGTCTTAACAAGAAGACCCACGAGAAACATGGCAAGTTAACAGTCAGTTACATCCCAGACACACAGCTGATTTCTTCATACTCAGCTGATTGAATGAAGAGAACCCGTAGCTCTATACTTCCGTCGCTCGAGGTGCCGGGATTGTGATGTTTTAGAGGTGGTTTAACTTTGCTTTCCCTTCCAGTATAGAACACGGGCTTCATTAGAGGTGCAATGGGTTGAGCCCAGGTCAGCAGATTCTGCAGGGGCCTGAAGTGCTGGGGCAGCAGTCTGCCTTCACCCTGAGCTTGCCTCCCTCACACTCCCCCTACTGAAGCCTACCTGGGCTGCCCATCTCCTGCAGTTAGAATAGGTAACCCTTAGGCGGGTAGGACACTGTTTCTATGAGAACGTGACCACTTCCAAATTTAGCCAGGCCACACTTACTCTCCAACAAACAAAACCAAAGCTTAGAATCAGACTGCAAGAAAATGTGCGCCCGTACACACACACACACACACACACACACACACACACTCTCTCTCTCTCTCTCTCTCTCTCTCTCTCTCTCTCTCTCTCTCTCTCTCTCTCTCTCTCTCTCTCTCTCTTTGTGAAGATTGGAGGGTCTTTTTAAATAGTCTAGATTCCTGGGAGCTTCTACTAGAAGGTGAAACTAAAGCAAAGGCAGTAATGGGCTTACAGATGTGAAGCTGGATAAACCGATGTTTTGAGCCTGCTCTGAGGTGCACTTTTAAAAAATGTATTTTTCATTTTCCTAAAGTAGATCAGGAATACAGTTTTTTTTAGCCTCAAAAGGTAAGCGAAAGAGGTATTTTCCTCCCCCCGACACGCCCCCCCCGCGCCTAGCCCCCACTCTTCCCTCCTCTCCCAGGACAGCTATGGTTTCTTGGGTCCCCTTCGGGATTTATTCCACGCACCCCCATCACCCCATTGTGTGCCTACAATGCTGACACAGCCTCAGCCCTTAGAAGAGTCCCGGCTGAGTGGCAGCAGGAAAGAGACGGGAAGCTACCGTTGTGTTCCTCAAGCACCTGGGGTTTTTCTTTTCTTTTCTTTTTCTTTTTTTCTTTTTTTTTTTTTTTCTTGGCGCAAGTTGCTGCTCTAGGATGCCAGAGATGGGGGGCAGGGAGAACCCACCTCCAGCCACCCCTTGGCACTGCTACGGTACCTGAGGGCTCTGCATTTTTATGCCCCAATTTCGAAAACATGCTGCTCTGCCCTTCCGCTCCCTACTAAGTCTCTCGACTCACCTTCAGAGAGAAAAAGAAAGAGAACCAACTGAAGGTTAACTTTCCCAGCCAGGTGACTTCCCCGTTAAAAGGTGCAGCGGACGTGGGTCGTGTCCTCAGGCAAGTTCCGCATGGCGGTGAACAAGAAACCCAAAGACGCCAGACGCAGCTGGGCCCGCACGGAGGGAGCCCCGTGCCCCGAGTTGCTTGTTCTTCGCAAACGTTCGGAGTAGAAGCCCCAGGTCCTCGCTTCCCTCCTCCCCGGGGACGCTGGGGCTGCGGCGCCGGCTAAGAGCTCGCGCTCCCGGTGGGAGCCAAACCCTGGTCCACCGTCTGGGAGCAACGGGACCCTGCGATGAGACAGGGTCCCCTCCCGGGCGCCCCCGGCTCCCCTGCAGGAACACAGGGCTCCCGCATCATCCCAGCGTCTCCTGGTTTTCCCGGATCCCAACCCCAGCCCATCCTCGACACCGAGGTGGGGGGGCAGCCACAGGTGGGGAGGCGCTCACCTGCTCAGGTTCGGGGCTCCCGGTGCCCCCAGGGGTCGAGACGCCGGAGCAAGCCATGCTGTGGGGACCCGCGCTCTCCTCCTTCCAGGAACTCGGCTCTGCGCCCGGGTCCGCGTCTCCTCACCCCCTAATCCAGGAACTTCACCCCGGGGAGGAAAGGGGGGGAAAAGTTGGGCCGCAGCTCGGGAACGTGCAGCGCCGCCCCGTGCCGTCTCCTCCCTCTGCAGGGCGCCGCCAGGTGCTGTGCAGCCAGCCAGGAGGGCGGGCCAGCCAGGTGGAGGCGCGGCGACCCGCCCGGCTCGCAGCAGCCCGAGCATGCCCAGTGCGGCGTCCGCCACAGGGTCCCGGGGACACCGAGGGCTCGGGGAGTTCGAGGAAGGTCCCAAGACAGAACAAGGGTCAGTGCATACCCCGCTCCACCTGAGTGGATTGAATCCCGACAGCATCCCCACGATGAGCAGCGTCCTTCCTCGTCGCTGATGGACAACTGCTTGTCTGAACTTAGGAGAACACTGGGCTGCGATGTGGCTTTCGGTTATATTGTTCATGGTAGAGCGTAAAATCCACTGGGCAGCGGTGACTGCAGGCACACCCCCTCAGAAACCGAGTTCCAGTCTCGGGGTCCTTGTCATCTGGGGATAGCTTGGGGCTCCATCGTTCTAGCTAAATATCCAGAGGAATCCCCCGACCCTCGTAGCCATCCCCGGTGGGAGGCAGGGGCTGAGCCCTACTCAGCAAGGAAGACGGGAACGGGATCTCGGAATGTCCTAATTTCTAGGAGGTCAGATGACAAGGGACAGCTGGCTGTCCAGGCCACTGGGAACATCAGAACTTATCCTGGTGGGGGCGGGGGGGTCGGAGCAGGAAAGCATCTGTACTAACAAGGTTTCTGTCAAAGGGAGACCCTCTCCCAGCGCTTGCACCAATCAAAAATGTAGGTGCCCGCTCCACCACCACACACACTTTCTGATTCAGTTCTGGCTGTAAAGGTAAAAGTTTTCTCTCAAGCAGTAGACAGACTCCACTTTTTCATCACACGGAGGCAGGGACGCTAGCACCTGGATTCTAAGTAGAATGAAACATTGTTTTCATAGTTCACTTTCATTGTTGTTACTGTTGCTTTCTTTTTCTGGCAAGCGAAAGTGATAGGGATCCAACGTCTCCCTGTTAAGCAATTACATGGGGGGGGGGTGAAACAATTTTTTTGTTTTTGAAAGCAGAGTAACAGTTCAGGTGAGAACAAACTACAGCAGGAATTCTGAAGGTTGTAGGAGATGGTGAAATAGGGAAAACAATACTTTTGCCAGCTATCCAAAAACACCAACACTGGAATTACACCTGAACCAGAGAACTCTGCAGGGAGTTCCCTGCAACTCTGATCTCCAAAGCAAAGCTGAAGCTGACACAGTATTTATTGGCCTTTCCTTGGCTGTGTATCCCCACCGACTCTGTGGAGCCTCTAGTCCACGTTACCACATTTGGGCCTGGCAGAATCCATGTAAGACAGACAGCAGGACCTGAACCTAGTCTCAGGAACATTCATTGTTTTCAGAATTTAGGAAGTCTATAATGCCATGGGTTTAACACTCTGTTATGAGTGCTGCTGGTCCATGAAGAAAAGGAATTTCCTTTCAACTTTCCAAAAGACTCCATGTGTCCACGAAAGCTTAATGAGCCCTGCTGCCATTGCAGGGGCATGCCATGCCTTATTAAGGTCCTCGAGGGCAGGGACACTGTCTTGACTCCCCTACTGTGCTTGAATGGGTGCTTTATTCCCTTAGCCACTGGATGTGGGAAGCTGACCACACAGACTGGAGAAGAGCATTGCACTGGGAAAGCATGGGTATTTTACTAACCAGCACCCTGGCACTGACTCAACTACCATAAGCAATCAGACAATAGAGAAATGGAGGGGGGGCAGAGAGGGGACTGGAAGTTAGTTCAAGGAGCAGCCCCCAGAAGACTCCAGAAAGGAGAGTTTTCCTGCAGAGGCTTCCTAGTCTGTTTATCGGGCACCTGTTGCTGAGAAATGCTTGTGTTTGGGAATACACAAGACTCTTTCCCCTCCTCCAGAGGCAGGCTGGGTTGCACCTGTAAAAGTAAACAGTCAGGAGTCTGACTACAGCTTGAAAAATTATAATGGAGCCAGGTGTGGTGGGCTCAAGCTCATTGCCCCAATACCCTGGAGGCTGAAGCAGGAAGTGGACCAGAAGGTTCAAGGCCAACTTGAGACACAAAGTAAGAGTTCAAGAAGAAGAGTAAGAGACCCTGGCATTTCCCCCTTCCAAAGGTGAGGGTGTGGGGGTGGGGAGCATATAGCCAAACCACAACCCTTTCCATCCAGCCCTTTGTTGATCAGCTTTGTTCCTGCCACCATAGCCAAATACCATAAAAGAACAGTAGTGGACATTTGGTGAGACAGTTCTGCCTGCTCAGACACCTTCCCACGCTCTGCCCTTCCTCACTGATGATGCTAGGCTGACTGGCTTGCTGCCGGCAGGAGGGACTTGTCCAGACCACTCACTAGGTGATGCAAGGCATCGGACATACATTCTGCTCAATCAACTCTGTTTTCTTCTTCTCCTTCTCCTCCTTCTTCTCGAGACAGGGTTTCTCTGTGTAGCTTTGGAGCCTATCCTGGCACTCACTCTGGAGACCAGGCTGGCCTCGAACTCACAGAGATGCGCCTGCCTCTGCCTCCAAGTGCTGGGATTAAAGGCATGCACCACCAAGGTCCGGCCAACTCTGTCTTCTTGCTTCCATCATGTGCTGTCTCTGATCCACTCTTGCTCTAGATCGCCAGCCCTCAGCCATCTTTTTACTATCTACTTTGAGACTGTCTCATCCAGCTGGCCTTGAGCTCACTATGTAACTCAGGCTGGCTTTGAATTTGAGGCAATCCTCCCGCCTCAGCTTCCCAAATTCTGGGATTACAGGTGTAAGGCACCATGCATGGTTTGTTTTACATTTATAAGGCCCTGAGTTCTACTCCCATAGTTGTCCCTTCCTCCCTCCCTCCCTTTCTCCCTCCCTTTCTCCCTACTTTCCTCCCTCCTCTCTTTGCACTGGTTGTCATGCTTTGCAAGGGGTGACTTTGTGCCAGACCATACCAGTTGGCATGTATTCATCACCTGTCATCTTGACAACTACAGTGGCTTCTGGATTTTGGGTACCAAATCTGCTCTGTGTCCAGTATGGTGATTTTCCCCAAATCAGCTCCCAAGAGTAAGCACAGTTAACCTTTTGTGTCAACCCTCTCCGTCCTTCAGGAGAAAAAGGTCACCCTATACATGCCAGCTCTGCTTTCTCTACAGTCTCAGCTGTTCTCTCCATCCCTCCTCCTCCCTGTCTCAGACGTTCCACACACAGCCATCACAAGTGACGTGCTGTTCCCCAAGGTCTACCCACGTGTGAAGACCAGTGTCTTTCCACAGACCATTCTCTGCCTAGAAAGCCCCTGTCACAGCCTCCAGCTTCTCCCCCAACCCCAGCCTCTCTGTCTGG
Source organism: Cricetulus griseus (assembly GCF_003668045.3). NCBI lineage: Eukaryota > Metazoa > Chordata > Mammalia > Rodentia > Cricetidae > Cricetulus > Cricetulus griseus. The sequence goes on from NW_023276806.1 coordinate 268,244,893, forward strand.
CTAATGCCAACCATTGCTGCACTGCATTCCTACCCCAAGGAAGCCTTCCAGACCCTGTTGATGTGGCTGTTTGACGTTCCTCAGTTATTTCAAGATGGTGTGACTGTGGTTCTTATAGAGTGTGTTCTGGAACATTATTATGCAATTCAGAAATCTAATATATTTTTGCTGGGTAGTTTTATGTCATCTGGACACAAGCTAAAGTCATCTGAGAGGAGGGAACGTCAATTAAGAAAATGCCTCCACAAGATTGGGCTGTAAGGCATTTTCTTAATTAGTGATGGATAAGGAAAGACCCAGCCCATTGTGGGTGGGGCCATCCCGGGGCTGGTAGTACTAAATTCTCTAAGAAAGCAGACTGAGGAAGCCATGAGTGACAAACCAGTAAGCAGCACCCTCTAAGGCCTCTGAATCAGCTCCTGCCTCCAGGTTCCTGCCCTGTTTGAGTTCCTGTCCTGACTTCCTTCAGTGATGACTAGCAATATAGAAATGTAAGCTAAATAAACCCTTTCCTCCCCAACTTTCTTATTTGGTTATGGTGTTTCATTGCAGCAATAGAAACTCTAAGGTGTGTGTGTGTGTGTGTGTGTGTGTGTGTGTGTGTGTGTGTGTACGTGTATCTATATATCTAAGTTGATTAGAGGGCATTTGTAGCCTTAGTGTGCTAGTCATGTTTTAATGATAGGATATGACCCTAAATCTTTTATGTCCTTCCAAGGGTTGTACAATATACAGTTTGCACATTGTATCACTTTCAAATTGTAAGCACAGTTGCCTTCAACAATAATGCTTGGGTTTCTCTTCAGATTGCACAATTTGAGGGGGGCGCTTTTATTTTTCTTCCAGTACCTTACTGGCCTGTGTCACCTTCATATAACCTTATCACTTCAAGAATGTCTTGTCCAAATCCCCAGTACGTTAACACACTGTCTCATGTGATAGAGGTTTGCTGAACAAATGAAAGGTATGGCTATGAACTTGGCCTGCCTCCCTAGGACAGATTCCCAAGGTTGAAACCTGATACCCTTGCCCCACTCACAGCTGTGCCCTCTCTGAGTGACACTGTACCTTGCCTGCACATCAGATTTCTCTCTGTACAATAATGGGTTTCATATCTGTCTCTCTAGAAAAGCTGAATGTAAGAGGGAAAGTGGTAACAATATGCTAACCTTTGTGTATCAGAGTTCACAACACCCACCATAATTACACAATAAGAATAGGTTTTATTGAATGAGGGAAAGTAGAGAGACAATGACAAGGGGAGAGTGGAAAAGATGGGAGAAAGTGGGAGACAGTGAGTGACCCTAACACTCTCTAAGCGTGTGCTGCAAGCCGTCATTTCATGGTTTCTGTTATATTTGTGTATCACAAGCATTGCATCTCTTAATGTAATCTACCTTTTACATTTATTTTTAATTATATGTAGTGGGTGGATGGGAGGAGGGTGTGTGCCCATGACTATGTGCACCTGTCTCCACAAAGACATCAGATCCCCTGGAGCTGGAGTCACAGGCAGTTGTGAGCTGCCCCATGGGGGTGCTGGGAACTGAACTCAGGTCCCCTGGAAGAGCAGTGACTGTCCAACTGCAGAGCCATAGTTCCAGCCCTGAATCTTCTTCTTCTTCTTCTTCTTCTTCTTCTTCTTCTTCTTCTTCTTCTTCTTCTTCTTCTTCTTCTTCTTCTCTTTTCTTTTTTTTGGCGTGGGGGGGAGTTTCAAGACAGGGTTTCTCTGTGGCTTTGGAGCCTATCCTGGCACTCACTCTGTAGGCCAGGCTGGTCTTGAATTCACAGAGATCTGTCTGTCTCTGCCTCCTGAGTTCTGGGATTAAAGGCATGCGCCACCACCGCCTGGCCTGAATCTACTTCTTATATAAACAAATCTACTTTTAAAACTTTTTCCTCAGGGTCTTCCTTTTTTAAACTTTGACCTTTGTTTATTATTTTGTGTGTGTCATACGTGTGTGGGCACACACATCCCATGGCACATGTGTAGGGTCAGAGGAAAACTTGATGGAATCTGTCCTCTCCTTCCATCTTAACATGGACTGTGTGGATCAAACTTAGGCTGCCTGTCTTTCATAGCAAGCACCTTTAGCCACTGAGCCTTCTTACCTGCCTGCCTACCCCCACCTTTTAAAATATTGTATTTATACTTTTATTTAAGGTGTATGTGTGTTTGGGGGTGGTATCACATGCGCCTGGAGGTTCCCTCGGAGGCCAGGAGAGGCTGTCGGATCCCCTGGAAGTGGAGTCACAGGTAGTTGTAAGGTGTCCAATGTGGGCGCTGGGATCTGAACTCTGATCCCCTGCAAGAACAGCAAATGCTCTTAACAACCAACACTTTCATATTTTTTTCAAAGATAGGCTCTCTCTCTCTCTCTCTCTCTCTCTCTCTCTATATATATATATATATATATATATAGTCTATATATATATATATATATAGTCAAGTGTTATTCACATCATAATTATAATACAGTCAGGTATTTATCAGATATTTATATGTTGTGGCACATTGGTGCACACACAAACACACACACACACAAACACACACAAACACACACACACACACAATGTAGCTAACTATAACCTTGATCTGCCAACACTCCTTCCAAGAAATGGGGTTACAGGAGTGTGGCATCATATCAGGCTTAACTATATTAATGGAAAACCATTCTTAACTAAACACAGGTTAAAGACAAGACATCATTACAAATTTCTTTTTTCTCCTTCTTCATTAACATAAAGGAAACCCTGCCAGTGATAAAGGTGTATGGAAACTGGTCCAAGATACAAGCTGTCTGGAAACAGTAAGAGAATGAGGAGGAACTGAAAAGATTAGACATAACTCAATATTGTCTAATCCCCTGTCCCTAAGCCACCTGAAGTTGGAGTCCAGTGAATTCTCCCCTCTGTCCCTTACTCAGCTTCTTGTGTTTATTTATTTATTTATTTATTTATTTATTTATTTTGGTTTTTCGAGACAGGGTTTCTCTGTGTAGCTTTGGAGCCTATCCTGGCACTAGCTCTGGAGACCAGGCTGGCCTTGAACTCACAGAGATGCACCTGCCTCTGCCTCCTGAGTGCTGGGATTAAAGGTGTGCGCCACCAACGCCTGGCTCAGCTTCTTGTGTTTTAAGCTTGTGTTTTAAGTTTTCACCAAGATTAGACTCTAGTAGAGAAGCTTTACTATCCCACCTGGCCATCAGCAAAAGGGCATGCAGACCTGTCATGCAGAGTCTATGACCCTCCAATAGACAAGGGAACAAGAGTTCATGCAGAGAGCTTTAGCCTGCGAGACTCATTCCATTTTGTCAGTTCAGGAAGCTGCCTAGTGAGTGCATGACTGTTTCTAACCTAAGCAAGAGCTAGGAGAGCACTTATCACATGTAGAAACAGGTCACTTGGTTTGTAATTGTATGTGGGAAAGCAGCACACAATGCACACAGTTCAACCAGAATGTTTTCTCTCTGGTGGTTTCCAGCCCTTTACTCAAGCAGAGTCTCAATTGGATAGAAGCTTCTAAATACCCAGTGAAGACTATAGTTTTTATCAAGGTCAAGCAGAACAAGGGTACATCATTTTATTTATCAAGTTAGCTTGGCAATTCCGTGCACTATATGATTAACTTGGGTGTCTGTTTCCATTTCTTCATTCCTTATGTTCCTTAGAGTAAAAGGAAATAGTGGTTAGTTTGGCATCCTCTGTGGAATGACAAACACTGCCTGTCTCCACATAGTTGTGATAACTAATTGTTGACCAGAAAAACAAAATAAAACAAACCTAACCACAAAGTAGTTTATGAAACAGAGTAACAAACCTAAAAAACACTTATCACATCTATTTATCTATTCATGTATGCACACACAAGTATGCATTGTGGGGGTTTGTGTACTCTCACACAAGTGTGCACACACATAGGTGCATGCATATGTGCATGCATACAGGCCAAGGAAAGTGTGTAGGTCAAAGGACAATTTGCAGGTATTTGTTCTCTCCTTCCACCAGGGGAACTGAACTCAGGTCATCGGGCTTGGCAGCAAGCATCTATACCTGCTAAGCCATTTCGTTAGCCCAAAATAATAACCATGATACAGTTTAGATGAGGGGAAAAGAGCAGTGGGGTTAAGCCTACTTTGTATCCAGGCTTTACTGTAACTCTTTCTTCACTTCTTATGTGCTATATCTGAAATTTCAAAAGCATACATAAAGGCGTAGCAATAGTAACAACACCAGCGGCATTAATCCTCAAAAATGCTTGTCAAATTGACATAAAGTAAAACTAACTAGCAACGGGAATAAGTTGATAACTATCTGAGTTACTTTACAGTTAGTTGCTTTGACAAAATACTTGGCAAAAGTGACTTAGAGATAAAGGGTCTATTTTGGTTCATAGTTCCAAGGGAATACAGTGCATTACAGTGTGGAGGGCAGGGCAGTGGGAGCATGGGGCCATGTGGTCACAGTCTGGAAGTAGAGAGAGGACAGAGCAGGCTATAAAACCTCAAGGCCCATTCCCCAGTGACATACTCCTCCAGCAAGGCTCCATTTCTGAAGGTCCCATAACTTCCCCAAACAGCTCCACCAGCTGGGGACCAAGTATTCAAACATCTGAGCATATGGGGGACATTTCTCAGCAACTTCCACAACATATTGAGTCAAAAGTAATTCTAACTATCGTGTTAGCTTAAATCCCCAGTTAAATGGAATGTGTTGGTTTGAGTTGAGGGTACTTACAAAAAAAAGTGAAAGAAAATAATTTCCATTAGCATGACATCCGGGGCTCAGTGCAGAGGACTTTACAAATGTGGCAGAAAAACAAAGAGGACTGGATTTTTAAATAAAATACTTCTTTGAGGGGCTGGAGAAATGGCTCAGTGGTTAAGAGCATTTGCTGCTCTTGTAGAAGCCCAGGGTTCCATTCCCAGAACCCAAAAGGCAATTCACAATTATCAGTAATTCTAGTTCTGGGGGATCTGATGCCCTCTTCTGACCTCCTAGGGCACGGAACACATTTGGAGACATTTATGCCTGCAAAACACCTATACACCTAAAGTAAAAATAAATCAATCTTAAAAGTATTTTATCCTTCACACGTAGACCCCAGGTCTGTCTTGCTTCACCCTCTGCCAACCTCCATTCCAAACAGGCTAAACCACAACAGAGCTTTCTCAATATTTGCTTCCATCTTTGCTCTAAACAAGACAAATAATATTACTAAGTAATTCCAAAGCTGTATGACTCTGAACACCTCACTCTCTCATGTTCACTGCCTTCATGCCCCGCCCCCTTGTGTTGTCCCCCCCCCCCAATTCCAAAGGGTTTCTCCATTTCTTAACCTTTGGATTTTACAAACCTGTCCCTAAAGGCATTATGTAAGGCTTCTTCACATAACAGTAATATTACCTTAAACCTCAACTCCAGACCCTCTAAACCAGGAAGTAAATAAACACACTTGACTGAATGAAACTAGAAACACAACTCAACTCACCAAGGCTATGTGTATACAGGCCAGGAAATACCAAGACTTCTTAGTTACTTGGACAGCCTATGATGCACCATGGCAATGCTCCACTGATCATGTTCCGCCTGAACCTTGCTCAATTCCATGTTAAAAATCCTTGAGAACCATGTGAAATACCCTTAGGACATTGGCAAAATCATTGCTGGCAATCACTGGCAGAAAAATGGGTGACTAGAGAAATAATTTTCATCCCAGTGTGGTTCCCTTCTATAAATATTGTCATGCTTGGCCTTTTCTGGTTTTTCCTCTAAAGCTGTTGTACTTGGAAGAGCAAATTCCCACATTACAAAAAAATGTAATATTCAAGTTCTGTTCACATTATAATTATAAGAGAGTCGGGCATTTCTATGTGGTGGCATGAATCTGTAACCCTATATCCTTGGGAGGCGAAAGCTGAAGAGTTTGAATTCAAGTCTACCTGGGTTACATAAGAAGATTCTGTCTCTGCAGATACATAGATACAGATGTACATGAGATAACTGGCATAGATAATACAGATACATATGAGATAATCGACATAGATAATATAGATACACAGGAGATAACTGACATAGATAATATAGATACACATGAGATAACTGACATAGATAATATAGATACACATGATATAACTGACATAGATAATATAGATACACATGAGATAACTGACATAGATAATACAGATACACATGATATAACTGACATAGATAATACAGATACACATGAGATAACTGACAGATAATATAGATACACATGAGATAACTGACATAGATAATACAGATACACATGAGATAACTGACAGATAATATAGATACACATGATATAACTGACAGATAATAAGATACACATGAGATAACCAACATATATAATAATACAGATACACATGAGATAACCGACATAGATAATATAGATACACATGATATAACTGACATAGATAATATAGATACATATGAGATAAATGACATAGATATAGATAATATAGATATAGGTATATATGTGGTAACTGACATAGATACAGATAATATAGATACAGATAAGCATAGGATAACTGACATAGATATAGAAAATGTAGATATAGGTATATGCAAGCTAGATGACATAAATGTAGATACTATAGATACAGATATACATGGAATAACTGACATGCATGAGCTAACTGATATTTCCTCCTTAAGGCAGGGTCTCACTATGTAGCCCAGGCTAGCCTGAAAGTCACAATCCCCCTGCTTCTACCTTCCAAGTGCTGAGATGACAGGCATGTACCACCCACCAGGCCCAGCTCTGGGAACATTCTCACAATCTTCAGGACTGCTGCTGGTACCTAGTGAGCAACGGCCAGGGAAAATGTAGAATGACTTTCAAAGCCCAGAACAGACCCACAAGGACTGGAAATAACCATATACAATCGTATCAAGGAGCTGAAGCCAGTCTCAGAAGGCTACACATTGTATGTATCTAGATTGTGTAGATGTACATAAAGTCATACATACACAACTCAGAATGCCTTCAGTTTCTCTCCTGGTTGCTCCAGTAAGACACTCTGAAAAAGGCAACTTGAAGGAGAAAGGCTCTATTTTGGTTCACAGTTCAAGGCACAGGTCATCATGGTGGGAAGTGGAGGCAGCAGGAGCTTGAAGCAGCTGCTCCCAGCGCAGCACAGCCAGGAAGCAGAGAGCGATGAACACAGGCTGCTTCGAAATTCACTTGCTGTTTTCACAGTCCGGGATCCTGGCTTCAGGGATTGGTCCTGGGCACAATTAAGGTGGGTCTTCCCCTTTCTCTAACCAAATAATCCCTCACAGGTATGCCTACGGGCCTATTTTCCAGATGGTTCTAGAGTCTTCCAAGTTGGCAGTTAACACTAACCATCATACTATGTATGGAACATGAAAATAAAGCCGACTAAGCAGACAAAGAGGAAGGGTGGGGGAGGGAACCAGAAAAGAAAAATGTGGCTATGAGGAGTAAGGGTGGTGGCGCATGCCTTTAATCCCAGCACTCGGGAGGCAGAGGCAGGCAGATCTCTGTGAGTTCGAGATCAGCCTGGTCTACAAAAACAAAAAACAAAAAACAAAAAAAAAATGAAATAGCAATGAAATAATTTATGATTGGTTGGTTGGGGGCCAACACATCACGAGGACCTGTATTAGAGCTCGCAGCTTTAGGAAGGAACCCCTGATCCAGAGAAAATCCAAATCTGATTTACCTACCTCTGATAATTCTGCTGAATCACCACTGGGTCAAGGAAGAAATAAAGAAAGAGATTAAAGACTTCTTAGACTTCAGTGAAAATGAAGGCACAACAACCCCAAACTTATGGACACAATGGAAGCAGTGCTGAGAGGAAAGTCCACAGCACTAAGTGCCTATGTAAAGAAATTAGAGAGATCTCACACTAGCAACTTAATGGCACACCTGAAAGCTCTAGAACAAAAAGAAGCAAACACACCCAGGAGGAGTAGACAGCAGGAAATAATCAAACTCAGGGGCTGAAATCAATAAAATAGAAATTAAGAGAACAATACAACACAGCAATGAAACAATAGTTCTTTGCTTTTATTTTTTAAATATGGTTATTTGACTAGAATTTGCCTCCCAGGACATTCCCAGACAATCAGCAGTAGCAGCATGTCCCATGATGCTGCTGTGGTTCTGGCCTTTTAAGATTCTGAAAGATGAGTTCAGGCTTGCAAACTGCTTGTGTGCAGACAAGATTTTAGAGTCGGAAAGAAGAAAAATGTCATTAGTATATAATTATATACACAAATAATATGTATTAATAACATATATTTACTTGGCCTGAAATAATTGTGAAGGTTCCAGATTCTCTGGGTTTAAAGAAAGCTTCATTTGAAACTTGTGAAGGTTTTCAGCCCCTGGACAATTCTTGAGGGAACAACTCCAATTCTACATAGAGCTGGCTACCCAACTTAAGATGGGAATTCTTTCATGAGGCCAACCAAAGGAAAGGGCCATGTCAACAATTACTGCAATTACTACTCAGCCTGTCAGAAAGCAAATCTGACCAGCAGCCAGATTTAATTCCCCATGACATTTAACTGTTCCTATTGTCTTTCATCTCGCACACTCCCAGAGGTCTGCCCTTGTGAGCCTACATTTGTACATACTTCTCTTCACCTTCATTTTCTGGGTTATTTTTAATGGACTCATCCACATAGACGTGGTTATGACTCTTATCAGATAATTATTTCCTCGAAACGATGAAATAGACTTTTCTTCAAGCTCCTGATGTAGAAGGTGTAGCCTGTGGCCCCTCCCCACTGTGACTGGCCCTTGCCATTCTCCTGCCTCACTCAATCTCACTATTTATATTTTACGTTTTAGAGTATTTATTCTCTCTCTCTCTCTCTCTCTCTCTCTCTCTCTCTCTCTCTCTCTCTCTCTGTGTGCGTGTGTGTGTGTGTGTGTGTGTGTGTGTGTGTGTGTGTGTGTGTGTGTGTGTAGGGAGGAAGCCAGAGTGAGCACATGTGACATGGTGAGCATGGAGGAGCCAGTGGAGAACGGGGAAGACCAAACAACTTTTCGGGAGTTTGTTTTCCTCCTCATGTTTGTCTTGAGACAGGGTTTCTCTTGTTTCTGCCACCACACCCGAGGCTGCATATGCAAACATGCGACTGACTCTCCTGCTTGTTGGAGGAGTCCTGTGATCATGCACTATCTGACTTTTCCATGGGCTCTGGGGATCAAATTCAGGTTGTCAAGGCTTAATGACATTTCCCTGACCTCACTTCCCTTTTACATTTAGCCAGTCTTACCACTCTATCCGGGAAGTCTTCCAGAATTGTTGTTAGGGGGACCTGTTCTCTCTCTGTGAGATGACTGGGGACCTGAGTACTGCTCTATTGCTTGTGTTAAGTGTATAATGGCGGGATGCATCCACCCTGCCTCCTGCTTTAACCTATGGGGAAACTCAAGAACTTCATTTTTATCTCTTCAGCTGTTACCTAGGACACAGCCTGCTGTACTCGGGGCATTTAATGTAGACGACACAAATTGTCCTCAGAAGATCATTACTCCTCTACTAGGAAGGAATGGTGGCTAAAGACAAGGGACAAAGAAAAATGTGCCTGGGAGCTGCGGAACTAGCTCAGTTGGTAGGATGCTAGCCTAGCATGCGCAAATCTGGGAGTTTGACTCCCCAGAACTGAACAAGCTAGCCTTGATGTGTGTGCCTGTATTTCTAACATGAGGGAGGTAGAGACAGAAGAATCAGAAACGCAAGATCATCCTTGGCTACATGGTGAATTTGGGGCTAGGCAGTGCTGCATGAGACCTTGTCTCAAAAAACAATAAACTATAGAAGAGAAAAGGAAGGAGAGGGGAGGGAAGAGGAGGATAGGAAAGGGGGAGGAGAGAGAAAAGGAGGGAAGGGGAGAGGAGGGGAGCAGAGGGAAGAAGAGAGGGGAGGAGAGGAGAATATATCAAGCTAGTGATTCCTGCTGGACTAAATGGAAGGGGCCTGACTGGTCTGGTTAGTAACTTTTTTTCTTTAGGTATTATGATTTTGTTAAATTTCACTTTTAGGATGTATATAAAATTTTCAGTTCTTGACAAGTAGCTCATAGGTTTCAAAATGCAAGTTTCATTTTTGAGGCAGTCTCAACTGTTCTTCTTAACTTTTAAAAAACACTGATGCTATGGGATCATTAAAATGAGTTATAAATAGACTTTTGTTCCTATCTTTAATATTGGAATAATTAAAACTATTTACTGCTATTATATTTAAGCTAATTTAGCATGGCATCATCATGGAAATTGTACATTTTTTTATTTCCCTAATACATTATCATAATATTTGCTTACATTTGGGGAGATTGGTTGATATTTCAGGTCATGCAACTGCAAAATAACTCATTATCCATGGCCTTGAGACTGAGAATGTTATCCATCAAATGTAACCCATGTAAGACATTAGTGGATCTTATATTAGTCAGTAACTTTTACACTAGGCAATATACAAGGGACTGCTAAAGCTGAACAACTCTGGTTTAAAATAAATTCATTCATTCATCAAAAAAAAAAAAAAAAACCTGTGTATTGAGAATCCAGGCAGTAAGATAGCCTGTGGGAACTCATACATTAAAGGACTCCAGGGAAGGCAGTGGAGTTGCAAAGGGAGAGAAGAGGCTGGTGTGGATGCATATGAAACATGATCACACAGAGATGGAGGTCACGAGCCCCAGAGACCAGCTGTCTGGATCAGGATACACCCGATTAGATCTGCGTGGCCTGGGATAGGCTCTTACCTCAAGGAACCCTTCTGATCTTTACTGACAGAGTGAAGCAGGGTATCTCTGACCTCCTTGCCTGTGCTGAGGATTACATATGGAGTTCCTGTGAAGCATTTATGGCAGCATCTGACACAAGCCAAACGTTCAATAAACGTCAGTGCTCCTGCTACTGCGGGGCAGGGGCCACAGCGAACATGGGAGAACATTCTATTTAGGGAATAGAGAGAGGGAGGGTAAGAACATCTTCTACCTTTTATGAATCTGATACATAACACATTAGAACACGAAAGTGAAACTAAGTTCTCCCGTGTTCTCAAATTAGCATTCTGATGCATGGTTGCACACATTTTTTCCTTGCATGTGTGGAGATCCTGATTTCCATACTGCTTGACATCATATTTTCCCCAAACCGTTAATATGCATAGTCACAACAACTCTTTTGTTTGTTTCCTTGTTTTGAAACAGGGTTTTTCTGTGTAGCCCTGGCTGTCCTGGAATGCCGTCTATAGATCAGGTTGGCCTTGTCTAATTACTATTTAGTCAGTTTTATTATTATTTAGTCAATTGCCTATCAAGGTTTTTTTGTTCTATTAGAAACAATGCTATAATGAATCTCTCTCTCTCTCTTTCTCTCTCCCTATTCCCCCTCTCTCTAATCCATTGTCTCCTATGTTTATTCCCCAATGCAATTCTGAAGGATAAACACACAGTATTGACTAGACTTTGTCTTAACTTCATTTTCTCTTTCGCTACAGCATGTGCACATTTTCAAATGTTGTCCTGGTTTCCTCATTGCTGTGACCATATTCCTGACAGGAAATATTGAGGGAGCACACCTAGCTGCCTTAGTCACTATCTATTGCTGTAAAGAGACACCATGACCAAGGCAACTTATAGAAAAAACAGCATTTAATTTGGTGTTGCTTATAGCTTCAGACAATTAGTCCATGACCATCGTGGTGGGGAGCAGACAGGCATGGCCTGGAACAGTACTGAGAGCTTTACATCCTGACCCACAGGCAGCAGGCAGTGAAAGACTAAGTGGGTTTTTGAAACTCAAGAGCACCTCCAAGAGATGTGCCTCTTCCAACAAGGCCACACCTTCTAATCCTTCCCAAACAGTTCCACTAATAAGTTCCAAACATCCAACCATTAAGAGTCTGCTGGGGGCATTCACATCCCAACCACCACATTGCCCCACATTTTGAAGGTACAGTCTACCATTGATGGCCAAGGCTTTGGCAGTAGGAGTGTGAGCTGAATTCCCAGATGTCATCATACCACAATGCAAAGAGAGGACATGACATGGGGCTTGATTATAGGCCTCAAGCCCCGCCCCGAGGGTAGTTCCTGTGATCCACTTCCTTCCATGAGGCTCCCCCTTTTAAAGGATCCACAGATTTTCAAAACAACACCACATGCTGGAGAGCAAGTACTCAAGCACAAGTTCCTATAAGAAATAGTTCACCTTCAAACCATTACATCCTACTCCGTGTCCCAATTGGCCATCTTATGGTACAAAATGCATTCAAACTCTCACAGTTAAATTAACCCATGTTTACTAATCTGTGTATCACCACGTGTCCGTGACTTACTGGTAATGTTATGGCATCTTACCCCTTTGGTTGGTAAATGGCATTTCCCTAACTACTCCTTCTTTCTCTCTGTGTCTTTGTTCGGATTTTATACCTGGCTCTATTCTGCATGGCCATTGGTCAAGTCAGCTCCATTTATCAATCAACAAAAGCAACACATATTACAGAAGGACATCCCACATCGTGCTGTTTTTTGAAGTTTCTGCAACAAAGGAAGGAATGGAAAGGGGGTGCTTAAACTAAAGCATGAAGGAAGGTCAGTATAGCTGAGGGAGACAACAGGGACAAATAAAACTAAGGACACTTGAAAAGTCACAGGGGAATCATACAGTTTATATTTATGTAAAACTATATATATATATATATTACATATATGCATATACACAAGTATGTAGTTTCAATGAAATCATGTCACTTGAGGTGAGAATCTTCCCCCCACAAGAGCCATAGATAATCTAACAAAAAAATCCCAGTATCAAGCATGAGAAACCCCCTTTCAAGCTGTTGGCCAGGGGAGTCCAAGAGTCTCCCCAAGCACGATGGTCTGTTGCTGTTCCTACTGATGAAGATACCACACACCTCACACAGGGCCTAGAAGTGTGAAGCTGAATCAGACTCAAATTCCTCCTCCCTAGGGACTAGCTTTCATAACACCGAAAGGTGCTGGCAAACTACCAAAGAAGGGAGGCAACCAATACTCCTGCCCAGCTCTGATGCCTCTGGACCACAGCAATGGTCATCACAACAAGATATCCCTAGTGGTGCCATGGTGGCTCTTGCATATTGGTGGTAACCAACAGCGCTCTAACTGGATGAAAGTCCCATTCAACAGGAGGGGAATTGTGCCTGGTGATGTAAACCTAGCTAACTTCCAGGGGCTAATGGTGTCATAGATATCAGAGGAAAAACTACTACTAACCACTTTCCTAAGCCTAAGTATAATTCCTAGTTGCATTCTAAATACTTACCCTTCTAGCCACAGATGAATGTAGCTCTCGCCCCTCATCAATGGAAGCTTCTCTTTTCACCATACAGAGACCATTATAGAAAGTATCTGGCTGCGGCTGCCCAGTGCCAACCAATACATCTGTGTTATAAACCCTACACCTAAGGCTTGAGAAGAGGAAGACAGGGTATAAGAGCCAGAGGACACCTCCTTGGGACCTCCACCCAGCACTGCACTCATGTGCGTACACACACACACACACACACACACACACACAGAGAGAGAGAGAGAGAGAGAGAGAGAGAGAGAGAGAGAGAGAGAGAGAGAATTTAAAATAAAAACAATATGTTTTAAAGTTTCAAGGGCCGGAGAGATGGCTCAGCAGTTAAGATTGTTGACTGCATTGCCAGAGGAATCAGGTTCATTCCTAGCGCCCACACAGTGGGCCATCTGTAACTCCAATTCCAAAGAATCTGGTGCCGTCTTTGGCCTCTGAAGATACCAGGCACACACATGGTGCACTACATACACGCAAGCAAACGCTCATACACATGAAATATAAATGAAAATAAAATTTTAAAAATAGAGTTGAGCAAGGCGTTGGTGGCGCACGCCTTTAATCCCAGCACTGGGGAGGCAGAGGCAGGCAGATCTCTGTGAGTTCAAGGCCAGCCTGGTTTCCAAAGCGAGTGCCAGGATAGGCTCCAAAGCTACACAGAGAAACTCTGTCCCCAAAAAACAAAAAAACAAAACAAAACAAAGCCATAGAGTTGAAAATATTTCAAGGAGAGAAATAGAGGAAGAAAGCTGTTTTAATGTACTAAAGAGGCTATGATCCTTATAAGGAATGCTAAGATTCTGATCAAAGAGTATTTTGTGCTACTTTTCGTAGAAGAAATGGGAAACTAGTACACAGAGCACATGATGGTAGTTCACTAATAACACTATACATTTACATTGGAATCTAATGTCATTTCCTTTAATGGGAGGAAATGGAAAATGGAGGTGAGCAGAGATATGTGTTTCTAAAATATTTTTTAATCATGATTTTTATATTGTTTTTATTTGGATGCAAAATGGCTCCTGCAGGCCTGTGGGTTTAAATACTGTGTCCCCAGCTGATGGCACTATTATGGGAGGTTATAGACTCTTTAAGAAGTGGGACCTAAGTTCAAGGCCAGCCTAGTCTACAGAGTGAGTTCCAGGACAGCCAAGTCTACACAGAGAAACCCTGTGTGTGTGTGGGGGGGGGGGGGGGGAGTGGGGCCTAGCTGGAGGAAGTGGGTTGGTGGGAAGCAGGCCTTGAGGATGACAGTCTGTGTGACAGCCTGGCCTCTCCTGTTTTTTTTCTTTGACACGGTCCTAGAGGAAAACAATGGGCCTCAAGCTTCCAGCACACAGCTGCAAACCTTCCCCACAGTGATGGACTGTGCTCTGGATCCCGGAGCCCAAGACCCTCCTCCTTCAGCTACTTCTTGGCAGGTATTTGGTTGAGGTGACGAGAAAAGGAGCAAACTGTGCTGGCTGGCTGTTTTTGTTTTCCTTGTTTTTTAAATTTGATACAAGCTGACATCATCTGGGAAGATGAAACCTCAACCGAGAAAATTGCCTCCATCGGATTGGCATGTAGACAAGTCTATGGGGTGTTTTCTTGATTAATTATTGGTGTGCGTAGGCTCAGCCCACTGTGAGCAGTGCCATCCCTGGGCAGGTGTCCTGGGTTGTATAAAAAAGCTAGCTGAGTAAGCCAGGGCTAACAAGCCAGTAAGCAACATTCCTCTGTGGTCTCTGCTGCAGTTCTGGCTCCAGGTTTAGGACTTGACTTCCTGGTCTGACTTCCCTCAGTGATGAACTGTAAACCCTTTTCTCCTTAAGCTGCTTCTGGTCACAGTATTTATCACATCAATAGAGAGGTATAGAAGGTGGATGGGTCTTAGGCTTTGGGAACTGGTTGGTGGGAAACATGGAAGTTTGGAGTAGTGGGCTACAGAAGCCTTGCGGGACTGTAAGCAGAGCATAAGGCCACTGTGGTGACAGTTTAGAAGACAAGAATTCGAATGGAAATAGTAAGGGCCACCAGTGGGGGAGCCAGTTGTGGCAGGGGGAGACGGGGGGGGGGGGGAGGGGGAGACCAGTCTGTGAGGTTTCAGAAAGCAACAGGAATATATTGGGAATTGAACCACAGGCCTCTCATGTTATATTCTGTTAAGCAATCCAGCTGCATTCTGCCCATGTTCTGAAAAACTGAGTTAGGCTGACTAAAAGCAGTGTAAAATTTGTTTGATGGGGAAATTTTCTTTGATTGTGTGTGTGTGTGTGTGTGTGTGTGTGTGTGTGTGTGTGTGTGTGTGTGTGTGCTGACCACTTGGGATCAGATAGCCATATAAGATGCTCATCTCCCTCTAGGAGTGGGGCCATGTGCCATTTCCCCCATCAATGTCAGCATGTTAACTGGTGTTGTCATTGGGGGGGGGTCTTGATTAGGCAGCCATATTGTTGAGATTTCATGTCACTTTTAAAAGACACAGGGTCATGGCAGACTTACTAGTTTTTACTTTATTTTGTTTTTATTGTTTTTCTTTAAATAACATCACTCAAATAGACTGTGAGAGGCCTAACCACATACTTTATTAATTTACAGTGATCCTGACCAAACCCAGTAGGCAAACACAGGTGCGCGGCACAGAATGCTATGCCAAGCACAGGATCGAGTTAATCCTGTGTTTTATATAAACTGCCTTCTTCCCTTCCTAACACTATCCAGAGTCTGTCGGCGAAGACCTCACTGGAGCGAACCCCTGGACTGTATCCTCCTGATGGCACAGTTGTCCCTCCAATGGGGCTCCTATTCCTGCCTTCAGTAGGTGCAATAGAGTGGTGGGTGCAGGGAGAATCCTTAGCTCCGGTTCTTCCTTACCTTACTGACCAACGCACCAGGCTGCTGTGGCCTGTTTGGCCTGATCTTCTGTTTCTTTTGTAATGGCTTCCTTTATATGTTCTTGTTTTACCAATTAAAAGGAGGCCTTTCGTGGTTGCTGGCTCTTCTCATACACCCAACAGCGGCTAAAACTGCTACACAGTCACCACAGAGAGAGTGCCGTATGGTATGTTTGACATGTCATAAGTTGTTTGAGCTTCTTGGAGCACAGAGTAAACTAAAGAAAGAGCATATGAGACAGGGATCAGAGCTATAGTGAAGAAAGGAGAAGAGTGTGCTGAAAGCAAGACAGGACAGAGGCAAAGACACTGGTTACGTTGAAGGAGAGAAGTGCCACAGTGATGGACAGGCCTGACTGCCGAGAGCCTGGAAGGAAGACAAACGATTAAGCAGTAAATGAAATACTCAGGGCCGGTGAGATGCTCAATGGATGGAGCCACGTGCTGCCAGACCTGACCACCTGAGTTCAATCCCTGGGGCCTACATGGTGGCATGAGAAAACTGACTCCCAGAAGTTGCCCTCTGACCTCAACAGATGCGCTGTGGCATGCCTGTCACACCCCTCCACATACACACAAATAGTTAACTATGACTAAAGCAAATGAATAAATAAAAAGAATGGATTCGATAAGACGACCATGGAGATGATTCCTGTGATCCCCAACATTTGGGGGCAGATGTGGAAGGATCAGGAGTTCAAGTTCAAGGTCATCTTCAGCTACAGAGCAGGTCTGAGGGCAGCACAGACAACTAGAGATTCTTCCTTAAAACAAAAAGGAGTGGAGAGATGGCTCAGTGGTTATGAGCACTGGCTGCTCTAATGGAGGACTTGAGTTCGAGTCCCAGCACCCAGATGGTGGCTCACAACCACCCATAACTCCAGTTCCAGGGGATTTATCACCCTCCTATGACCTTTTCAGGCAACAGACACACATGTAGTACACATGTAAACAGGGCATTCATACACATAAAATAGAAGAAATCTTATACATACACACACAAGGAAATGCCAAAAATTTCAATCTAGAAGGGAGGGAGGGAAGATCCCATGAACTTGATTTGTTCTACAAATTCCCTTTCTCGCTTCATGCTCTATCTCCCATCTTTACACTATGTGTGAGGCAGCAGGGTCTCTTTGTTGTTTACAGCCATGTTGTATATGCCACGTGATGTGGCCCACACACCTCTGGGAGTTCTCCTGTCTCCCTGCTCACCTTCAGAGCACTGGGATTACAGACGTGTGCGGCTATTGCGCCCATCTTTACCCAGGATTCTCTCCCAGGTCCTCGTAGCTGCATAGCAAGCCCTTTGTTTGGTGAAGCAGCTTCCCAGTCCTCACCAAGGACAGTGTATGTATGTCAGCTAGCTCCACTTGTATGTATAACCTCACACATGAGAGCACACTGACCTGTAGTCAGTAGGGGAAGAGGGAACCAGACGATGAAGAACAGAAATCAGTGGCATTCAGAATGAAGATGTGTGTGAGACTGCTAACTGGAGCTTCAAAAGCGAGCAAAGCAGATGGAGCTCAGGCAAGATTATACAGTGAAAAACCACCAGTAGTGGAAGAAGCAACCCATTTAAAGTGCTAGTGGAGATGCTTACGGCAAGAGGGTGTGCATACCATGTTCTGAGGATTAGACTGAAACAGTAAATTTATTGAGAGGAAAAACAAAAGTAGTTTAATAACCAAATAATCAAATGCTAGTGGTGCAGCTACCTGCGAGCTTACCTGCGCTCAGAACCTGTTCACTGCTGTCCCCTAGTGGTGTTAGCTGTCTCTACCACAGAGCTGGGGAAGACTGGAAAGCCACTTGCTGCAAAATCTCATCAACTCAAGAAGAGGAGCCCAGGATTCCAAGGCCATCTTGGGCATTGGAATCTTATCTGTATTTAAATTTTATCTGTATTAAAAAAAATCAAGTCCCTGTTCAGGCGTCAGTGTTTTTAGCTGGTCGTTGGTGGCACACACCTTTAATCCCAGCTCTCGGAAGGCAGAGGCAGGCGGATCTCTGTGAGTTCGAGGCCAGCCTGGTCTCCAGAGCGAGTGCCAGGATAGGCTCCAAAGCTACACAGAGAAACCCTGTCGAGAGAGAGAGAGAGAGAGAGAGAGAGAGAGAGAGAGAGAGAGAGAGAGAGAGAGAGAGAGGCGGGGAGGGACACTGAAGAGATGCCTTGGCAGTTAAGCTCATGCGTTGCTCTTCCAGAGAACAAGAGTTCTGTTCCAAGCACCCACACCAGGAGGCTCACAACTATCTATAACTCCAGCAGCTCCTAGGTATCTGACTCCCTCTTGTGGCCTCCACAGACACCTGCACATGTGTGGGACTCACCACAGACACACACGGACACACACACACACACACACACACACACACACACACAAATGAAAACAAACCAAAAAAATTTAAAGTACTATATAGCTAAAACTAAATCAAAACACAACTGAAGGAAAGGTGATTCCAGACCTGGGCAGTCACTTGGGGCGGGAGCGGTAGCAGGGTAAGATGCCACGGAGGAGCATACAGGTGTCAGTGGTTGTTCTAGTCCGGTATTTAAAGCTGGGCTATGGTTTCAATGGATGGTTATTACATTATTGCCATAAATTAATAATAACATAAATAAAGATGTTTATAAACACAGCAAGGATGAGACGGTGTCCGGAAGCCAGGACTGCATTGTCTACATCTGTCATCAAAGCACACACTGCCTTGTTGCACTGAAACTCTGAAATAAGCATGTCTACCTGGAGTAGGAGATGCTAGTGATGACCCAAAAGCTGGGCATAGAGGGAGGAGAGAGTGAGCATAGCATGTGTTGCCACCATCTCATCTGAAGCTAATCACTCTGGTGCTCCAAGAACAACCATCAACTATTCTAACTACTCCTCCATTAACCAGTGACTCGACTTCCTTTTGTCACCTGAGGATCTAAGAACTGTACATATCTACTGGTTTTCAAGGAGATACTACTGAGGATGAAGTTGTCATTCAGAAACAAAACACAAGAAGACTAAGTTTATATGTCCTGTTTAGAAGAACTTGATGCTGGTGAGATTTCAAATAATGTTTCATCTTAGTAGTGTAGTATGTTGGAACACTGAATGCTAGTGGAGAGGGTGGGCTTTGAACTCAGAAACTTCAATCTCACGGAGACCCTTTGCCTCTGCCTCCAGAGTGCTGGAAGTAAAGGCACGTGCCACCATCTCCTGGCTCAAATATCCATTCTGCCCCTGCTTATCTCACTGACACTAGGCAGATGACATCATCTCGCTAGATGTTGGCTTCCCTTCCATGAATCCATGGGAATGCTATTTCAAGAAAGACAAGCCATTTAAAGGACTTAACACAACACATGGCACACTTACGAACTTTACTGTCGGCCACCGCTATCATCTTGAGACATTTAAAGTGATTCGCTTCCTCAATCTATCTGACCACACAACCAGGTGTGCGTTTATTTATATTTCCAATGCCTGGTAAAGTCAACTGCTTGTTATCAATAGCTTACATATCAAACAAGATAGGCACACGGGTCTCTGAAGATGGAGAATGACGGACAATTGCTTCAGCACTCTTCTCTTTGAATAAGGAGACTTCCAAAGCTCCACGGGGGCTCACATCTGTCCTTCTGTGATAATGCTATTGCAGTGTGTAAAGGTCACTGCATGGAGGGACATTTTTAGGGTCTAGGATTTGCTATGTGTTTGTGATGGTTCCAACAGTCACTGTGGGATTGACTTGATTTAGTGTCACACAAGAGAAATATGTCTGCCCATCTCTATGAGGGGGTTTCTAAGTTAAACCAAGGAGGGAGGACCTGCCTCAAATATGGGTGGGTGGCATAGCCCCATGGGGGCCCTGGACTAGACAAACATGGGTATGCAAGCTAAGCACCAATATTCACCTGTTCCTTCCTGATTATAGATACTGTGTGAATGGCTGCCTTGTGCTCCCACAGTTTCAACTGCCCGTACCAATCATTACTCATTATACAGTTGCCACTGCAATTAAGGAAAGGATGGGCCGTGAGGAGCTTGTTGCGACATGTATTGGTTCTTATGTGACAAATATGTACTGTAAATAACATAAAGGGGAAAAGTTCTTTTGGTTTCACTTAGACCAGTGGTTCTCAACCTTCCTAATGCTGCGACCCTGTGATACAGTTCCTCATGTTGTGGTGACCGCCCCCCCACCATAAAATTATTTCTGTTGCTACTTCATAACTGTAATTTTGTTAGTTATGAGTCGTAATGTAAATATCTGATATGCAGGATATCTGATATGCAGCCCCTGTAAAGGTGTCATTTGACACCCCACCACCACCATCAAAGGGATCGAGACCCATAGGTTGAGAACCACTGACTCAGAAGTGGTTGAATTGAAGAAACAATTCACATACGTCGTGGTAGCCAGAAAGAAGAAGAAAACACCCACATTCACTGGCTTTTTCCTCCAAGTGGGTTGGCTTTCTCCACTTGGCTAAACCTTTCTGGAAAGATCCTCATAGTCACACAAAGCAGAGTGCTTTCCTGATCCTACCCTGTCAGTCAAATTCTTGACTTGACTGTCAAGTCAAGGTCAACACTACAAGCCATTTCCCTGCGAAGTTTCTGGTCTATAGTTTATTATCTGCTGTTAATATTCCTTCCCAGGGGAGACATTAGTAAGATCTGCCCATCCTCCTAAGGTCCCAAAGACAAATCCAGGTGTGATTCTGCCAAAGTTCACCTGGGGGAACCAACGAGTGCGCTTTCTTACAGCGCATAGGTGAGGGGTTCCCTCCAATGGAGTGTGAGTGTTCCCTTCCAAAAGACCACACTGGAAAGTCTTCCAGCATGAAGGAGGGCTTCCCCACAATGGCATAGGTGGAGGCCTCCCACCCCACCCCCTCACACTAGTCTTCCCTGGTATATATACTCTAGCCCCTCCCCGAAGCCATGTGCAGTTAAGGCAGACTTACATACATCCAGCATTGGGGAGCTGCTGGGTACTCTGGTGAAGGTCCCTGTGAGGGATGTAAACAGTAGACAAGCCCACCTGGGATGAGCATAAGTGACCTCCTCAAGATGGTGGTAGTTTGGCTTGGAGGATCGTCCGGTACACCATACTGAAAACTTGATGAACTTTTTTCAAGTCCATGACTTTTGTTCACCTAGAATTATTTCCTTTTGAGAGATTTACAGTAGAGGGAAAACTAGATTAAAAGAATAAAACCAAATGTAGATATCATATCTAAAGTGATAGATTGCTGTATGAGAAGATGTGTATGTGACCATCCGAGCTAAAATGTACAGATATGTGATATGCTAATATAAACCTTAGGATATTACAAGTGAGCACTCCAAAGGATGCTATGCTAACTCAGAAACCTAAGGAAACACCGCATGACAGAATTTACCTTTACCAACTTTTCCCTTAGTTTTCATTATAAATCAGTAAGAGACTTGGATGAAGCAATTCTGCCTTTAATTTTAAAGAAGAGTTCGATTCAAGGCTATTGTGAAGTGGTGAAATGTTAAACAAAACAAAAACAAAAAAACTTAGTCCTTTCTTCTTTTCTAGCTTTGTCAATCCACAGCTTCAAAATATCCAAAAATATACAATAAGAATGTACTGAATTTTCTAGAAGTAAACCTGCTAAATTTAGCCATCATAATCATTAAATAACAGAACTAAGCTTGCAATCATTGTTAAGTCACAGATGAAAAAAATATTTGTCATGGTTTGTAGGAGCCCAGGGTTTACAAGCTTGTCTCTACCACTCTCTAGTGGTCGCATAGATATAACATCTTACAATATTGTCTCCAGGTCAAACACACACACACACACACACACACACACACACACACACACATACACACACACACACACACACACACACACACACACACACACACACACACACACACACACACACACAGCATGTGTGTATGCTTGCATACAAGAGACTCCCCAATTTAAGGCTTATTGAATTGGTCCTAGCCTGCTTTATTATGTGAAGAGGTTTGCCTCTTTTAATTGTGTGTGAGGGGGTTTGTTTGATTTTTATTTTGTTTGAGACTCGGTCTGTAGCCCAGGTTGACATGGAACACACTATGTAACCCAACCTGACCTGAAATTCATGACAATCTTCCAGCCTCAGCCTTCTAAATATTAGGGTTACCACACCTGGTGGTGGGGATGGCCTTTTAAACAGAATTGTTGTTCCCTTCTGTTTCCACATGAATGAATTCTGAAGTCTCTGCCAAATTTACCTGTCAAGAGAAAACTCAACCCTCCAACTCCCCTCCTTCAACAAAAAGTAGCTTCCGGTGTGTGTGTGTATTTCTGTGGGCAGCCAGTGAGTCTGTCCCAACCTTCCCTGGGGGAGTGGTTTCCTAAGCCAACTCCCTTTCCTGTTCCCATCCCTCTCCTCCCTAAAGCCACCTGACCTTTCAGGCAAATGCCACTGCTGGATGTCCCTGGAGACAACCTTGTATCCCTCCTTGAACCTTGAGCACCTTCCTGGCCTTCTCTGCATCACACTTTCTTCTTCCAGATTTATGTGCCAAAGTTATGCTCATATATTTAAAAAATTCTTTTAAGTGCATTATTTTATTTAATTTGTTTACTTGTTTATTTTTGGTTTTTCGAGATAGGGATTCTCTTTTCTTTGGAGGCTGTTCTGGAACTCGCTCTGTAGACCAGGCTGGCCTCGAACCCACAGAGATCCGCCTGCCTCTGCCTCCTGAGCGCTGGGACTAAAAGTGTGCGCCACCAACGCCTGACCTAAATGTGTTATTTTTCTGATTTTTTTTTCCCTTACAAGTCCTGAACAAACCAGGTTCCTTTAGGGCACGGAGTCTCTGTGCATGCTGCTCCCTTTGACAGTGATGAACCAGGTTCCACCCCCACCCCTTCAGCTGTCACTGAGGCTGACACCTGTTCTTCCACAATCATGGCATGCATGGCATCTCTAAGAAGACTCCACCTCCCCCAAGGTTCTTTAACTCTCTTCCTTTGGCCTCAGAGCAATGTTTTGCAAATTTTGTTCCAGTTATTTATTTACTAATTTCAATTTCTTCTGGGGACAGGCTCTCAGGTAGATCAGGCTGGGCTTCACACATGTCATGTAGCTGAGGCAGGCCCTGAGCTCCGATCCTCCTGCCTCCACATTCTGCTTGTAGGCATGCAGGAACACACACGGTTCATGCAGTGCTGGGGATAGCGCCTAGAGCTTCACGCATGTTCGGCAGGCGCTCTACCAACGAATTACCGCTGCAGCCACTAGCTGGTTGTTTTTGAGCTAGGTGATGATCGGTGAGATTAAGTCAGAGAAATATGTGGTGTGCGTGCTCTGATTGAAGCACATTGCTAGTTAAATGGACTATTTCACTTGCGATCACAAAGGGCAACTGGGTGTTGCTATCAATGTCAGAGATAAGGTGGCTTTCCCAAGCTACAGACGAGGTAAAGGGAGAAGCCAAGATTTCAAAGGATGGGTGCTCAGGCTGTCCCCCTACTCCAAGCTTTTAGCCCCCATATTGCCACAGCTGTTTCCCTAGCTTTTGAGCAGGATAGCCAGCCAACACACTCATTTTGAGTCTGAAGCAGCAGCTGCCTGTAGAAGTAAACACGTGCCAGGCAGTGGTGGTGCACGCCTTTAATCCCAGCACTTGAGAGACCGAGGCAGGAGGATTTCTGTGAGTTGGAGACCAGCCTGGTCTACAAGAACTAGTTCCAGGACAGCCTCCAAAGCCACAGAGAAACCCTGTCTCGAAAAACCAACAACAAAAACAATAAAGAAGTAAACACATATAATCCCTGGGTTTGTTCTTAGTAGGATCCTGCTAAGATCACTGCTGTCGTGGCCACTGTTTCCTCCTCTCCATCTTTTTGGTTGAGGCTGAGGTCTGGGGTGCTGCTTTGCATATTCGCTCACAATGTAGTTAGTCCTCCTTCAGCTCAGTGCCTATGACAGGCTTTTAAAAGTCCTTAAGCGCTGCCGAAATGGCAGGTGACAACTTTCTCTTTGTCCCTCCTGGATGTGCAGTCTCTTCTATCTGTGTCCTCCCAGCCCCAGGCTAAAAGCACCAGCTTTAAAATGAGCACAGAGGCACAGTCCTGCAGAGCTGTGTGTCTTCTCCTTGTGTCTGTCTTCGGTGCTCCAGTCATACCAGACAAACAGAAGATGCTCTGTATTTGAGGAGTGGAACAGGCAGGAATTCACTTTCTGTCTTTTCAAGACTGCAGAGTGCTGTGTGTATGTTTGTTGGTAGCACATCCCTGGTGTGAAACCAGTGCATTCCATATGCCTTGTGCAAAAGGTATCCAAAAGGAGCCCCTCAGTGCTGCAAGGGTCTGAATTGCCACCCCACCCCCAATCCCCCTTTTGTTTCTGAGACAGGATTTCTTTGTGTAGCCTTGGTTGTCCTGGAACTTTGTAGATCAGGCTGGCCTTGAACTCAAGAGATCCACCTGCCTCTGCCTCCTGAGTGCTGGAATTAAAGACGTGTGCCACCACCATCACCCCTGGAGCCTGTCTCCTTTTTGAGGAAAGGAGACATTGTGTTCTCCATCATTGAATCAGTCAGTAAGAGGCTGATGTCCCACTCGTTGAGACTTGTCTATAACAGCGAACATTTCAAATGAACCAGATATTTCCCAAGCTGAAATCTTAGGCCTGTATCATGCCAATGGCAGCTTCTTCTCTAAATAAAAACTTCATTTGCTGGAGGCCATTAGAAAAATGAGCCTTCATATTGAGTCCTTAGCTGAGGGAAGATCTGCAGCATAGGGAGGAAAGTTTATTTTGGCTCACTGTTCCAGAGAGATAGAGGACCCCGTGAGAGGAAAGCCCAGCATGGCAGGAGGAGCTGACAGATCACATCTTAAGAGACAAGTAACATGAGGTGGGGGAAGCTTGGAGCCCATCCCAGTGATATTCTTCACCCTGCAAGGTTCGGACTCCTAAAGATTCCATGACCTCCCAAACAGTGCCAATTTACAGGGGACCAACTGATCAAATACATGAGATTCAAACCACACACACACACACACACAGAGAGAGAGAGAGAGAGAGAGAGAGAGAGAGAGAGAGAGAGAGAGAGAGGTATTCTAAAAGGCTTAGATTAATATATTTGAAGATAGAGCATTTGGGATGTACTTCAGATTATCTTGAGGGTGGGGTCCATAGGGGCATTAGTGACTCTGAGCACACACTGATTCTGTTCCTGCCTAGACCTTGGATTTCCAAGCCTTCACAATGATGAGAAACAAATTTAGACTGCTCACAAACCACTCAGGCTGAGTCTCAGAGTAGCCAGAGAGGACTAAAAAAGAATGTAAATTCTAATTTGTATCATTTTAAATATTCCAGATTTATTCTTTCCGTTTGGGTTAGCAATGTATGCTTGTTTTTCCAAGTTCTTACCAATGGATTTAGTAAGGAAAGGTTTATGCTGGCTCTTGGCTTCTGTGGTCACAGTCCATCATGGTGGACAAGACCTGGTAGCAAGAACAGCTCCATCCATAGTGGCGGGAGCAGGACACTGGTATTGTGCACACTTTGATGGACCAGGAAGCAAGGAGAATGACCCAAATGAACCAGGGAAGATATTCCCCACAGCAACCCACTCCTGATGACGCACACTTCCTCTGGCTACACTCCACCTACTAAGGACCACCAGCTAAGGGCCAAGCCTTCAAGCAGGAGCTTTTGGGGACATTTCAGATCCAAACCGTAGCTCCCATCATCATCTTTTAGGCATGGCTTCCAAGGAGCAGTATCCCCAAGCTGATATTTCCTGGCATCTAGGGATAAAGGTCTGTGGTCAAAGGCAGTAGCTGAACCGGAAATGGGTAGCAGAGAGGTTGGTTTTTCCCGTTTTCAGATACATAAGATTATACACAGAAGGGATTTTGAACTGCACCATTACTTTAATTACTATTGAATTATTACATTAGAAATGGACTATTTCATAGTTACTTAATTATTAGTTGCATTAATGCTGGCGTTCTGCCACTGTGACAAAATATTTGAGAAAATCACTTTATGGAAAGGAAAGTTTTCAATTGGACCACAGTTTTAGGGCTTGAATTTGGTTGGTCCCATCATTTGGGGGGCTGGCAAGGCAACATGGTGTCATGCTGGACTATGTGTGGTGAGGAAGAGATTGGGTCCCTCCATTGCTTTCTAGAGCCTTCTCTCAATAACTGGGGGTCTTCTCACTAAGTCCAGACTCTTACAGAGCCCTCTGTCTCCCAATAGCACCACTATGGGTAAACAAATCTATAACCCCCCACCCCCCCCCCTCCGCCCAACCTTTGGGAGATTCTACAGATCTCAACCACAGCACTGTGTCTCAACTGAACTTCTAATGTATCAAAAAACAAAACAAAACATTAAGATATTAAAGAAGTGGATGATGGGTGGGTTGGGAGGAAGGTGGGGGTAACGGGAGGAGGAGATGTAGGGGAAACTGTGGTTGGTATATAAAATAAATTAAAAAATAAAGAATATAAGAAATAAATGTATTTGTGAATAAAAATTAAGATATATTGTAAAAGCATGACCATTTGGGGGGAATCTGGAATATTTAAAATGATACAAATTAGAATTTACATTCTTTCTTAGTTATTTTTCCTATTACTCTTATGAGAGCCAAAGTTACATCTTAATTTTTTGTTGTTATTTTTTTTTTCAAGACAGGGTTTCTCTGTGGCTTTGGAGGCTGTCCTGGAACTAGCTCTTGTAGACCAGGCTGGTCTTGAACTCACAGAGATCCTCCTGCCTCTGCCTCTCGAGTGCTGGCATTAAAGGGGTGTGCCACCAAAGCCCAGCACATCTTAAGTTTTAATTCCTATGCCCAAGAGATCCATGAAACAAAAATGCCTATAATCTGCCTTGCTCAAGGACAGATCATTCCTGGAATGCTGGAGGCTATTGTTTATGGGAGATAACTAGCCACTTGTTTTCACTCCCCTAAACAAGTTAGTTTGACCTATCTGCACTGGCTGTGCTTGATCACATGTGGGCAGGAGGTTCACAGAATGGAGGTATGTCAGGATGTAGGCTTGCCCTGATTGGACCTGATGAGAAATGAAATGAATTATGGGTCTTCCTTCTTAAAATGCTATAAACTGTGATTCTGGGCCATTTCCCAGGAATCTGAGTATGAACCTGGCCAGAGTTCATCCACTTGGCCACTCTTTAATTAAAACTTGCTTCAAATTTGACTTTAAACTGTGGTAGTGGTCTTATTCTTGATCAGTGGGATTGTCAAGGTAATAATGTACCTTGACAAAAGCAACATAAGGAAGAAAGGGTTTTTATCTTGGCTCACAGTTTGAGGGCTCACAGTTTGAGGGTACTGTCTGTCCGTTGTGGTGGGGAAACAGCCACAGCAGGAGCTTGAGGCAATTGGCCACATGGCATCCACAGTCAAGAAACAGAGACCTGGCCAGGTAGTGGTGGTCCATGCCTTTAATCCCAGCACTCCAGACACAGAGACAGGTGGATCTCTGAATTCAAGGCCAGTCTGGTCTATAGCTGGAGTTCCAGAACATCCAGAGCTACACAATGAGACTCTGTCTAAAAAACAAAACAAAGCAAAGCAAAACAAACAATAACAACAAAAAGATGAAGAAGGAGAGACCAATGGATGTCTGTGCTCCGCTCACTTTCTTCTTTTTATACTTGTCTTAGTCAGTGTTCTATTGCTGTGAAGAGGCACCATGGCCATGACAATTTTAGAAGAAAGCATTTAATTGGAACTTGCTTAGAGTATCAGAGGTTTAGTTCATGATCATCACTGCAGGGAGTATGGTGGCACACAGATAAACATGGAGCTGGAGAAGTAGCTGGGAGGTCTTCATCCTGATCTGCTGGCAGCAGAGACTAGTCCTACTATGGGCTTTGAAACCTCAAGGTCCATCACCACAAGTTGTCCAACAAGGCTAAACCTCCTAATCCTTCTAATCCTTTCAAGGAGTTCCTTCCATACCCTAATGACTAAACATTCAAATACATAAGCCTATGGGACCATTCTTATTCAAAGCACAACAATACTGTTGGGGATCACAGCCTAGGGAATAGTGCCCCCCACAGTGGGCCAATCTTCCCACCTCAGTGTATTTATTCAAGATAATCTCCTGAATTCATGTTTAAAAGCCAGTCTCCCAGGTGGTTCCAGGCCTCATCAAGTTGACAGTTTGGTTTATCTCCCACACCTTTATTTCTGAGTTTGTCAGGCAGAGAGGACTATAGCAGAAACATCTATAGACAAAAGAAACTTCATATTTTCTTAAATTAGACAGAAATTCTAAAAGTGTACATGACATAGGAAGTCAAAATAGTTTTTTTCTGAAATGGCCAATCATAAAAACAGATCAATTCTACAAGAACAACTAAATTACCTTTTACCTCTACACAGAAAACATTGCAAGACTGTGTCACAAGAACAAAGATTAAAGAGATTGTCAGACAGGTAAGAACTTAAAATAAGATGAAGATTAAGTTTTTTTGTTTATTTGTTTTGTTTTGTTTCATTTTTTTTTTTGGTTTTTCGAGACAGGGTTTCTCTGTGGCTTTGGAGGCTGTCCTGGAACTAGCCCTTGTAGACCAGGCTGGTCTCACACTCACAGAGATCCACCTGCCTCTGCCTCCTAAGTGCTGGGATCAAAGGCATGGGCCACCATCACCTGGTTGAAGATTAAGTTTTAAAGAAGAATTAAAGCACAGCCAAGTGCTGGGTGTGGCAGTGAATGTCTTTGGTCTCAGTAGGCAGAGATGGGCAGATATCTGAGCTCGAGGCCAACCTCATCTGCATAGTGTGTTCCACAACAAAAGGAAGAGAACTGGGACTTCTCTGAAGTCTTTTATTAGAGCATCAATCCCATTCCTGTGCCTTAATCACCTTTGAAAAAACAAACAACAACAACAAAAACAACATCTTAATGCAGTCACTGCACGGGTTAAGCTCCAACGTGGGAATTCTGGGTGTTGTAGGTAGCTAGTGACTTAGGAGCAGGCCTGATGGTCATCATGATGGACCTCCCCTCCTTGCACTCAGTAATGCATAAAAGCAGAAACTGAAACCTCAGGATCTTGATTAATAATCAAAAGAATAGGCTCTGAGTGTGCCTCTGGCCCAGAGTGGAGGCAAGAGATTCTAAACCACCCACAAGTTCAGAAGACTTCTATCTAGCCAGAGGCATTCTGATAAAGAACAAAGAAATGCCATTGCACCCTTCCATAAATTAATCCAAAGGGGCCTGTCAATCACCTGCTCAAGAGAATGCCTCCCAGAAAGGCCATCTGTTCTAGGTACATTACAAAACACAAATCCAACTGAAAATGTAGGCTAGCTCAGTATACTGTTCACCATCCACTCTCACCCTGTGAGGGTGTTTTCCTCCACAGTGGTCCTCTTGGCCATTGCCTACTTTCATCCCTTGATGGTGTCTCTCTTCATCTACAGCAAACCCCATTTTCTCATCACTAAACATCTCATCTGAATTCTTTTAACAGATATCACAAAGGACCAGAGCTGAGAGGGATCCAGAGTGAGATCCTGGTAATTGAGCATCTCATTATCTATACAACATTGTTTATCATATACAGATGTATGTCAACTTTTAACAGAATTCCATGCCAATACCCCTGTCCTGGCTAGTTTAATGTCAGCTTGACACAAGCTAGAATCATGTGAAAGGAAGGAGACTCAATTGAGAAAATGCTTCCATAAGATCCAGCTTCAAGGCATTTTCTTAATTAGTGATAGATGGAGGAGGGCCCAGCCCATGGTGGGTAGTGTCATCCCTGGGCTGGTGCTTTCTATGAGAAAGCGGCTGAGCAAGCCATGATGAGCAGGCCAGTAAAGCAGCACTCCTTCATGGCCTCTGCATCAGCTCCTGCCTTCAGATTCCTGACCTGCTTGAGTTCCTGTCCTGACTTCCTTCCATGATGGACAGTGCTATGGAAGTATAAGTGGAATAAAGACTTTCCTTCCCCAAGTTGTTTGGTCACGTTGTTTTCATCACAACAATAGGAACTCTAAGACAACACTGATCACAAATTTAAAATATTTTAAGTAAAAAAAAAAAATATGCATTTAGTAAACTTTGCCCCCTAGCACCACAGCTTAGTACCACAAGATGCTATGAGTCCTGGTTTGCCCTGAGACCCAGTGCATCCTTGCCTACAGGCTAATCTGATGGAGGCATTTTCTCAATTGCGGTTCTCCCTTCAGGGAGGAACTTAACTTGTATCAGTTTGACAAATAAACAAACGAAACCATCAAACTAAACATAAACTAACTACAACAGTATGCCAATTCTGTGGCATCAGCTTCCTCATATTCTTGGGGTCCAAAATCTAGAATCAAGTGCTTAATGGCACTTGCCTACGATCCTAACACTTGGGAAATTGAGACAGGGGATTACTGTGAATACCAAGCCAGTTTGGGCCTACATGGTAACTGCTATATAAAATGATGTCTCAAACAAACAAATAACGATCATCCACAAAACCAAAACAAAATAAAATCACTGAAAGCATCTGGTGGCAAACAGCCACAGATCCAAATTATTGGAAGTCATTTTTCCTGTCATCCTTCCCTAAGCAATTGAGCACAACCGTTTTCATGGTATTTGCATTGTGTTATGTATCATAAGCAAACTGGAGATGATTTAAATAGTTGGGAGGTATGTATATGCTACAGGTAAATAATTATATTTCAAGTTCCTAATCTAGCTATCATCTATCTATTTATCTATTTTAAACGTAGTTTCTCTGTGTAGCTCTGGCTACCTTGGCTCTGTAAACCAGGCTGGCCTTGAATTCACAGAGTTCACAGTCTCTCTTTTCAGAGGCTTCTTCCCATGCACATGTGTTTATCTGAGCTCTGCTTTTGGAGGGAGTGGGATGCAGGACTAGAACACAAGGCCTTGTGCATGATAAGCAAGCATCCCACCACCAAACTACATCTCAGCCCAGAAGACCCCATTCTTTTGTTTGTGTTTTTGTTTTTCATTTGTTTTTTGTTTTTGTTTCTCTGTGTAGTCCTGGATGTCCAGGAACTCACTCTGTAGACCAGGCTGGCCTTGAGTTTAGAGATCCACCTGCCTCTGCCTCCCAAGTGCTGGGGTTAAAGGTGTGTGCCACCATGCCTGGCAAGTTCTATTTTATATAGGGACTATTTCTTTCATATAGTTTTTAAGAAAATGTTTCTCAAACAGTTATACTTTAAAAGCAAAACACAAAGGTACATAAAAATTGACTTCTGAGCTGACATAACAAAGCAGACTTAAGCAGCAGATTGTCAGAGAGAGAGAGAGAGAGAGAGAGAGAGAGAGAGAGAGAGAAGAGAGAGAGAGAGAGAGAAAGAGAGAGAGAGAGAGAGAGAGAGAGAGAGAGAGAGAATTAGATCATCAGACTATCTAGAAACAGGAGGACGACACTCAGAGTCAGGAAGCTCAGTCAGTTGGCGCCCGCCCTCCTGCTTTTCCTCCAGCCGCGGTTTCCGCTCCCTTTCGCGCTCTGGGCTGCCAGGAAGCCCCGCCCCACCGTATCTGGGCTATGATTGGCTCCTTTGAACGTCTACGGGTAACCTGATTGGTGGATCCCGGGCGCTTTATCGCGGTGAGTTTGAAACTGCTGGCACTCGGCCTCTGAGCTCCGGGAGTCGCTGCCTCCGCGCAGTCCGGAACTGCGCTGTGTCCGCCGCGGGAACGAGAGAGGTATGGCGTGAGGCGGGCCGGGTGCGGGCAGGGCCTGCGGGGCCTCCACGCGAGCCCGGGGTCCCTTCTGTGGACGGGCAGGGCATCCGTGTGAACCCAGGCTCCCCTTGTGGACGGGTAGGGCCTCCACGTGAGGGCATGGTCTCCCGTGGACGGGTAGGGCCTCACCTGAGCCCGGGGGCCCCGTGGGGACGGGCAGGGCCTCACCTGAGCCCGGGGTCCTTCGTGGAGGGGCAGCGCCTCCCCTGAGCTCGGAGTCCCTGCGACGTGCAGGGCCTCAGCCGAGTCCCGGGTTCCTGCAGCCCCGCAGGGCCTCCCTGGAGCCCCGGGTGTGGGCGGGGTGCCTGGCTGTGTCCTAGGCCCTGTGGGCTTGCGTGTGCAAGAGCTAGGCTGCGCCGCGCCAGCTGCCCCCGGAGGCCCTCCTCAGTGGGTGCTGCGGGAGAAACCGATCCGTGGTCGTTTTAAAAAGCACGAGTGTGAAGGTCCGGAGCCAAGAAGAACGTAGGATCGTTCCTTATTTTCAGTTGTCTGTGCTTGGAGACAGCCGCAGACAGTATCCAGGCTAAGAAAGGCTAAGAGGTAGAAACACTGATGATTTAACATCTGTCGTCTTAAAAAAAAAAGCTACTACTGAAGTTTCTGGCGTGCGCATCACCATCCCCCAAAACTTGGGAGATCTGGGCTGGAGGGACAGACGCTCTGGGCCATCAATAGCACCAGCCCCAGGAGACTGGAAAATGTTGGAGGGGAATGGGCCTGTCTTTGAAGACGCCTTAGCTCTTAGCTGTGTGTACAAAGGGGGCTGAAAAGTTTTAATGCATTATGGTTACATTACGTATGCCTATTGGAGAAGAAGGGTTTTTCTTGATGTCCATTGTAATTTCATAAAAATGGAGCCACTGACTGTGTGTGTAGTCGTGAGAGCTGGGATTCCAGGCTGTGTCACCACACTTCACGGGGGGGGGGGGGTTCATTTTACTTTGGAAAGGAATCTGTCAAGAAATGTCAGCTATTCCGTGATCTTGGTAGAGATCTAATCCGTGGCAAAGGGCGTGCACGGCAAAAGGTGCTTAGCTTTTTTCCCCCACCATTCTGTGTGAGGCAAGGATTTTTTTCTTTAGTTCATGACACTTTGCAAGTGTGATTAGAATTTTATGCAAATGGCACGGTCTTATAGTTATTGCCGTGATGAAACACCATTGACATGACCAAAGCAACTTGGGGAAGAGAGGGTTTACTTGGCTTTGCTTTCCCCATGACAGCTCCTCGTCCCTCGAAGTCAGGACAGGAATTCAAATAGGGCAGGAACCTGGAGGCCGGGACTGATGTAGAGACCATGGACGAGTGCTAATGGCAAGCTATTTTCTCGTGGCTTGCTCAGCCTGCTTTCTTATAGAATCTAGGACCTTGGGATGCCCAGGGATGGCACCATCCACAATGGTTTGGGCCTTCCCCATCAGTCAGTCATTTAGAAAATGTTCTATAATCTTGCCTGCAGCCCCCATCTTATAGAAGCATTTTTTAAATTGAGGTTTCCTCTTCCCAGTTGACTTTAGCTGGTGTCATGTTGACATAAAGCTAGTCGACCCAGTAACTTAACACTGCTCTACCATACTTATTGGCATTTCCCTTTAAGTGTCTTGAGTGGAAATGTCTGTGGCTGCTTTTTTGAAGGCATTCACTTGAGTGGCTGAACATTCCTGCTGCTCAAGTGAATTGGATGCTTTTAAAATAAATGTTTTTATAATAAATGTTATTTCTAATAGTTGTACTTTAAGGTGGCACTTCCTTCATTTGCTTTTGAGACAGTGTTGC
Organism: Cricetulus griseus; assembly: GCF_003668045.3. Taxonomy (NCBI): domain Eukaryota; kingdom Metazoa; phylum Chordata; class Mammalia; order Rodentia; family Cricetidae; genus Cricetulus; species Cricetulus griseus. The sequence goes on from NW_023276806.1 coordinate 268,278,664, forward strand.
AGTTAACTAGGCCACAGGGTGGCCTTGAACTTGGTCTTCTGATTCATCTTCCCTTGTGCTAGGATTACATCATGTGTGACTTCCTTCTCATAAATTCTTAAGATTTTCAGAAAATTAAAACAGTACAAATTTAGTACAGTAGCAATGTGTCTTGAAATGGTTGGGGAGAATGAGCATGTACTGGCATTAAAATTGCTATATTCTTTTTTTTTTTTTTTAACTTTCAGTCCTAGGAATCAAACCCAAAACCTTATGCATTTTTTATTTTGAGACATAGTGTCTCTAAGTTGTTCTAGCCTTGAACTTTTAATCTCTCTGTATCAGCCTCCTCAGTAGCTGGGATGACAGGCCTTCCCTAATGAGGTGTGCTTTATTTGTGAAATTCGAAGAAACTAAGTACTATGCTGTATAGAATATGCAAATGCAATGTTTGGGAGCTGAGAAGGCTCAGAAAGCTGCTGCAAGAGTAGTTAAACCGTGGTAATACCGTTTGAAATAAGAACTTATTTATGGGCTATTTGGAAGGGACTGTGGAAGACACTCTTTTTCCCATATCTTACCGATGAATTAGTAGCATGTAATCACACCACTGTTTCCCTTTGTTTTAGGGTCTGTCGTAACCTGTTGAGTAACTATGGAAGACTATATCAAAATAGAGAAAATTGGAGAAGGTGAGTAGTTTTAGTATAAAGTTTTTAAAAATAATTCAACAATGTTACTGCGTAACACAAAAACGTTTATTGAGTGTGATCCTTGATGTATTTGTACTTATGTGCATTAGCGTACTGTTATAGTTGGTGTTAGTGGTCACTTTGACAGAGTTTGGAATCACCCCAGCACTCCTGTAGGGCATTATCTTGAGTATATTAATTGAAGTAGGCAGGACCCTTCTCTCATTGTGGGCACAATTCCCTGGCTGAGATCCTGGACTGTAAGTGGAGAGAGGGATCCCAGCCATAGTAAGTCTCACCCTCAGCTGCCTTGTGCTCCTGCTGCACTATGACCCAGATTCTTAGTCCAAATAAACCCTTCCGTAGGTTGCTTTTGCCTGGGTTTATCACAGGAACAGTGGTTCACTTGTAACTCTTGTTCAAGAGAATTTAAATTATCCCTGATTCTTTGCTGATAACCATAGGGCCTCACAAACTTCTGAGCTCATCTCACTTCTGGTCCTGAACACACCAGATGTGTGTGTTTCAGAAACACTACTGATAGCTTGTATGTGTGTTTGGGGGTGTCAGTTAGGGAGGTAGAATTAAAGTAATTCACATTACATTTTAGTCTTATTCAATTAATTCTAAATACTAGATTCTATTATGTAAGCTGGATGCAGTAATTGACAAGCTAAGATGAATGATTTTCTATGGGGTTACTACAGGCAAGAATGACTTAAACATAGTGGCTTTTATGTGTTGTTCAATTCCTTTCTGTAGTATTTTGAACAATGCTTAGGCCCATGTGGCATAAATGAGGAATGAAAATAACCCTTTCCTATTTCTTCTTTTTTTTCTCTTCCTGCAACAGAATTTCCATATTTCTACCTAGGAGTCAAGACGTCATTCTTAGCTCTCAAGGAGCAAACGGTGGAGCTTGTTTCTATGTGGGTTCTGTTGAGGACTTTTCATTTTCATCTGTGTTCAGAGGCCCCACTTACACAGGGGATTAAAACCAAGGCAGGGAATTTAGTAAGCCACGAATGGCCCAGGTAGTGTTCAAGTGGGAGTCTGGGGTTTTCTGTATCAATGGGATCATCACCTCCACAGCTGTCTTCTTACATGGTAATCTCCCCCTCACCAGCCTCACCTGCTGCCACCCACCTCTCCAGTTGCATTTCTTTAATCCTTCAGATAGGGCTTTCTAAAACCATCCAGTGCTGGCTTCTCTTTTCAGCTTGTTCTGTCTAGATCGGTGGCTCTCAGCCTTCCTAATGTTGGGACCCTTTAGTACAGTTCCTCATGTTGTGGTGACCCCCCCTCCCCAGCATAAATTTTTTTTTGTTGCTACTTGTAATTTTGCTACTGTTATGAACTGTGATATAAAAATACTTGTTTTCTGATAGTCTTAGGTGACCCCTATGAAAGGGCTATTCAACTCCCAAAGAGTCTGGACCCCACATATCAAGAACTGCTGTTCAAGTTGAAGGGATTTGACCATTTCCTTTGCATCAGTCTTTGTATTCCTTTTAGTTGCTCCAGGTTTAGGCTCCACGAAGGCTAGGGTCCAGATGTCTCTCACAGGAGCTGCTCAGGTACTTGATGGAGCACTTTCACCTGCTTTCCTGAACTCTTCTCTGGCCTAGAGGCTTGTCTGCTCCACTGTGCCTGCTGTCTTGGGTTCTGTGTATTCTGTGCTGAAAAACTGACTTGTTGAAATAATTTGACATCTCTCCAGCCTTGTTTGATACCCCACCAAATTATTTAATGATTTAAAGTACTTTATCTAAAACATGAATTTCTGAGTATCCACTGTTTATTTCATGAATAGTGTTCAGTGATTAACAAGTAAAGGGGTTGTGCTTTGTTTAGCCCTATTCAGACGTTCATTGAGAAGAGCCAGGAGTTGAGACACTCAGAATGGTTCTGTGTTGTCTAAGTCAATGTTTACTGAGTATTGGCTGCTAATCATCATGAGTTAGTTCTGCACTTTACCAAGGAATGAAGTAGTCCACTGGGAGGAAACAGAAAACGCTGTAGGAATTCAGAATTAATCATTTTTTATTGGATTGTTATATACCTTGCTAATTCAGACTGTTCAGACAGTGTCCTCTTGCTAATGGCTTAGCTGCTGTGTGCTTCATACAAGGCAGATATACACCCTTAAGGAACCTGTGAGTGTACGGATTTCCTATGTCTTCACAGACAGAATGTAGGCCTTTTTACCTGGGATATTTTCATTATTCAAAGTCACCTAGCATTTGGTCAAAATAGTAAGGATTTTATTTGAAATAATATCATTAAAATGACTGGATTGTTTAGGAAAACAAGCTCCTCTAATTTTAAAAAAATGCTAGAACAAAGCTTATGTGGATGTCAACTTGCTGCTGAGCAAACTGCTTAATATTCTAAACAGTTGATCACTGGGACAGATTGTTAGAGCCAATAAAAGCTATTGCTGCTCTAATCCTTTGGGTTTTTTAGACAGCATCTAACCTTGCCTCAGCTTCCCAGGTGACAGGATTACAGACATGCACACCATGCTGGGATCTTTTGTCTTTTGGGACAGGTCTCACCAAATTGTCCAGGCTTGCCTCTGACCTGGAATTTTCCTGCCTTAGCCTTTCAAATAGCTATGATCACAGCTATGTGTCACCAGACCTGGTGTTCTTGTCATTTCTGAAGTCATACTGATGCCACGAAAAGCTGTTTAACAAAGTTTATATATAGCTAGGGAGTTTAGTACCTCTCTAAACTGGACCCTGAGTTTAAAAGACGCCTGTAACATCTGGGGAAGTGTATGCAGCACAGGTGACTAGTCCATCTTGCTGTGCCTGCCACCCCCACTGTGTCTTTTCTTACTGCCATTGCTGTTCATGTGATACTCATGTTAGTGTTTTCATCATTCCCAACGGGAGGGAGGCTTCCTCCTGTAGCAATAGCAGCTTTATTGGGTTTAGTAAAAATGTGTGGTGTGGTATTTGTCTCTACTCTGCTGGCTGAGGACTGTTGACTACATTTTGAGATGTGTTAAAGTGTGGAAAGCATAAGTCATCCTGAATGTGTTCCAGTGCCTCCTCTTGGTACTGTTTTCCCAGCTTCAGTTTACGTAGTGTTTTAATTGCATGCAGGATATTTGACAGGTGAATTTCAACTTGTATGCTGCCTCATGAAGGAAGCTTAACTGTGGGAGACTTGGGTGACTTCATGAATTTTAGTCCTAAACCATGTGTATGTTAGGTTGTAGTTACCTTCAATTTCTTTTTGGAAGTAGCGAGAGTTTAAGTGTATGTGAGTTTACCTCCTGTCTGGCCACAGCAGGCACATCTATCATGTGACACCTTAAGGATTCACTTAAAAAAAATCTCTTTGCTTCATTTCAGGTACTTATGGTGTGGTGTATAAGGGTAGACATAGGACTACTGGCCAGATAGTGGCCATGAAGAAAATCAGACTTGAAAGTGAGGAAGAAGGAGTGCCCAGTACCGCCATCCGGGAAATTTCCCTATTAAAAGAACTTCGCCATCCAAATATAGTCAGGTGGGCTATGTCTGAATTGAAACAATTCTCCCCATTGTGGATTTTTTTTTTTTTTTTTTTTTTTTTGAGACAGGGTTTCTCTGTAGCTTTGGAGGCTGTCCTGGAACTAGCTCTTGTAGACCAGACTAGTCTGAACTCACAGAGATCCGAGTGTCTCTGCCTCCCGAGTTCTGGGATTAAAGGCGTGCACCACCACCACCCGGCTTAATGTGGATATTTTTATGTTTGTTTAGTTTCTGGGTGCAGTGGGATAGAGTCACATTTATTTTTGTTGATTGTAATGCTAGGAGGAGATAAAAGAGAATAGCCTGTTCAAAGAATTCCAGACATGGTGCTGAGAATTAATGTTGGCTGGAGGAACAGGCATGGTAGCTGTGGGAAGAAAGAAGCCCTTCCATGAGGAGCTTTGCCAGCTCTGATTTTCAGAGCCCAGGTCCCCAAAGGCCCTTTAGGAAAGTAGCTAGGTTGGAATGGGGAAAATGCTTTAATTTTTTATTGACTCCTTTGGGCTGGGTCTTTGAGGATGTTGTCTAGTGGCTCATTAGAATTTCTAGTGGTACTTGGTACTGAACCCAGGGCTTTGGGCATGCTAAGAAAATGTTCTACCACTGAGCTGTATCCCAGACTGTCTTAATTTTTGGGTTTTGAAGTTTTGAGGCAAGACTTGACTCTAGCTCACTCAGACTGGCCTGGAATTTACTGCTTTTATGTAACAGCCTCCCAAGTGCCCACACTATGAGCTTAAACCACCACTCCCAGCACTCTTTAAATTTATTTTGAGACAGGATCTTTCAAAATTACCCAGGTTGGCCTTGTACTCACTCTAGCTTAGGCAGCCTTTGAATGTAAAGATTATGTTCAACTTTAATGTCCATAATTAATTTACTTCAATGAAAGAAGAACAGAGGAACAAAGACAAGCTGTACAGGAAGTCATAAATTACTGTCCTGAAAGGCAGGCCTTCCTCAAGTCTTCAGTGTGAAGGTAGTTGTTGAGAAGCTTCTACTAAAATCCTGAAGCTCGAGGTGGAGGTATTGCTGGGCTCTCATGGATTGTTTTCTCCTCAGTCTTCAGGATGTGCTCATGCAGGACTCGAGGTTGTATCTAATTTTTGAGTTCCTGTCCATGGATCTCAAGAAGTACTTGGATTCTATCCCTCCTGGTCAGTTCATGGATTCTTCACTCGTTAAGGTAAGAGTCTGCAGACTTTTATTAATACTTATGCACTCAGAGTGTATGGCTTATCCTTGTTTTGTGGGTGAATGGTGGAAAATATGTAAGAAAATAGAAGTAGAGAGGGTTTTATTTTCTTCCCACACAGATGAGGTCATCTCTTTATACCAGACCGTTCTAGGAAGTGAAAAGTAGTGTCTGAGGACGTAAGTGCCTCACTGTGGACTATGTGTTAAATTAAGTTGCTGGAGACAGAATATACTATGGCTGATACTTGGGAGGACTTATTCTGTGAAAAATATATTTTGGTTAATGTAAACATTGTATTTCAGTTAAATCACACAGTTATTATTTGATATTTAATGTGATTTATACATAGCCTGTACATATTCACTGATCTTTGTATTTTTAGATAGATTTTAATTTTTCAATGATTTCAAAGGTCTTTTTAGTAACATACAGTTGATAATTCCTTTTATTGCCTCCCCCCCATTTTGATTGCCATTGTTTATGTTATGTATGTCTTAGGGTTACTGTTGTTGTGATGAAACACCATGACTTGGAGAAGAAAGGGTTTATTTTGCCCACAGTTCCATGTAACAGTTCATCGATGAAGGAAGTCAGAATAGTAACTTAAAACAGGGTGGGAACCTTGGGTCAGGAGCTGATGCAGACACCATGAAGGAGTGCTGCTAACTGGATTGTTCCTCATGGCTTGCTCAGCCTGCTTTCTTATAGAACCAAGAACCATATATGTTAACCTAGAGATGACACTACAATGGTCTGGGCTCTCCAGCATCCATTACTAATCAGGCAAATACCCCACAGGCTTGCCTACAGCCTAATCTGATGGAGGGATTTTCTCAATTGAAGCTCCCTCTTCTCCTGTGACATAAAACTACCCAGCACAATATTCTTAATGACTTTCGGACTTTGATTTGTGTCTTGTTGAATGTATAATGTATTAGATCATATATATTAGAATAATGTCAACGTTTTTCTGCCCGTCCTCTTTTCCCCCTTGCTCTTGTTTTTTCTTTTTGTTTGTTTTGTAGCACCAAGATTACTTTTGTTTTCAGAACTAGATTGTAAGGCTTGGGGGGGACATTTCAGGAGGGAAAATACTTATGCTGTAAGCATGGGGACTTGAGTTCTGGTTCCCAGCATCTATGAATCAGGTGTGGTATTGTGTACTTCTGTAATCCCAGAACCTGAGGGCAGAGGAGAAAGGTGTGTGTGTGTGTGAATTTACTGGCTAGCCAGTTTGACCAACATCTCAGGTTTAATGAGAGATGCTACCTCAAAAGCTAAGGTGGAAGCAATAGAGGAAGACATTGACTTCCACCACTGCCCTGGCACCTGCATGTGTGTGTGCAAACACACATACTTGAGTTTTCATACACACACACACACACACACACACACACACACACACACACACACACACACACGAGAATTAGGTTATGATTCAACTTCAGTATTGTCTGTTTTACATTTTTTCTCATTTCAAATTGAAGTCAGTCAGATGTCTCCAAAGAGCAAGTGCATGTGGGAAGTGAGAGAAATGAAAAAGAGCAACTTTATTCAAGAAAAAGGGCTTGATATGAATGTGTTGAGGAAACTTCTTCATAGGAAGCTAACTTGTGACCTAAAGATAGGGGACAAAATTTTAAATGCTCATGTGGGTATAGATAAATCCTTCCATATACATATACTATATGTAATCAGGTTTCCTGCCCACAAGTTTTTTTAGTTTAAAGGGCCTGAAAGGTCCTTTGATAATATAATTATTTCTCGGCATCATAATTTCTTCATAAACAGTGGTCATTTCAGAGTCTTGTGGCATGATTAAGTTTCTGGCTGTTTTTTTCTAGAGTTACTTATACCAAATCCTCCAGGGGATTGTGTTTTGTCACTCCCGAAGAGTTCTTCACAGAGACTTGAAGCCTCAAAATCTATTGATCGATGACAAAGGAACAATCAAACTGGCTGATTTTGGCCTTGCCAGAGCTTTTGGGATACCGATAAGAGTGTACACACATGAGGTAACTGGATTGCTGCCCACAGTTCTGCTCTGGTACTATCAGTTCATTGCTTCTTGTCTCTACAGTCACTCTTTCCCTGTGAAAGTGGAGCTGGAACTTTTGGCATCTTTTGTCAAGGGAGATTCCTGAAGAGGCCTTGCAGAAGGGGTTTACTGTAACTTTTGTAATTCTCTTTATCGATCTTTCTCAGAGCTGTGGTTCTTCCTGATGGGACCCTGCTATGGTCATTCAGATCAACTAAAAGGCAGGTTTTGCTGTCTGATGTCTATATTGTTCTGATACATTTAGGAGCTAGTAACTGTAGTTGAGGGAGGAAGTGCTAGGGATTGAGCCCCAGTCCTTACATCACTGAGCTGTACCCATGGCTCTGTCATCAATTGGTATTCTATTGATGCTTGGCATTTCATTAGGTTATTTTATGTTTCTATGTAGTGGGTCTTGAACCTAGGGCCTCACACATATCAGGTAAGTGTTCTACCCCTGAACTGTGTTCTTATTTTGAGAAAAGGTCTTACTAATTTGCCCTGACTGGCCTTGAAGTCAGTGGACCAGATAGGCTTTGTGAATGCTGCCTCATTTCCCTGCAGCTGGGATTGTGGTCTGCATCATTAGACTGGGTTCCTCTGGTGTTTGTGAAAGGGCAGTGACTTGTAAAGTGCAAGAACATTGACATCTGGGGAGTTGTGAACTTGGAGTCCATCGTGTCAGGTGGACTCCTGTCCCTTTCCCTCCTTGTTTCTTTTGTTTTTTTTTGAGGCAGGGTTTTCTGTAGCCCTGGCTGGCCTCAAATTCTCTGGATGGCTGTTGATGCTCGCCTTTGCCTCTTGGGTACGGAGGTCGTTCGTGTGCACTGCTGTGCCTGGGGAATGCAGTTCTGGGGATTAGATCCTACACATGATGCCTGACAGGCAAGCTCTCCACTGACTGACCTCTCAGCCCTACCTCGTTTATTCCTTTTTATTTGACACAGTTACTTGAATTTTCTTTGATGGCTATAACTGCTATTAACCCCATTAGTGTGGTTCTTAGAAGTCATAGCATCACTATTTTGATGAATATACTACTATGGTTGATTAGTTCTAAATCATTTGTTTTTTTTTTTTTGTGGTGTGTTTTATGCATGTTAATTTTAGCTGCTGTGTCAACATGTAAAAAACTCTGAACTTTGTACAGTACAATTCCTAAACCATTATTTATTAGTACTTTTTCTGCTGTAATTTTTTTTTTTTAAATATATCAGGCTTTAACTATTTTGTTGTTTGTTTTCGAGACTATAGGGTCTCACTATATAGCTCTGGCTAGCCTGGAACTCACTTTGTAGATCAGGCTGGCCTTGAACTCACAGAGATCTGCCTGCCTCTGCCATCAGAGTGCTAAAGTGCGGCGATTAGAGGTGTGTGCGATTAAGCCTAGCCAGGCTTTAGCTACTTTGGTCCTTCTACTTCGATGATTTGAAAAGCAAGAAGTTTATTTGTATATTGACTTAAGCTGCTAGTGAGGCCTGCAAAACTTTCTGAAAGACAAGCCAGTGAAGCAGCTGTATGTGGCATGTTTACGCTGTGCTCTGTCTTGTACCAGGTAGTGACACTATGGTACCGATCTCCAGAAGTGTTGCTGGGATCAGCTCGTTACTCCACCCCTGTTGACATCTGGAGTATAGGCACCATATTTGCAGAACTAGCAACTAAGAAGCCGCTTTTCCATGGCGATTCAGAGATTGACCAGCTCTTCAGGATTTTCAGGTAATTGTGTTTTATACCTAAGCTATTAAAAGCTTATAAGGTTAAATAATAAAGCACCGTGTATGTGATCCCATTTTGTTTCTTTCAGAGCTCTGGGGACTCCTAACAACGAAGTGTGGCCAGAAGTAGAGTCTCTGCAGGACTACAAGAACACATTTCCCAAGTGGAAGCCGGGGAGCCTCGCATCCCATGTCAAGAACCTGGATGAAAACGGCTTGGATTTGCTCTCAGTAAGCCAGCTGTGCTTTACGGTTTGAGTGTAGTGTGCTTGCATGTTCATAGTGAGTGACACAGGAGTGACTGAACATACTCAGTCCTGGAGGCAGATGTGGCGTTAGGTGCCTCTAAGATAGGAAGTGCTGGTGGTCCTGAGTAACCTTCAGGATTAGACTTTATCACTTCTCGATCGGCAGGTTGCTGTGGATACACTGCATCAGGGGCCAGGGCTCACACTCACACACTGTTTTAGTTGAGAGTGTGTTGCTGAATCCGAATGACTCCTTTCTGGCTGTTTTGTGTGTTTATCATTCTGCATTCTGTTGACAACTGCTTGATTTGATAATTTGAGTTATTCAGGCTTTTTACAGCGTAAACACCGTTTCTCAGGTCTGGCCTAAGAAAGGCTTGGAAAGACTAATGTAGTTTTTGTTTTTTTCCGTTACATTGCTGCACCCAGTTAGTTATTTTCTTTAAAAAATAATGCAAAGAACAGAATTACTGTTAAAACCTACTTTAGGGAATTTGTTGTAGGTAGAGCGGTATTTAAATTTTAATTTATAAAAGGAATCAAATACATACATGTTCCACTTCGTCTTTCAGCTGTTACAATCTATAGATTGTGTCACAGATTTGTCCAAGCTCCAGCCTTTATACATTTTGCATATTAATATCCTGGGCCCAATCTTCTGGTCATGTCTAAAGTTCCTATCTCTTGTTTGTTTATTTGTTTTATGGTTTTAGGCAGGAGGGGGTTCATGGATGGAAGGTAGGGTTTCCATGGGGGTTGGCCATGAACTCTGCTGGGCTATATCCTTAGCTCTCAAGTCTTTGAACATAAAAACTTTCACTTAACAAAAGTTAGTTCTGTACACCAATTTCCTCAGTTGAGCTGACACCCTGAGCTAGCTAATTCTTGCTGTGGCCCTGTCAGTTGCTGGACATTGTGGCAGTGTCATTGTCCTCTAAACTATCAGAAGACTGATGTGCTACAGTCAGCAATGTCTGTATCCTTGGCAGGCCCCTGAGAAGCAAGATTTCCCACAGATGGAAACCACTAGATTATTGAGTGGACTTGGCTTCAGATTTCAGTTTATTTCTCCCCACATTTACAGATGTGGGCAACTTTCTTAATGTCCTGAAGAGATGTGGTGTCTTCATCTGGGGAGTACAGCATATCTCTCTCCCTTTTGCTGTGAGGATTAACTGACATGTCCTCAAAGCCTTCATACAATTCTGAATGAGTACAAGAGTTTAATTGGTAACTAGTTAGCAAGTATCTGTAGGGCCTGAGGCTATAGCCCCGCCAGTGTCATGCCCAGCATGCAGGAAAACCTTGGGCTTGATCTCTAGCTCCATACAAACCTGGTGTGGCACCTGCCTATAATCTCAGCATTTGGGAGGTGTAGGCAGGAGGATCAGGAGATTCCAGGCCATCCTTGAATCACTACATTGGTTGGGGTAGGATGTTATTGACTTAATTTTCTCTGAAGATAATATGTGTGAACAAACTAAAATCAAATACTTTCTCTGGAGTTTATAAATTGGTTTACTGTAAATAATCCATCTATTGTAGCTGTGTTTATAAAAACACATCGTGGGTGTTTTCCTTTGGTTTGGGCAAGTGTCGTCTGGACACTATCATGAAACACAATAGTTGATCACCACCTTTTCAGGAATGTTGTGAATAACGGACGTGTAATTCTCAAGGTAGATATAATTAACTGTAATGTATGCTTTGTATTTACGTCTGTAATGTATTTACGTATTTACATTACGATAATGTATTTACGTCTGTAAATGTATGCTTTGGTTTTAAAGCCATCTGAGTGTTTATTTTATAATTTATAACAGAGGCTACCTGTTAATAATCTTATAAGTTATAACAGAAGTCTGAGTTTAGCATCTTGGAGGGGAGGGGTAAGAGGGCAGGCTTGGTAGTGAGCTGGTGAAGTTAAGATCCCCCTAAGCAGGCCCTCACTGAAATTACTAATATGGCTCACTGCTGGAAGAAGCTACAGCTTATGGGATTTTAAAGGGCTCATTTTCTAAGTTTATTTCTTCTTTTTTTTCTCTCCAGAAAATGCTAGTCTATGATCCTGCCAAACGAATCTCTGGCAAAATGGCCCTGAAGCACCCGTACTTTGATGACTTGGACAATCAGATTAAGAAGATGTAGCTTTCTGTGGAGTCCCTGCTTGCTGTGGCAGGGCCAGATAGTGGCATTTACTGTTGGCTCTCCTCCTGTCTTGTATATTTTTCTGTGGAGTCCCTGCTTGCTGTGGCAGGGCCAGATAGTGGCATTTCCCGTTGGCTCTTTTCCTATCTTGTATATTTTTCTTCTGTTTGTTTGTAAACCATCACCTGGACTTTTCTTAATTTCATACATATAACTTAATTAACATGTAAATATTATTCCATATGAATTTAAATATAATACTTCTGTATATGTGTAGATCTCACTGTGGTGACTGTTTGTTACTGTAACAAAAGTAGAAGTGTTGCTGCAAGAAACTGTGGAGACTTGAGTCATTCCAGACTCACAGCAGCTATTCCTGCAGCTGGGACCATGTAATCTAGGATCTGAGTTTAGCTTTCATGGTGCTTTGGAGTACCTTCGTCGTCTGGGTACTTAAGTTTTCTTGTCAGTTTCTGGCTGTATGGAAACTACCGTCTGCCTTCCGAGTGTTTTCTCTACTTGTGTTTAAGATTGGATAAGGCCCAAGATCTGAGCGGTCTACAGGGCTTTTAGTAACATAAAACCAACATGTAAATGTACCACAGTGGGCCAGGTTTTACAGCTAGAGACCAAGGGCTGTCCAGAGTAGAAGGACAGTTTCAGAAATTTATGAAGACTCGCTATTTTTAGGGTTGTTGTGAAAGCTGTTTGTCCAGTTGGACTCCTATGTAACTTAGAGGGGTTGCCTTGGTTTCCAAGTCTAACTGGAAAACTGCTTAAACTCCTTTGACAGTGTTGTTTATTAGCAGTGTCTAAAAATGTTCTTGTCCAAATATTTAGCTGAAACTACTCACTTTGGGAATTATGTTGCTCAGTGTAATTCCTAGAAGCAGCCTGATCTGTCTGCTAGTAGTCAAATGTCTGGAACTACTGCTCTTCAGAATAAAAGGCTGAAGTGTTTGGAGGATGTTGGAAAGACTGAGCTCTGATGGTTCCTTTAGCCAGCTCAGTTTACAATAGCTCTGGCTCAGCCCCCTAACCCCCCTCCACTGGAGTCAGGAACATTCCTATAGCATTAAGCTCTGTTCGTTGAGACTTCGGTCTCAGTTGAGGGGGGACAAGTTCACTAGAATAGTCTTCAGTCCTCCCTCATGTGTTTAGAGAACTCTAGTGCTGGAGGCCAGCCTAGAGGTTTCTAACTCTCTTTCTTCTCATAGGACCAACCTAGGCAGATCAGAGTATAGCAAGTGGTTGGTGTATGTTGTTTGTTGCAGAAACCTGGGGTGATGATGTGTCCCTGCTGCTGATGTAAACTGGGCACATGACAAGAGAGCCTTGGGGCGGGGGTTGGTCATAGGCCCTGATTCCTGAAGTTTTACTTTAATATCTTCCTTAGGGGCATGAGTTGGAGATTTGGTGTTCCTCACCACCCCCCACCCCAGGTTTGTTTATGCTTAAACTTAATTGGAATTGAGTTTCTGACTTGTGATCAGTGCAACACAATTTAAATGACTTAAAAACTTCCAATTTGAAGCACACTTGAAGTTACATTATACTTTAACTTCTTTTAAGATTGCTTATAGAGCATTACTTCTATTGTAGCTTCAAGTACTATTGTCCTTAATTTACCTTTCAGAAGACTTACAGACGTTAAAGTGTTCATGTGTAGTACCTACTGATGAGTGTAGAAAAGTAAGTAAAATATAGTCTTCTGGAGACAGTCCTCCTGGAATGATCTCAGCCGTGTTGTCTGTTATGGAAGTAACTGGGTAACAAAAGCAGTTTTGTAATGGTTTGTTTGTTAACTCTCCCTACTTTGTATTTGGAAGGAACTTCCGTGAGTGAGTGGTATGCTATTTCCAGACAGTTGATAGACTATTAAATGTTGCGGAGACCATGAGAATGACAATACTGTGTGCTTTATAATGGGGGCTTCATGCCCATTAGCACAACCTTTGTTCTCTGCCCCTCATGAGGTGGCACATGTCTTTGTGAGCATGATAGCCAAACTCTTATTTTGCCCAAGAGTTGGCTGTTTCAATCTGAGCCACTTTAGAAGTGCTTTGGACTTTAAAAACTTAATCAAGAACAAGCACTAATGGAAAATGACTTGGAACATAAAATGATTGCACTTTCCCAGAAGACAGAATGAGACTTTTGTGTGTGTTTTTGGGGGAATGGTGGGCAGGTTCAATGCAGTGTTTCTTGGTGTAACATCCCTAGCTGTCCTGGAACTTGCTTGTTTTGTACACCAGGCCGGCCTCGAACTCACCTGCCTTCCTGTAACCCTACATAGTGACAAGAGCAGTATCTGGACTCTTACTCATGCCAACAAGCTCAGAACAGGCACGTGCCTTCTGCCCCCATCTTTGCTGTACCTCACCCACTTTGAACAGTAAATCTCACTTCCTTGTTATCAAAGTCATAACATTAGTCTTTGTTTTCTTCCATGAGGAGGCCACAGAATTACACAGCAGTGGGAAATACATCTTGGGCTTTTTGGCTCCTGGTTTAAAACGGTGCAAAATAGCTTCGAAATCTGACAAGATTTAGTTGTAGGGAAGTTATACATAGTCAGCAATGGAAGCAAAGGGCATGAGACTACGCTAGTCTGAGTGAGTTCTCAACCAGCCTTGATGGTTTGGAACCCACCCCCACCCACTCCAAAATATGGACCTCAGCTTCTGAGGAGAGGATAGGTCTCAGATCTGAGGGGACAGTGTAAAATGGTTTTTGCTCACAGACTGAAAAGGCCACAGGAAGCTGAAAACCAAGTATGGTTGTTGTCAGTAACTAGTGCCCTCCTTTAGAGGTGACAGATGACTTAACTAGATCTCAGAAACTGTAGGGTTTTGCTGGAAAAGCTTTCAACACCAGCCAGGTTGACCTCAAGGTAATCCTGCCTCAGCCTCCTGAGTGCTATGATTAGAGGTGTAAGTCACCCAGTGGTGCTCTGGGTAGTTTTCCTATCTTCGTAATAACCAAGGACAGACCAACTTGTGTACAACTGTGTGACTCCGGTAGATTCACACTTGGTCCCCCAGTGCCAGAACAAAGAACTCGGCCTGGAGAAATTTCTCCTTTTATATTTGGAATCCAGCGTGAACCCAAACGAGGAAGACTTAATCATTTTAGTGTGCCTAATGGCACGAAATAAAAGGATTCTTTACAAATGGAAAACTGGACTTTAAGCAGATGTTTATTTGAACACAACGTCAAGTGCTACTTTTCATGTTGTCTGCAATTACACGATGCAACATTTTTACCAGAAGAAGCTCTTCTTAAAACAGCCTTCTAGGGAGTGAATAAACAGGACTATATTTGGCTAACAGCTGCTTCTGAAAAATGAGATGTCAGCAAAGCAAGCTGTTGTTTAAAGAAAACTAATTACCCAGCTACCTTGGTCTTGGATGGGGGTAAATAAGGCCCTCCTGTTTCATCGCAATGTTTTGTCTGGGGTTTTAATACTGTTAGATATTTCACTTCTACTTTCCATTTGGATCAAATGGATTTAAAGGTTCCTTGTTTCTGCTGCCAATAGCTAGTCCTTGGTGTTTGCTGAAGCTTTGTAAAGCAATTTCTTTGCTCAGCCACCAACTACTATTTTGTTTAGTGCAAAGCAATGTGTTTAAGGTCGCATTAAACTCTAGATGACCCAGTGACACAAAATACTATATTTGCATGCATTTAATCATGCACATGTCAGTTCTTCAGCAATGTCTTTTTCTATGCATAGGCTTTGAAACAATTTTGGGGGATTTCATTTTCAGGGCAACAAACATGTGAAGTGTAAATGTCCCTGCCCTCTTGGCCTGTGTCACTTTGGCTGGTGAAAAGATGCCTGCAGCCCTCATTCAGAGCGTGCAGCACCGGGAGTGCTTAGAACCCCTGCTTCAGCCCCTGAAAGTCCCTGTGGCAATGACTCCACTCGTTTGAATGTTTCTCGTCATGAGAAATGGAGATGTTTTTATGTTCTGAAGTAGTCTGTGGGGATGACAGTGCTAGTGCCGAAAGGGGAGCCTTTCTGACAATTAGGGACAGTTAAATGTACCCAAAATGCCATTAGTGTCACAAAGGCCAGGCAGTTCCCATGGTGTACATCAGAGCAAGCCCTCCAGGATTCTGGTGATAATCTTGAGGAAACAGTGCCAAGAAACTTCTCCCACATTATTCCTATTTCTGCGGAGGAGTCTACATTTGTTTCCTTTTGCAGTACTATGAAGCTGACGCAGGGCCTTGTGCGTTCTAGACAAGTGGTCCCTTATTCTGAGCTACATCCCCGGCCTTTTATTTTTGATTTTAAGGCAGGATCTTGTAGGTTACCCAGGCTGGCCTTGCCTAAGCTCACTATGAAGCCCAGGCACAGACAGACCTTGAACACGGTCCTCCTGTGCCAGTCTCAAGATGAATACCACCAGGCCTAGTGAGCTATGTGTGTTTTCAGGAATGCCTTCTAGGGATTAGGTCTGATTTTCATGTGTAGTTACTAGAAAGCAGTTGGGACAATCACGGGTTTTAGGGGTTTCATTAGATGTTCATGTTCCAAGCGTCCGTCAGGAGCCAGGTACGGTGCTGGGCCAGGATTGTTTTGAAATAAACGGATGGGTCTTGCTAGTGAACTTTTTCATTAGCTCACAGGAAAAACAAAGTAAGTGAAAGAAGTCTAACAGGATTTTAGACTAGGACTCTGGGTTATGACTAAGGTAGAATTTAATATCTGACATTTATTTTCCCTCCAAAGGATATTTGAAAGTATTGCAAGAATGCCATATCTGACATGTCTGTTTATAAGGAAGTTGCTCCAAGAATCTGGCTCTTGACTCCCAAATCCATGGATAAACTACATGACTTATGGAGCTCCCTGTAAAATCACCACGTTCAAGATGGCAGCAGCAGACCAAACCAAGCCTAGGACATTTAGATGTAGAACACTTGGCTGAATGGCTCTGACACCATGAAGCCATCCTCCTGAGGGCTTTCAGCTAAAGAAAATGAAAGGGTTGGAGGCTTAATGGTAAAATGCCTTGCTGTCAAGCTTTATAACCCCAATTAGATCCTGGGGGTGCACGTGTGGAAGAAGAGAACTGATGTCATTGGGCCTGCACCCTCCCTCCCTCCCCCACCACTAAGTAAAAGTTTAAAAAATGGGAAAGGTTAGAGTTAAGGGACATACAGATGTTGTGGAAGGGTGCTGTCGTGTTCTGAACATGCAATCCATCCTCGAGGATCATGAAAGTTTCTAAAGCAAACTGAGGCTTGGGATCAACTCCTATGCAGAAAACCCACAGGTCAGTCAGAGTAACACATGGGGTTGCTGGGGACAAGGACTGATAGTGGGGCATGCCCCAACTTCCATTCCATTTAGATGAGCCAGGCCCATGTTGCTCATTCTCTAAGCGCCTCTGTAAAACTAAAATGTGTATTATAAAATCTAGATAGGAGCACCGTGGTACATGTGTTGGAAGTCGGAGGACTAACTTGTGGAAGTTGGTTCTTCCACCATGTGGGTCCTGGGACCAAACGCTGGGTGTTAGGCTTGGTGGCTGGCACCTTTCCTTGCTAAGCCATCTAGATCACCACACACTCCCGTTGCCACTGTGATTTGTTTATCAACCTATTCTGTATAAATAGGACTCTGCTATGCTTTGAAACTTTATTTTGCTCCACTACTTTGTGAAGTTCTCCCACGTTGAGCAGTGTGGCTGCAGTTCAGTTTGCTTCCCTCCTGGGTGTTCCTCAGCTGCCCACACAAGTCACCGCCCTCGCTAGGGATGCACACTCATGTCTCACACTTTGTCTCCACTTGTTGTCTGTGCTGGGCCCTTTGTTCCCAGAGCAATTCTTAGGCCAGCCCTTCCCTGTTGTATTTGTGTCTCAGAGGCCTCACCCTATCAGATGCATTAACCAGGTCCTTGGGTGTCACCTAGCTAGCGTCTGCATTGGCCCTGTGGAGACACTGGGTGGGCAGTGGGAGAAGTAGCCCATCTCCCTCTTCAGTCTCAGGTGGTGACATGTCTGTACCTCCAGCAGTCATGAGCAAGCATACCTGATTCTCTCCCAGAGGCTCCAGCTAGTTGTGCTGTTTTTAACCATAGCCTTTTATCTCTAGTCTCCTCGGGTCACTAAGTCCTGACTGCCTGGCTATTTGCCATCTGCCTTAGATATTTTTTCTACCTTCACATAGCCAATGCCTTGGACCAAAGTCTTTCTGTTTCAGTACTTGAAATGATTTTGATTTTCCAGATTGAATCCTAACCTGTAGGTTGTCTACATCTTCAAGTTTAAGTTGCTTTCTTATTTATTTATTTACTTTTAATTTTTTAAAGTTGCTTTCTGAGTTGAATATGATGGCACATGCCTGTATTTTCATTGTTCTGGATACTGGTAGCAACACCTGAAACTGGCCATGATGGCAATACTGTAAACTAGTATGTGACTTCAGAGAGAAGGTTTCACGTTTGTTGAGATTTGCCGTGACAGGCTTCAGCATGTAGCTCAGGCTGACCTCAAACTCCTGGCAATCCTGCCAAGTGCTGGAATCTTGGATGTGAGCCACCGCATTGGACTTCAATATGGTTTTGTTTTTACCAGACTTCCCAGAACATTGCTGATGAGACAGGAGCTGTCTGTCAGTCATGAGCTAAGTGGCAAGACTAGACTACCTGTATTGACAGTTTCCTGCAATGTAATAATAGTCAGTGTGTTGCATAAGCAGAGAAGTGGCTCACAGCAGACTAGCTGAGGAACCCCAGGTTAGCTTCCTCAACAGTGGAGATGACGAACTCACAAGAAATAGGAGATTCTTGTCTACTGCAAATGTTCCCAAGACTCCCAGGGTGGAAATCTTTCCTGCAGTTGCCTCCCAGGTCTTCCTTGCCATGCTGTAATTGAAAACTCACCTGAAAGGAGTTCTGCTGTGGGAACATACTTCAGTTCACATTGGACAGGGAAGTTGGCTGAAGCATAACCAGCCTTGACAGTGTGGCAAACTGGCAGCCAAGAGATGTGCTCAGCTGGAGCAGAGCATCTGCAGGTTCTCATTGCATGGTGTCCGCAGGAAGAGGACAGATCCAAGCACTGATACCCAGCAGGATGCAGAAAACCAGCTGGGGTCAGCCTGGCACTTCCCAGGAGACACAGGCCTGATCATCTCTCCACCTGCTCTGGCAGCCTCCATAGAGACCCATGGGGGGCACCAGCTCCCCAGAGCAAGCACTGGAGGGTCACTTGGCTTCAGAATGGTTATCACATTCACAGGTCACTTAAAGCTCCAAATAGTGTGGAAGAATTCTCAGTCCTGATCCTTGCTTTTCATGCCCTGAGTGCTCACCTCTCATGCTCAGCCTTCCAGTCTCTGTAATCTTACAGAGACTCTGTAATTCTTTCTATGGTGTCAAACTGATTTGTGTATGTTGTAAATGCCCATCTTATACAGAGATCACATGTTACACACTCAAGGTTGCATATATGTATGTGAATGTGTGTATGCACACACTGTAGTCAAAGTAGGCCTGGAAGTTACTGTGTAGCTTTTAACAGTAAGCTATCCTCTTTTGGAAGAGGTCAGAAGAGCGTGTTAGATACCCGGGAGTTACCTACAGGTGTGAACCACTGATGAAGGTGCAATGAGCAGAATTCTGATCTTGTGTAAGAGCAGCAAGTGATTTTAACTGCTGAGCCATCTCTCCAACCTCCAGATCAGTTTTATTTTTTAAACTATAGGCTTAAGAGATGTTTGATGAAGTAGTTTAGGATCAGGGATTAGCTTTATTGGCTATTTCTTCTGAGTTGAGTATGAATACATATCACATAGTTGCTTTTACTCTTCTCCTTACTCCTTCAACAGTTTTAAAGATTTCTTACAGAAATCTACAGTCATTTTCCAGTCCAAACTGTAAGGTACACTTGGATACAACCAGAACTTTTCCTGTTTTACTATTTCAAAATCAGAAAGAAGCTTATGTGTTATTAAGGAAAATTTGGAGAAGAGTATAAAGAAAAAAAATTATACCACCAAGCCCATTTATTGATATTTTATGGCAGCTTCATTGACTATTATATAATAAATGTGAACTTTTTTTTTGTAATGAATGTGCATGTCCCAGTAAAATACAAATGACACATTTCAAACTGCATTAAAAAAGCAGTAATTTGCCAGAAGGTCTCAGTTCTGAGTTCATTGGTAGCAGGAATAGAACATGTTGATGTAGTTTAACCTCTCTAATTTTTAATTTCCTATGTAAGTATGTAAATATTTTATTTTTAATTATATATGTACATTATGTATTTGGATTTTAAAACAAGATTGCTTGTGTGTGGGTGTCTCTATGGGTAGTGAATGTGAGCATAATGTTCTGAAGGCTGGGGGACCCCTGGAGCTGGAGCTACCTGATGGGAATGCTGGACTTGAACTCAGGTCCTCTGTGAGAGAGAGCAGTCTGTGCTCTTAACGGCTGGGCCATCTCTCCAGCCCTTGTATCTGGACTTTTTCTTTTTCTTACTGAGCTGTATATTTTTCCCCCACTCCCTTTCCCTCCTCCCCTCTCCCCTTCCATCCTTCCCCTAGCCCCGCATACACTCCCAGTTTACTCAGGAGATCTTGTCTTTTTGTATCTGGATTTTCTTGTTGAGACAGGATCTCATGCTGAAGTCTAGGCTGGTCCAGAACTCAATCTGCTGAGGTTGCAGTGTAAACCTCAACCTGGCTTTTTTTTTTTTTTTTTTTGTCTTTTTTTTGGTTGGGGGGGTGGTTTTTCGGGACAGGGTTTCTCTGTATTGCTTTGGAGGTTGTCCTGGAACTTTGCTCTGTAGACCTGGCTGGCCTCAAACCCTCAGAGATCCACCTGCCTCTGCCTCTCGAGTGCTGGGAGTAAAGGCGTGGGCCACCAATGCCTGGTGCCTGGCTTTCTATTTTATAAAGAGTAACGGTAAATGCTGTATGAGGAATGAGCCATTTCTCTTCTGTTCAAGGTACCTGAATAATTGTGCACCACTTAATAGCAAGTTCTTGAGCTCGCTCGTAGTACCTCAATTTACACAAGTCCCATCTGCTCTCCTGAGTGTCCCTTTGAGGTAGACTGTAATTTTCTCATCCATGAGGGAATTACATTGTGGATTTTTTTTTGAGACTGTGATTCTATAAATACAGGCTAGGCTTGAGTTTGTGATCCTTCTGCTTCAGCCCCGTGAGTGCCGAGATTCCTGGTGTGAGTTGTCACACCTGGCTAAGAGTTAAATCTAAATGGTGGTTTTCCTGTGGGTTAAAAATGTTTTAATACATGCAGTCATTCACTCACCCTTACATAGTCATCACTGAGGACCCAACACATCCCCTGGGAGCACTCTGCCAGCCTTAACAGGAAACAAGATAAATAATAAAACATGTTATTCCACCCCACAGCTTTCTTCTTCTGGTTACTCTGGCAACAGACTAAAAGAGCAGCGTTGTTGGATAACACACAGTCCACCCTTGCAACCTAGATAGGACCTGGAGACAGCTCAGTAAAGGTGTCACCTGGGTGTAAGCTTCCCGAGAGGTTGTCATCAGTTACTTCTCCAGAAACAAGGTGTCTACCCTGGAAGTGGGTCTTAAACTAGTACCATCCATCAAGGAATTGAAAGACAATCCAAACAGCAAAGGGAGAAATACCACATTTTAATTTACCATTTTCTTTTTACATGTAGACTTTATCTTTCTCTCCCCGGGGGCACGTTTAAATCATGTGAAATATATTGGCACCACAGTGTAAATGTATCTGTCTTACGAATGGACACACATTATGTTGACTGCCCAGTATTTTCTTGGTGTCATGGAGAGTTCAGGGTTTACCATCTCCACCCTGCATCTTCACAGAGCGGATACCCGGAACACTGCAACAGGCTCACTGAGCCAACTTTCAAAAGCCACTGAGGCCACTTTGGGCCTCATGGCTGGGAAGAATGTTGTACATTCTTTGCAGTGGTAACATCTGGGGCAAGTCTGCAGACTCTGGAAGAAGAGGTGGGTCGTGCCTCACATAATAGAAGTGGATTTTTGTTTTTGTTTTCTATAGTTGTAGAACTAGGGCCATAAAAAAATGACTTAGTGACTGCAGATGGTCATTCAGGGATCAAGACTGATGATGCCTGTGGCTCCCATAATTGGTTCAGGCTCCATACAGAAGACAGCTGAAAGCTGGGTGAGCTAGTGCAGGCAGGCCAGCATCACTCGCAAGGCAGGAGGGTCATGAATTCCATGCCAACCTGAGCTACACAGTGAGTTCTGCTTTTCAACAAGTAAACAATCCAAAATCAGTTAACAACAGAAACCCAGAAAGTAGAAGACAGCTAAAATGTGTGTAGACAGAGTTTCTTGTTCTACCTAGTCCTGCAGCCCTTCAGTCCCAAATAAACACACTGAGGCTTATATTAATTATAAACTGTTTGGCCAATGGCTCAGGCGTCTTATTGGCTAGCTCTCTCTTAATTATTAACCCATTACTGTGTTTTTCTACATGGCCTTACCTTACCAGAGAAAGCCCGGTGTCCTCTCTTCTGGGTACTACATGGCGTCTCTCTTGCGGTTTCTCTCTGCCTTCTCCCCAGAATTCTCCTCCTCTGGTAGCCCCGCCTATACCTCCTGCCTGGCTACTGGCCAATCAGTGTTTTATTCATCAAAAATAAGAGAAACATATATACAGAAGGACAGCCCCCATCACATGTGATGATGATTGGGGTGTCTCACTTTCATGTATGATCAAGTTCTGTTTGCTAGAACACAATGGATATTCATGCTTGTCAGCACCAAGGCTGGGGGACAAGGAGAGGAGTTTTGGTGCCAGTCTTTGCCACAGCATGTTTACCTTTCGGTTCATGGGGGAAATAACTTTCCAAGCCCCAGTTTCCTCACGGTCGAGGATTGCTGTGCGTCCTTTCTTAAAACAGCGGTCTTCTACTGTCATCTTACCCAAGACAGCAAACCGAACAGTTACAAGGCACCTGGTATAGGGGTTCATTGTTTTACTGGAGCTTGCCAGGTGACCTTCAAGGTTCCCGTGGAGGGACCACAGAAGGTGACTTTTTTGGAACCAGACCCATGCATTCAGCCTAGCTCCTTCCCTGGCCTGGGACCAAGTGCTCCCAACTGTCCTCAGAGCCAGAATAATTCTGCTGAACTGGATCTCTCTGATATCTGGAAGGATTGCAGAAATCCCTTGGCAGAAAGGAGCCTGGCAGCCTGCCTCAAACCGAGGCCAAATAGATGGGCAGTGCCCATGCAGGGAGCCTGGCATCTTTTGGATAAAGTAATGCATAGGGCATGACTGAGTTTCCATTTCCAAGCAGCTTAAGCCTGAGTGATGAAGGCAGCTGTGTCCTGTGAACCTTCTATTGCATAACCCCCATGTGACTCCGCCTGCTGTTTATAGCTTTCCATTGTGTGCAGCTCTGGTCTGCAACAGGGATGCAGTGTCCTTCTCAGGAGCACATCAAAATGGCTTTGTATTTATACTGAGTGCCCCCGTTAAGCCTTTCAAAACCATTTGGCTTTATTATCTAAACCAATGGTTCTCAACTTATGAGTCACAACCCC
The DNA here is from genome assembly GCF_003668045.3 of Cricetulus griseus. Classification (NCBI taxonomy): domain Eukaryota; kingdom Metazoa; phylum Chordata; class Mammalia; order Rodentia; family Cricetidae; genus Cricetulus; species Cricetulus griseus. Next base: position 268,301,781 of record NW_023276806.1, read on the forward strand.
CTGGTGGGGGAAGGTCAAACAATCCTTTCACAGGGGTCACCTAAGACCATCAGGAAACACAGATATTTACATTATGATTCATAATAGTAGCAAAAACCAGTAATGAAGTAGCAATGAAATAATTGTATGGTGGGGAGGGGTCTCAGCATTAGGAATGCTGAGAACCACTGCTCTAAACTAATAAATTTGGCCATCAACCTTACCCTAAAGTTTATTTGTGCATTTAATTATTCACCTCCCTCCTTACCTATCCATCCAACTATCTGCCCATCTATCCACCAGTATACCCCACCATCCACCCACCAATCTACCTGTCAGTGTCAACTGGAAGTGAACCAGAGTCACCTCCATAGAGGAGCATCAATTGAGGAATTGCCTCCAGCGTATTGATCCCGAGGACATCTGTGGAAATTGTATAGGTTGATGATTAATGTGGGAGGGCCCAGCCTACAGTGGATGGTGCCTCCTTGGGACAGGTGGTCCTGGGTTATATAAGAAGGGAGGCTGAGAAAGCCATGGGAGCAAGCCAGTAAGCATCGTTCTTCCACGATCTCTGCTTTAGTTCCTGCCTCCAGGTTTCTGCTTGCATTCCTGCCCTGACTTCCCTCAATGGTGGACTGTAAAGTGGAAGTATAACCCAGATAAATCTTTCCTCCCCAAGTTGATTTTTTGTCAATATTTTATCATAGCAAGAGAAAGTAGCAAAAACATTACCCTTCTACCCATCTACCCATCTATCCATCTCTCCCTCTGCCTGTTCATCCATTCATCCATCCATCTAGCCATCCATCCATCCATCCATCCATCCATCCATCCATCCATCCATCCATCCAACTAATAATTGGTAAGTAGTGCCTATCAGACACTAGAGATACAAAGTTAAACAAAACACAACCTTAGAGTAGGGTTAGGAATGAAAAATATTTATTCTCAGACACTATCCTATACCAGTTAGAAGTGTGGGGTAAGTTCTAGGCATAGTGTTTACCTCCCTATCCCCCAAGAAAGTATCTCTTGAAAGCCAGATTGAAGGCACTGGAGCCTCTAGACCCTGAAGCCAGAGGAATACATAACAGCAAATATTCCAGATAGTAGGTCTAGGGCAAAACTTCATCAAGAGAGTGGTCGGATCTCCCTTCAGTGGAATTTCAACTTTCTGTTATTTTAGTTTAAGATGCTTCTGGTTGATTCACTCAGATTCCTTCAGGTTTTTCTTGTTCTATCATGTGGGTAAGAATTTTCACACGCAGCAACTAGTGTGCCATGAATCCCAGTAGTTTGGGTTGCTCTTGGGCCCTCAGGAGGAAAGAGCAAGCATACACAGGGGGGCCATTTAACACTTGAGTGTGGGTCCCAAGGGATTCTCCCCCACTCCCAGTATTGGGGCCAAGACCAATATCATTATTTTTATCTTAAAACTAATGCAAATAGGTTGTTAACCAAAATGTAATTTGTATGTATTAAGACTCAAAACCTCAGGCTGGAGAGATGGCTCAGTGGTGAAGAGCACTAGATGCTCTTCCAGAGAACTTGGCTTCAATTCCCAGCACCCATATGACAGCTCACAACTGTCTATAACTCCAGTTCCAGGGGTTCCAACACCCTAACACAGACATACATGCAGGCAAAACACCAATGTACATAAAACAAATAAATAAATCTTAAAAAAAAAAACAACATGTTTTCACAAGGCCGGTGTTTAAAGAACACTGTCGGGACATGGTCTAGGAATAGAGTCACATGAGGAGAATTCTGAGAGCTTGTGAGAACACGAGACATGAGTCTTGTGACCTCAGTTTCTTCAAAACACAGAATTGCTCTTGGAATGCGTGTTCATGTTCCTCCCAGGAGTAGCAGATAGGAGTGAGTTTACTCGTTGCTTGTTGTTGTTATTTAATTAAATATTGAATCCATCCTATATATGCCTCTATGGAAAAACATGTCTTTGCCACGTGTGGCTTCCCCCTGTGTCTGTACACAGCTTGAACTCATAAGAACCTTATTCACATGACCTGCTCAACCCTCAGAGTATAAATTGTCTGAGGTTCTGAATAAAGTTGGCCATTACATGAGATTTTGGTCTGCCTCATTAATTGGCTCCATTCTCCCAGGCCCCACCACCTTTAGAACTGTGAGAGACACAGTAAGAACAGAGCTCAGTTCTTGCTGGGACATGGTTCCCTCTCCTCCCCTCAGGGTGGAGAGCACAGCTTGGAGCATCAGGGGTAGGTCTCGCCATTCTGAGTGAGTTAAAGCTGAGGACAGTGTGGTTGGAGTTCAGATACCATTGTTCCTGTCCGGATAAGTGTCCACCGTTCACACCTTCTTTTTAATTTTTTTTATTATTTTTATTTCATGTGCATTGGTGTTTTGCCTGCATGCATGTCTGTGTGAGGGTGCCAGATCCCCTGGAACTGGAGTCACAGACAGTTGTGAGTTGCTATGTGGGTGTTGGGAATTGAGCCTGGGTTCTCTGAAAGATCACTCAGTGCTCTTAACCACTGAGTCAACTCCCCAGGCCCTTCCCCCTCTCCCCTTTCATACCTTGTAATGGTTTCACTGCATGTGAGCAGATGTATAGTATATATTCAGTGCAGTCCCATCTTTTCACAATAACTCAGCATCTGAAACGCTGCCTTTTGGCAATATGTCTTGTAGATTATTCGCATAAGCACACAAATCTTATTATATTTTTCTGCCTTAGAGTGTTCTTTACATAGTCTCTACAGTTTGTGTGTAAACTTCATCCTGTCGCTGGCTCCTTGGGGTGCTCTCTGTCTCCTGGTGTTGCAAATGCTGTTGTAGTGAATGAGTGTATGTGTGCCTTTGTGCACTCGGGTGGATCTTTTGCACTGTAAATCCCCCAGAGTGGAGTAGCCAGGTCAAATGGCTCCTGCAAGCTGGAGAGCTGGCTCAGTGGAGGAAGTGCTTGCTGCATAAGCATGAGGCCCTGAGTTTGGATCCCCAGCACCCACATAAAATAAGCCAGGTGTGGTGGTATGCCCCTGTAATCCCAGGCTGGGAAGTGGAGATGGGAAGGTCTCCGGGGCTAACCGGCCACAAGCGTAGCTGATTTGTGATCTTCAGGTTCATCGAGAGATTCTGTCTTCAAAACAAAGCCAAAACTAACCAAACAAAAACCCGCCTTCACCACCACCAGCAACGTACAAAGGTGGAGAATGAGAAAAAACTGTCTTAAAAAAAAAAAAAAAAAGAGTTCTGGCTGTCCTAGAACTCACTCTGTAGACCAGACTGGCCTCAAACTCACAGAGATTCACCTGCCTCTGCCTCCTAAGTGCTGAGTTTAAAGACATGCACTCCCAGAATTTTTATGTATTGTGGAAAATAAGCACCATGCATAGCCAAACATTTTCCTTCTAGTGCGGTCCTTGTTTTGTTTGTAGGCAGATTCTGTGTGCCTCCAAACTCTCCATCCTCCTGTCTCAGTGTCAGTACTCAGGAGGTGGAGGCAGAAGGACCAGAAGTTCAAAGTCATCTTCAGCTATACATGGAGTCTGAGGCCATTCTTAGCTGCATGAGGGGCCCAGGACCCTGCCTATAGTAGCTAATGGATTCATAGCTCTGGGCCAGTTTTACACAAGACAAAGCAGAGTGAGGTCACAGCATCTCAGAGACATTGGAAAGCCTGGGTTGCATGGGATATCCTGGAGAGATGTTCTTCAGGCCACAGCCACATGGAAAGACTCCTGAACACTTTGGAACCCAGTCGTTCATCTCTTCCTAGTTGCCTTTGCTACTGCTTTGGGATTCACGGAGGTTGCCCACATTCATAGACTTCCATATCTGTCGGAATCCTTTCCATGTTTCTAACTTCTCCTGAAACAGAGCTTTAGTTATCCATTTTAATAAAAACAAGCAGGTATGTGATCCTTTCAAAGTTGCAGAGAATTTTCCTAAAGCCTTAAATTAAAAATTATTTATTTTTATACACCAATGAGTATGTTGCCTGCGTGTGTGTATGTGCACCGTGTGAATGCCTGGTTCCCGAGGAGGTTAGAAGAGGGCATCAGATTCCCTGGAACTGGAGTGACAGGTGGCTGTGAGCCACCATGGGGATGCTCCGTATGAAACTCTACAAGAGCAGTAAGTGCTCTTACCCATGTAGCCAGCTCTCCAACCCCTCCCAGCCAAGGTTTTAATTTATGTTCAGTTAAGAAAGAAAAAATGGGAGAAAATAAGCTGGGCGTTGGTGGTGCATGCCTTTAATCCCAGCACTCAGGAGGCAGAGGCAGGCGGATCTCTGTGAGTTCAAGGCCAGCCTGGTCTCCAGAGTGAGTGCCAGGATAGGCTCCAAAGCTACACAGACAAACCCTGTCTCGAAAAACAAAAACAAAAACAAAAAAAGGAAGAAAATAATGATCAATTATGATTATGGCAAAGAATACATATTATTATACATATTGTTTTCTGGGCTCATTTCTGGGTCAATGACCCCCCCTTCTCCAAATGAGCCCCACCTGTGGACAACTGCACCCTGATGCATATGTGCAGTTACTCACTTAGAGTCACATGGGACATCTACTTACTGTCCTGCCCTCTTCACATCATGTTCCCTCCTCTGCCCTGCTAAACAGTACACATTGCTGCCCCTTGGTTTGCAGAATTTTCCTTTTAAATTCGAGAACAATACAAGCCAGTTTGGTCCCTGGAGATCCTCAGTTATCATTTATACATTTCCCTCTAAGTAGTAAACAAATCAAGTTAGCGAGCCAACGATTAACTCCTTCAAGCCTACGCCAGTGAAAGAAAGCCCATTTGGCATTCCCGTTTCCCGTCTCCTTTTTAAGGGGAAAGACTTGAAAAAAAAAATTCCCGGACTTATTCCTGGGTTACTTACACAACACTGTTTTTATGAAGAATTCAATAAAAGCCCAAAGCATGAGTTATGGTCCTTCCTCCTTGCCAGAATGCAGCAGGTTTATTTTTTCTGCTGGGGCAAAGTTGAATGCGTTCCATAAAAACCAAACAACCTAGTATCTAGTGTGAATTGAGCCAAATGGTAAATAAAAGGCCAATAAGTAAATCAAGAAGTCCTGTGGGAGCAGGAACTGGGTCACTCCAGTCCAGCTGAGACACCTCCTCGCTGCATCTGGTTGTTATCCACAAGATGTCGCTATGTCCCCTTTAGTTTTGACAGTCTTGTAGTTGGCTGGGGGTGGGGAACCAACAGGGACTGCAAGCCTCACAGTTCTGTGTGAAATGCAACAGTTCCCCCCCACCCCCATTCTGGCAGGCAGCCAGGCTAATAAAAAAAAATTTTTTTAAACCAACAGTATGAATTGAAAAAGGCTTTTAAGAAACATCTGAACAGAGAAACCTCTAACGCTAAAGGAGTCTAACCTCATATTTATACTGTATAAATTAAAATGGAAAGTAAAAGCCCATTTGAGCCAATGTGTGTAATCTCCAGGGCAAGAGAAAAGTATTTGTGAAGTCAATTCGCTTTGCAAATGATGGCATTAAATATGGAGGATATGAGAGCCCCAACACTCTGTGTAGGTTTCAAAGTCCAGCCTCCCTGCACAAATGCAGTCTGCCAAGTTTCCCTTCACAGGCTCAAATTTGAGGGCAGAGAAATGATTTATTTTTAACTTTTATCTCTTCTTGCTTATGTGAAAATGGCTTCCAGACATGATTTTGCCCTGGCTATGGGAGAATCAGAAAGGACACTGTTCTTCCTGTTACCATTCTAGAGAACTAAAAGTCCCTACAACATTCAAAAATTGATGTTTCTATTTACATAGAAGGCAAAGAGATGCTTTAGAAGACTAACCCTCAGTGTGATAGCTAATGTTGGTTGTCAACTTGACACCCCCCAGGCAGACGGAATCTCGGCTGAGGAATTGCCTCCATCAGATGGCCTGTGGCCATGTCTGTGGGACATTTTCTCTTTTGCTAATTGATGTAGGAGGGCCCAGCCCCCTGTAGGTGGTGCCATCCCTGGGCAGATGGGTTCTGGGAGGTGTAAGACAGCTAACTGTACAGGAGCCGGGGGAGCAAGCTATGGTGTTCCCCATGGTCTCTGTTTCTGTGACCAGGTTCCTGCCCTTGATTTCCAGCCTGCCTTGGTTTCCCTCAGTGATGGCCTCTAATCAGAAGGATGTAATAAACTTGTTGCTTCCAAAGTTGCTTTTGGTCATGGCCTTTGTTACAGCATGTAAAAGCAAACTAGGTTACTTGGATTTGAGCACTATCTGTTGGATGCTAAAACACAACACCTGTGTGTACCCACATCTTCTGGAAGTTACTGGCATTCTCAGCAATGGCTGTTTTGAATCCTTTCCTTGGGAATCTGTCTCCAGATGCCTGGGTTGACAGGTGCTTGGGAGTACTGTTGGCCGCCATATTTTCTAGCTTTGGATCAAGACGCAGGGGAGGGAGGATAGATTGGTTTAATGGGAGAGATGAGGACAGAGAAGTTATGACCCTCACCTGGATGGCAGCCAGGTGCCAGGACTTACCTTGTCCTGGTGCCCAGGGTTATCCACTTTTGGCTTCAGGAAGAAAGTCTCTGTCCACTTTGCAAACAACCACTGTGGTAGCTGTAGTGACATATGAGGAGCCTTTCTTGAGTAACCTGGAGCCCAGGGACTGCACCCTTGACTCCCTCATCCTCCACCTCCTGGCAGTTATCCAGATGTGTAGGTTGCAGGGTATCGACTTTGGTCTTTTGAGCCAGTCGTCCTGCCTGTTGAGGGATAGTGGGCGTTTTCTAGAAGATCCTTGAGGAATGTCCTGAAAGATGGCTTTCAATATCTGTGCTCTTTGACCAACCCAGGATACAAGAGCTGTTTTCAAAATTCTTTCCCAAGAATGTTGGCCTTCTTCTGGGTGTTAGGGAAAAACTTTCACCCTTCACACTGGAATTCAAGCTGCCTGAAAGTAGCATCATGGTTCTAAGGGTTTAGCCAGGAGACCTTTGTGAGGCGTCCATCCTCTCCACGCACTAGACCCAGGAGGACAATGAATCGCCCCAGACTTAGATGTGTGTTTATGTGTTTGCAGGTGCATGTGTGTGGGGGCCAGAGGGCACCTTTGGGTGGTGTTCCTCAGGAGTCATCTACCTTACATTTGTGTGTTTTAAAAATTACGTGTGTGTGTGTGTGTGTGTGTGTATGAGTGTGGGTTTGTACACCCAAGTGCAACGTGAGCAGAGGCCAGATAAGAACGTTGAATCCCTTCATTTTTGAGTTATAGGTAGTTATGAGTACTTATGTTTTGTAAATAATAATTATTTTCCAAACTGAAAAATGTTTCTTTGCATTATTTCAAACTTTTGTTTTTTTTAAGTGTAGCTTTAAAAAAAAAGTAAATATTAAAAAATTTAATTATGTGTGTGTGTGGGGGGGCATTGTGTAGACATGAATATAGGTTCCAGCATAGCTCCTGGAACTGGAGTTACAGGCGATTGTGAACCAGACTGGGAACTGAACTCGGGTTCTCCAAATGAGCAGTTCTTAGCCATGGAGGCTCTCTCAGCCTCAAACTCCTTTACGATTTGGCTTGAAGGAAAGTGGCTTGCCTGCCACACCTGCTTCTGGATCCACCATGTCCTCTTCTGTGAAGATGACACATTGTGATAATAGATCCTCTTCCTTCATGTGAGAAAATAAAGCCAGGGTGGCCCTTACTCGTAATTCCCAGTGCTGGGGAGGTGGAGGCAGGAGGGTCCCTTACTCGTAATTCCCAGTGCTGGGGAGGTGGAGGCAGGAGGGTCCCTTACTCATAATTCCCAGTGCTGGGGAGGTGGAGGCAGGAGGATCCCTGGGGCTTGCTGTCCAGCAAGCCTGGCCTATTTGGTGAGTCCCAGGCCAGTGAAAGACCCTGAATCTAAAAAAATATGTGAACTCCACCTGAGGAAGGACAACTGGGCTTGGCCTCTGGCCTCTACATACATATAATCATGTGCTGGCATACACACACATTCCCTTTCGTGTACACACACACACACACACACACACACACACACACACACCCAGGGAGGGGAATATTAAGGAAATTCTTCAGGTCAGTGAGTTGCAAGTGAAGAGAAACAGGTTCTTAGAAGGAACAGCACGCAGGCCCCTCAGGCTTGCTCAGCTCTGACATGCGGGCCCCTCAGGCTTGGTGGGACACGGCTTGGGGTTTTGGGTGCTGGTTACAGCTGCTGAATCACCAAGTGAGGCTGCTCACCTGAGTCTGTTCTCGTTGAGTCTCTCAGACATAAAGGAGAAGATTTATTTCGTTTTCCCTGTGTTTCTCAAATGGGTCATGAGTTGAAAGCTGTATGGTCTAAAGCTTAGAGACTTCTCAGTGTCCTAATTGAATACTGCATAATTGCTGTTTGGTTTATGGACAGACATGGGGGTTTCTCCTCTGCCTGTGGCCTAAGTCCTACCATTCACTCACAGGACAGTGAACAGTTGGCCTGTGACTCACAGAGCTGCCCTTGGCTCTGCTAAACACTTGATTCCTAAAGACAACCTTGCTCTTCAGTGTTACTGATGCAAAATATTTAGATGGATTCTTGTGGCTCAAATAACCTGGATTTGTGGCAATGTGTGGGGGGGTGGTTTGAAGAGAAGCCATTTTGTTTTGTCAAACAAACAAAATCCCCAAAACAAAACAAAGCCACTGCAGAAATGGACAAGGCTTTTCATATTGGTGCCAAAATATGGTTATAATAAGTTTTGAAAGTAAGAATGCCTACACTCTTTTCTCTGCCACTCCTTCAGAAAGTATATTTATTATTGCAGACTAAGGCCTCATGCAGGTCCTACCACTGAGGTAGGCCCTCAGCCCTGAAATACTCATTTGAAGCAATAAATAGCAAACTAAAATTGGTTGAGCTAGAGATGTGCCGTGGCTTGAATTTGTGGGATTAGAAGCCCATCTATACCTTGTCTCTTTGACCAGAATTCACCCAGGGTGCTCCTTGTTTATTCTGGTTAGAGAACAAGAGTGGATCCACTGTCATCCGACTGAGCGGCTTCTGTGTGTCCATGCACTGGAAACTACTATAGGATGGTATCAAGAACACATTGTGTATTTCCCCTCTCCAAACTACACGTATCAAACTCTGACTCTCTTCTGAGTTTCTTTTCTTTATTTAAAGTTTTTTTTAATATATAATTCATTTTTAGTTTATGTTTATCAGTGCTTTGATAACATGGCGTCTGCATGAAGATGTCAGATCCCCTGGAACTGGGGTTACTGACAGTTGTAAGCTGTCGTGTGGGTGCTGGGAATTGAACCCAGATCCTCTGAGTGGGTAGCCAGTGCTCTTAACTGCTGAGCTATCCCTCCAGCCCCTTCGCCTGTGTGTTCTTAACTCTATCTTTCAGTCCTTTTCACTCATGGATGTCCAGAAATATTCCTCAGTGATGACTGCAGATTGAAGTCATCTGATTACTAGTCAGCCTGTAGCCACCCTCGGGTTTTGTTGCTTGGTGAGCTTGCAAGCAGGACACTGGCCCGATATGAAATGTGGACAAGTTCAATGACAACCACTATGTCTTCTTCCCTAGCACTTAATTTATTAGATTTGAGTTCTTCCTTCTGAAGGAGAATACTGGTTGGGAAGTTTAAAGATGCATCAACAGGTATTTGGGCCACAGTTACATATTGAACACACTGTGTCAGATACTGTGGGAGACTTGGAGGACAAGTGTCAGAGATAAAGGTCCCTTCTGTGGAGCTTGCAGCCTCCCAGAGGAACTGAGAGATATGAAGAGATCAGGGCCTGGAGACAGAGTGTGACAGGCATGGGAGGGAATAACCACCATACACAGGGGCAGGACTGTGACTGGCCCTTTGGGACTTGGGTGATTTCATTGGGGGGTGTGCAGAAAATAGGTCTGTGATTGAATAGGGAACCCAGATTTAAACAAAATGAAGTGGATAGTCTCCACAAACCGAGGGTGTCTGCGTTCAAATCTTGTACATTCTGCTTATGCATTGGGAAGCCCTTGCCATAGAGTTTTTCTCATCAGAAGCCTGGTTCTGTTCTGTGTTTACTAGGAGATCACAGGATGCTTTAGACTTGCAAAGCATTTGGCGTTGTCCATGTGGAGAGAGCAGGGCTTCTCAAGTGTGTTCTTTTTCATTAAATTCAGTGGCTGCCCCTTAAGAAATTGCTGACCTACTCAGAAATTGCAACTCCAAAGCTACTGGTGGCGGTTAGGCAGCACTGGCCATTTCCAGGTGGGAATTCTGTTCCTTCAGACATTGACTCTATCACAGCTGCGAAAGGGGACTTTGTCTAGATTTCTATCCCACTGTAGAACTCAGGATTCAAAGGTTGAAGTGAAATTCTGCTCGCCCAGAGAGGCTGAATAGCAAGGAGCTAGCCTTCTCTCCTAGCTTGCAGCTCCCCTGACAATAGTGGTCCTTTGGATCTGCCCCAACTTGAGAACCCTAACTACACATGGCTCCTCCCTACCACTTCCTGTCTGACTCAATCTCCTGACCCCAGGTTGATTTTATTTAATCAAACAAATGTAACATGTCTTTGCATCATTAAACATATATCCCACAGCATAAATGAATGTAACACATCTTAAATTAATATTTCACAAGCATTACCCCTTCATGACTCCCTTTTGCCGAAGAAATCTTTACATGACAATGGGTATATAGCTATATAAGATACACAAACAAATCAAACATTTAGAGTGAATACGTTACAAGTAAGTTTATTTTGAAGTAGTTCTTTGCTATAGATGGAATCTTAACAGTTTGTGAGGAACCAGAGGAAGCTTGCATGCTAATGAGATGGATGTACTTGATTGACAGCACCATGCAGTCTGAAGCTATGCTAATCTGATGGACTAGGTAAGAACCCAATCCAGCTCCAGGGAGATGGACCAGTGCTCACCTTGCTCTTTAGCACAGTAACCTGAGTTCAGTCCCCAGAATGTACTTAAAAACCTGGACCTAAGCCAGCCATGTTGGGGTATGATTCTAAGCTCAGCTCAGTGCTAGGGAGGCTGAGATGGGCTGATCCCTGGAGCGTCCTGTCCAGACAGCCTAGCTTACCTACTAAGCTGCAGGCCAATGAGAGGTTTCACCTCAAAACAGACAGACAAAAGGAAGACATCTGAGGAATAACATCTAAGGTTGTCCTCTGACACACACACACACAACACACACACACACACACACACACACACACACACACACACACAGGCATACTTGGACACACAGGCACACACATATATGGGCACACATATGGATACACACACACACACACAGAGAGAGAGAAAGAAAGAAGATTGCAAATCCCATTTGAGAGTGAGACAATTTCTTGGCAGGCGGATCTCTGTGAGTTCGAGACCAGCCTGGTCTAGGTTCTAGGACAGGCTCCAAAGCTACACAGAGAAACCCTGCCTCAAAAAACCAAGAGAGAGAGAGAGAGAGAGAGAGAGAGAGAGAGAGAGAGAGAGAGAGAGAGAGAGAGAGAGAGAATTTCTTTATGGCCCAGCAGGGTGTCTAGAAGCATGGAAGGATAGTTGCCTCTATGCCCAGGCATAGATTTAACCAGCCAGGTTTGCTATGGTGGCAACTGCATGAAACGAGAAATGGCTTGTGTAGGACTTCGAAGGTGTAATTAATTACAGCATGGGTTAGAAGAAGAAAGGGATTCAAAAGTAAATTGTAATTTTCCGACGTGAACTAATTGGAAGCTTAAAATGGCAACTGAAATTTCTGATGAACCTTGGAGAGAGGCGACAGCCTTCTCCGAGGTGGCTGAACTCAATTACCAGGTACGGCAAGAGCAGAATGGATTTTGTAAAATGACTTCAAATCATCACGTTGGGCACCAGGAGTGGTTACATTTATCTAAAGGCCTTAGCACGCCCCTCGAGTTGAAAGATAATTTGTATTATTGAAAATTTAGTGGAGTCTTAATACATTGGAAGGTGCGTGGGTGTAATGTTTAAAAAATGTGTTCATTCTTGGGAATTTAGGTTTGACAGAGTGTGCAGCTATTCTGTTAGTGGTCTAATGGTAGCCTAGCAGCAAACTGCTACCCCACTCTGAAAGACACTGTTAAAAGCTAAAAGCAATATAACATTACAAAGCTTTAGGAAGTAGAGGAAAAATCATCTGTAGTTTTACCAGCCAACCATAAGAATTCTTCTCTTTGAATCCTTCATGGGCACATGGATTTTACACTGTTATGCAACCTGTGTTCTGCTCTTTTTAATCTATTATTTAATTTTTTGATGTGTATGGATGCTTTTGCCTGCATGTACAGCTAGGCACCAGATACACGCATGGCACCTGAAGAGGCCAGAGAAGGGCATTGGATCCCTAGAGTCCCAGGAGATTCTGAGTCACCACACAGGTGCTGGGAACCGAACCTGAGTCCTCTGAGAAAGCAATCAGTGCTCTCAACTGAGCTGGAGCCATCTCTCCAGCTCTCTGCTCTTTCCTTATTTAATGTGAAGACTGTATTTTCCTATGCCGAAATCCTCACATTTTATTTTAAAAAAGCAATAGCTGTATGGGAGTTCTTTAAAAAAAAAAGATTAATTTTTATATGTCTATGTATATGCCACAGATGTGCAGGTATCTGTAGAGGCCAGAAGAGGGTGTTGAGGTCCCTGCAGCTGAAGTTACAGGGGATTGTCTGTGAGCCACCTGACGTGGGTACTGGGAGCTAGACACTGGCCTTCTTAACTACCAAGCAAGCCATCTTCCTAGCCCCTGCGCCCCCCCTCCCCCGTGCTATGCCTCTTTAGGAAGTGTGCCAGAATTTGTTGATTGAGAATTTCCAATCTAAAAATATTTATATTGTTTCCAGTTTTTGTCATTAAAAATAAAAATGCATCGGAGTAATCCATGTGGAAAGAACTCCTTCATCTCCTGGTTCCAGGTTTAACTTACTTCTGAGAAATTTGATTAGTAAGTGGAGCAGGGACATTTTCTTGTCTTAAGATGTATAATTAATTTTCTTTACAAAATGTGTTTTAATGACATAAAATGCTGCAGTGTATCAGGCCAGCACATTTATTTGTCGTGTTCTTCCCTCCTCTTCCTCCCTCCCATTTTCTCTTTCTTCTCTCTCTTCTCTTCCTCTCCCTCCTCTTCCCTCCTCCCCTCTCTCCCTTCTCCCCTTCCCTCTGTCTTCCCTCTCTCTCTTTACAGTCTTGGTAGCTGAAGACTGGGTGTTGATCACAATTGTGACTGTGCCATACATAGCCTAGGCCATATCTGTTTGGTTGCACCTGGTCTCTCACGTAGCTGATCGGTGTCTGAGTCTGTTATTCCTATGTGACAGCCTTCCTGGAGAGTGACTGGGAACTGCAGAGACACTGTTTGTTCATACTGAAAAATAACTAGGAATGGTCATGGCACTTCCAGAATTTGAAAGGTAGACACAGGAAGATTGCCCTGAGTTTGAGGCTAGCCTGAGGTACATAGGGAGACTCTCCTCTCTCTCTCTCTCTCTCTCTCTCTCTCTCTCTCTCTCTCTCTCTCTCTCTCTCTCTCAATGCCAGCACTAAGGAGGCTGAGGCAGGAGGATTGCCATGAGTTCCAGGCCTGCCTGAGTTACAGTGTGAGACTTCATTTCAAACAACTTCCAATCTAAACCAAAAGGAAAAAAAGTAAGGCAAAAAGTCAATATATATGGAAAATGCCATAGAAGCACACAGCCAGTCATAAACAGAGATGGGCTAAGACACTCATGTATGTGACAGCCATCACATACATCACATCAATGACGTCAGCAGGGCATTGAACCCAGTGAAGGGCAGTTGCTCTGCAGGATATGGTTCTCTTTTCCTGCCCAGCACATTACAGACCTCACCATGTCCTTCATATTGTCCTGCCTCCTCCTTCAGGCCTCCTCGTTGTATCCTTACTTCCTGGTACAGAGCGTGGCATTTAGTAGGTACTCAATGATAAATGGTTGCTGAAAAAAAAATGAAGACTTAAGTAGCATCTTTGTTAATCACATGATACAATGAAAATAGCAGAATCATTAGGACAAAAGTAATTGTTGCTATGGGGGATTGGTTAAATAAATTACAAGATATCTAGATGTGAATTTGATAACGTGAACAATAAGGTTTTGGAAGACTGTTAAACTCGGGTATTTATAGAACGTGTGACATAATCTCATTTGAGGAAGCTGTGTATCTTGGAGCATGTATGTCCATGTGCAAAACATAATTGTATGTGTGTATGCATTTGAGGCATAGGACAGAAGTTAGACAGAAATAGACCTCGGGGCTATCAGCGATGGTGCCTGCCTGTCGAGTTGCCTTTTACTTTCTTTGATCTAAGTGTCTGTAGTCTACCCATTTTCTGCTTGTGCTGTCATGCTCGGAATGAAATCCCTAGATGGGACTGTGGACGAAAACAAAAGCTTGGACCCAGTAAGACATTTCAAAGTCTGTTGTTCTCAGATTGTAAAAAGGTGGCAGTGGGAGGCTCATTTTTCTTACCCCAAGATTAAGTGAGAGAGTTGTCCTCAGGAACTTGGGGCCAGAAAGGAACCCCTATCTGGCTCAATACTAAGAGCAACTCTGTGGGGGGAAAAAAAACCCAAAACAAAACACCTGTCCCCAGATGACCTGGGCTTGCCTGGCTCTTGCCTTATGAGCATTGGCTGCCTGATGCTTTTCTAGGTTTTTTCTTATTGGTCAAATGTGCTATAATCACTCTTATTAACAGAGATGTCCTCAAGGGGTGGTTTCCCCTTTGTCCTACTAAGGCAGACTCCTCTTGGTGTAAGTCCAATCTCCAGTGTCCAACCCAATGGTAGGTACACACTTGGCAGCATAGCCTGTCCAGTTGCTGTTGAAAAGCCAGCCAAGCAACTGACTTCTCTTTGAGAAAGAACACAATTATTGTTAAGATTTCCCCCTAGAGTTAATGACATATTCTGGGGCTCCTTTTTCTGGGGGTGGGGGTCGCATGTGTATGCCCCCCGCATGTGTTCAAGTGTGTGTGAGGGAACTCATGCCGGCCTGAGGTTGATATTGGGTATCTTTTTCCACCCCCACTTTAGTTATTAGGATAAAGTCCCAGTCGAGCCCAGAGTTCCTGAATGTGGCTAGTCTTAGATGGGAGTCTACGGTCTATACCTCCTAAATTCTAGGATATAGGGTGGCTTCCATGCCCCCCCTCGCTTTTATGTGTATCCTGGGGGTCTGGATCCAGTCCTCACACTTGCATGGTGTGTTAGTGTCTGTTGTTGTGATAAAACATCATTTCCAAAGCAACTTATAGAAGAGTATATTTGAGGTTATGGTTCCCATGGGTTAGACTCCATAATGGCAGGACGTGGTGACAGCAGGCATGGCAGCAGGGGCAGGAAGGTGAGGACTTGAATCTTGAACAGCAAGCCCAAAGCAGAGAGAATGGACTAGAAATGGTGAAGGTCTTTACACTCTCAAAGCCCACCTCCAGTCATACAATTCCACCTGGTAAGGCTGTGCCACTTGAACCTCCCCGAAGAGTGCTACCAACTGGGGACTAAGTATCTATGGGGGGGGGGCAGCAATTCTCTTTAAAGCACCATGCATAGCCAGCACTTTATCAACCGAGTCAACTCCTCAGCTCTCTGCTGATACTTGTGAGGTGAGGATCAGGTCACAGAATTGTTGCTGGCAGGAGGTGAGGACTAGACTGGAACCTCAGACAGCAGAAGTCACCAGAGAGAATGGGAGAGGAGCCTAAATTTATTTATATTCACCCCTCAGGTCATGCTGACCTGAAATGGGAACTGGGTAGAAACCATGAGACAAACACATAAACAAAATGGCTCAGTCCCATGCTTCTCTGACCCTTACCCCCACCCCCACCTCCACCCCCTGCCCCCAAGCCTATAAATCATGGACTTTGCCTGAGGCATGCCCTGACCCAACAGGTCCACTTGAGGCCTGGGAGCAACATTCGAGGCAAACTTTGCTCTTCAGAGCACACTTTGGGAAGTGAGGGGTGTGAGGAGATGGAGAGGACACAGTGGGAACCTCCTGGTGATGGACAATCCTTCAGCTGTCCAGCCAGCATTCAGAAAGCTTGTGGGATGCTGGAGAAGCCATGGGGATGCCGAGAGGCATCTGTCTGCGTGGGGCGAATCTCAAAGAACCTGGTGTTGATCTTGTACAAGATGGGAGGGTTTAGCTCCTCCTGTCCAGCTCTTTCTTCAGTCTGGGGATGCCTCATTTGTGCTTAAGACATGGGCAGAGTAACAACACAAAAATGGGTCCTTGCCAACCTTCTGGCCAGGCTGAGATTGCCTTGCTCAGAAGTAGAAAGGCTTGCAGGGCCAGACCTCTAGCTGGAGTCAGGCTAAACTCTGACCCCTCAGGATGCTTATTCCCTGACCCCTTGCTCATAAAGAGGTCCCACAGCCTTGACTGAGCTGCAGTATCCTCATCATTTGGGAAGAGAGACAGTCTTCTACTCCATTTCAGGCCTTCCAAATTCCAGCTGGATTCCAGTAGATTCCTACATGAAATGTGACCCTTTCCGGGCCCCATTCAGACCTGGGAAATGAGTTGATGAATGAAACAAATGCTGTGTGTAGTGTCCTAAGTGCACTGTACATATTAACTCCCCCTGTCCACCACCAGACACGATTCCACACGCTTCTCTTGCCTTACTTTTGTCAGAAACATCCTACAGTATCCTAGAGGGTGACAAGTGCCCTACCATGTAAGAAAAACCTTTTACCCCATCAGTCACAGAAAGTGACTAGATGATCTTTCTGGGGCTCAAGGTATACACAGGCATATCCAACCTTTTGCTGCCACAACAGGACACAGTTGGCTACAAAGTTCACACTTAAAAACCATGCAATTAAGTTACCAAAAAAAAAAAGTTACCAAGATTCTCAATATAAGTCATTTTATAATGTTGCATTGAACTGGTAGGTTGAACTTTGTATCTTATTGCAAAACCTATCTCCTTCTCAGGACACCCCACATTTTATTGAATAAATAAAGTCCCCGGGGACATACTCATTTCAGAGACTTAATGGCCTCAGTGGAATCCATTTTTACCACAGCTGGGAGCTGATCAGAGCAGACTTGGGCAGTAGCCAGTAGGAACATTCCTCATCCAGCCCTTGGGAGAGCTATTGGTGTTCTGGGTATATGTGGAAGAGTGTCTCCATTTGCTTTGGCTTCCTCCTGGGCTTTCCAAGGAGCCATGACCCAGCACCCAGTGTCCTGCACTCCTCCGCCCAGTGTGATGCCCAACTCTGGACCGACTTCTTGATTGATAGAGGCGGCCTTCTCCTTGATTGATAAAGGCGCTCAAGGCCTGCCAACCCTTCTACAGATCAGCTGCTCACCAGTGACAGCCAAGCTGCAGAGGCACTGGGAACATTGGAAGAGGCCATGAGTGAAGGGCATTGCAGAAAGTAGCAGCAGGGAGAGAAACGTGAGATGGGGAGAGTGCTGTTTTGTTGCCATATGCCTCAGAGGTAGAACACTCAAGAATGCAAACAACCCCGAGGAAAGCTTTCCCCTGGGATTCCCAAGAAGGCCGGCCTCCTAAGGTGCCCATGGTACATCTGCTCTTGTACCAGCAGGGGGCAATGCTGACTCCATAGACACCACTGAGTGAGTCTGGCTTCTCAGTGGACAATGGGCCCTGCCAGCAAAAGGGCTTGCAGGGAGAAGAATCTTCAGGATTACTTAAAGAGGGACTTTCCTATAGGGTGATCACTTGTGTCAACAGTTAAAAACAAACAAACAAAAAAACAAAAAAACAAAAAAAACAAGAAAGAAACAAGCAAAAAACTACAAGCTCCTGGGCTGCCTCTGTCACCCATGATTCTGAGTGGGGAAATCTATGATTTTCAGCATTCCTTGGGTGACTCTAATTTTGAAAGGTTTAGTGACACCTTGTTCCCCCAGGGGAAAAAAAAAAAAAAGATCAGAAGGCATGATCTTTAGTGAACTTTGCAGAAGAGTCAAAGTCATCACATCCTGGTATTCATAACCTACTTCCCAGTGGTCCCCAGGGCCAGGAATAGAGAATTCTGGGTCTGTGACTGAACCTTCCTTCTGCCTATAATAGGGCATGGTTCCAGAACCTCTGGTCAACATTGCAGAGACCTAGGCTAGCTGCTAATCCCAAGAGCGACAGCTGCTTGGATCATCTAACTGCGTGAGTGCTTTGATGACCTCATAGCGCCAGCTGTGTGTGACTGACTACCTCCCCCACCCCCAGGCTCTGCTAACAATGCCTCTTCCCATGTCATCTTCCCCAAGCCTTCCTCTACATCTTAGATCCCATTGCTAGATGCTTGCTGCTCCAGGGCTAGCCTCAGACACAGGATTTCCAAGAGGACTTTAGAACTTTTCTGAACGTGACCTTAAGTGGGTGTGTGCCTGTGGGGGGGGGGTGGTTACAGAAGGAGGAGGGCATTGTTGATAGGGCAATCAACCTGTGATGAAAATGGACACACTGTTTTGTTTTTTCCTGTTGGCCAGCCTCTGCTTATAAGTCATGTAGAATGCTTTTGTGTGGAAACAAAACCGGCTGTTCTCTTGGTGATTGTGGCTGGAGCCTGGGACCATTCATTATACAAAACAAAACCCAAATATCCTTGGGTGAAGGAGATGGACTTGGCTCAGGACAGGTGCTCCGTGTGAGGTGGTACCAAACTAACTCCACTACATTTTTATCTGGGAAAGATACAGGCAGAGTGGACACCAGAGGGCAGGTCTCTGAACCGGACTCCACGCTGAAGGCTGCGAGGCCCCTTTCTGAGCACAGTGTACCATACTGCATCTAGAACAGAAGAGTCAGATCCCCTTCATCTTATTCTTTCCCTCCTTGTCACTGGTGCCTGTGGGCTCTGTGTTTCTGCCTCATGCCTGAAGGATTTAACAGAACGAATGGCTCTTCAGCTCATCCACTCATCCAGATACCGTAAGCACAGTTCTATTTGTTCCCCACCCCTACCCCCATGTCTTGTCACCCCAGGTAAAAAAAAAAAACCACAAGGGCCTGCTGAAAGCAGTTAGGTTTACAGGACCAATATTGCATCCGGAAGGAAGGGGCAGTGTTAGGGGTGCAGTGATATACATAGAAAGTGGAGTCTGAGTGACACTCTCCCATCCTCTATCCCGGTGATGGACAGCCTTGGTCTCTGCCTTGGATGCTGATATCTGAACTCCCAGTCTGTTCTGTGTCCCACCTGCTCAAACTGATAACCTACTTGAGAGGTGGGTTCCTCGATGAAGGTCCCTTCCATCATTCTAATTCTAGCATTTATAGGCCAGACACTAGAGGGCAGGCAGCTGTCTGTCTGTAGTTAACCTCTTTCAACCAGCTTTACAGGGGTTAGGAAAGAAATACCTTCACCCAGATGGCCTGGGTGACTCCAGAGAGCAAACATGCACCCACCAAGCCCAAGTGGGCCTGACTTCAGGCTCATCTGCTGGTGACCACAGATACTAATACCAGTGAACTTTGGATGACTCCAGAAACCCATCCCAGGTTAAACTTTAGCCAGCCGTCCAGGTGGTAATTCGATGCACATTTTGTTAAAAGGACTCTGAAACCTAACACAGAGCCTCTGGGTACCCTGATAAGAGGCTTTGAATGGGAGAGGAATGGTGTGCAGGAGTTGACAACAGGAGTGCTTATCAGTAGGACAGGGAGCAGGGTAGATTGCACTCAGAAATACCTGAAATTAAGTGATGCAAACCAAAGACACCAGCCTTGAACTCAGAAGCCCTGAACGAGCTCTGTGTGGCCTCGAGGAAGTCCCATTTTATGTGATTTCTTGGGAATCCTTACAAGTCAATGCAGAAGGCACATGGCATGGTGAATGAGTTCCTAAGTGGATTCAGTCCCCACCTGGAGACTGATTGCATGAATTAGTCAGCTTCTGTGGGTCTGTTCTCTCAAACCAGAAGCTGTACAATCGAGGACTTGAGAGTGAATTTTAAATTTCAGACAGACTGGATTTCTAGTCTTAATTCAGCCACTTACTAATGCTTTCGTGTTGTTTTTCTCATTGTGACGCAGTATGTGACCTAAGTTAGAAGATAAACAGTTTGCTTTCTTTGTGGTTTCAGGGGTCTCAGCCCACGGCAGCTTGGCCTTGTGGGCTTGTGCAGAGCACCCTGCGGGTGGGAGCCTGTGATGGTAGCTCTTCTTCATGTGGTGGACAGCAAGCAGAGAGAATATGTACAGGGGCAGGCCAGGATGACCCCCCAAGAGCATGCTCCCAGGGACTTACTTCCTCTGACTAAGCCTCAGCTACCTTCCACACATCCAGATATTACCGTCAATCGTGTATCAAGTCAGGGATAAATCCATTCTTCAGGCCAGAGCCCTCAGGACCTGCTTGCCTTTGGAGAGGGCCTCTCAGGCACATCCAGTTGCTTGAGTCAATCAAATTAACAATCAAAACTACCCATGAGTCTTGGGTAAGTACCCACAGTGCTAGCATGAAGGCATAACAGGTAGGAGGCCCATGAGGACAGAGCTGGGCTCCTAATAAGTGAGAGACAAAAGATGCCTCGTGCTTGAGATTAACTAAGAGTCAGCTAGCCAACCGTCTCCCACCCCCACCCTACACTCCCCCACCAACCTACACCCCCCCCCCGGCATCCAGGTTCTAACCAGTGGAGAAAAAGAGGGCAAAATTCAACCAGGGTTTTGATTCTACATGACGTCAAATGCTGAAGAATCTTAGGGTTTTCTGGGAAGGGTGGATGAGAGGCCTGAGTTAGAGCCATGGGCCAAGTGACATTATCCTGTTGCCCTCAGACCTGGGTCTGAATATTCATTGCAGGAATCCCGGATATCACAGTGGATCAGATAGACACACATCTTGAGAGAAAGCAGAGGATGGCTCATACTTGGCTAGCAGCTCAGAGAGGAGGGCCCACCCTAGGGTTGGTAGCTAGAAACTTGTAGTTCTGATCTAGACAGGGCATCTGGCTCTTCCTACACTTCTTCTAAGCAGGGGAGGAGCTGAGAACCCCCAGGTCAGTTGAGACTCTAGGAGAAGGGAAGGGGCAGGATTAGAGAGTGTTCTGCCATGGTCTACTCCAGGACAACGTCATGGAGAGAGGGGTGGTATGAATTCAATGTCTGTGCCTTCAGATTAATCTCTGTGAATGACATTTGGTGTTGGAGCCTTTGGGAAGTCATCAGGTCGTGGGGGTGGATTTATGTCCTTTTAAGGAGAGGAAGGGGGCTTTATTTCCTTTCTCCTGGAATCCAATGGTGGAACACCTGAAACTTTATAGTGTCAAGATGCTTAGGAATCCATACCAGTTAATGATCTCGGTAAAACGAAACAGGAGGTCTATGACCCAAAAGGTCACCCAGAGCAAATAAAGACCTTCCTACTCTTCACAGTCTTTTTAAATGTCCTTCATCAGGGCTTTGGGACTTTCTAGTCAAACTCTCCACTGTTCTTTCTCCCCCGACACTTTACATTTCTAAATAGCCCTTTGTGGGGCCAGGGAGAAAGAGCAGAGCCTGTGGCGGGGGTCTCAGCCAGGCCTGAGGGCTGGGTGAAGGGAGAACACCGAGTTTATGTAGAGGAGGTGATTTCTGAGAAAGAGGCACAGGAAGCTGCGTTCTGTTCTGATGATAAAATAGACAAGCAAGCAGGAGAGTGGGTAGTTAGAGATCTCCAAGGCTGCCTTTCCCCATAATATAAGACGGCTGCTTCTAGTCACCGCATGAGTGCTTTGGACCCCTTCGAGAAAAGGAAAGGTGGGCAGACACCCACAGGCCTGTGTGGGGCTCCTTGGCACCAGGCCTTGGCCTGGACCACGAATCCCCTTCCTATTGTTGCTGTAAAGGGGAGAGGTGCTGGTGAGGAGAGGAGCCAGTTCATTTCTGTATTTGTGCCCCACTTCTGACTCCAATGTCACTTCACAGATGACAAACCAGAGGTTCAAGAGATTATCATCTGCCTTAGTACGTGCCTGAGCTAAGATGCAGACCCAGCTCTGGAAAACCAGAGTCTTCCTCTCCAAGGTATCACGGCGGAGTGTGATATGTGTGTATGATGGCCACACTTTCCTATGACATGTGCGCTTGATACACGTGCACTTGACATTCCTTTCATTGACTTAGTGCTTGGAAGTCTGTTTTTTTGTTTTGTTTTGTCTTGTTTTTTTGGGGTTTTTTTTGTGTTGTTTGTTTGTCTTTTTGTTTTCTGAGATAAGATCTTTCTGTGTAGCCCTGGCTGACCTGAAGCTCCCTATATAGACCAGGCTGGCCTCAAACACACAGAGCTTCACTTGCCTCTGCATCCAAAGTGCTGAGACTAAAGGCGCACGTGTGTCACCAGGTCCTGACAAGTCTGTATTTCAAGTCTGCGGAATCGTCTAACGTAACTGCCGCTCTGTGTGGCTTGTTGGCTACTGAGATGCTCTGCAACGCCTTCCTTTACCCACTTCCCACCAATGCCCTGGGTCCTCTTGACAAACTTCTGCTCTCTCAAGGGTATTCTTGCCCGTGGCTTTTGTGCATGCCTTTCCCTCAGCCTTTGGAAGCTCTGTCTCCACACAGGTACCGGACTCGCCTCACTTAGCTTATTTGGAGAGACCTATGTAGCTAAGAGTTCTGTTGATGTCTTACTTGAGACACACAACATAACATGTATGTGGACACTTCCACATGATTCCAGCCCCTATATGGAGTCATGTCTGCCCTTCAAATCTTGGCTTTGAGATAAACTGTCTCTTATGCATCATTCCCAAATTCTAATTCACACAGTTCGGATCTATACTCAAGCCTCCCCTCCCCAACCGCCCCCTGGAGAGTACATCCTTCTTCATTCTCTTACTTTTTATCTCTTTATAGTGGTTGTACCATAAAGACGCATATGCGTTGTTTTCACTGTGTGTCTCCCCCCCACGGGTTGCAAATTCTATGATCTGGACTCAGAGAAGGGCCCAGCATGTATTAGGCTGGCGCTAGCGCCATTAATAAACATTTGCCAATCATGGTATTAGTCCTATTCTCAGAGCCATGTCACACACACACTGTGAAGCAATTTCAGCCTCTCTGCCCTTGACCGTGGATTGTACCTCAGAATTGCACAAGACAACCATTCATTACTGACTGGAATTAGCAGATGAAACAGGACCTGTTTGCCACATCTGACCTATACGGTGAATTATGCCATGTTCTTATTGTTACAAGTGGATCTGTGCATATCTCTGATGCCAGAGACCGAGCCTGTTTCTGCCTTGGAAACATAGAAGTTCAAAAGGTTCTGGAGGAATTGAAATAATTCATTTTGGGTCAAGATTTTTGCCAAAGAGAACTTGTCAACTAAGCCCTTAACGATGAGAGATGAGAGGCATATAATCAGCACTATGCTGGCAGAAGGGGTTTCTAGAAGTTATCTCCTGGCAAAATATAGTGGCTGGGAAAGTCAGCTCCAGCCCCAGAGCTCTGTGAGTATGGGCATTCAGTCTGTGCAACTGTGGCATTTGAACATTGGATATGTTTTGTTCCTCTCAACCCAAACATCTAGACCTGCAGTCTGTATGTATTGCAGGCAGAGCCAATGAACTTACACAGGGTCGGGCATTTTCTCCAGGCTTAGGTGAAGAAGGACTTTGTTACCAGGTGTACTGGTTAGTTTTTATTGTCAACATGGCATAAAACAGAGTCACTTGGGAAGAGGGAACCTCAATTGAGAAATTTCCTCCATCAGACTGGCTGTCTAGGGAGGTATCAACCCTAGGCTGGTGGTCCTGGTCTGGGGATAAGAAAGTAGGCCGAGCAAGCTCAAAAGCAGCATTCCTTTATTGCCTCCAATTCAGTTCACACCTCCAGGTTTCTGTCTCAAGTTCCTGTCTTGGCTTCCCCTGATATGAACTGTAATCTTTAAGTCAATTAGTCCCTTTCCTTCTCAAGTTGCTTCTGGTCAGAATGTTTTATCACAGTAACAGAAAGCAAACTAGAAAACCAGGGAATCTAACTTAAGAGAAATGAGATCTGGAGCTGTTTAAGATCTAGGAGGCCCCGATCTCTTGTGTGGATTCTGGGTCATGATATTCCCAATGGAAGCGTGTTTTCATATCTGTCTTCGAAGAGGCTTGCTCATTCCTGTTGTTCCTAAGACGGCAACTCTCTCTTTCAGTTGGTGATGAAGGCAGTCACTTCTGCCCAAGAACCTATATAGCTGAAAGATGATACCCAGAGGACTGAGAGGGGAATTCCATTTTTAGTCAGAGCTGCCTTCACACAGATGGCCGTTCCTCACAGAGAGCATCCATGTACTGTCACTCAGAAACAGCTAAGACTTAGAAAAAGCAAATAGCTCCTCACAAGGAAGAGCTTAGCTGCCTTTCCTCTCTCTACCAGTCAACCTCAGGAAGATCCCCATCAACACAACTCTCCTATCCTGATGCAAATATTTTAGTGAAACCAGAAAAGCCCATCCCGAGAGAGGTGCCTCAGGCTGCAAGCTGATGCCTGCTCAGGATTTGAGCAGTTGGAAGACTTCTCTGTTATTTATGAAAACCTGGAGTCTAGTATAGGTTCTAGCCATAGGCTCTGAGCAATAGGTATTTTATTTCTTTAAAGGTAACAAGGAAAAATAAGAAATGAAATATGGCAATTGGTTGATATTGAAACACTAATTTTTAATGGGGAGGAGTTAGAGGGAGGGCTGGGAGGTGGAGAATTAAGATAAAGACACACTGTGTGGAATTCTCATAGAATTAATAAAAAGCATTGAACATTTGAAGAAACACAATTTAAATTCTTTTTACCTCGTTTGTTGAAATGGGGTCTCAACTTAGATTGACTTCAAACTCTTGACAGTCCTGCAGCCTCAGTCCCCTGAGTATATATGTGCCACCTAGACCGATTACAAACACCAATTTTGAAGCTTACCTCAAAGCTTTAGTTTCTTATAGTCTTCTGGACTGGTTCCAAACATTTGTGGGAGAGGGTGGCAGGGATAAGGGGAACTTCGAATTACTATTCTGGACATTTTCAGAAATTGTCATTGGCTTACAAGAAATGTGCGGCAGAAATTGCCTATAGCAATTTATTATGATATGATTTTACATGGGTTCAGGCAGAACCAATGGTTCCATTTTGGATACAGTCTTGTTTGTTTGGGGCTGGGAGAATGACTGTTTAAGGTTCCGGGACTTGGAAAAATTTCGATGAACTTTTCATATTTTGGCATTCCTCAAATTGACCTGAGAGGTATTTTTGAATAACAAAGGGATGAGTTTTCTTCCTCAAATTGATCTGACAGGTATTTTTGAATAACAAAGGATGAGTTTATTCCCCAGCACAGGGCACTCCCATCCATGTGCCTCTTCTGCCCCCATCTGTGTTCTGCTGCTTTGACAAAGTACCTAGGTGCATTCAAAACAAACAAACAGAAGATTATTTGGTTTATGATTCTGGGGTCTGGCAAGTTCAAGGTTGAAAGCTACAGCTGTGAAGGGCCTCATGATTTTCAGTGACCAGAGGGAAAAGTGGAGGGGTCAAGGGGCATGTGTGAGAGGAGACAAGATTTGAGGGGCAGGTTTGATTTTTGTATCTAAACAGGTTCTGAAGGAGACTCAGTGTGTGACCTATAGAAGGCCTCACTTCCAAATGCTGCCACTATGGCCTTCAAATTTCAACACAAGTTTCAAAGGGGATAATGTGTATCAAATAGTCTGGGGGCCTTGGGAGATCTCAGAATAAAAGTGATGAGGTAGGGGTGATTGATCCCTCCTCAGAGTCTTTGGCTTAAGCTCCTGTTTCTTGAACCTCTTCCTTGGGGGCCTCATGCTCCTTTCTTTGCTTTTAAGAGCTCGCATCCAAGGCTCATTGCAGGATTTGCTGTGTGCTCTTGGGGCCACTGCCCTAATTCTCCCACCCAAAAGGGCCTGGCTTCTTGTCCTTCCCTGCCTCTTCCCTTTCTATTCACCTTGCAAGGGCATCTCCTAAGTAAATCGTTTGTGTGTGAGACTTCTTCATCTCAGGGTCCATGTAAGAAAATGCCTCAAGAACAGTACGAAACAAATGCAAGGCACTTATCTTAGTGCATGGCTATCATGGATGACTCCAAATATCATGTCTAGTTAGGATGTCTCTGTCCTTGTCTTTTGGATTCTGGTAGAGTGGTGCCAAGGTGTGCAGCATTGGTCTACCCAGTTGGATATAGGAAAAAAGCATTTGAGTGAAATGGAAAGAGCATCAAGAAAGCATATTGGAAGTAGCATACTGGAAATCTAACCACCCTGGCTCTGTATGTAAATGAATGCAAATTTATGCAAAATAGGGGCAATAGAAGCGAACAGCATGGCATTGCTGGGAAATGGAATAGCAACCTCCCCTTTCTTCCTCTCCCCTCCTAACTCCCCTCCCCTTCCTTCCCCTCTCCTCTCCTCTCCTCTCCTCTCCTCTCCTCTCCTCTCCTCTCCTCTCCTCTCCTCTCCTCTCTTTCCTTTCTTTCATTCTGATTGGCAAGTCCTTTATTCTAGGAAATAAACGTTTCAGCTGTTTTTCCACCCAAAGAAATTACTCAGGTATCTAAAGTGAAGGGGAATCTTGGTGGTGGTGTGGACGGGGTCGAAGCATTCAGTGGTGACAAGGTTGACAGATCAGTCAGTGGTCCAAACCCCTCAGTTGTGTAAGTGATGGTGTTTGCCCCCTGGAACAGAGCACTGGGAGAAAGAGAAGCTCTTTCTCAAGATAGAATATGGAGGGTTCACCAGGCAGTGTGAACAATCTACAATAGTGGCAGATTATGTTTCTTTAAGCTATGTATAATGACAAAATCAGAAGTCAGTTTTTAGTGCATGTTGGACAAATTTGCTCAGGAATTATTTTCCCCAGAGCCCTATGGTATAATTGGCAAATAAAAGTTGCAATCGTACAGATGTATGGTGTGCAAGATGTGTGCAAGATGTGCAACCTGTGTGTATTGTGAATGGATTAAAAACTGGGGAATCCTTCGAAGCCAGGAAACCAGTAACCAAGGGACTATGGGAAAACAGTTGCCTTTCATGAGGGTTAGGTGACCTTAGAAAAAAAAGGCAAGGCCAGACAAGACCAAATAACTCATCCTTATAGCTCATAATATGCACTGTCAGGAAGACCTATTTAAGCTTCTCAGGTGGCAGGAAGCTAAACCTAGTTTCTCCTCTTGCTGGTCAGAGGACAGGCTGTCGCCTGGCTGGCCTGTCTGGGTCGGAGTCTGTCAGCTCTGCTGAATCATGTTGTCTTGGAGCAGCGGTAGGCCAGGACTTTCATCATCAAAGCCAGCATTTCCATGCGGGCCCATCTGCTCTGGAGGCTGGGATTAGTTCTATCTAGAGAGGGCCCTGGAGTCCTTATCCTTGTTTGGATTTTTATACTGAGGCATGGGGAAAAAATGTTTACTGTAGGGACAGAACAGGGTAGGGGAAGTGTGTGTGTGTGTGTGTGTGTGTGTGTGTGTGTGTGTGTGTGTGTGTGTGTGAATTGATCGTGAATTCTCATCACCAATGGAATGGGATGGAGAGTGGTCCACCCAATTGGGTATGGCAAAGAAACATTTCAATGAAATGGAAAGAACATGGGGCAGTGTATCGTTACTATCAAGCTCAAGATTCAATCGCCTGGGCTTCCCATGAAAATGTACGCAAAGTGAGAACAATAGGAACCAGCAGAATGGAGGTGCCTAGAGTATTAGGGGACAGCAGGGGGCAAAGGGTGGGCTGTGTGTATTGCCATGTGGCTGGGTTTCCAAACCAGAAAATCGTCAAAACAGATGACAGATGGGGTTTGTCATGGAACACATTGGCAAGATGATTATGGCGTGAAACACACGGTATCGGAGGACACTTGGCATGTTTCAAGGGCAGAGATTGAACATTCAGTTATGGGAGAGGGATAAAACGTGCATTAATCAAGACAGACGTTGCACCAGGTGCTGAGGAGCATGGCTGCTCCAAGTTTCATGTCCCAGCCAAGAGACTGGAGGCATGAAACTTCTTTTCTCATAAAAAGAGAGTCCTGAACTGACATGTGTTGGCTCTGTTCTCTAGCATGTCGCGACACAGCCAGGTGACCCTCCGTGCTAGCAGATGCTGGCAACATGCTCCTAGACTTTCTCAGGTTCCAGAGGCCAGGGTCAGATAAACTCAGTTTTTAAGTTGCCCACTTGGTCATCCCTAGCCTGTTATTGCAACAAACACTAAAGTCTTCATGAGAAAAGATCAAGGAAGTTTTGAGATAGGTGGTCAGCTTATAAGTTAGCACTTTGGAAGAGAATACATTCATGGCCTAAGGTGCTTAACTCAGCTTCTCAATGGAAGTTTGAGTTTTGGCAACGATGCCTGCCCCTTTAGCCTTTGTTTTTGCTCTGGGGTGTTGCTTTTTGATAACTAACTGTAGGTTACAAACAAATAACACACTGCATACACATGCTCTTTATGGGCTAACCTCAACAACAACTTTCAGGCAACAGTGAAATTCTTTTAGAAAGAAGTGATTATTACTCCTTGCCTACCAGAATCTGTATGTATGTATGTATGTATGTATGTATGTATGTATGTATGTATGTATGTATGTATGTGTATCTATTCTATAAGTGATTCAAGGGAAAGGTTTGTGAGTCTTGAGTTACAGAGAAGCATGCATTTCAGAAACATTACACTTAACAAAATTCCCAAAGTTGGGACTTGGCTGGTTTTTTCTCTGGTACAATTCCTTCTGTTTAACCCGTGTCAGAGACAGGAAAACTGAATTTGTACAACTTGAAATTTTAGGATCATTGAGCTTTTTGCATTTTAGTGTTTACAGAATATTTAAGCTCCTTCTAGACCAGTAGGGTCTGTGACCTCCAAGATGCTTCTTGAGGAGGGTTGAGATCTAGTGTGTGTAAAACCCTGCAGGTTGCCTGGCAGAACTCTGTGCAGGTTTTGACTGCACTGGTGTGCCTATGTGTACCACGCCATGGTTGGATCCTTGTAATGGTGTGGACATATCTCATTGTTGGCCTCCTATGACTGTTTCTTACAAGGGTCAACTCTTTCCCTGAAGTTACAAAGAATTCAGCCACTCTGTGAGATCTCATTAAGACCTTACTTTCCTGAAGCTTCAGGAGCCTTATTATCTAGACACTATAGATGGATCCTTCCAGAGTCTTTCTCGAACTTGCCTCTGGGCCTACCAATCCAGACCTTTTATTTAATTGCTGTCAGAATTTTCCAAACTCTGATTTCAACCATTCCAATAGAATGGGGATGTCATGATCTCCACTTCCCAAGACCACACAATGCCAAGTGATACATGGTATTGTCCGAGAAAGAGCGAAGTGGCATATACCTCGTCTATATGTTGGCATGGGGATCTCTACTGAAAATAACTAAACACAAATGACAATCATTCAAGCTTCATTAGTTCAACACAAGCTCCAAAGATGAAGTACCTTTGGGTACTGATACCTTTTAAAAAGCTATTAAAAGACACAAGAGGATTTTATACAATACACAAAATACAAAACTGGAGGCATTTTTTTATATAGCTAAACAATTTTATTGGCTTTTTGTGAAATAAAAAACATGAAACAAACCGCCATGGTTAAAGGCTATTCCGTGTCAACCAAATGAACCAGCCACTTGGTTCCAGCAGCTGTGAAGATCATGAGTGGATATTATTGCTTATGCCCCATGTTCATGTATGTGTCCGTTATGTTTTGGCAAGAGTACAATCAGATGGAGCTTTGGTTGTTATAATTCAACTAGGACTACTCACTGAAAACACAACGTCTAGGATTTTCAGGTGGCTATATGCCATTTCTCCCCGAGTCCTGACATATACCCTCTCATTCTATCTACCCTCTCCTTCCATTAGTCATTTGCCCTATTACCAAAGTGAAGGAGGAAGGAAGGCTTTATCAGCCCCCCACTCCTCTTCTGCTACTCCCTCTCTGCCATGAGGGCCGTGCATTGCATTTCTGGGTCTTTCTAAGCTTGGGTATCTGGTATGTGGCCATGCCAGAAACAAATGCCCGCCTGTGGTCTACACAGATTTTCAAATGCATATGGCATTTGGAGTTTGGACTCAACTGTTTCCTTTCCATCTTCAGGAAAAAAAAAAAAACTAGAAAACAAAAGCAAAGTCAGTATAGCCCTTAGCATCAGTAAGGTGACCTCCCAACAGGATGAGCCCCAGTGTCCAGCACACAACATCCCGTGGCAGGTGTGGCGCTTTGATGCTCTAATGGTGTGTGCGTGTGTGTGTGTGTACGTACACTCAGTGAGTGAATGTGTGTGTCCTGTAACATTTTAATCCGCCGAGGGGCAATGATGTTAATGCCTCTTGAGAGCTCCCCTGCTCTCACATTCTGCTCTAAAACTAAACTTCCCAAAGGGCATAGGGTCAGAACTCCCACACAATAGCACCATTTCCTAGGCTCTTGGGATTCGGCTCCTTTCACTGCTGGAGAAAGCAGGACCCAGCCTCCAGCTCTGGGCTTTCATGGGCTCCGTGGGACTGCTGTAGGAGCAGGTGGTCTGCCTTGGCCTACTTTAGTGGTGACCTGAATTTTCCCTAGGAAGAGTTTAGAAAATACGTGTCTTACAAAGTGAAGTTGGCCACAGGTGCGAGGGCCGAGGTGACAGACCTATAGACAGTGGGCGAGCCTTTCCCCCTTCGCTCATCTCTATTCGGGCTACCAAAGGGATTACCAGCAGAGTCACAGAACACTGAGAGCCACCAACCCTGACACAGTCATCCAATAGTAGCACTCAAACTCTTGTCTACAGTAATCAGGTCCGCCAGCCTGTTTTGCCCCTGATAGTACTGGGATTTAATAAGCCCTTCTAGTGATTATGAGGGTTATCCTCTTGAATCTAGACAACTTAAACAGTAGGATATTTGCCCTCACCATAGTTTATCTGGCACAGATAACCATGTAATTACTAGCACTTAAATAGAAAAAAAATCTTGTAAATAGGTAATTATAACAATGTTGTTCATCAGCACAAAGATTAAACACTTCCAGCCCAACCCTTTACCTCACAAAAAAGGATAACTCTATAATTACAAGTAATGCTTGGTAGTGGTCACGTGAGGCCGATAGAATCACGGGGCAAGTTTGTGGTCAGTTTGTGGCCTATGAAATAAAGTAATACACAAGTATTGTCATTTCAACGGAATACAAGAGAATATATAAAAATATTTTCCAATCCGGAATCTGAAACATGAAAGCTGGATTTGTTTGTCTTTGTATAAAAAGGAACAAAATAATGGACTAAAGTGTATTAAGCTTCCCAACCCCCCTCCCCCCCAAAAAAGGACAGGTATAAGTTGAAGGAATGCCGTGAGTCAGCCAGCTTTCCTCTTATGTCCAGGCTCGTGGATGGATGGAGAGCTTGTGCTTCGACCCTGATGGAGATAAATGCACACAAGTGGAAAAGCCAGTGCCCCAGACCCTAACTGTGCCCATGGCTGAGGAGACTGGTTTTTACAGTAGAGCTGTCAATGGTGTGGAGGTGGCCGAGCAGATGACTGTCCCCCCTCTCCTCTTCAGGCGACAGCCGGGGACGAGTGCCAGAAACACCACTTTCTCCTGGAATAGTGCTTCTTCAGCGCCAGGTCCTCTTTCTCTCGCTCCCTCTTCACACGCTGGTAGTGGTCTTCCTCCTTCAGGTACCACACGGGGGGCCAGCGGTGCCTCTCAAAGTACTCCTGGTTGTCTGTGGGGGTGGGGGTGGGGGAGGAAAGATACTGTCTGTTGATTGCTGCTGCCCATCTGCCCACCCGCTGACCGTGCTGGATGCTGGGTCCTGTCACATGTTCCTTATAAGCCTCCCAAACCCTGATGTGGCAGGAGCCATGAGCAGGTCTGTCTGCAGATGGTGACATCACGGCCTGAGATGTAGAATCTGTGCTAGGCACAGAGACCCCCCCAAACCACTTGGTTGCCTCCAGAGTCGCAGCTTGACCCTGGTTGCCCATCCGTAATAGAGGGGAGGCCAATTGCCAATTGCCTCAGCATGCTCTGCAATAGGGCACCCTTAATTCCAGTCTCTCCCCCATTCTCTATGTGAGACATCCTGCAAAGACAGCCCCCAAACTAAAATTCTTGGTGTCGTGTCACTTGAATAGGTGACCTACCACACGCTCAAGACGGACTGACCACACAGTGTCCACTGAGTCTGGTCCCTCCCAAGGGCTTGGAAAGGGTAAGGAATGGATGGCAGGGGGCTCACATGCATACTCTCAACTCTTACCTGTTGACTTAGATTTGATTTCCTTGCGGAACTTGGAACAGACACTGTTGTAGTTGGTGCAGATGTGATGTAAACACCAGGCGGCTAGCTGGTTGGCATTGTGAAACTGCAGGAAGGGGACCAGAGTAGGGTCAGGCTCTGTTTGCTAAAGCAAGGCAATGGGCCAGTGGCATGGCTTAGCAGGTAAAGGTGCTTGCTGCCAAAGCCTAATGCCTGTGTTTGAACTCCAGGACTCCATGGAGGATGGGGAGGCCTGACCCTGGCAATACCTCTGACCTACACACACACACACACACACACACACACAATAAATGTTACAAAAATTTAAAGCAAGTCTACAAAGAAACAGAACCATTCTGAGGGTGGGAGAGGGAGTGAAGAGAAATAAAAGGTCTGTAGAACTAATACAAGTTCTTGCCTTGACCTCGGGGTTCTGACTTTGACTGTGGCTCTCATGTCAGCCAAGTAGTATTCATGAACCCTCTCTCACTGCCTACTGAGATAGATGTTCCCCAAAATAAACATCATATCACACTGAGAGTTTAAAGTATGCCTGGCTGGCCTGCCCTGCCTGTCCCCTGGCCCTCTGGTGATAGGTGGCCATGCATGCCCTCTGGAAGATACCAGTCAGCTGCAGACAGAACGATGCCATCTCTCTTTTAGGAGCCCCAGCAATGGAATACTCCGTGTCACATGTCAGAGCTCGGCTTGCTGGGGCCAAAGATCGAAAGGCAAGAAGGCAATGTGCTGCTGCTGTCCTGTACCTGCCCTCTGGTTATGTAAGAGCAGGCTTGTGGGTGAGGTGGGAGGAGCTGAGTGCTCACTCCCTCAAGCTTTTCTGAGCAGATGCCTGGGGAGGTGGCCGCTGAGGTCAAAGTGATTGCCTGATGTCCTCAAACCAGATGGTCCACTTCCCCCTGTCTCTTCTGACCTGGCAGGACCCCCATACCCCTTTTCACTTATCCTGTGCGTTTCTTTAGCTAAAGGGGGAACCTGGGAATGACAGTGTGGTTCTTCTGAGGCTTGGCTCTTTGTCCTTTAAAAGTCACTCCAGGGAGACAGACCCACAACCCCAATCATGGAGGTGGTTGGAGGCTGGCCCCTCCAGCTTTTTCTTCATGTTCAGTTTAACTCTGGACATAAATTTTGGGCAGTGGGGCACTGGGCAGAGGTGGGGGGCTTTCAACAGCTCAGGGAACTAACTGGCTGCATAGCTTGCTCCTCTGATTTGGGTTCAGTGACTCAGTCTTGGTGTTGAGACTGGCCACAGTGGGAGATTTACACCATGGAAATTAGCAAAGGCAACAAACAGATCAGGGTTCCATTATGTGTGAAACCCTCTTTGGGTTAAAGGCTAGCAGGCAGGCTAAGACACAGACACCATACTAATTTCCTGCCAGGGTCTGTCAAGGCTTAGTAGTGATCATACCACAGCCTGTCATGGGAGTACACGAAGACAGGAGGAAGCAGGAGGGAAGACAGAAAAAGCATCTTTACTTCCAGTGAATTGTCCAGTAGGGCATTTTGAGTCATTTCAATTTCTTCTATGCAGGATACTTATGGATAGAGTCCAGTCATAAATTATCCCTCTTGGGGGCTGGAGAGATGGCTCAGCAGTTAAGAGCACTGGCTGCCCTTCCAGAGGTCCTGAGTTCAATTCCCAGCAACCACATGGTGGCTCACACCCATCTATAATGGGATCTGATGCCCTCTCCTGGCATAAAGGTATACATGCAGATAGAATACTTAATATACATACAATAAATAAATCTTAAAATTACCCCTCAAATTAGGGGAGGGGGCATCTCCAAACACCTCCAGTTTCAAATTTTGGACACTCTAGTTCTGATGAGGCCTTAGAGCTTCTACTGCAATGCACACCCAACCTCAGCTTCTAGTCTCCATCAGATGGCTTTTCAGGTTGGGTTTTAGGAATCTGGTCTCACGTCTTTGTGACTGTGGGGAGTCTGCTGCTTGGTTATTCTTGAGGGCAGGGCCTGGGACTTGGGAATCACACAACAAATGTTTGTCAAGTCAGAGGGAATTGGCTGTTCCATGCCCCATTCCACCTTCTCCCTGTGACCTGAGCCATCGCCTGTGGCCACACTTGGCTGGGCTGAGCACCACCTGCTGTAGTTCCACTGTCCTCTTCCTGAGGCCACCTTGTCTCCTGTGATTGGGCAATGTCCCCTTAAATTGCCTGACCTAAGACTTAGTTATCACTGTTCTAAGTGAGAGAGAACAAAGCCAAACTCAACACACAGAAGGAAAAAAAAAATGAATTCAGAACTTATTTCTCATCTCCTTTCCCCAGAGTATAAACTACTGTTGATATCTCTATGCTGGGACTAGATCATTCTGCCTAAGTACTCTGCAGTGTTAGGGAACTTCCGTCCTCTGGGCTTTGTCTTGAACATTCTTTTTCCCTTGTATCTCAATCTGTAAGGTTGGGGGGGTCAAGTTTTGCCATCCGTCCTTGTGTCTTATGGATGGGGAAACTGAGGCAGAGTTTATATTTGTTCCTAAACCTTTAGTTGAATTTTACCCTTCTCTGGAATAGGTGTGTGTGTGTGTGTGTCTACATACATGCACGAATGTTTGTGTAGGGATCGTAGACACCGAAACTAACAAAACTGATCTTAGACAACCCCAGGGGACCTTCAGTAAACCATTCATTTACAGGGGGGCTTACAAAGCTTTATGGAATATTCTACAAACTGTTGTTGGCCAAACACTTGTCCAAAAACCTAAGGAAGGAAGGAAGGGAGGCAACATTTCCCTGCTAAGCTAGTGCTTCTCTCACATACGAAACCACTGCCCCAGGAGGGTGAGACTGGTATGCCGTGGAAGGGGGTCCTAGTTTTTTCAAAGACTAACTGGCAGGTGGAATGCTGACTGACGTGTAGAACTCTCTCATCTTTTTTGGTACAGGGGCACACCTCTGTGACATCTTTATTTGGACAGATGTGACAGTGGGGTGTTTATATCAGCGTTAAAGTGGACGCAGGTGGGACACAAACCAGTGATGGAAGCCGAGGGCCCACAAACCTACCTGTGCCAATTCCAGGTAAGACAGCACTTCACCATCGATGCCCACTCCACTCATAGCAGCCTTGGTGAGCTCCTGGACAGCGTGCTGCTCTGGGAAAGAGAGGGCGGGACAGGGTTAAACTGCCTACCCCAAGCCAGACAGTTGGCCTGGAGGGGCTGGTCTAGGACCACTTGAGAAAAGAGGAGACAGTGGACATGGCTCTGGACAGACACTGGAAATGAATCCTGGGCTGATTCTGATGGGTGGTCTGTCGGTATCTAACCAAGGTACCCACATCTCTAGGGCCTCTGGTCTGTGCTTCTAGAATAGCCATAATTCTCCAGACCTTCATGGCCCCGCCCAGGATGATAACCATGGGCTATATGTGACTACTTAAACTCAGATAATTAATACTTAGCTCAATGGCCACACCAGTCCCCTTAAGTGCTCAATAGCCATACGTGTCTACCCCCTTGGGATGTGCAGAACACATCCAATGCTGGCAGACAATTCTACTAGACTGTGTGGTTCCAGAAAGCCTAGCATGTTTATGGGATCTTCTAAGTCCAGACACAGCCCTGTTTGAGTATGACTTCAAGGCTTATTATCTTTTGGGAGCAAAGATTGAATGGCAGATGACTGAGTCTACTTGGGGAATTAAAAATTGAGAATGTAGCTGTGTTGTTAGAGTGATGCTTAGCTGGGTTTGGCCCCCAGCACTGCATATACCAGGTATGGTGACCCAACACCAGCAATCCCATCACTTGGGAAGTGGAGACAGCAGAATCAGAAGTTCAAGCTTTTTCTCAGCTACACAGTGAGTTTGAGGCCAGCCTGGGCTACATGAGACCGAATTGGGAGGGGGGGCGGAATTAAATGTGAATGCATATGTGCCGCTCTCAACAGATCACCCAAGGTTCAATCTCTTGGAATATGAAGACGGGGGAGAACAGTAGCCCTGGGTAACAAGGCTCCAGTTTGAGAGAGCTATGTCTGCTGAAGAGCAGGAGCTGGAGTGGTTCTGAGGCCTCTGCTTGGGCAGTCTCCAGCCTCAGGTTAACATGGGTGTGTGGGTGTGTGAAGTTTTCTTGTAGCATTTCTAGCTCTCAACAGTGGCAGCATCTGGGGTGCTGTGAAGGCTCCCCACATTGCAGGCTGACCACTTTGATTGGGATTCTCTTTACTTCGATTGTAGTGGTTCTAAAGATCATATTTCTGTAACCATAGGTCAGTTCATTGGGTTTTTGTTTTTTGTGCTTTTTAAGAGCTATCTTTTCTCATCCTCCCCGCCCCGTAAAGATTTATCTATTCATCTGCCTGCATGCCAGAAGAGGGCACCAGATCTCATTACCTATGGTTGTGAGCCACCATGTAGTTGCTGGGAATTGAACTCACGACCTCTGGAAGAGCAGCCAGTGCTCTTAACCACTGAGCCATCTCTCCAGCCACAAGGCCAGTTCATTGTTTTCCCAATTGTATGTGCTTTGGTGCCTCTGTGCCGCATTCTGGTTATCCTTACACTGTTTCAAACTTTTTAATTATTGTTAAATGATGGAATATGATTGGGACTGGGCATATATAAGACAGTGGGCATTAGAGATAAATAGTTTGTGTATCCTGACTTCCCCACTAGTAGGATTACATTCCTTCTTAATCTTTCTCTCTCTTCAAGCCTTTCAACCCCTTGAGACTTAACAGCATCAAAACCAAGCTCACAATGGCTTCTAAAGGCTCAAGTGAGAGAAAGCTCTCGTTTTAAACCCACAGATAGAAATGATTAAGCTTAGTAAGGAAGGTTATGTCAGAAGCCAGCATAGCCCCAAAGCTAGCGCACCAGTTGTGAATGCAAAGGTAAGCTCCGGAAGGGAAAGAAGTGGGACTCGCCAGTGACACACATAAGACAGTGGGGTAGCTTTGCTGGCTTCCGGGTCTAGATAGAACATCATCAACCCAGCTTCTCCGTCCCTTAAGCCCCGCCCACTCCAGAGCAAAGCCCACTCTAGCCACGCCCACCCAGAGCAAGGCCCACTCCAGCCACGCCCACCCCAGAGCAAGGCCAGCTCCCTTAAGTTCTACATAGGCGAGACAAGCCAGCAAAGGCTTTCCGAAAGACACTGTCACCATAATAGATGGATGGAGGCAATACAGTAAGTGCTAATGAGGAGCTACAAGGAGTCACCCAGAAGTTCCAGCAGAGGTCACTAAGTAAGAGATCCTCAGCCTTGTACTAAGGGAGGCACCACCAGGGAGGGGCCCGCCCACATAGCTAGAGAGAAATCCCCCCACCCTCTGCCCCAGGGGCAGCTTCAAAGTATCAAAGGATAGCCTAACCATCTTGCTGGGGGCTGAGGCAGCTGGTGGCTTTAGGCTGAAGTGGATCTCATTTCCTAATGAGTCTTGAGGCCCTGTTCTCCTAAGTTCCCTATATGGTAGAGCATCTGGCCACAGTCCGATGTTCTAACTATCGGAAGCCCACAGTCCTAGCTT
Source organism: Cricetulus griseus (assembly GCF_003668045.3). Taxonomy (NCBI): domain Eukaryota; kingdom Metazoa; phylum Chordata; class Mammalia; order Rodentia; family Cricetidae; genus Cricetulus; species Cricetulus griseus. The sequence goes on from NW_023276806.1 coordinate 268,339,497, forward strand.
CATTTCTGTTGTGAGGAAACACTCTGACAAGAAGCAGAGTAAGGGAGAGGGGGTGGGTTTATCTAAAGGCTTACCATCCCAAATCATACTCCATTATTTCAGGGAAGTCAAGGCAAAACTCAAGCAGCCAGTCATACTGCATACCGAAGACAATGGACTTTGAACATTACCTGTAAACTCTGGTAAATGGGTCATCGGTGGCTGGGGGTGGGTAGCTCATTCAAAACCCTTGCCACACAAGCATGAGAACTAGAGTTTGGGTCCCCAGAACCCTTGAAGGAGCCAGGCTGTAAGGCAGCTACCTCTCATCTGAGCATTGGGAGGCAGAGATAGGGCATTCCTGGGGCAAGATGGCTAGCTAGCCTACCCAGAACGGGTGAGACCCAGGTTCAGCGAGAGACCCTGCTTCTAAAATGGAGAATGAGCGACGACGGTATCTGACGTCAACTTTGGGCCTCCACGTACATGAGCACACACGTGGGGACGAGCACCCACATACAGGGGCGGCCACACACATGCACACATGAGGGTGTACTGCATAAACACATACAAAAATCACTGGTGGGGTTTTGGGGGATTGACTTCAATTTTGAGAGAAATTCTACTGTGGGAAAAATCACCATCAGACAGAATCTCCATGCTACCAAGTGACCTTTTGTGAAAAGAGGGGTCAGCCAATGAGCCAAATGTCATGGTCATTTGATCAGAAAAAGCTGCACCAGCTGCTGTGACCTTTAGTCCCACCACCTTGATCTACCTCATCCACCAGGAGCCAGGCATGGAGGCTGCATTATGGCTAGAGGCTGAGTGGGTGGGTTGGCTTTATTTTTATTTCTTAAAGCCATCATCATCATTATTATTATTATTATTATTATTATTATTATTATTATTATTTTGGTTAGAGTTTCTCCGTTGTCTAGAGGTAATGCTGTTTTGTACTTAACAGACTGTAGCGTGGGATCAATGTAATTTTAATAATTCACCGAGATACCAGGAATTTCATGCCACAGTGGCCTGGGGCTGACCCAGCACTGTCTGGGGTGTGCCTACCCTGTCCAGGCATGCCCGTCTCCTCCCCGGCTCTGAGTTCTTGAGCCCACACACTTGTTTGTGCAAGCTGACGCTTTCTTTGATGCAGCATTCCTCAGCTGGACAGATTCACAGAACTACTTAGAGCTAAATTTCCCAGAGAAGTCATCAGGGCTCTCTTAAGTAACTGCACATGTGATGGTTAATGGGACTGTTAAGACAGGATCCGGCTAGAATCACCATGGAAACACACCCCTGTAAGGATGGTTTTGGAAAGGTTTGACCATGGTGGGAAAACCCAGCCTGAGTATGGTGGTGCCATCCTATGGGCTGAGTTCCCAGACTGAAGGAAAATGAGAAAACCACATCCCTACCATCCATTTTTGTTTCCGGGATGCAGACACAATGTGACCCAGCTGCCTCCTACCCCTGTTGCCATGCCTGCCCAGCAGTGATAGACTGTGTGTGCTCTTGGTCCTAGCCACAATAGACCCTTCCTTCTTTAGGTTGTGTCAGGTGTTTGTCACACCGATGAGAAAAGTGACTAAAGCAGCAAATACATGTTTTTGAAATTTATTTAACACTGGTTTGTAAAGTGTTTCCAGTCTAGAAACAGAGCCTGAAATATGTTACAAAGTCTAAACCAAACTTCCTGATGCTTTGACCCTTTAATACAGGCCCTCATGTTGTGCTGACCTCCAATCATAATATAAATCTACTTGGAGATAGAGGGGTTGCCAAGGGGGGTCTCAATCCACAGGTGGGGGACCACTGGTCTAAAGGCTTTGCTTTAGACCCTGCACACAAGACACCATAGGTGAGTCAAGGAGCCTTGTGGGGAAGGTATGTGGATCGGGACCAGCAGGATTTTATCACATCATGCAAGAAGGCTGGGGTCAGTTTCCACAGGAGCTTTCTTAGGGTCACTTAAAAAAATATTCCATGTAGAGATCTACCCCATGTTATCAGTGTCAGATTTAATCTCTAAATAAAAATACCACTGTGCCGACACTGAACACAGATCAGATTCAACATATTTGGTTCCGAGTTATGTTTGTCTATTAATAAAATCAAATTTATCTTCAGAGGACCTTTGCATAACCTATGGGTGATTACCCGGGTTTGTAACTTACATTTCTGAAAAGGGAATTCTCATTGCAGCTTCCTGAAATCAATGTGTGAAAAGTGTTATACTCATTTGAATCTGTGACTTCAGTATAATGGGGGGAAAGGTCTTTTTCCTATTTCCTCCCTCCCTTCCTTCCTTCCTTCCTTCCTTCCTTCCTTCCTTCCTTCCTTCCTTCCTTCCTGGGTTTTTGTTTGTTTGTTTGTTTGTTTGTTTTTCAAGACAGGGTTTCTCTGGATAGTCGAGGCGGTCCTGAACTTGCTTTGTAGACCAAGCTGGCTTTGAACTCAAATAGATCTACATGCCTCTGCCTTCTGAGTGCTGGGACTAAAGGTGTGCTCCATCATGCCTGGGTGCAAATTCTTTCTTTTAAATTAGGGAAGACACAAGAAGAAAAGAGAACTCTATTTCCAGGTAATTTGCGTGTAGGAGGGCAGAGAAATATCGAAAGTTGTTTCTGACGTATAGTATATATTGAACGGACCGTCTTGTTCTCTGCTCATTTTACTGACTCAGTTACTCAGTCAGTTTTGATGGAAAGCCTAACATGCACAGACAGTTCTCCCAGTGCATGAAGAAGGCCTGCAAACGGCAATGTGTCTCTATTTTCACTGGAATCAGGAATCAAGCAAGTATAGGGATAAGCATCCAGCCTGCTGACTGACACCTCTAGGGAAGGATGCACAGGCTTAACGTTTTAAAACAAGGGATTTAAATGCCTGTATTCCACTCAGACCTGCTCCAGTTTACCAGCTGAACAAATGGAGAAGTTATGGAAAAGACTTCTGAAGTTAAGCCAAATCTTTTTTTTTCCCCCCCTTTCCAAAATGATCTTGACAATGTAAGAACATTTTCAAAAGTAGCTTTAAGGAAAAGAAAAAACCGGGCGGTGGTGGCACATGCCTTTAATCCTAGAGCTTGGGAGGGAGAGATCTCTGTTGAGTTTGAGACCAGCCTGGTCTACAGAGTGAATTCTATGACATCCAGGGCTATACGAAGTAAAACCTGTCTCAGAAAAATAGGAAGGAAGGAAGAGAGAGGGGGGGGAGGGAGGGAGGGAAGGAGGAAAGGAGGGAGGGAGGAAGGAAGGAAGGAAGGAAGAGAGGAAGGGAGAGAAGGAAAGGAAGAAAAAAAGGAAGAAAGAAAGGAAGAGAAAAAAAGGAAAAGAAAAACTCAAAACCAAATACACTATGCTTTCTGTGTGCCAGCCTGTGTTTTACAGACTGGATATATTTGCCATTGTCAGTCTTCACAGCTTGGTGGCAGCGAATGTACCCATTTTAAAGAGGGAGAAGGCTGAGATACAGTGCTCAAGTCACACAAAGGACAAGTCACCCAGCCAGGAAGCAAAGGGGCCAGGATGGGCCCCTGAGGGAGCAGGATCCTCTACTCTCTGCCGCTCCACAAATGTTCCTTCCTCAGAGACTACACCTGTGCACAGCACCTGTCCTGGAGTAATGCTGACCCACTAGTGCGATTTCAAATGTTTTGGTCCACATAAGGTTCGGTGTGTACCTCCAAAGCCAGGTGCCCATCATCGTGCATGTACGTGTCTATCACAGAGGAGAGGAGTGTAGGAGATACTCCTTGCATCAAATTAGACTGCCTGATAGACTGGGCTGGCTTCTCCCACCCACCCAGGGCTGTTCTGTTTGGAGAGCTAGAAATTAGAGTCTGATCCAATCCTTGTATTTCTTTAAGGGTGATTTTGATCAGTGTGGCTATCAGACACAAAGTCACCAGCCTTACCTACGAGTGCAACCAAGTGCGGCAGGCAAAATCTGTTTGCCAAGGCAATTAACTCCAAGGGGTCCAGGTCCAAGTTGGGCGACAACTGCTTGGTGTAGAGGTATTCCAACACCGCCTGCATGGACATCTTGTTTATACTGGGGAGATGCACCTGCAACAGTGTAGACAAGGCTCAGTGCTGCTGCAAGAACTGGGGACTGCCCACCTTCAGGCTATGGGGCTTATAAACATCCTAGCCACGTGACCCGATGCTGGACAACTGCAGGCATGGCTCTGAGGCTGTGCTGAGAGGGCCTTCCATAGTTATGGCTGTAAACCTGTTTGATTTGTTGGTTGACAAAAGAACGTTGCTACCTGGCAGAGCCTGGGGTGGAATTTTTTTTTTTTTAATGGCTATTTGGGCCTATATATCAGACAAATGGGTCGTAAATGTGTTATGACATTATGGGCCCTCCCTGCCAAGGAGACTGAGAAATCATCCGGCAATGTGACATGGATGGGGAACTGGTACAGACGTGACAGAGCCCCTCTCTCAAGTGGCCAAACACAGGAGGAATGACCACAGCAGCTGCCACAGTGACACCCTGTGTACTGATGACACTCCTGCATCTGCCAGCACTGTGTCTATACCTCAGTATATTTTCCCACAATCCCATGGACCTGGAACTACAGATGTGTTTCTGGGTCCCCGCACATCTAGAGTGGCCACAGGGCTCCTGGCCTGGCACACCTGGAGAGTACAGTTTTGGTTGGGTGTGGGGCACAATCCCCTGCAGGAGACCCACAGCCTCTGTCCCCTGTGTCTGGAGCTGTTATTTACAACACATGTTACACTCTCTGAGAGGTGAGGGGAATGGGCCGGGGCCTCAGTCCTATATGGGAGAGGGGGACAAGGATCAGTGTACTGGGGGTACACACTGTATTTCAGATCTTCACTAACCCCATGTGGTGGTTGGAACAAAAATGGATCCTACAGGCTCATAAGGAGTGGCACTATTAGGAGACGTAATCTTGTCAGAGTAGGTGTGGCCCTATTGGAAGAAGTGTGTCGCTGGAGGTTGGTTTTGAGGTTTCGGAAGCCCGAGCCATGTCCAATGGCTCGATTGCTCGATTGCTCTTTCTTCTGCCTGCTGATCAAGATGTAGAACTCTCAGCTATGTCTCCAGCACCATGTCTGCCTGCGTGCCATCAAGCTTTTCACCATGGCGATAATGGACTAAATCTCTGAACTGTAAGCTACTTCCAATTAAATGTTTTCCTTCCTAAGAAGTACCGTGGTCGCCAGGTGTTGGTGGCACACACCTTTAATCCCAGCACTCAGGAGGCAGAGGCAGGCGGATCTCTGTGAGTTCGAGGCCAGCCTGGTCTCCAGAGCTAGTTCCAGGACAAGCTCCAAAGCTACACAGAGAAACCCTGTCTCGAAAACCAAAACAAAACAAAAAAACAAAACAAAAAAAAACCCAAAACAACAACAACAAAAAGAAGTACAGTGGTCATGGGTCATGGTGTCTCATAACAGCAATAGACACCTGAGCTAAGACACTCCACAGGGTAGGAACTGACATGGTACAGAATGGCACCCCTTGTTTTTCAGACTGGAATGTCACTTGGTAGAAGCTTCAGCGCCCAGCTTTTCACACACTGTCTAATAAGACTCTTACATCTGTCCTAAGAAGGAGAGGCTATTAATTTTGCTACTTTATGGACAAGGACATAGCAGTCAAGGAGGCTAAGTTTTGTGTCCAAGGTCGTAGGGCTAGTCAGCAATGACTGGGATTTAAATCCAGGGAGTGCAATTCTGAAGTCCATGCAATGTTGTGTAACCTGGAGTCTCCTTATGCTGACGCTCTAGGTTGCAGAGCAATAAAGCCTTGGATTTCATAAGTAGTTCTGGGAACCAGGGTTCTAATTCGAAAGAATGCACTGTTAAAGACTTCTTAACTCTGACACTTAACAAAACAGAATACAGTGTATAAAATACACATCACCAAATATGTGTGTGTGTGTATTAAGTAGGGTTCCATCTCTGTATATACATGGTTACATTTGTGCTGTAGGATTAGTCACTTCCTATATAAACACATACAAGGAGAGGCTGCTGCAAATGCACCTGCACATGCATGCCTGTATCTCCTTTACATTCTATGTGGGCTCATGGATGACCTTTCCAGAATAAAGCTATTGCCGTTTTCGATGTTATTCTCCTGGGTAGTCACTGAAGGAATATACTTCTAGGGAGAGTTATCCGGTCAACACGTCATGAGGAAGGCTCCGAACAAGCCCCTATTAAGTCCCTATTAAGCAGTTCATCCCCAGCCCTCAGACACAGGCATGGAAAACAGTGATGGCTTCGGTAAATAAGCATCTGGGTTGTTATTACCGACCATCATTTCAAGTTTCCAGGACAACCTCTGTCGTGACAGAATGTGAGGAGTCAAAACTGATATTATAATCTTAAAATAGCACCAGGCTAAGACTGTCATTTGCTGCTGACACTTCCACCTCTCCTGTCCCTTTGGTTTCCAGGGACAGACTGTAACAACACATGCTGGTTCATTTGTGATGTGTCGACATTATAACATTGCTCATTCCTTTCGCCCAGCTCTGTCACATAGTAGTAATTTCTTTCCCTGTGCGTCTAACCTTGGGCATACTTGTGTGTTTGCTTGCACACACATACATGTTTAAAGGCATATGCATTTATGTTGTACCAATAACAACCTGACAGAAGCCACAGGCTCCTCCATGTGTGTCAACACACAGTGAGATTTCCTCTCTAGCATGGTGTTTGGATTCATTAGGTACTTGAATGCCAAGGTGCAAAACTTTCATATTTAACCTACTTTATAGTAAGAGCATCCGTGCTTTATAAAATGTTAAGAGCTATAATTGCAGGTGTCAGGGCAGAGAGCTGTGCTGTCTCAGCTATGGGGATCTGCTCTTTCAGAAATGGAGGTGTGCAGAGTGTCTTGAGGGGACAGGGTAAGAGTGTGTGAGTTGGTCCAGAGGTATGCCAAGACGTGGCCCAGGGGCACACCAGTAAGTACTGTGTGACCCTCAGAAAGTCACCCACACTCTCTGACCCTCAGGTTCCTGACCTGAGACTCAGGAAGAACGTGGAAAGCATGCCACAGTTACTTCTTCACTGAGATTGGATTTTGAAGCCTCTCCGGTTACCTTGGCCCTGTATGCGAAGAGCACTTTCCAGGCTGTTCAGTAAAGTCAAAATGGTCATTGGAAAGACTGATGTGACAAGGGACATCCTAAGTAGAAAGGAGTTGTTTCTGGGAACTCTCATCTGATGAAAGTTCAGTGAGCATGGCCCTGCTTCCCAGCATTCCTGGTGTCCTCAGAGGGCTCTGATGTGTGTAATCACCAGAGACCAGCTGCTTCCCTTTTGCTAATATGACGTCAACACCTTTGAAGTGATGACTCATTTTGGCAGGTTATCTTAGGGACCCCTTAGGGGCAATCAACAAATGAGAAGAAATACAAAACACTTTCATAGCATGTATTTCCCCCTCATTGCTGATAGCTTTTTATAAAGCATAACAAAACCCAAATCCGGTTTCTGTGATCTCTTATAATTAACCATCTAACAATGGGGAGATCTACTTACAGCCCCCGAAAATAACCCAAGAACAGAGCCACAAGACAGAGAACAAGACGTCCACAACCCACTTATTCCAGAAAACACTAGAGTGACTGAAATGAAGAGAGTGTTACTGCCATCAGTGCCTGTATTCCTCTTTAGTTGGTTTAATGTTGTCATTGTGAAGATTTAGCTCAGACCATTAGGCTTGTCATTAGAGTCGGTCTCACACAGAGTGAGCAAGTATTCTAGAGCTAGCCCACTGCTTACCCGAACCTGGCAAACATTTGAAGTGAACTGCTGGCTGAGTGCCTCAATGGGAAAGAATGAGGCTTACTGTTGCATTAAAAGTAACGAAGGAAAGAAGTAAAATAGAAATGTCTTCTATACTAAATGATAAGATTTAATCTAACATTCATGGCCCACTGTCCTTTTTTTTCTAGATACACATGTATAAGGGTCCTCTCTGTACCCTGAAAAAAAATGGGATGACTTTCAGGGGGGTAAGTCGGAGTTCCCCAAGACAAAACAGATGTAAAAGATGACTGAGAAGGGCTAGAAAGACAGCTCGGTGGTCAAGAGCATTGACTGCTCTTGTAGAGGACTGGAGTTTGATTCCCAGCACTCATGCCATGGCTGACACCAGTTATAAGTCCAGATCCAGGATATCTGACATCCTCTTCTGATGTCCTGTGTGTCTACACACAGGTAGACATCACACATAGGCAAAGCACCCATATACAAAAAAATAAAAATAAATACATCTTTAAAAAATCAACAACTTTAAAAAGATGACCTAGAAAGGCTAATTTCTGAGAATAAGGATGCAGCAAAGGGCAAAGTCCTTCCTGGAGGGTTTCATGACCATTTCACAAGGTTCCCCTCTATCTGTGACCACTGTGGCTTCCCTGTCTTAGATTAGAAGATGGGCTGGCAGCTTCTTCATTTTGTTTTGTTTTTTAAAGACAGGGTCTCTCTGTATAGCCCTGGCTACCCTGGAACTTGCTCTGTGGACCAGGCCAGCCTAGAACTCACAGAGATCTGCCTGCTTCTGCATCCCCAGTGAAGGAACCAGCTTCCCTTTTGGCAGCCATAACGGCCGAACACGTGTTTCTATGACCTTGCCCTAGACACTAGAAAGTCAGATTCCTGTCTCGTGACAGGGAACCAATCAGAAGTTAGGTGGTGGCGCTATGCTTTATGGCTCTGGGTGTGCTTTACGGACAAGCACACGGCAATGACGTAGAGAGCATAGCAACCACCCTGGGAGAGCCTATGGGCCATAACAACCAGTTGACCAATCAACACAGGGCAAGCCCTCCAAACCTGGAGGCACACCAATCGTGAGCCTGTGCATACCCCTAGACACGCCCCTTACGCTGCCCTATAAAGATCTGTACGCAGCGGCTTCAAACCTTCTTTTCTAGCTGTCCGCCATGGCGGGTGGGTGAAAGACCCAAGCTAACATGGGGTTAGCTCGTTAAATTACAATAAAGCCTCGTGCAGTTTGCAGCAAGCTCTCGAATCCGCCTGGTGATTGGGGTGACCGAGAACGTGGCCTGGGACCCCGGATACTTGAGTTTTCGGGGGTCTAACACCAGTGCTGGGATTAATGGTGTGCACAAGCACTGCCCAGTGGCTGGCACCTTCTTAATCTAGAGCTGTTATGGTACAAGCACCCTCATCCCCAGTGAGAAAATTTAATAAGGGTGGCAACATTTGCTGGGCATTACCTATGCTCCAGGCATGGCACATCCATGCCCATGCTTTGACTGCCCTCGGGAGAACATTTGCTTGCCATTCTCACTTAATAGATAAGGACATAGGTTTAGAGAAGGCTGACCACTGGCCCCAGGTCACAGTCACACTAAGATAAAAGTTAATGGACACCTCTTATGGTCTGTTTTTAGAAACAGAGAGAAGGGACAGGAAATGGAAATGTTAACAGTGGATGGCATTGCTAAGGCTTGTGGAATTTTGGTGACTTGGTTAGTGGTCGTTTGGTTTTTTTTTGTTTTTTGTTTTTTTTTTTAATTCCCAGTGACTGCAATCTCTGCCTGTATTAGTCTTAGCTTCAGTCCTCAGAGGCGAGGGCTAGGACCTAGGTTCCTTCCAGATTCCCTTTGAACAAATGGCCACTTCCAGTGGGTCCGTTACCATGTAAGGCATGTGTGTGTGTGTGTGTGTGTGTGTGTGTGTGTGTGTGTGCGTGCGCTCACACGCATAAGGGATGTGTGTACTCACACGGGAGCTGCTAGGTCTTGGTTACCTCTGCTGCACATGTTAATCTGGAGAGATTAGAGGTCCCTTCTGTGAGGGGATAAAGGAGATTAGCTTCAGCGCTGACACTGTTGCTCTGTTGCCTGGGGTCCTGACCTTCATCTTTAGGCTCCACTCACATAAAGATGCCACCAGCAGGTGAGGTGGGGCTAGAAAGCTAAGGGACAGCACACCAGAAAATGCCCATCACAGCAGGTCAGATGGAGGGGGAGCTACCCCAATCTTTCGTCAGCATCAGTGCCAACCAGTCTACAGTGTTAGCACGGACTAAATGCTCAGGAATTAACTTCCTAAACAGACTCTCAGAACTACATCTGGGTCATTTTTGAGTGCTTGACTGAGGGGGACTCAGAAAGTTGAAGTCGCTTGTTCTAGGCCATCCAGCCTGGGGGTGAAGAGTTATGTTTGGGTCATGGGCACCCTTTTCTGTGCAGCCTCTATGCACGGAGAAACCTTCCTTTGAGCCTCTCTCACCTTTGAGCACACAGGAGGGAGATTTAGCAAATCAAAGAGCTTCCTGATCTCCTAAGGATGCACAAGAGGTTGCTGGGTTAATTCTGAAGTCTTCCGCCCAAAGGGCAGGGCTCCTTTTCTGGGGTCTGATTCAGCAGCAGCTGTGTTTTTTTCTGGAAGCAGGAGAATGGCCCAATGACCTTTTCAGGCCCCATCCATTCCTGGCTTGTGATTCTAGGATTCTGTTTCCCTACTTGGAGATGCAAATGAAGGCTCCTGGGACACCGTGGGAGTGCTCCCCTGGGAGCACCCCTTTTGAAAAGTTAGCCTTTGTTTTTAGTATTTCTTTTGAAAGTTGGGAAGAGATGCTGAGATAAGCAAGGCTAGCCCCTAAGGACAATAAACTTGATGGGGTGTCCCCGTGTTATTTTTTAGAAAAAAAAAAAAGTTAAGTAATATTGCAAAACTCAACAGAAGTGCCTGCTCCACTCATACTTAGAGATGCTTGAATGGATTCCTCCTCCTCCTCCTCCTCCTCCTCCTCCTCCTCCTCCTCCTCCCCCTCCTCCTCCTCCTTCTTCTTCTTCTTTTTGTTCCAGCAAAAAGTTTGTACAAAGATAAAGACGGTGTCTTTGAGACACTGCCTGAGACGTTCTAAGGCCTGTCTTTTGTTGGATAGGACCGTTCTGCTTCTGCTAGATCTACACGATTTCAGAAGTGTGTCCAGCGCACTGAGGACTCAACCAACTTTCATTTCCTTACACAAAACAAACACTCCTAGCCACTCCCCTCTCTGCCCCCTCCCCCCAGCAAGATGGGAAAATTGGGGCTGAGCCTCCAATGCTGTGGCTCACAGCTGGACCTCTGGGATCACTAGGAACAGCCATCAGGGTGCAGATGACATGCCGAGGCACGACTGGGTTGGGCAAGGTCTCCTGTCTGGCTAAAGAGAGTGCTGGTCCTCCATTGACGATGGAGGAACTTTTTACTTCCCCAGAGAAGACTCTGATAGTATCACTCCTGTCTTGTTGATGTTTGTTAGAAAGCATGGCCAATTATGACTCTTGAGTGGGAGAAAGGCGTGAGAAAGGGGTGAGAATGCACCCTAAGCACCCTATGCTCTCCCACTGGTGACCAGCAACCTGCTGCTCCTCAGGGCTACAAGACATAGCAAGTATGATTTCACACTAACACTCGGCCTGAGGAACTATTTCACGGAAGCTGTTGAAGGGGAGTCATCTGGCTCAACTTACACGTTCTGGGCTTCCAGGGTACCTACCTCACTGTTGGCGCTTTCCACAAAGGAGCCCCCGAACATGGCGGCCATCCACTCGCAGCTACAGATCAGCAGTGGCTTGTGGGCACTGATGGCTCCATCATCCAAGGTAAACGTCACGTCTGCCAAGGATGGAGGAAACAAAACCATGAGCCAGGTTTGCCAGGGGTTTCACCAGCCTTCTACTCCGTGTACATCCATCAAGGTGTAGCTCTCACTCCCTCTTCCAGGTTTACTGATCCTGCTTCAACCCATACTTGTGACACATCCAGCTCCCACATCAAGGAATCTCCCTTGAAAAATTGCACACAGGATCATAACACAAAGTCCCAGGGCCAGGAAGCAGTAGCAAGGAGAGGATTGCCTTTTTGTGTTTTAGATTTGGGGTTTGTACTGCGTTTGACACATTTACATAAGGACAATCCTGGTGCTAGAAGATGAGTTGAAACATGAAATCCACATATGTTTCATAGATACCTTGTATACTCAGCTTGTAAGTAATTTCAATTAACATTAGACATGGTTCATTGTTTCATTGTTTCATTTGCTGTATATTTGTCTGATCACCTTTTAAATTAACATTCACTGTTGCCTTTGTACCACCTTGCCCAGTGATTGGGATACATGTTTTTACTTTAATTTTGTCCTGTCAAGACAGACATGAAGTTTCTGGCATGCTGACATTCAAAAGGTTGGAAATCTGGAGCATTTTAGGCCTTGGATTTTCAGACTGGGCATGGGTGCTCAGCATATACAAGGCTTGTTTAGCTAGCTCTTGTTACTGTATGGTTGCATGTGCCCTAGGTATCTATCTACCCCTCCCCTCGCCCCACCCCTGTGTGTGTGTGTGTGTGTGTGTGTGTGTGTGTGTGTGTGAACTGATAGTGACACTTCATTCCCATTCATTTCTTCGTCATGAAGCTCCTAAGAACACAACATTTCAAAGAAGTGCACCATGATTTATTGTAGCTAAAAGAGAAAAAAAAAATAGAACAATGTTCTGATGCCATCCATTACCTAGCTCAGATGTCTCGGTCATCCCTGAGTGACATGCCATGGCCTGTCTCTCATAAACGAGTCCTATGTGGACCCCCATTCTTGCTTGGCTCTATCTGGCCAGTTGCAGACAGGGATTAAGTCAACTCTAATGTCTACCAGTTCATTGAGTACAGATTTGCAACACATTCCTTTCAGCAATATCAGAGCTGCTTCCACACCATGGCAACCAGTGTTTGTAGTAAAAGTTACCCACCCCTTGCTTTAAAATGAATAGAGTATCAGGTCTTGGAATGTGTAGTACCTTGTGGCAGGGATTATGGGAGAAAAAAAAAAAAAAAACGAAAATAGAGGTAGCCCAGTAAACAGAACTCAGGAAGTCGACTTCTTGCAGTGAAGTCCACTTACACCCACACCCACGTCCAGAGACGAAGGTTCTAGAATAAAAATAGTATACATGTAGCAGACAGAACAAGGCAAAGGTCAGTAAGTCAGACCGGATGCAGTCCCTAGAGGGTTTGCTCTTGGAAGGACACCAATGACTTCGTGTGGCATTGTTACCGGAGATGAAAGAAGAAAGATCAGGGCCCAGGAGTGCAAGGGCACAAGTCGGGCAGGCAGCTGGGGGTGGTGGTGATGGAAGTGGTAATGCAGCTTGCCTCTGGGACTTCAGTGACCTCAGGACCAGAGATCAATGAGGCAGGGACAATGGAGAAGAAAGGAACAATGGACACTGGTCACAGAACAGGTCCTGAAGCCAGGCAGTTCAAGTGTCAAGCCCCTGGAGAGAGGCTCAGGGTCACCCGATCTACCCTGAGCACTGGAGGTTGAGGGACTAGGTTTGTGTGGTGGCCAAGCTTGGGGTTCTTGTCCTCACTGTTATCACTTAACTGACCTCGTGACCTGGCCTCTCAGTCCCTTGTTTCTCAACGTCTGCAATGTTGAAAGTCTATCTCTTGGGTCTGATAAGGATTAGGCCAAGATAATCCTTATTGTCTTTATTCGATTTCATGCTAGCGTTTAGCTAGCAGCTAGTATGTGATGACCCCCCCGCCCCCGCCCCAATCTCATGCTCTGTTTAGCTAATGGATGGCTCGCTGTGCCCTGCTCACCTGAGAAGGTGCCCTTGCTGAGACACTCTTTGATCCGGTTGGCTTTCCTGACGTGGAAGGCTTTCGTGATCTCCTGGTTCATGAAGGCTTCCTTGTTCATGATATTCTCCACCATCATCCTCAGGTCGAACATCTCCAGGACCTCGGCCATCTGAGCCAGCCCCAGCAAATCTTTCTCCTTCTCGTCCAGCTGCCCAGTGTAGAGGAATCGCAGCAGGGTCCGGAAAGGGCCCGACTGCATTGACGAGTCCAGCCTGACTACGGTCACTGGGCCTACTCTCTTAGAAATGGGGTTGACCCGCGCCTCCCTGTGCATGCTGACAAACCCCTTGCTCCAGCCAGTCAGGGCCTGTGCCTCGGAACCCGAGGCCTCCGTCTGCAAAGCCAGGCTCTCTAGCAGGTCCTGGACTGAAGAAGCTCCTGGGCCAGCAGCCTGAAGGGTCCTCTGGGAGCTTTTCTTCCCTTCCTCGGCTGGGCCAATGCTCTGCGTCCGCCCCTGAAAATCCCTGCATGGCATCTCCTCCCCAGCGCCGCCACCCCAACCGGGGGATTCTTCACACTCCATTAAAAAAAGGTCGTAGAATTTGGAAGAGGAGGTAGCGAGGTAAATGCGGTGGGCAAAGATGTGCTCCTGGCCCTGGAGAACAAAGAGGACATCGGCACATAGAGGGTTGTCCAGTAAACAGGCGGCATCGCTTGTCCCCGCGGACGGACACTCGGGGACCTTGATGACCGGGGGAGGGGCTTTCGGAGGTAGGAAGGGCGCCTGAAGCAGAGGCTTCTGGACTTTTTTCAAGTGGGATTTCCAGAACTGCAGGTGCCGGCGGGAGATGAGGGCTGCCCGGATGGCATTGTCGAACACATCCTTGATGCCAAACTGATCAAACACGCTGGTCTCGTAGTAAGGGATGCCAAGTTCCTTCGCCACCTCTCGGCCTTTTTCTGGGGGCAAAATGTCACCTCTCTTTATGGGCCTGAAATAAGAAAGAAAAAAAAACCCCACATATAATCAACTTTCTTTCTGCAGGTGGTTGGGGGGATGCCATCTAAATTCTAAATCTCTAGTTGAGTCATACAATTAAAAACCCAGTCACTTCTTAAATTTTTATGTTTAAAATCCTGTAAGGGTCTTGAAAACTGACAACCAACGGACATTCCAAGATAAAGGGTTTATGACTGAAGAAAGACATAGGCTATTAGTAGTAACTGTGAGGACAACAAAAGGATTGGCCTTTGTTACCTATGTGATCTTGAGCAAGCTGTCTAACCTCTTTAAGCCTTGGCTTTCCATTTTGGAGAACATGGGGCCCCTTAAAGAAGAGGTTTAAATGAGATGAGGAATACGCCTAGTTAGCATTGTTCTTGGTGCTTCCTAAAAGTTATCACTACTGCGGCCATATTCATCATTGCATGTTTCTTTGGAGTAACTTCATAATGTGTCCACTAAGAGTTGTATGAAGTACTATTTTGATTCTGTAGAGAGAAGAAACAGGCAGGAAGTTCCATCGGTCTGCCTATAGCAGGTCTATAAGCTACTGGAAACTTCTAAGTGGTGAGTGTCTGGACTTCTCCACTCTTGGTTCAGTGACGTGTGTCCAGAGGCTTCTAAAGTCTCTCTGTTGGATCCATGAGTCCTCTTTCATATGTTCCCCATGTTCCCCCCTTTCTCTTTCCATCAGGCCCTCACCCATCTTCTCTTTTGACTAGTACGGGAGTCTCTTAGTTGGCCTCTGTGGCATTTTAAATATAATTGGCCTCTTATAATCTCATAGGGAATGGCACTAGTAGGAGGTGTGGCTTTGTTGAAGTTGGTATGGCCTTGTTGGAGTAAGTGTGTCACTGTGGGGGTGGGCTTTGAGGTTTCCTATATGCAGGATATTGCCCAGGGTTGCGGTCAACTTCCTGCTCCCTGCAGGCCAAGATGGAGCCAGCACCACATCTGCCTGCATGCCGCCATGCTCCCTGCACGCTGCCATGCTCCTTGCACGCTGCCATGCTCCCAGCCATGATGATAATGGACTGAACCTCTGAAGCTATAAGCAAGCCATCGAAATTAAATGTTTTCTTTATAAGAGTTGCCGTGGTCGTGGTGTCTCTTCACAGCCACAAAAACCATAACTAAGCTAGCCTGTCTTCAAAATAGCTGCCCTGCAAGAAAAGTACTAAAATAGCATGGGTATGGCTGAGCCTGCAATTCTGTGTTAATTTCTCCTGTTTCCACAAAGCCAGTGGAACAAAGCCCACACCCTTTTGGTCTGGTACACAAAACTCATTTACAATTTAATCAAACCCGGGAAGGCCAATGTAAGCAGAGCAGTGCTGGGCTTGTGACATAACCAGGGAAAGAGTCCAGGACAGACAAGATGTGATTTGCTACAATTCTTCAAGAAACACACACCGTTTGATTCTGACAAATGGTCTTAGAAACTGATCTTAAATACTTTGCCTTTGACACCAAAAGTCATAGGCTTCCTGCAGCAGAACAATGACAAAACTGGATGGAATTTGGATCTGAAGACTTGGAGGGAGGGTGAGTGAGAGGGAGGGAGGGGGAAGGAGATCACACCTCAGGGTGCTGACAAGGGTGGAAAGATCAAGGGAAGAAGGTTCAACTTTCAACCTCTTCCCATGGGCCTTGTGTGATCTTTGGCCTTGGGGCTGACTTGAAATTTGCTAATTGATTAACCCAAAGCTTATCCCTAATGCCCTACTTCATGAAATCTCTAAGTCGCTCTATATAAGGGACTGCCCTGTCTGCTGCTTGGCCTGTTCCTCTACCCTCTCCAGTCACCCCCCCCCACACACACACACCCAGGTGACTCTGAACATTCCATTTCTAGTCCACGCATGTAGGAACAGAGGGACTGTGGAGACCGAACATGAAGTGCTTTCAAAAGTTTTATCCAGGATGTACTGGAAGCACCAGAAATTGTCTCCTCATATGTTGTCACTGCAGTAGCATAAAAAGTGGGACCAGAGAAGGCGTGTGGTCTTTGTTAACATAAGGATTAGATACATTTTAAAAAGCCATGTTTGCTTTCCTTTTTATTTTATGTATACAAGAGCTCTATCTGAATGTACAATTTTATGCCAGAAGGAGGGCATTAAATCCCACTAGGTATGGTTGTGAGCCACCATGTGGTAACTGAGAACTGAACTCGGGTCCTCTAGAAGAACAGCCAGTGCTCTTAACTGCTGAGCCAACTCTCCAGCCCTTATATTTGCTTTTTTTGCAAGTACAACTCAACATGATTTTTAGGCATTTGCTTTTGCTTTGTTTTTGAGGCAGCTCTGGCTGACTTTGAACTTGCTATGTGGCTCAAATTGCCCTCAAACTTGTGGAAATCCATCTGCCTCAAGGGCTGGGATCACAAGTGAGTGCCATCAGGCTCAGCTCTACATGGTTTTTAAAGACTGGACACTGGCCCAGGCCTAGTGGTATGGGCCTGTAATCCCAGCCTCTCAGGAGGCTGGGGAAGGAGGATCACAAGATCAAGCCCCAGCCATGCTACGAGTAAGCTCCAGGCCAGTCTATGAAATTTAGTGAGGCCCTGCCTGGCTCTAAATGAAAAGAGGAATGGGGATATGGCTCAGTGGTGGAATGTCTGGTCTGCCTAGAACATGGAAGGCTTTGGGCTCGCTCTCCAATACTGCAAAAAACACCTGAAGAAAGAAAAACACAACAACAACAACAAAACCAACCTAGACACATGGTCGTGGGAATGAAAGGCCATCTCTATTAGGATGTGATACTGGCCAGCAACTGTGGCTGATCATTCTGAGCCTTAGTTTATTTTATTCTAAGTAGGCATAATTTCAAGAATGATGCTACCCTGGGTGGCTAACATTTGGTATAGGACGTCATTCAAATACAGTACTTTATCCAAAGCTCTTCCACACACCCCATTTCACATCATGGAATTCCCTTCAAGCACTGGCCAACCATTTTATGAGGCTGGATCTTGACTCTGGTGAGTCTGGGGAGGCAATCGGGACACTAGCACCATGATGAATGTCTGGCTGACTTTGCAAAAGTCTATGGCTGATAGATGTAATCTCAGTGGCCACTGAAAATCTGAGATGCCTCCAAGCTATTTCCTTGCTGAGGTGCCAGCTGCACCCCGGGTCCTCAGCTTACCTTGCTAAGGGGCGTCTGGCCCGGTTAACAGCTTCCAGATCAGCGTAGCGGAGGTCTAGCTGGCAGCCAACCAGGACAACAGGTGTTCGAGGGCAAAAGTGCTTGATTTCTTGATACCACATGGTTTTCACATGATTTAGGGAGTTGGGATTCGCGATTGAAAAACAGAGGACCACAACATCAGACCTGAAAGGAAACCACAGATAAACTCACATCAACTTTCCAAGTGTCTCTCAAGCCATCCATTGTGGTCCCTCTCTCTTCTCCCCACTTATCTAACACCATCCTGTCACAGTTGAAATAATATTAAAGAAAAAAAAAAAAGGGCTGGATAGTAAACACATCTATGAGTCATGCAGACAGACTGCTAAGCCCCCACACATTCCAGCCCCAACGCAGCCTCGTGGCTCATTTTTCCATCTCACTGTGGAATGCGGATATGCCCAGGATTCCTGTGAAGTGGCTTCCCCGAGAGATGGCTACCCAAAGGAGTTCGTTCAGTCCTGGAATTCCCACATGCTGAACTATTTCTGCTTATGAGAAATAGTTGCAAGATAAAAGGAAATGACCAAGAGCACCTTTTACCCCCTCGGTAAAACACAAAGGCGAAGATGTCCAACCCAATGAGAGAAAGCAAACAGCCGGTGGAGATGTCATCAGTATTTGCTGCATGGCATCAGCAAATACAAAGAAGGATGTTGGCCCTTCTTGCTCACGCACACAGATACGAAGCACAACCCCTTATCTGCTTCCAAACAGAGAAACCTGAATTGGCAGGAATTCGGATTTTTTTTTTTTTTAACTAGGTGTAAAGCAAGAAGATGAAGTCAATGGAGGGTTGATACAGTCGGAAAACATGAGAATCAGCCCCCTCCCGTGTTATAGGTGATACACGACAGGTACATGGGGGAAAAGAAGAGGAAAACGAGGCTTCTACTTAAATTTGACATCGGGAGCTTCTATTTTTATGGTATAACTTACCGTTCTAGAAGTCAAAGAATTGTTGTATGAGACAGTTGCTCAAATATGGTGCTCGATGGCAGTTGGCGGGCAGGAATAATAACCTCCCTTCTAGGTTAAAATATGCCGGGTGATCATTTTTAGAACAGCCAGGCAGGGGAAGTGAGTGCAGGAATGTTTATGCTCAGGAGTCGAGACTTTCTTGCAAATAAACTCAGCAATAAACTTGTGACTTTATGAGATGTGAATTTATTGCCTCTATTGTTTATGTAATAGGAAGAATCAAGTCTATGAATCAAAAAAAAAAAAACCTCTTTTCTTCTTAAATCATTAATGAGCTTTTCTTCCTACATATCAATGAAGAAAAAAAATACATGCAGGCAGCCACGCAATTTCTAAAAATAGTCATCTCTGATGCAGAGTGTGGCAGGGTGCTTGCATTAAATGTAATTCTCAAGTAGAGTCTTTCTATGTATTTTCAGGGGGAAAAAAAAAATTGCACCAGACCACAGCAAACAGAGGTGAAAGTTCTGAGTTTAAGATGTTCTCACATTAGCCGGGCGGTGGTGGCGCACACCTTTAATCCCAGCACTCGGGAGGCAGAGGCAGGTGGATCTCTGTGAGTTCGAGACCAGCCTGGTCTACAAGAGCTAGTTCCAGGACAGCCTCCAAAGCCACAGAGAAACCCTGTCTCGAAAAACAAAAAACAAAAAACAAATAAACAAACAAAAGAAAAGATGTTCTCACATTACAAAAGAAAACCCAGGACTCAAAGCAGATGACTGTGCTGTTCTGTAAAGATGTTACCAATGCTTCCTGGGTGCTGGCATAACATGTAAATGTATAAAATATACATAAATATAAGAGTAAAAAGGGAGGCATATCTTGTCTTTAAAATTCTGATTTAGTTACCAGAATGTTCTGTACTCGATCTTACTTCCAATCAGCATAAAGAACAGTATCCAGTAAAGCCAAGAATGCTTTGAATGTTACTTTTGTTTTTTGTTTTACAGGCTTAGTTTTCTATTATTCATCACCCTGTTTATATTGGGTATCTAATGAAGTATTACTATAAGCTTTGTTCTGATCATAAGATAAAACCACCACAGAATTTTGACATAGAATAATATGTGTGGTTCAGCATCTCAGACAAGGAATTAAGCAAATACATCCACTGTCCAAGTCAAGGACTGCTTTGAGTGTGTATGTTTGTGTGTGTGTGTGTGTGTGTGTGTGTGTGTGTAATATGTATCATTTATTTGTTCTAATTAGTGCCTTCAGTTTCCATGCTAAGGAGAATCATTTTAACTACTTCATTTCTATGACAGACATGTAACTAAATGTCAATTCTGCCACTAATTTTATGATGTAGCAGAGTGAGGTTTTGAAATCAAGATGTCTTGGTTGCCAAGGTAACCATGATACCTCTCAAGACTTGGACCACATGGGCGTTACTCTCCAGACAGGACCTGGAAGGGGGTGATGGCAGTGGACAAATGGGATCTTCTGATAGCAGCAGGGTGCCATGACACAAGGCAGGTCCAGAGTAGGGCCCTACCATGCCGCTTCGGGATCTAAATGCTTGAAATCTGCGGGGAACTGGGAAAAGATACAGCATTCTGCAAATACGTTGGCACAAAATTTAACAGTGAGTTGAATCGAGAACAACACTGTTACGGATGTTAAGATAACCCACCGAATCAGAATTTTATGTGTATCTTAGACTCATGTTTTTTCTTTTGTTTTCTTACCCAGCTGCTAGAACACTATCCCCATTACTTCAGACTGAAATCAGTTAGAAGAACGATTATATATTAACTGTTAACTTGTTTTTGTTTGAGCTGATCTAGATAGGAACGTGGGTGGGGGTGAGGAGGATCCTGGTGTGTGCAATGAGCAGAATTTTATCCTCAGGTCCTGCCATCCGATGGACAAATTCCAACAAAGGCTGAGAGTCAATGGTCAAAGAGATGGGGCTGTAGATGAGTGTCTATGATTCCTCCTTCCACATACCTTTTCCTAACTGGCAATATGCCAGTATCCTCTGGAGTGTAAACACCCGTTAAAATCTAGTAACTAGAATAGAAACAGAGGAGGAGTGGATTGGGGGGCGGGGTGAGAGGAGAGGAGGGAGGGGTAACTGTGGTTAGGATGTAAAATAAATGAATGAATTTAATTAATAATAAAAAATAAAAACACAAATAATAGTAACTACCTCACTGAATTGTAGGGGGGAAAAAAGCAAACTAGAAAATAAATGGCGTATAAATCATATAAATATTTGAACATTTAGAAAAAATATCAAGTAACCATTTAGAGAATTCTAATTATTCCTTCTAGACTCCAGCCTGTCTTTCTACCTAGTTCAAGAAGGCAGGAGAGTCGCAGCTAAGAATATCTCCAGTTTGGGGCAGGATTCCAAGGTGTTTAGAGACATGCATTCTTGTGTGCGGACTGTTTAATGTCTGACAGAAACCCGTGTTTAAAAATGCCGCTCCCAGGGAAGATAAAAGGGAGAGAGCAGCTTCTAGAAGTTCTGTCTCCATGGCTCTGTTACTGTTTTGTTTTGTTTTGTTTCGTTTTGTAGAGTGGATTTAAAAATAATCGTGGGCAGGGTGAGAAGGATGTTTCCATAGACTTGGCAGTAAGTGATGTCTAACAGTCACCTCAGGCTCTATTTCAGGTATAAAAAGAGTGATAGGATTTAAATGGAATTCTATGGCTACCTGGGGTAGAAAACCTGAGAATTCAGAGACTGAACCCTGGGTGGATTGGACTTCAAACCCCAGAATTTGAATGGAGAGAGGGGTTCAGGAGGAGATTTGAAATGGCTATAGTATTGATTATTTAAAAAAAAAATTATGACTGGGATAAATAGGCTTGCTTACTAGACAAAGCCAGAAGCATACAGGGGCTAAGAATGCATCCGTTTGTTCATTAGCACATTGAATCTTTGAATACATTATTTATTTATTTATTTATTTATTTTGAAAGGGAAAAATGATTTCTTGTTCCTAAGGGAGGAGTAGCGGTACATTTCAATTGGGTGCCATCATATCAAATAATGTCCACAGAGTAATATATTTTGATTGGTTAACAGCAAATTGGTCTGAAATCAACGGTAGAGCAATTGGGCACGTCCAGCATCAGATAAGAGGCAGGGTGGGAGAGAGGCCAAGTCACCCAAGACTGTAGGGCCCGAGGTCAAACTTCGATGTGTCTGTCTTTCTGTGTGTATTAAATAAACTCCAGAGGCATACTTTTCCGGTTATCTTTTGGGGGAAACACTGGCCAAAGATAGCATGTGAAGGATTGTTAGAGATGTTTGGGTAATGAGAAATGTTCATGCCAGGCCAGGGCTAATCTTTGTTGGCCCAGTAAAGAAATCTGAGAAAGGCCATCCTTTCCCACCTACCCTGTCTGTAGCCAGCCAGACTCAACCATGAATAGCAGGGGTCTCACAGGCTGCTTTGACAAGTCCAGGCCATTGGTGGGAAGAGCCTGGAGAGGCTACCAGAAGCTTAAAGGCACTGATTGCTAGGAATATGGTTTCTACACTCTTTCTTAGCACAGAGGGCTCCCCATCTCTGCTGGGCCTATCAGCATTGCCACGGGTATCATGCAGAAGGGCCTGTGGGCCTAGGTTTCTTTACCCTGTCTGTTGAAGTGAAGAAGAAACACTGAAATCATCTTTTATCAGGCCACTTTGACAGGCAATGCAAAGGAAAGCATAGGCTACCTGCCTTCCAGGACGCAGGGAACAGGGTGGGTGGCATATCCTTCTCCAGGGTGCTCAGCTCAGGGGGGATCTCGGGCAAGACTAACGTTTGGAGCTTAGACGAAGCCCACGTGATAGTTTCTCAAGTTCTCTGTGGGACTGCCTTCTTTTAATTACCCATTTGTTCTCTGAAGACTTCCATTCTGTGTGTGGACCCTACCACTTCAAAAACCACCATTGTCTACACCTACTTTAACTTTTCTAGCAGGCGGGGGGGGGGACGACGCGGAGATGGTCTTTATACAGGTAGGGGTCATAGTCACGTCAGAACAGGCTTCCTTTGCCAGTGTGCAGGCATCCACCTCTTGCCAAGGTTCAAGAAAGGCATCCCTGACCTCCACCCGTGGGCCTTCCAGATCCTGTTCCCTGCTGATAACTGACATGGGTTCTTTCCAGAAAAACAAAACAAAACAAAAAACAAATGTTTCAAAACCATTCACATCGACCACACACCTCTCATGCATTGTACTCTGACAGTGTTATGCAAACAGATACATTGAGACAGCACAGGACAGCTGGGAGCATGGCAGAGGGTTGGAGCAAACATGTGACTCCGAGTTTTAGTAGGGGGAGCAGCCTGGGTGTATGAGATGGAGAGCGAGTTGTCAGAGATGGTGCACACGACTGGACCAGAGATGGATGACTGGGGAAGCTTGGACTCATGGAGGATGGACAGGCCTGTTGGGGGATAGGGATTAGGGGGCCCGCCTGGTTGGGTGTTCTGGGGAGAGCAGGGCGGAACCATGCAGGGCCCCCGGATGTGAGCGGAGAAATCAAGCCAATACTTTACCAAGAGCAGTGAGTGAGGCTTCTTTAAGTACAGATGTATGTGGGGGAAACTGTCAAAACATCCTGAAATATATCCAGATTTGGGAGTGATTAGCATGCGTGGCTAAGTCTTCCAGGATTGTAAATGCAGTTTCACCAGGAAGTGACATGTTAGACCCGGCTCCCTCCACCCAACAGAAATCTGGCCAAAGCAAGCCACACTCTTCAGAGTGGCCAAGCGGCAGTCACAGTCCACCGGTGTCACCCAAAACTGCAGACAACAGTAGAGTATTAAATATGGCTGGTTCCTCCACCCTAGGACAAATGCCACGGCAGTTAGTAGCCCTACCAACCAACCTTGGTCACTAATGAGGATTTAGAATCTCGTAGGACACACACCTTTGCATGCATCTGTGAGGGCAGGTTTCTGAGAAGTTTATCTGAGGAGGGGGCGACCTGCCCTGAATATGGATGATGGCTGGGGCCTCAAACTGAATGAACCTGAGAGATGGAGCTGAGCACCGTTTTCTCTCTGCTTCCTGTCTGTGGACATGCTTGTTACTGCAGTTTGAGCCACAGAGCTGCTTCTTGCAGCCATGGCAGACTGGGCTTCCAGACTGTGAGCCCGAGTAGACCCTCCCTCTGTTAAGTTGCTCCTATCAGGTATTCTGTGGCAGCAGCAGGAAAGCAACTAACACAGCTGTCATCTAGCGGTCCCACGCTATTTGTTTCACACTACATGCCGTGTGGTCTTCCATTTCGTGCAGCCATTGCCAGGGGAAGCATGACAAGAGTGAAACTGAGTGAAGTCCCATCAACTTATTAAAGTAAATGGCTTCAAAAGCCTCATTTAGTGCTTGGCTGACAGACATAATAAAAACGCTCAGAGAAAAAAAATAAAAAAATAAAAACTCCCGAACTTGGCGCTTCGGTCCTCTTTGGTTTTTCTCAAAGCTAAATGCCAGAGAAACATGCTCTCCGTGCCGAGCGGCGAGGCCAGCTGCAGATCCAGGAAATTCCGCTCTTGCAGTGGGAAGTCTCTGGAATTAATGCCCAGAACTCCTTTGAGGCCAAACTGTCAACCAGCCACCTTCCCTGAGATTGACGGGAAAGAGGGATTTTTTTTTTCTCCCATACTTCTCAGCAATCCTCTTGAGTCTGAAGGTACCAGGGTTTGCTTTGTCCTTCAGCCTGTCTCAGTATACAGTCATCTAGCCATTCCTTCCATACATGATAGTTACAGCCCACTGCATACCAGGTTGTGTTGGAGACACTAGGGCTAACTGTCCTCGCCTTGTCTATCCTTTTCCGTGGCTGCACAGGGGAGGATAGAGACAACAGATAGGAGAAACACACAGAATTGGTAGTATGCTACCGCAAAGAGCCAACTAGGACGTGGATCCGAGAAAGGGGACAGCA
Source organism: Cricetulus griseus (assembly GCF_003668045.3). NCBI lineage: Eukaryota > Metazoa > Chordata > Mammalia > Rodentia > Cricetidae > Cricetulus > Cricetulus griseus. The sequence goes on from NW_023276806.1 coordinate 268,364,173, forward strand.
ATATCGGGGGATAGAGCTGAGGGTGAAAAAAAAGGAGACCTCTGGGGCAGGCCTCCTCTCTGAAGCTGACATTTCAGTGAATAACTGAAGGAAGAGAGGGAACAGACATGACAGCTGTGGGAAGAGAGTTCAAAGCCACAGCTAGTGCAAAGGTAAGGCCCCAAGGCAGGCATGCCTAGGATGCTTCCCTGAGGGAAGAGGCTCATTGCTGGAGCACAGTGGTGAGGAGAAAGACAGGAGAAGCAGAGCCACAGAGAGGCTGAGGTGGGAGAACTCTCGGGGGTATGTGTCTTTGGCTTTTGTGAGCTGGTAGGTTCCTGAGTGGGATGACACGATAGAATTTCTAGTTCAATAAGCTGATGTTACTGTCATGACACCATCTGATTAAATTGGTGACAGAGTGGCCAAGGGTCAGGGGTCCGGGAGGGGGAAAAGCTGGCACAACCAGGGACCAGAGCAGAGGCAGTACCCAAGATGGGTGGTGGTACTCTTGCTTGACCTTGAGGGGAGAGACGGTGCAGGCAGCAAGTGGTTACAGAAGGTAGTGCTAACAGGGCTTGAATGACCAGAGCTGGGATGGGACCAAGTGGTGCAAGAAGTATCTAAGATGTCACACTTTTACTCGGCATGGTCACCAAGGAATTGCTATAATGGATGCAGCTAACTGCCCGCAGAACCAGGAGTTAGCTCACTCTCAGGATTTTTTTTCCTTTCCCATGTTCCCTCAATTGCTTTTATCCCATTACAAGGCCTGTAAGGTATCCAAGCGTACAAGGCTAAGGGTACACAGATGTCTGCAGACTTTGAATCTGAAAGGAATGAAACTAGGCTACATGAAGTCGGGCAGAGGGATCAGCTGGAGTTTAAGTAAGGAATGAAAACAGAATGTGGGCCATTCCAATTCTTCAGACTATTGTTCCTGGAAGGCTGCCCTGTGATGTCTTGGGGACATGAGCAGAGGTTAACCAGTTAATATGCTTTCTTTAAAAATTATTTGAATTTGTTTTAAAAATCCATTGGCCATTTTCCTAACTGCAGAGGAACAATGTTTTCTTCCAGGAATGAGATTATCTCCTGCAGCCAAAGAAATGTAAAGAAAGGGAGCAGGGTGCTTTTTGGATTAATTCTAGGAGATTACAGCTAGATTAAGGCTCAGGGATGCCCTCAATTACAAAGACCATCTTTCTTTTAAACACACACACACACACACACACACACACACACACACACACACACACAGACACACACATGAGGACACACACACAGAGATACAGAGACGTACACATAAACATGGACACCCAAAACCGCACATATATAGACACACACACAGACCCAGACAGATAGACAGTCAGAAAGATAGACTGACAGCCAGACAGATACACAACACACACACACACACACACACACACACACACACACACACACACACACACCAACTTAATGAGTCTCTGAAGCCAGTGGGATAGACTTGAGAGACAATTCACTATTTTCTCTCTCTCTCTTTTTTTAAATTCATCTTTCTGCAGCCTGGAGATGTGCCCTTTGTCCTTTGTGCAGCTTCCTGGGCTGGGGCAGAAGTCTGAGAAGAAGAGTGCAGTTGTGGACTTACTTTAGAAATGTTTGTCATGGGTGACTGGTATTAAGAGTTGCAGGCAGGGTTATTAAACTTCCAGAGAAGAATATCTGAGAACACACTCTCTATAGCAGACAGGACCAACTGAACAAATATGGAAACTCAGAATTCACCCAGGAAAAGACCTTGTAGGCTACAATCAGTAAGAGTGAGATGGAGTTTCCTTTTGGCTCACAGCTATGCCTTATGATCTGGAGTTTCTGAGAGAAGGTTCTAGAATGACTAACCACAGAGTTACTCAACAGTCTCCTGCCTCTGACCCACCTAATCTGAAAGGAAAGCACTGTGGTCTGGAATCTATTTCCTCACCAAAATACAGAAACAACGCAATACAGAAAAAACACAAACTCGTGTTTTTTAGTGCCGCTTACTCTATATTGAAAACTCAGTGTTTCAAATTTGACCCAATTTGTAAAGCTTACAGTTAGTAAAGGGGGAAAAAAAAGTCTGAAGAAGGCAGTCATTGTTCCCTTCACCCATGTCAGCAGCCTCACTGTGACACTCTTGGGGGCTCTCTTGGGTCTAGCTATGCTTCCCTGGCCAAGCTACCAGGGGCAGCTTCTCTGACCACATGACCAGCACCTTGGCTATGTGAGCCCCAGCGGCTTAGGAAGCATTTTCTCTATCTCACTGCGGGCTCCTGATTTGTGTGGGGACATGGCTTGGCCAGGCATAGGGATCCCTGCTCTGCTGATGCCACATTCTTCTGTTGATAGCACAAGCTGCTCTATTTCAGGGCAGGAAGGTTTGCCTGGAACAGCAGCTGAGGGAGGTCCAGAGGACAGGGCGGGAAGACTGAGACAGCCAGGCTCCACAGCAACCTCACAGCTGTGTGCTCACACTCTGAAAGTAAACATGGCCATACATGTAATTTTTGAAATTGCCTGTAAGTATTTAGTCTAGTGTGTTTTATTACTTTGGGTACGTGCATTTCGGTAATGATCCACTTTCAATTGTTTTGCTTAATACTCTTACTATTAGTGCAAGCGCGTATGTGCACACGTGCACACACACAGACAGAGACAGAGATAGAGAGAGAGAGAGAGAGAGAGAGAGAGAGAGAGAGAGAGAGAGAGAGATACATAATTGAAAAGAGAGAGAGAGACTGTTATAAAAATTATTCTAACAAAATTCAGGCAAGTGATACCCGGAGAAGAAGTGACCTTTGAATTGGAAAAATCATCCATATCTACACAAATCCTCTAGTTAAGAGCATTGATGAAGACAGTGAGGAAGGGCAAGTTCTGTTTGACATGGTTTGTTTGTCTAGAGCAAGATGGAAAGAGAGGATGAGGCCCAAGACAGAAAGGCAGACAATGGTGCTCCCCAATTCCTCAGCTCTGTACCCCAGTTCTCAGACAAGGCAGCTAGGTAGACCACTCAGGCCACTCACATAATCCAGAGGTTTCTGCTACATACTCTACAACCTGGGCAGACAGCTGTGGGTGGCAGAAATAGAGAAGGAACCTCTCATGGAACCGAGTGTTTTCTATCTCACTGTCACGTGGTATTTAGAGAAATGAACCTTCGAGACGAGATGAACAACAAACACAGACTGAACATGGTCCCTGTGATCGGGCAGCAAACCACTGGGCTGCGGGGCTCTCACTCTGGGACAAGAGAACCAGCATGGCTTTGTGTGGCGGGAGTATGGCGTTCTATCATTAGCTTTGAGAGACGGTAAATTCCATTTTTCTATATCAGTTCCCGAGGCTCCAATTTTATATTTCCCCCCTCTTAAACCTTATGGAGATAAAATGGAAATATGTTAATCTTGCAATGTTTATCACTTGTATATTTAATGTGGTCAGTTCTGACATCTCAGTTCCCCTAAAACCATGATCACAATTAAAGGTCATATTCCCGTCACTCCTGAGCTCCCTCGCATAGTTTGCTAGTCCGCCCTTCCTTCTGTGGTTTGAGCGTAAAATGTGTCTCATAGGCTCTTGTGTTTGGGTGATGCAGTTTTGAAAGGAGATGGAGCCTCAGTGGAGGAAGTGGGTCACTGGGGGTTTCAAGTTCTATAGCCGGGACCTCTGTTAGCTCTCTGCTTCCTGACTCCAGACACAATGTGAGCAGCCACTTGATGCTCCTGTGTGTCCCATGAGTCTCCACGGCAGTGTGCTGCATCCCTTCTTAAACTGCAAGCCCAGATAAACTTAACTCTTCCTTCCTTGATGTCACTTTTGTCAGCTTGTTTGTCTCAGTGATGGAAGATAGGACTGACCCATGCATGGTCTCTAGGCAGCCGGCTTGTATTTTCTAGAATTTTATCCAAACAAAGTCACACAGGATGTACACTTTTCTATCCAGTGCCCATTCATTCATCAGATGTTTTCTCTCTCTCATTTTCCCTTCTTTTGAGGTTTGGTAAAGAAAAACACTACAGTTCCTAAGGAGTGGTTACCTAGGTGTGACTGAGGGCCAGTTGATTCGTGACCATCCCAGGACTGGCCAGCACTGGCTGGTTTACCTTACTCCAGAACTCTAACTCTAGAGCAAGTACCACACTGAGGTGCACCTAAGCGTGAGTGCTAACACCCTTATATTGCTTCCTAGGGAGTAACTGTATCTCAGTTCACAGAATTGAGGACTTAGTCTAAGGCCACAGCAACATTCAGTTCTTTTGTGTTATAGAAGCTGTAAGATCTGGTGTCTTCATAAGCTGTAATGACTTTCCTATACCCTTTGGTACTAACACATGAAGACTATGTTTTGGGTAGCATTCCTGTGTCCATTTGTAAAACCTTCTGCCAGGGCTGGGGGCTGGAGAAGAGTGCAGGTCACCTGCATTGGGTACAAATAGCGGGGAAGGACCAAAATGTTCAATAACCCAGATGAATAATACTTTTTAACAAATTGAAAATAAATCCATGCAGAACAAGGCATCACTATTCTAAACAAGACCAGTAACAGGACCACAGTGAGCTTGAGGCAGGAGAGAGAAAAAAAGCAAGCCAATAATGACTCTGTCTTTAAAATTATTTACATTTGCAGCCCAAGGTATTCATTCATTTTTATCTTGTCTTGACCTCAGCCAACCTTCTCCTGGCATATCTGTGGTACAACAGGCTGCTTGCCACCCTGAAATCATCCAGAATGTTCCCAGATGGGCCAGGCAAACTTAAAAGACTTTAACAGATGCACTCATTGCTTCTTACATTTCTCTTGTTATTGGCCATAAGCTCAGGCAAAAGACACAAACACCAAGTGACCAGAGTCTTGAATATTTTAAAGGGCCTCCGTGAAGCACTGGAAACTAAGTGTATCCATGCCATATCTGATTTCATGGACTTTTAACACGAAACCCAAACCATCTTATCTAAACAGACACACAGAAACCACAGCTCTGATTAATGTTATCATTTAAAACACACACTGTACTCCTCGTAGGGGCAAACAGTACCTGAGAGAAATCTTTATAAGAATATAGCATGCCTTAAATGAGTCCAATTAGACTGTAAATATGCACAGAACTGCTGGCAATGAGGGCAATTATGCCGGTTCTAAATTGCTCAGCTTACTGTTTTGGAGGAAAATGTCCTCCCCTCCCCAATTACCCAGAATTCCCATTCGTTCTCAAGATGCTTCCTTGAGGGGCTGGGAAGATGGCTCAGTGGTTAAAGTGCTTGCCACAAAAAGCAAAGGACTCATGTATGGGCCACATAGGTGTGCTGGCTTTGACTGCAATCCCAGTATTTAGAAAGCAGAGACCTGGGATCCCTAGTGTAAGCTGGCTAGCTGGATGAGCTGTGCTGGTGAGCTCTGGATTTGACTGAGAGACCCTGCCTAAAAGAATAAGATGAACATGATTGCGGGACATTCCCAACACCACCCTCGGGCCTCTACGTGTATGTACACACACACGGGCACATGCGTCTACATATACGTGTGCACATACATGTAGGCATGTAATTAATTACATGTACGCATGTAATTAAAAGCTTTGGGTGTATCATCTCTACTCACAGTGAAAAGCTTCCTGCTTGGCTGCTTAAGGATGCGTATCAAGAACTGAATTATTTGCTGGGGGTTTAGGAAATTACCAAAAGCCCTGGAACACTACAGCTGGAGGAGATGGGGAAAGCTGCTGGTTTTTCGCTCTCCACACAGACACTGTGGGAATGGATGAGTCCGGGAGGAAGTGTCAAGTGAGTCTGCCACCTAGCAACACAGCTAGCCATGAGGGAGGGAGGCGGTGTGGCAGGATGTGGGCTTTGCTGTTCACCAGACCGGGAAGGAAAGCTCAGTTCAGCTCTCTCAGCTGCCTGACCTTGGCCCTTCCTGTAGCCGCTTCCTCAACTGTGAAATGAGCTTAACTTCATTGGGGTCACCAAGACAACAACAAGGTGGGATAGGATATGGAGGGTGCGGGGTGGGAGCTCAGACCTGGCTCCAGGACTGCTTAGCTCAGGTTGTAGTTGTTGCTGGCACCTTTTGCACCCACCAGATTATTTTTTATTTTTTTATTTTATTTTTTTATTTTATTATTATTTTTTTTTTTTGGGTGTCTGACCCCGGCGGAAGACCAGCCAAGGAAACAGTAACATCAAATTATGGATATGAGCTTGGCTCAGAGGAGAGGGATTGAATGTTCTATGTGTCCTCTTAAAGTCACAGCCCATCCCATTTGCCAACAATTTTAGGGTGTCCAGTATCAAAATGTGACCTGTCATTCTCAGAGATGAGTGATGTTCCTTTAAGAGGCTCTTAAAAAAATAAATAAAAAGAGCTATGACAATCATGGTTACTGTGTATGGTTTTGCTCTTGACATTTGAAAAGAACCAGAGAAGAGCTTTAAAAGTTCATCCAAAAGTGGATGGTGCATGGGCGGTTGTTAAGACCTCTTCAGCTGTTGTTCTGGGATGGGTAACTTGCCTTCTTCCAAAGGGCAAAGGATCCAGAAGGAAACTGAGGACAGTGATTCTAGTCTTAAGCCTTTGTACAACTACGGAAGAACAAATGGAAACCTGTGCTCTCCAATGTGGGGGTCATTTTTGGCTGCATCCTATCTGGTTGGAGGTGCCTTGATATAGGGGAAGCAGAGGGAGTCCCAAATCCTGGAGAGCTGCAGGCGAGACTTCCCCTTGAGACTCAGGACTGGGAAACAGGTGAGGGAGTCCTCACCTGTAGCATAGGGACAATCTGCCTCCTAGGGTTCCCAGGGGATGAGCAACACCATGTTGGCAGAGCTCCTGTAATGTTGGCTGAGATCTAGGAAGACCTTTGATACTCGGGAGCTATTTTTCTTCTAGGCAAAGTGTGGGGGTGGGTGTAGGGTTAAAAAGTTGCCAGTATGCCGCAAAGAGAGCAATGGCTTTCTGTGTACAGTTTAAAACCATGTTAGAAGGTTTTCAGATCCAAGTTGGCCAACTGCCTGCCACTGAATCCTACTGGACCTGCTGGAATGCTCTAGAAAACAAACCCTTCCGTGCACGGAATACTGGATATCATGTGAAATTCCTTTGCGCTGAGAAGCAGAGAAAGCCAGCATTGAAGTCCAAGGCATCTTGACATGAGTCTGGTTTCTTTCACTGTCACACCAGGAATCCAATTAATTATTTTAACAAGGTTCCAAATGCCTTGGAATGTATCCTGAGTGCCTCAAAGTTTGTGCCCATTGCTTGTCGCATTGAGTGGCTCCCACCAAGTACTGTAAAAATGTAAGTAAAAACAAAACAAAACAGGAAAACCAGGTTTGGGGACTGGGCTGTGAGTCAATGCTCAGGAAGACTTCTTGTTCTTTCAGAGGACCTGGGTTTTGTTCTTGGCTCATGACAGTCTGCAACTTCAGTTCCAGGGGATCTGGTACCCTCTTCTGACCGCTGAGTGCTTCTACACACATGTGGTGCACCTACACACCTTCAGCATGTGTGCAAGAACACACACACACACACACACACACACACACACACACACACACACACACACACACACAAACACCCCTAAAACAGGTTTTCCACACCAAAGTGATTAGCTGAAAGTGCAATTATGCTTTTTTCCCCTCCACAAAATGATCTAAAACTGGAGGGAAATTGTTATGAAGTTAAATGACTTTCTCATAGCAATGAAAAGAGGTGGCTGAAGCTCTCTACTGCTACCAAAGGAACTCCTACTGCTACCAAATTTCCCAAAAAAAGTATAGATTTCTGGGCGCTAGATTAATTACAGTATCACATATTCAGCATTTCCAGAATGATGATGGTGGCTGAGATGGGGTAGTTCTAGGTTCTAGTCTCTCCTGGGTGGGGTCTGGGGCAGCAGACCTGGAGGCCGTGGGCATGGGAAAGGACAAGTAAGAACAGACAGGCAGTAGGAAGCCTCCTCACAGGAACCGAGGCCTTGAAGCCAGCGTGCTGTCTGGAGGAGCACTTGCTGTTTCCCTGTCAGTGGGAACAGGGCATGGGTGACAGAACCTTAGGGCAAGGGCACAGAACAATGAACTCTGAGCCTATGGAGTCCCAGGAAAGAAAGAGCGGCTTGCTTTGTTGGGAGTGGGGGGACAAGGGAATCTAGCACAGTCATGGGGCAGGACAAGGCCTACTGTACGCTTTGTGAGGTCATGGGGCTTTTAAGTCTCACGGGAGCAAAAGAGCTCCCATCAAGACTGTGCCGCTTCTGCGAAGTGGTCCACATCACACTGTGTGCCTCACACACAAATGCTTCCGGTGGCAACAGAACACAGTGCTGCTGAAGCAGCCGGCTAGTCTACCCGGAATACCTCAGTGAGGGCATCCTGTGCCTCTCCTTGCAAGGCCCTTTCTCAGGAGGCCTTCACACCAGTTGCATCTGTCTTTCCTTTTCTCAGAGATTTCATTCTAATGGATGCATCTTTAAAGTCACAGCTGTAAACCTGAGTGCTTGGTAAATGCAAGCAGGTTTATTATTTATTTGTTTTAATGTGTAGAACAATGTGCGGTCAAACAAACAAACACCCCCCAACCAAAAAAAAAAAAAAAAAAAAAAAAAACAAAACAAAACAAAAAAAAAACAAAAACCCAGAAAGACAAAAACCCACAACAAAAACTCCAGATGATAGAAATAATAATAATAAAAAAGCTGGGAAAACAAAACAAAATGAGACAAACATACAGAAAACAAAACAAAACAAAACCCCAAACCCAAACCAAACCAAACCAAACCCAATCAACAACATCAAAACCCCCAGGAGAGTCAAGGAAAGGAGTCTACCTTGCCAGCTTCTGATCTGAAAAGTTCTGTTGCGGACAGGACATTGAAATCACAGCTTGTGATAGGGATTGCAGAGATGCTAGGCTGCTTGAAGTGCTGAGAGAAAGTGCTGTGACTGTGCAACCCCAAACAAGTCATTTATACTATCTGCTCGCTCGCTCAAAGGTCTATGGATCATTTAGGAAGAGGGAGCAGAGAGAATGTAATAGAGGGCTGGGCTAGGGAGATGATGGTTCAGCCAGCAAAAGCTCTTCTTGCCTCTAAGCCATATGACCTGCGTTCAATCCCCGGCACTCACATGGTGTAAGAAGAGAACCAACTCCCAAACCTCCCCACATGCATGTGCAGGCACAAGTACATAGGTTCTGGGCCTATGCTAGAGTGTGGGAGGGTGCTGGGGGTGCTGACTCATGGTAACATAGATAAATAGCCCTGGATAAACTCAGAGGCTCACAAAACAAATAAGAATGAATCTGGGAAAGAGAATTAAAAGGAGGGAAGTTGGCAGGAACGGGAGAACGATGAGAGAGCCTGTGGGGTTGAGAATACTCAGAATGCTTTATATGTACAGATATTGTCAAAGAACAAACTAACTGAAAAGTTATGTTTGCTTCCACACCCTTCTTTTAGAGTCTCCTTGAACAAACTGGTCTAAATTGCAGATTCCCCCGCCCCTCCCCACAATTATGTGAACTTCCCAGGAGCAAGGCAAACGCTTCCAGCAGTTTGCTCATTATTTTAGACACACCTCTAAAGTTAGCAGGCCTGTAATCCCAATCAATACTCAGGATGCTGAGGCAGGGGGATGAAGCATTCAAGGCCAACATGGGCTCTAGAGTTCAACTCTGTCTCAAGAAAGAAACGACCCAGGGGCAAGATGGCTCAGTTGATAAAGGCACTTGCTGCCAAGTCCCATGACTGGTGTTCAATGCCTTTGACCTACATAGTGGGAAGAGATAACCAAGGCTAGCAAACTATCCTCTGATCTCCACAATCTGCCCTGCTCTGTGCACATGCACAACAAAATTGAATTAATACAATGTAATTTAGAAAGGAGATTAAAAAAAAAAACCGCAAAGAATCTTTAGATCGTCGCTGCTGTTTGCTGGTCTGATTAGAAATGAAAAGAAGGATGGCTACATGACACGTTCCAAACACAACTGACCTGTCTTGTGCCACCAGGGGAAAAGTGATGTGCACGCTCATGCGTGTGGCTTGTTAAGAGAGCTTCCGGGGCTGGAGAATGGGGAATCTTTCAGAATGTTTATCCCGAGGAGGGAGGATGTCATCTGGCCCCCTGAGGTCACACGGTATTGGACGTTAGGGAAGGACAGCTAAACCATGCTACTCCAGGCTGTCTTAAAATGACACAGTCCAATTTGTCACTGAGGAGGAATAGGCATCCCTCACTCCGGGGGTCCAGATAGCTGTGACAGGTTCTCAGAGAGACCTTACAGAGTAATGGTGACAAGAATACAGTGCTGGACACCGGAGTGACCTTTGACTTTGTTCCTCCCCATGTAAATGCCCTTCCGGATTTGTCTTCCCGTTACCGGGTTTCTCCTTTTCGCTTTCTCTTTGAATGAAAACCTAGACACGGATGCTTCCGTTCATTTTGGAAATCACGCCCTGAGAAGGGCTTCGCAGATACTTTTCTTTCTGTTACGAGTGACCTTTAAACTGAAGTAGGAAACGCTTTCCAGGTAACACCTTCTAAAAGGAAGCCAGCACGGTGGGCGAAGGCAGAAGGTGAAGCAACTACGAACCAGAGGGCCAGATGGATACTTGTGTCGCAAATTGCCCAGCTTGGCCAGCTGGGAGTTTCAAAACCAGACTTTCGGAGAGGCGAGGACGACTTGGTTATCCTCCATACCAGCAAACAATACTGTCTTTCTAATTCCTTCCCTAGGCATGGCCGGGAGACTAGCATACTTCAAGGGTGGTCTGCCTGTGGGAGCTTTCCTAACCAGCTGTGGATGGGGATAGGAAAACGGGGTGCAACCACACATTCCCTGGGCTGTTTTACCTGCCGTAGGCGAAACGCCTGTCTTTGTGGTGATCTCCGAAAGTGTCCCAAAGCCTGAGAGAAATGCTCACTTCATCGACGACATCCCTGGACCGTTCCAGGACCTGTAAGGGGCAGAAAAGAGGTGAGAGAGGGGCATGGAAGGGAGGGGGTGTGATGGGGTAGGGTGGGGGTGTGAGTGGAGGGGCGGGTGAGGAGAGGGGTGGGGGGGTGATATGCTCAAGTGTTCCTCGGTGGCATTCCTCAGGCCCTTCCACCACCTAGTGGGACACAAGACAACTCCTAATTCAGCTTTCCATCACATGACTCAGACTTCCTTTGGTGTACCATAGCCACACCCTCAAGTTTGTACTTTGCTTGTTTTTTGTTTTCTGGTACCCAACAGGTCACTTCTGTTTTACATGTGCAAATCAGCCTAGTAAACAGCAAATAGAAGTGGTAGCCTAAGCATTAAAGTTTCCTTCCTTCTTTTTTTTTCTTTTTCTTCCTCTAGCCCAAGGTAGCCTTGAATTTCTCCATCTATCCGCCTTAGCTTCTTGAACAGTGGGATTAGAGGCCTGGACCACTGTGCCAGGCAAATTACTATTAGATTTCTGTTTCTTCTTAAGGCAGGGACTCAAGGAGTTCAGGCTGGCCTGCAGCTGGCTGTGTAGTTGAGGATAAACCTATGTGCCTTACCTCCTGGCAGACACGGTACTGGTCAATGGCCCACACAGTGGGCACGTGGGTGGCCAGCAGCTGGTACTGGGTCAGTGTGGTGTTGCATGCCCGGGCACAGATCAGGCGAGTCTTCCCCACGGCATTGTCTCCCACAACCACGCACTTGATGGTTTCAACGTTGGGTCTTTCGTAGTCCATGTCCGTGTCCATTTATGAAGCCCTGTAAGAAGATGGTGGATGCCACATTAGAGAGGCCAGGGCTTTTCCACAGCAACTCACAACAGTTTGCCTTTGTTCGGCCATGTCCTTGGAGGTGCCTGAGCACAGGCAAGGAGTTTGGAAGTGAAACTCAAGCTTTCTTTTTATATCTCACACTAGAACAAAAACACCACACTGTTATTTTGACCCTGAACAGTTTATTCCGGTGAACGTGTTATTTTCTCCTTGGTTCTCTCTAAACATAACCTGCCTACTGCAGACCCATCCAGGCACTGCTGGCACACAGTCATAGCTTCCCCCGACACACATGCTGACCAGCTAGTGAACCTGGTCACCTATAGGGTTGAGCTTTGACACTTGGCCCTTGGCTGCCCAAGAAATACTATCATTCACCCCGACACATTCTTTAAACTATGCCATATCTGGCATTGAGATGTCACATGTAAGTTCATAATGGCTAAGGTGGCCTAGATGAGAGCCAAAGCATAGGCTGAAAAAACTGCTTGACATGAGTGAACAGGAAACTCCGGGTTGAATTATGACATGCTAATGAAGTTAACTCATATCCATTTATTTATTATTTATAGTGACCGGACTGACATGACAAAGTATTCTCAAGAGAGCCCACCAGTGTTTTCATCATGGAATCTGGAACATAGGGTAGAAGCAGACACTACCAGGAAGGCAAAGCATGCAAAAAACCTCCCTTAAGTACCAGGGAGGTTAAAAGATGATTACAGACCCAGTATGGTGGTGGCTCACACTCCCAATACTGGCTTTTGTCAGGCTAAGGCAGGAGGAGTGTAAGCTCCAGGCTTGCCTGAGCTATGTATCAATATCATGTCTCAATGAAACAAAACACTTGAACAAACCAAAAGAGCAGGTCCTCAAGAGAAAGAGGAAGAGAATCTGCTGTTACAGCCATGCTTTTTGGAGTGAGGGCCTCCACACAACAGAAAGCAGTTGCCTTACTGCCGGCAGCCTGCAGGACGCTGTCAGGTGGTTGGTGAGTCATAACCGGCCCCTTGAGAAGGTCTAACCTGAGCAAATTGGTCGCATGGTCATTTTGAGAGTTGGCAGTGATCTTATGAATGTTCAGAGAAAAGAGTCTTATATCTAACTGGTGCCCAGGAGAGCTGAACTCAACTGACTTGAGGAAAAGTCATCCTATGGATGATAAAGACAGAGGTGGAGAGTTAGTCCAAGTTAGAGACTGCCTTCTCACAGTCAGGCCTGGCCTGAAGGTGAAGTAGTTCAGAAGCGCTGTTTGTTATCCCCAGTGAGGAAGGCATTGTCACAGGCGGTTGTGAAACCTGAGGCTGGGCAGGAAGGATTTGAGGGGCAGGTGTGTGGTTTGGTTAGGATTTGACCTGTGGTTTGTATAGCACGAAGAGGCTGAAAATAGCCTCTTTTTTGAAAAAAACATTTGAGCACGAAAACAAACATTTAACCCTGGTGATCAGCCAGATGTGGTGGCTCCTCAATTGATCTCTTTAGCATTCTGTCTTATCATTCTATGGTATTTTTATTTCCTTGAGTACCAGACAACAATGCACTAGAAGCATGAATTTGGCATTGGATGGATGATTTTTTTAATACTCCCCCTAGAGAATATCACCTATGTCTAGAGATAACATTGCTAAATGTACCCAATGGCTAGGATAGACAAATGATCAAGGATTGTGTGATCCCAGAGACTGAACTGATGAGCCTGTATGGGTCTAATTTAGGTCCTCTACATATATGTTATGGTTGTATAGCTTGGTCTTCTTGTGGGACTCCTAACAGTGGGAGCAGGGGTTGTCTCTGATTCTTTTGCCTGCTTGAGGGACCTTTTCTTCCTAGTGGGTTGCCTCATAGGAGGGTTTTTGCCTTGTTATGCAATCTTTGGTTGACATCCCTGGGAGGCCTGCTGTTTTCTGAAGGGAAACAAAGGAGGAGTGGATCTGGAGGAGAGGGGAGGGTGGGGGGGTGTTGCAGAGTTCTAGGAGGAGAGAAGGGAGAGAAAACTGCAGTCAGGATATAATATATGAGAGAAGAATAAATTGAAGAGAATTTTATGACCTAATTCTCAAAGTGGTGCGGGTCAACCTAGGGGCCTCAGATGGAGTGAGTTTGAATCCAAGTAGCTCTTTTCTGTCCCCTGACACCGGGTGGGGTTTACTTCCTGGGCCTTATTATTTTCATCTGCTTAGAGGGAATCACTGCAAAATCCACCTCCTACAGTCAGCGAGAGAGTTGAGCAGACTGATGTTGAAGTTCTGGATGTAGTCAGAGGACATCACAACAGAGTGAGGCAGGAAGCCAGTATCAGGTAAATTCACAAAGTTAACACAGACAGAGATCTCCCCAAAGGACAGATTTTATAAAGTCTAACTCAAGGAGAACTCACCCGAGACTGAAGAAAATCAGCACAACCCGAGGAATCGCTGACCTGACCCAATGAATCCAAAAGGAACCGAAAGCATAGCTCATACTTGACAACATCCTGGTGATGTTGCCAAGAGGGTGGGAGCGAGCCACTGAACTGGCTTCATTTGGGGCCCCACGACTTTGAGACTGAGGTACATTGCCTTGAATATTCCAAGCAGTAGGACAATCTCAGTGTTTGCTGGGGGATGTGATTGTTTTTGAAGGACAGACAGTTTGGAAGAATGCTTGAATTTTAGGGACAAGGAAGATAAGAAATTAAAAATACAGAATTTTTTTTTTTTTTTTTTTTTTGTCCATCAGCGAACTAGCTCTGACAGCAGATTCTGAAGAGGAGCTCCCAAGTCATGTGTATCATTAATACCCTGGTGAAATAAATAACCATGTTGCTTTGATATACACCTTTGAGGTGGTCAGAAACCCTTCATGTTTCATACGTAGGCTCTGCAGTGGTTTGGATAGAAATGGCTCCTATAGACACTTGTATGTAAATGCTTGGCCCTCGGAGAGTAGCACTGTTGGGAGGTGTGGCCGCATTAGAGTAGCTGTGGCCTTGTTGAAGGAAGTGTGACACTGAGATATGGGCTTTGAGGTCTCATATAAGCTAGGCCTAGTGTGACAGACACCTTCTACTGCCTGTGGATCAAGATGTAGAACTCTCAGCCACCTCTCCAGCACCATGTCTGCCTGCATGCCACCATGGTTCCTGCCATGATGAGAATAGACTAAACCTCTGAAACTGTAAGCCAAGACCCAATAAAATGCTTTCTTTTGTGAGAGTTGCTGCGGTCATGGTGTCTCTTCACAGCAATAGAAACCCTAACTAAGATAGGCTCTAACTGCAAAAATTGTCCTCATTTTTTAGGACATATTTATGACAGATTCTAAAGAAAAACAACAACTGGGTGTGAAAGGGGAAAATAACACCC
The DNA here is from genome assembly GCF_003668045.3 of Cricetulus griseus. Taxonomy (NCBI): domain Eukaryota; kingdom Metazoa; phylum Chordata; class Mammalia; order Rodentia; family Cricetidae; genus Cricetulus; species Cricetulus griseus. Next base: position 268,379,262 of record NW_023276806.1, read on the forward strand.
ACGGGGGTTCTAATCCCAGCAATCTACTTAGGATCAGAGCATACTGACTAACGCGAACAGAAGATCGTAGATGAGGGACAGTAATTGGCTGCGTGGGAATCATGGCTCACAGGGAACCCGACTGTGGAGGTGGAGTACTCCCTCACCCCCTCAATATTTCATCCAGCATAAACATCTCTTTTCCTGTGTATACAGCAACCCGAAAAGTATTGCAAGAATCCAAAGCTACAGCCAGAGAGGCCAAATCAGTGCTCACACATGGCGTCACACACAAACAAGCAAACACTCAGCCCTGGAAGCGGTTGCACGAACACGCAATTCCATCCCTCTCCACAAGGAACAGGCTTCACTTTAATTCACATCTACAGGCCCATGGCTAAGTGAGTTCTTAGAACCATCTGGCTTGAGCATCGTCAGCTTTCTCATTTTTATTTACTTACAGCAGGGGTGACCAATGCTATAGCAGTTGAACAGGGTTAGTACATTTCACCGTCATAAATCCTGCTCATCTGTGGGAACACTCTTTTGCCTTTAGATAAATATCCTAGAAGGCAAGGAAGTCAGAAGTGGGAGCTGTAAACTAACTTGTCACTGCATTTCCTACTTGAACAGACTTGGGGGACTCGGAAGCTAAGGGTTAAAATAGACCTTGAAGCATCTACTCACCCTGTCTGGATGTCAGAAGTGGTGACTTCAGGGTTTTACAACTGGCATGTAAGCAGGCAGCTTTGGCAGCTGGGGGATGAAGAACTAGAGGAAGTGCCTCTGGGCGCTGAGTGTCCGTTGCTCATGAGATGGACCTACCATGGTCCTCATGGTCTCCAGAACCATGTCCTTGGTGTGGTCATCCCAGGCTTCTCTGCCGTTACTGTTAGGATCTGCCCCACAGGCCATTGCTCTACATTTGCCACCATCTCTGCTCTGTAGCCACAGGGCTAGGCATTCTATGCCCCAGCCTTGTAGCTTCCTCTCTGGTATCTATGGGCACTTATCATACTTAAACCCCTCACCCCTCTGGCTGAGTTTTGGGTATTGCTGTCACCAGGAACACCTTCCCTCTCTAATCTCAAATGTCAGATTGCAACACTCTATGCAATCTTTAATGCCAACACCTCACGAAGTGAGACAGTACAGCAGCCTCCAGCATCAGGGACAATCCGTTTCCCTTCCTCTTGAACTCTGGTTAGCCTTCCTGTTATGTGAGTTCAGGCTCCAGGGTCCTGCAGTCTCACAGTCATGCTCCTGGGACACTGCCCTGAGGATACCAGTTAAGGCTGCTGGCCCAGCTGAACAGAGCCCAAGAACCATCAAAAACAGTCCTTGGTGACTGTTCCCAAGGTTAGGCAGGTCTTCCAGCTTCACTGACCCTCTGGCTGGAAGTAGTTTTTTATGAACCAGCTAGGTGAGGCCAGCAGGGAAAGCATCTTATTGTTGGAAAGACGGCAAGCTTTGGGAGTGGCTTGCTATGTGGCAGCAGTGACCTGTCATCTCTAGAACTATGACAGAACACCCAACAATAGCCCCTAGAGAAGGAGAGGGTTTACTCTGAAGCATAGTGTGAGGGGACAATCAGTCATGGCAGGGAAGTTGTGGTGGCAGGCGCTGGAGGCAGCTGGATGTGTGACATCAGCAGTCAAGAAGGAGACAGAGAGAAAGGAATGATGGTCCTTAGCTCACTTTCTCCTTCCCATTTGAGACTCTGGCCCAGAGCAGCACTGCCTTCTTTTGACATCAGCCTAATCTATGCACAGCCATGCCCAGAGGGTGGTTCTAGATCCGGTCAGGTTGACACACAAAAAAAAGGCACACAGCCTTTCTTGGATGCTGGATTTTTTTCCCACAGAGTGTTGGTGGGTCATGGTAACTTTTTTTTTTGTGCTGCCCCACCCCCCAATCCTTTGCCTCCTGCATGGCACTTATCATATGCAGAGTAACAGCACCCGAAATCCATTTCTTAGTCCCTCTGAATGGACCTAGTTCCACGGCCTGGGACGCTTAGAGCCACAGAAGGAAATAAAGTGGCTAGCTCTTTGGACCCAATGTACTCTTGAGCGTGTTTTAAATTCGGAAGAAGCAAGCTGGAGAGAATGATGAAGATGCTTTTCTGCTGGCTTTGAAGAGGAAGAAAACAGGCCAGAGAGCCAGGGATGCAGGTGAGTTCTGGAAAGGAGAAAGGGTAAGGAAGGAGCCATTCTCTTCAGAAGGAACAAAGCCTGCCAGCGCTTTAAGCTGAAAGACCTTTCGTCTCCAGGGTGGAGAGCTAGCAAATGCGTGCTGTTTCATGTCACTTAGTGTTCGGTAATTTGTCCCGGCCGCAGTAGCATGCTCTAGCCTCCCTCCCTGTGGCTTCCTTGAATTCTAAGTGCTGTTTGGGACCTTAGTAGGCACCTTTGCAGGTCTTCCCCCACTTCTTACTTATCTGGAAAATTCCATTTATTCCTTAAAACTGCTTTCAAATACTGTTACCTCTAGATGATTTCCCAGCTACCCTTCTTCTACACAGCTCCATTCCTTGGCTGACAGATGCTTGGAGCAGAAATGTCTGAGTTTTATTTTTGGTCAAGTTGATACCTCCCAAATGCCTATCTCATTTACCCAGAAACATTACATATCTCTAGAGTTCAGCTGTGTGTTAATGTGCTATACCTCTTCCATGAGCCATGCCTAACTGTGCCGTTGGGTCCAAAGTTCCCCTCTTTGACTCTCTCTCTCTCTCTCTCTCTCTCTCTCTCTCTCTCTCTCTCTCTCTCTCCCTGTCAATCATGGGCAAAACAACAACCATGTTGGAATATGACCTCAGCTTCTTCAAGTCATTCCTCTTCCTGTGGCAGTACCATGCTCACCCCTCAGCTCTTGAAATGATGGTTTCTGTGGTGTCTTGTCCCTCCTTAATGGGAACAGGTTCCCAACAAAGTGTGGCTACATGACTGTAGAGTCTACGCCCCATAATTCCATATTGAGGGGAAACCCAGGATGGGCCGGTTTGCTCCCAACGGGTACACCTCAGTGTCTGGTCACATAGTGTGTTCAGACGAGGCCAGAAGACTCCTCACTCGTTAAAAAACTCAGATCTTAGTGAGTGTGGGCAGAGCTATCTTATGTCAAAGACATTTCACCGTGGGTTCCTTAATTAAGTTGGAGCAACTACTGTTGGGGTGTGCCTTCTCTCCCTCCATCGCTTCCTCTGTCTCTCTTGAATTTGTTATTCTGATCAAGGCCCTGGGAGCAGCTGGCTTAAGAGCAGAAGTTGAAGTCCCCTACTCTCCACTCCATGCACAGGGAGCTTCCACAATTCCTACAAGAAACCGATAATCCATAACATAAGACGTTGTTGAGGTTAGTGATCAGCAAAACTACTGGCATAACAAAGATTCCGGTATTTTGAGGAGTCCATCCTGAGGAAACATTGGCAGAAATTGCATAATAGGGAATAAAGACAGCCCAGTTTCCATTCCTGCAGAGGGTGTCAGGCTACACTCTTAGTTGCCGATCTGGGCAGGCAAGGGCTGATTTATATATGAGATAAACATCTTCTCTGCAGAGGAGAATTGCATTCAGGGTTGTGGAAGGGGCAGTCAGGGCCAGGCCAGACCTTCCAGTCAAGGCTGCTCAGACTGGATCTATAGGGGAAAAGTTATCAAAGTCAGCAGAACTGTCATGCCCATCCACAATGTTTTAAGTTTGATAAAGCGTTTTGATGAGAAACTTAAATAACAGGATGCTGTATAGAGGCCCCTGGGGTGCCAGGAAACTCAGGGCTGTCTTTTGGAAGTGGTGCTTTTAAATCCATCCACTTGTGGGCCTTCCTTGAGACCTGTGATAACAACAAGGCCATGTTTTCTGTTTTTTCAAAACTCGAGGTCAGTGAGTTTTGAGTCAGCAATGGACATCAACTTTCTCTTCTGCCTCAGCTACATTTAAGTCATCTTCACTGAAGAAAAAAACAAAAAGCATTTAAAAAATGGGGCCTGAGAGATGGCTCACTGGGTAAAGGGGCCTGGCTACCAAGCCTCATGACCTGAGCCCAATTCCTGGGACATATATGGTGGGAGGAGAGAACAGATTCTCAAAAACTGTCCACAGACTTTCACACTTGAGCCATGGCATATACATGTGTAAGTCTCTCTCTCTCTCTCTCTCTCTCTCTCTCTCTCTCTCTCTCTCACACACACACACACACACACACACACTAAATAAAAAATAATAAAAATGAATAAAAAAACTTAAAAGATATATAAAGATGCTAGACTTGGTAGTGTACACTTGTAAATTCTACCACTTGAGAAACTGAGGCAGGAGGATCTCAGCTTTGAGAACCACTCTAGGCTGTACAGGGAGACCCTGCCCCACCTGCCAAACATGAAACTCCAGACTAGATCTAACCACCCCAACTAAACTGTGTACTCCATTCTAGACACGATGGTCTACTTTCTCCTACAAGTAGGCCACATAACACTCCCTTGGATGGCTCTCCTTACAGCAAGGCTTCATCCTCACCCACTGACTGAAACTGTTTTCTCCTTCGGGGCCATAGGAAGACCAACTACAGAAATGTATGCATGCCTGTGGCTATATAGGAGTGACTGGGTCAAGGGTAAGGCTTGCTCTCCTGGACTTCAGAGTAAAAAGCCTACAGATGTGCCGAGTCCCTTCAAGATTGTGAAAGGCTACATGAGAGACAGACTCTTGAGTTTAGGTCCACAGACCAGAGAGGCTCCATTTTCTCCCTGTCTGGAGTTGAGATGTCCCCCAGGCACAAGGCAGAGATGTCAGGAGCTCTCTGTAGACAGAACCAGATGACAGTGTGGTGATGGGTAGGATGGGTAGGCATGGGTCAAGCCTCCACAGCTCCTAAGAGTTTGGAGTTACAGTTTGCACTTTGGAGTTACTCCAAATGCTGTGAGAAGCAGATGCTGTTTCCATAGAAGAGCAGCAGGTTCTGATGGGCTTTCAAAGGGTGCCACCAGAATCATAAGGCTGCCACAAGAACAGAGAAAAGAAAGGGCAGCAACCATGAGAGAAAGGATTGCCTCTCTGTGGGATCCACAGAGGTAGTCAAGTAGATAGTAGGCCCCATTGCATTTTGGAAGATGAGCAATTAAAAGCTCTTTTCTTGTATACTGCCTTCTGGGGTGTTTATCATGTCCCAATTTGTGAGACAGATCATTATATTTCTATATATTGTGCCTATTCCCCACCAGGAGTATACATTTCTTCTTATTATTTTGAGATAGGTTCTCATGTAGCCCACGCTGGCTTCCACCTTGCTATGTAGCCAAGGATGAACTTGAACTTCTGAATAGCCTGCCTCTACCTCCTCAGTGCCAGATTTATATAGTGCTGGGGATTGAACCCAGGGCTTTATGCGCATTGTGTGAGCTCTCTACTAACTGAGCCATACTTCCCGCTCTAGATTACACATCTTTGATGTCAGAAGATTTTTTTTTTCTTTCCTTTACTCCTTAAATTTTCCCAGTACCTTGCCCATATGCACCTTTCAGTAAATGTTGAGTCGGGCACAGAAGTTCAATCTCCCATCTCTCCCTAGGAGCCCTTGCACCTCACACGCAGCTGCCTCTGCTGACTGATTGTTAAGTCCGATGGCCTTGAGAGTAGCAAGTGGCCAAGACTGTGGTGGGGGAGAGGAACACTTTAAAGGACATCTATGGTGGTGCATCATGAGAGCAGCACTTGACAGGTGGCCTCACACCCACTGCTGGCCCCTAGCGAGAAGGGCATCCATTACCCTGGGAACTGTTGGAAGGCCTTGCTCGCTAGTCAGAGCTTGCAGTCTATCATGGCCTGATAGATTTTTCCAAAAGTTCCAGGGTGTGGAGATTCCCTCCCTCCCCAGAGAAACTTCTGCTCTCTACCTGCCCTTATCTGGAGACTGTCCCTGGGCCCAGGGAGGACTGACCTTATCTGAAAGCAGTCTCCAAGCCAGATGCCTGACTTATCTTTAGCTTGACCCCTGGCACAGATTCCTGCTAGAAGGCTCCCCTACTGCACAGATGATAATTAAAACTCGTGCTAGGAGCCTTAGGATAGGACTGTGCCACTTAATGCAAACTCTGGAATAAAGTTGAGCTGATTCACCGAAGTCTGTCTACTGGAGGTCTGTCTCCATCATACCCACAGCTGTCTGAATCCTGCTGCCCACTTCTGCTCCCTCCACCCTCTTGGACCAATGCAGCCAACGATCTGAAAGAAGAAGCAGAGCTACAGGGAACCATGAAGATCAAGATCAGATTCCTCCACCGAATGGGAAGTCAAGGGACAAGGAAGAGCACCAAAAAATACAGGCAAGAGGCACTAAAGGCTTTACTTGATTGGGAGCAATAAAAGAGCTGGGTGATTATTGTGCTTCAACACCTATTGCCAACTTATAAACCTTAGTAATATTTACATAGAAAGGTACAGTGAAGGTCTTATTTCCTTTCAGACATTAGCAACCCAATTCAAAGGGTTTCCAAACTCTTCTTGTGAGTCTGTGAGTCTTGTGAACCTGGCTAGAAAGGAGAAAGAAGAGGCAATACAAACCAACGAGATACAGAGAATGGCTTGTAACAGATATAGAAGCCATGTCATAAAGAGCAATTATCTGGCTTCAACAACAGTACCAGAAAGAAGGGTGAGGAGTAGTCATATGCTAGAAGCTGAAGGACAACCGGGCATTGGTGGCACACGCCTTTAATCTGAGCACTTGGGAGGCAGAGGCAGGTGAGTTCAAGGCCAGCCTGGTCTACAGAGTGAGTGTCAGGATAGGCTCCAAAATTACACAGAGAAACCCTGTCTCAAAAAACCAAAAAAAAAAAAAAAAAAAAAAAAAGGGCTGGAGAGATGACTCAGAGGTTAAAGAACACTGGTTGTCTTCTAGAGGTCATGAGTTCAATTCCCAGCAACCACATGGTGGTTCACAACCATCCGTAATGAGATCTGGTACCCTCTTCTGGCTCTCGGTCATACATGGAGGCAGAATGTTGTATACATAATAAATAAATAAAATCTTAAAAAAAAAGAAGGAAGTTGAAAGACACCCACCAAATCTCTTCCATAGAGCCAAGCAAGGAATTTACTTATGGCCTGTGGCCTGCCCATTTTCAAAGGGAAAGAATTGGTCCCAGCAGTAAGCAATCAGCATGTACTCCATCACACATAACCATAATGGAGTCACAAGGGCTGGGATGTCTTGGAACATGGCTGGAAAAACAGATTGTGGGGCCAGTAGAGGGTTTCTGAGAGATGGACACATTGCCCTGAGCATGGAGCAGCGCTGTGGCCTCTTGCTGAAGATGGCCAGATACAGAGATCTGAGCATAGACAGGGATTTCTGTACTATCTGCTTGGCCAGGTCTTTCTATCTAGATGCTGTGAGGGAACTGGCTGTAATGCAAGAGTAAGAAGGGGTGGAGTGAGGAGTACTTTTCAAGTGTGAACAAGCATCTAAGATTCCGGGCTGCCACACTGCTCACTTTTGAGCTTATCTCACCCCTAGAGCCTCTCTCCATCTCTACCATATTCATTAACTTCTGGCTTCTCTGGAACTGGATGGCTGCTGGGGACTCTGACAGAGCTAAGGACAACCAGAGGGATTTAGCATACACTTTGATCCTCAGCCATCAGCCCACCCTCCCTCCCTCCTCTTTCTTTCTTTCTTTCTTTCTTTCTTTCTTTCTTTCTTCCTTTCTTTCTTTCTTTCTTTCAATGGAGGAAGACACCTGAGGCCTTTTACAAACCCTGAAGTGGATATTCTATGAGACATAACAGGAGAAATACAAAAGAAAAGAAGTGACCCAAACTGACATAGTGGAGCCCATTCTATATAGAGAGATACCTTGCCCATCCTAGACACAGGAGTGTGGGGGTGGAGAGGTCCTGCCTCAGCTAGATGGTGGGACAGACTTAGACTTCCTAAGGGAAGCCTTACTCTCTCCATGGAGCAGATGGGGGGGGAGTGGGAGGAAAGGAGGGAGGGGGAACTGGGATTGGAATGAAAAAAATAAATTAATAATAATAATAAAGAACAACAACAATAAAAAAGATGTGACCAATACAAATGAAGCTAAAACATGGGTAAGCAAACAGCAAATGAAGTATGCAAGTAATGAAACTAGAGAAATAAAGGCAGCCTGTGAATGACACAAGGGGATCTGTGTTAAAAAACAACCCAAAACATGGGTGGCAGTAAATAGCAGAAGTGAGAACATGGCTGGACTGGTGAGGGACAGGCGGAACACCAGAAACTCTTCTGCACACAGAACTGAAAGCCGTGATGGGGTGGCAGATAACCAAAGGGCTGGATGTCAAAAACACATCTCCCAGGTAGTATTTGTTCTGAAGAACTGAGGGAGCAAAGGGCAACTGGGTAGACCAGAGGAGAGGAGGGGCAAGCCAGGTGCAGTCATGAGCGACAAGGCCCAGCACTGAGAAGTGGTTGAAGGGGTTTCAGGCCAGCCTGGGATATGTAATGAGATGGGAAAACCAACCAGACAGCCTAATCAATTTGCATCAGGCAACAGCGCTGTGTATATACACAAAACTTATCTCTGAAAGACAACTTGGAAAGCACAGAAAGGGCAATTCCTAACAAAAACATCAAAGCGATAACAAATCTTAAGAAATCAAAGGGCTTACAGTACACAGGAAGAAAAATGCAAGTTCAGGAAAAAGCTCGCAGAAGTCTCTGAAGCACATGGGCTGAAAAATAAAAGCTAATCAATGTTGGGATAGAGAGCTGAAGCGAAAGAGCAACAGGCCTGGGGTTTGAGAGATCAACAACAGAGTTGGTAGGCATCCCTGGTGTTTTCAAATCTATAGGAGCCAGCAAACCTTCCTTCAGGTGTTTAGCACACAGGAGCTCATAAAGATTAGCCCCCCCCAACCCCCCAAGTAGAAATTCTATGAAACACATATTTTGATCACAAAGCAGGTAATGAAAGAGTCAAAAGGGCAAGTTTTACAGCCACCGCCACCTGAGCTCTTAATGCAAAAGGACTGCCTCCTGAAATACCTCTATAGATGTCCAACATTTTTAGTCTTTAGTAAGAACGTTGGAAGTCAGGGTCTGAGGAATTGGCTTAGTTGGTGAGAGTTTGCTTCATAGACAGGGAGATCCATGTTCAGTTCCTGACACCCACCAAAACTCTGGTGTCAGCAGTGAGTGCCTACGATCCCAGTCTGAGGAAAGTGGAGGCAGGAGGATCCCTGGGGCTTCCCTGGCCTGACACACTAGCAGAAATCATAAGCTCTGGCTCCAGTGAGACCCTGGGTAATGTGATTTAAAAATAAAAAGTAATGTGATTGAGAAAGACTACTGTTGTCAACTTGTGGGTTCCACACATGTATACATACATGTACAACACAAACACACACACACACACACACACACACACACACACACACACACACAGGACAAAACAACTCAAATGGATACCAAAGGAGAGAATTAATAAAGGAGCTTGCTGTGTGATCTTGGGGATTTTCCCTCCCTCCTTCCCTTATTCCCTCCCTCCCTTCCTCCCTTCCTCTCTGTTCCCTCTTCTTTCTTTGGAGATATGTCTCTCTGTGTAACTCTGGTTGGCCTGGAACTCACAGAAATTCACCTGCATCTGCCTCCCAACTGCACCACCACAGAAAGTATGGGCATGTCTTTTAAGCCAAACCTTCATTTCCTCTATAAATTGGGGATAGCCCCCCACTCAAGAGGGTCTTTGAAATTAAATTAGATCATGCTTGTAAAATATTTGAATCACTTATGTATGCCTCATACTCGAGAAGCCCGATCTCAGGCTGTTAATAAAGGCGTGTTTCTGCTCATATAGAGGAACAACAAATATTCAACGGAACATAGTAGGGTCATAATTGGAGGCAGAGCTGAGAGCGCTATCAGTTGCACAAGGAGGCATAATCTAAAAGCAGGGGCCTCATTCTTCTTCCCTTGTATAGAGCCCCTCTCAGTGAGGTGGCATGTCCACTACAATGGGCAGGAAGTTGTAGAGAGACCTGCTCTACGACATGTGTGTGTCTCACAGCCAAACGCTGAAAACAGTCTCCCTTTCTCAGAGTGCTTGTCCCTAGGATTCCCACTTTCCTGGCACCCACTGGAATGTCTCTCTGCCTGCCAGGTCCTGTCTTTCCCTGGGGCATACTTCCTTTCCTCTTGCAGGAGTAGCCATGGAAATCTTCTTGCTACCTGCCCTTCCCATCCATTATGTAAGACCTATGGTCAGCTTAATGGACCTTCCTTGGGCTCTAGCCTTGTTAGTGAGTGGCGATATTCATATATGACTACTTAAAATGGAGTAATGTAAGAATTATGTCCCCGTCATCTTGGAAAAGAATGTCACCCTCTTCAACTGCAACAATATGCAGATAATATACCGGAAGAAAACAATGAGCAGACAGCAGCAGCTGCTGCTGGGTGAAGCAGCAAAGGCTCATTCCTATCTTTTCTTTCCATGTGCACACGTGTTGGTACACATGTGTGGGTTCACGTGGGGTGTGTGTGTGTGTGTGTGTGTGTGTGTGTGTGTGTGTGTGTGTCAGATGTTTGACGTCTGCTGTCTTTTGTGATCGCTCTCTGCTTTATTTATCGAGGCTAGATTTCTTGATGAATCTGGAGTTCACCAATTTGTCTAGGCCAGCTTGTCCCAAGGTTGCCTCTGTCTGCCAAGTGCTGGGATCACAGGTGGGCCACCGGGCCTGCCTGGATTTGAATACAGGTTCTGGAGATTCCAACCCCTGTCCTCCCATTTGTGTGGCAAGTACCTTACCCACCAAGACATCTCCCAGCCCCCCTCCCCCAGGTTTTCTTTTTTGTTTGTTTCTATATTTTCAATAACCTATTTATGTGACCTTTAAAAAAAATAATGGGACCAAGTTCACATGGTATAAATCTTACTCGTTTACAAATGTACAATTTATTTATTTACTTTTAATACTCCTGAAGTTAGACAATGACACTCGTATGCAATGGCATTGCATTACCCCCTAAAGAAATCTTAGCATCCTGTCAGGGTCAGCTAATTCCAGCTGGCAATCCCCTCCCCCACCCGCTCTGACTATCTGACCAGCACTAGTCTTTCTGCTGGTGAATTTGCCTGCTCATGACATTTCTCATGAACGATGTCATGCTGTCTAGAGCCTTCTCTATTTGTCTTCCTCCCCTCAGCAAATGTTTTCAGGTTAATCCACGTTGTAGCTAGCATTAGTACTTCAGTACTTCATCCCTTCATGTCGGGACAGTACTTTTTTTTTTTTTTTTTGTTAAACAAGCATTACTTTGACTTATTTTGGATGTTTTCCAAACACGGTCTTATTATGTAGCCACAGGTGTCCTGAAACTCACTTCGTACACTAAGATGGCCTTGAACTCCCAGAGATCCCTCTGCATCTACCACCATCAGTGTTGGCATTAAAGGTGTGGGCCATCATGTTCAATCTGCACTGCTTTTATAGAGGAACGTTATTTTGGGTTTTAAAAACATAAGGACTGTATACTGTAACCACATATTGCTAATTATACTTAGTGTGCCTATACAAACCAGTTTTAAACTATTGCTATTATTAGTGGTGTGTGTTGGGGGGGTGGGGTGTAGGCCAGAGGAGGATTTGTGTGTCCTGCTCTATCATTCTCTTCCTTATTTCCTTTAGATAGGGTCTCACTGAACCTGGGGATAGGATGCTGGAATTAAAGGTATGCACCACCACAGAAGGTCCTCCCTGTTTTTAAAGCCACAGCACTGGAGTTACAGGCACAATGGCTATGCTCAGTTTCACATGGGGGTCCTGGGATGTGAACTCAGGTCTTCATGTGTGTACAGAAAATGCTTTTTTCCCACTGAGCCATTGCTCCAGTCCCAGTAATAATAATAATAATAATAATAATAATAATAATAATAATGTGTATGGTGTCTTGCCTGTGTGTGTCTCCTCTTTCAGAGGCCAGAAAAGGGTGTCAGATCTCCTGAAGCTGGAGTTACAGACAGTTGTGAGCTTTCATATGGGTGCTGGGAATTGAACCCAGGTCCCCTGCAAAAGCAAGTGTAACAAGTACTTCTAACCTCTGAGTCATCTAAAAATCTCTAAAAATTGCTTTTGAAGATGCTTAAGTTGCTTAAAAAGGCATGTTTGTGAACTGCAGTCAGCCTGTTTCCCTCTGACACAGGCTTTCAAATGGAAAAAAATGAAAAAGAAAAACCCCAAACCAACCAGAAGTCAAAATGATATTTTCCTGAATACCAGACCCAGAAACTGAACTAAATAAAAAGACAGCCGAGGCCACTCAGAACAAACACATACAATTCTATTTCTAGTAGGAGAGGAAAAATTCTTGGCTTTGAAAACTTGAGCATCCAAAGGAAATATTTATGCGAACAGAAATGAACAAATTGAAGAAGTTAGAAAGCAAATGTATTCCTCAGAAATCGATCACCATTACACTATTTCAAGTGTGGGTCAGCAAGGCAGTATGACTGGAATTGACATTCGTTAGGAGGGAAGCAACTCTGGATTTCCCAGTTGGCATGTCTGTGTTTCTGAAGTCACGGGTACAAAAATACAGTTGCACATTCATGCACAGATTTCATACTGTTACTGTACTGGAAAGGGTGACTCCCGTGAGTTCTCAGATCCATGGGTGACAGAGTTGTACCTGCACCGACATTAGTTGGTTCAGATGAGGTGACAGTCCAATGAAGAGTCAGAGCACGTTGGTGAAGGGCTCACCTTGGTTGTGGGATTTAAGCACCTCAGCCACTTGGAAGGTGGCCTTGGCTATGCTCCATGAAAAGGATAGGAGGTGGCTGGATAGAAGCCAGGAAAGAAATCTAATGCCCAGTAGATGTCAGTGGGGGCATTTGTTTGGATTAGAATAATGCTACTGGCTATACCAGAATGTTCTTGGCACTTCGGTTCATAAGGACCAGCCGTTGGAAACAACCCATTACATGTGGAATGAATAAATCAATGATAACTTGAGATCCATTCATACAATGGAATACTCTACACTGCTGAACGTGGAGGAAGTCTTGCTACATTTATGAAGGATGGATCTCACATACACAACATGGCGGAGGAGGAGGAAGCTAGACATGAAGAAGCATACAGGGTAGGCTGGCAAGATGCCTCAGTTAGTAAAGTGAGGACCTCAGTTTAGATCTCCAGCATCCACATGGTACACACCTGTAACTAAGACTAAAACTATAGGGAGAAGGTCCTCAGGGTATCCCAATCAAAAAAGGCTAAACTCTCAATGTTCTGGGGCAGCCCCCACTAGTTCTAGTTCACAAGAGCAAACTGCAGAATTTGACAAGTCCATTAAAGTACTGTCCATGTTTAAAAAAAAAAAAAAGCTGTAGAAACTTACAATTAAATAAACTATCCTAAGTCCTCAAAAGTTATCATTTTCTAATTATTTTCTGTTTTTATTAGAATCTATGCTGTGTTGGAGGGATGATGGCTCAGCGGTTAAGAACACTGGCTGCTCTTGCTAAGGACCCAGATTTGATCCCTAGCACCCATGTGGCAGCTCACAACCACCTGTAACTGCAGTTCCAAAGAATCTGATGCCTTCTTCTGGCCTCTGTGGGCACTGGGCACCCACGTGGTGCACAGACATACATGCAGGCAAAACTCCCACACAACGACAAAAAAAAAATAGAATCCAATAATTAAAAACACACATACAGAATTTATGCATTAGCGTTAGTCACTGCCTTCTTATGTGTAGGGTGAATATACTGCAGAAGACTGTGTCTCTATGCCATCTCCAAGCTTTGCCACCCTGCAAGTGTTCAAACCATAGGAACTGGCCACCATAACTAATCGGGGCTTGATTTACTGTTCAGTGGAATCACATAAAAAGTGCGGTGTGTGTGTGTGTGTGTGTGTGTGTGTGTGTGTGTGTGTGTGTGTGTGTGTGATTGTCTTGGCAGAGTTTAAACACGTCTACCCACTTGGGCATAGACTCCCTTATATCACTGACAGCTTTGTGCAGTTCGGACCTATGCTTCTGTGGTTTTGCTTCTGTCTGACTCATCACTGTGAAAGACGACAAAACACTGAGCTCCGCTTCCAGATTAACTATGTGTTGGCTGTGGTTAGAAGAGTCCGTGTGTGTGTGTGTGTGTGTGTGTGTGTGTGTGTGTGTGTGTCTGACAGGCCCATTCTGTGAGAAATAATCATCAATGTCAGAGTTATAGTAAGGTATTGTGAATGTCATTATTGTCTGTTAATTGCTTGTTCTACAGTCTTGATGTCATTAGCATTTGTGTGGGTATGTATGTATGTATGCATGCATGCATGCATGCATGTGGTGGGAACTGGGCTCAGAGCCTTGAACATGTTAAGTACACACTCTACGACTAGGCTATATTTCCAACCCCCAGAAGCACTTACATGTGTGAACATGTATGCAGTAGTTATTGTGGTGGCTAATCTTCCTTGTTAACTTGAGTGGATGTAGGATCACCATGGCAACAGGCATTTGGGTGTGTCTTTGAGAATGTTTATTGAGAGGGTTAACTCAAGAGGGAAAACTCATTGTGAATGGGGATGGCACCAGCCCATGCTCTGGGGTCTCAGACTGTAGACAAAGGAGAAGGCGAGTTGAGCACCAGCTTTCATCCTGCCCTCCTTCCTGACCACAGATGCTGCAATGTGATCGTCTGCCTCACACTCTAGCTGTAACGCCTTCCCCTCAAGCTGTGAGCCTATGTAAACCCTTTCTCCCTTGAGTTGTTGCCGGCAGAAGTTTATCACAACAGTGAGGTTAGCTGACGCAATTATCTTTCCCATGCGATGTAGCATCACAACACTGTTTCCACTTCTTTTCTGTGGAAGACTCAAGCAGACCGGCGAGGGTGCAGCCATGGCCTGTCCACTACTAGCTCATGAGCTACTGGGAGGTGTCTATCTACCTGCAAATCTCACCGGCTTTTTGGAAAACCCTGCTACCAGGTCCTACCTCAGAGCTCTCCAATCAGATCTTTACCCCCCAATTCCCATTCCCCTCCATGCAAATGAATAAAATTGGAGCCTAAGGTTAAGCATAATTAACTCCCAGTTAAGAACGGAAACCAAAGCTCAACTCCTCTGAGATTAGTAATAGCATCAGGGACAGTGCTGTGACTGGAAAGCACAAGGCCCCAGCTTAGCTGCTTCACAGCACCGGGGAAACTCACAATGGCCACACCCATCTTGCACTACACTCGTGTCAACTACTAATTGGTAACTGTGCCATCAGGGGAAAGGAGTCCATTTGAGGCCGTTGAATTATTAATACAGAAGGAACAATCAGGTATGAGGGAAAGGAAAAAAAAAAAAGTCCTGGCAGCTTCCCTCTGCTGTGTGATAGACAGGATGTGTTGCCAAGACTCGGTTCCAAAAGTCCAGAGCAGGGCAGCAGGAGCCACATGACAAGGTGGCAGCTGGAGAGAGGCGTGTGCTGAACAGCTTCCCAGAGGTGTCATTTAGGCCAGGCTTATCAAGTGCAGAGGGGGAAGGGCGAAATTGCAATGCTATGCTTTCCTATCTATTCACCTAACAGCAACACACAGCACAGAGGGAAACAAAACAAAACAAAACCAAACAGGCCATAATAACACACTGCTAATTGTAAAGGAGGTGGGGAACTCTGACACGCTTCTAAATTGAAAGCACAAGTTTTCTGTGGGCGACGACCATCTCTGGATATATATCTTGTTACTTGGTTGGAAACATTGAAGTTCTTTGGAGATGCAAAGTCTATGTGAAAAATAAGTTAGAACCAACAAGCAGTGTCTGGAAGGGAATGAGAGACCCAGCTCTCCAAGATGAGCTGGGTGTTAATCTAAAACGATGAAAGAAAGTTCATGGAAACTCTCGTGATTCGAGACTTAGGAGGAAGAAATGCGACTGAGGATGTGGGAGCCGGGAGACGGAAAGGTGGGGGGGGGAAGGGAGGGGTGGGAGAGAGAAGGAGCGAGGAGAGGGACACACAGAGAGAGACAGGGAAAAGAGGAGAGGGGGGGGGGAGGGAGAGAGAGAGAGAGAGAGAGAGAGAGAGAGAGAGAGAGAGAGAGAGAGAGAACACTCAGCATGACTTTACAGAAATGAAAATGTTACAGTAGGTAACTATTCGTATAACACCAGCATACAATGGCACCAGTAAGTGTATCGACAAATTGATATGACTATCCAAATATATCACAGTGCTTCTTCTTGAGATATTCCAGGAAGGCCAAGAAGACAACTAACCTCAGTGAGCACCCACTACTACGCGGTCTATACCTGTGATTTCAGGACATCCTCGTTATCCGCAGGACGAGGCTATACCATTGCCATTTTCAGGCAAGGAGAGTGCAGTCCGAAGACATATTTCACCCAAAGCACCCAGCTAGTAGCAGCCAAAGCCGAGACAAAGTTATAAAGCTCCAGATGGGTGGCTCGGCTGAGATGGCCTGGGAAGGATCAGAGCTTTGAGAGTTATGTTCTGATGAGGAGAAAAAGGAACACTCTGTGTTGACGTCGCTGCCGATAAGGAGGGCTGCTACTAGTACCCGCCGTATCAGTATCCTGCTGGCAACCCTCTTATCACCCTTTGCTGAACATGACTTAGGTTGTGTGTGTATTTTGGACTCACTGTTTGGAACTGTGGCAAAGTTGGAGAGTTCAGAAGCCTTGGCACTTTCTAGGTGGTGTTATGTAACGGGATGGAAGCCTGGGTTGGATTGGGGGACCTGGGCTGAGTTCAAGAGAAGTCACTTATTAACTATGAGGGTGGTCAAGTTACATCATTTCACTGGTGCCAGCTAGGGCTTTGCCACCAGAGGGAGGCTGAAGCAAGGGACCTTATAAGGACTTTCCTGACTCCATGATTCAACCCTCACTGACTTGAGTGTTTATGTCTGCGACTTTCATCAACATCCATTAGAAATGACCCTCCGCTAGCAGATTTGTGTAGGCAAGATGACCAGGTAGCTCAAATTATGCATTTGTTAGTCACGTCACACATGGATGTGGCATTTAGCACCTGTGTTTCTTCTCCCCTTGCAAGAGTAGCCTGGACTGAATAGGCTAAAGTACCCATTTCCAGGAGTTCATCAAGAATGCATTCAAATCTTTGGTCAGACTAAAGTCCACTCAGTCCAAGCTCCATTTCCTATTAGCTCCTTGACTGAATGTCTCTTAGTCTCTGTCTTTCTCTCCCCTTTGCTTTGCTTCTGTTAAATTGGAATTGATAATGAATATAAGTCATAGAGCAGTCAATACTTGGCATCTTGGAAGAACGGAAGAAGTCCTAGTGGTTGTTATAGCCAGGGACCAAGCTATGACCAGCTAGTTATAAACCAGAAGTGGCTGGTTAGCCTTAAGGCTGGCTAAAAATTCAAAGGAAATTTCTCCACAGACAGAGCCTGAGATCAAAACCCATCAGCACTGGGAACTTGCCATTGCCCAAGAAATAAATTCAAGACCCCGGTAGAGAAGTGTAATTGCTCTGTCTAGACCTCCTGGCACTTCAGCCTTCCGTGCCCATGTGTCTGAGTCACTGCTAAAAGGAATACCTGAAGACAGGCAGTGCCACGGGTGTCTTGGAAGACCAAGGCTATGCTCACCCTTCATTCCCCATGTCTTGACTGGCCCATTTCCCAAGTTCTGCCCTAAGGTGCCTAGGGAACAAAGGGGCTGAGAGACGTGGCTGATTGTATGCTAGTCACTGGTTTTATGTGTTTTACCAACTAGAACAATACCCAGGTAGCCCATCGGTAGCTGTTCTGTCCATTTGATCACTGTCTGCTGCCACCTTCCAAGCTTTCTTTCCCTCCCCCATCTCCTACCACTCCCATGATTTATCCCCTATGTTTTTTTTTTCCTACTTAGCTATTGTAATGTATTTCAAATTCCTTCTCCAAGTTTTTAGAGTAGTGAGGTTGATGGAGAGCCTTGGTGGAGAAAAGAAGGTCAGAACAAAGACCAGATTCAAATCACCAGTTATGGGAAGCTAAAGGGAGGCTTTCTATTATCACAATACCAACAAGGAGATAAGGTGTGTGTGTGTGTGTGTGTGTGTGTGTGTGTGTGTGTGTGTGTGTGTAAGCTCAAAGGCCCACATGGAGGCCACAGAACCTCTGGCTCTTGTGCCCCAGGCACTGTACATTTTTTTTTTTTTCTTTTCAGGCAGTGTTTCTCACTAGGCTGAGATTTGCTTGTCTAGGCTGACAGATCATCAAGCCCCTGCCTCCCCAGCAATGGAATTACAAGCATGCTCAGCCTTTTCTTTTTTTTTTTTTTTTCTTTTAAAGGTATCTTCTGGAAATCCAATAATTTAGGGCCTCATGTTTGTAGAGCAAGCACTTTACAGACTGTGCCATCTCTCAGGCCCAGGGTTTATCTGTTTTCTACAAGTCAGTTTACCAAGCAAAGCCAGCAACGTTCCAAATGTTTCTGTTTTACAAGAGACAAGCCACACACCATAACCAAAGCCTGCTGATGTCCAAAAAAAAAATAAGGGAGTAAAACAGCTGACTGATAACTAATTATCATTAGAGATAGCATGCTAATTCAAAGATTCTTCTCGGCCCTAACATTCTGTAATTTGACTACTTTAAATAAATCATAAGTTTATGATTGTCATATTGATTATTTTTTATGGCATACCATTCATCACAGCTAGCCATATATCAGTTAATGGTGAGGTCCTGGCCCATAATGGAATCTCCCCAATACAAACCATGGAGTATGATCTGTCTTGTCATGGTCTAAGATATAATAAACTTTATAGACCAAGTTTTTATAGGATAGCATGTAACTATCTTTTAATTGATCAGAAATATCCCTTAACTAAGTGTGCTTTTCCAACGCTATTAGGTGAGCTGTTAAAAAGATGTTAAAAAAACATGTTAAAAAGATGGCATCTAGAGGACTCCTTAATAATCCATTCCCTACCCCCTTGTTAATGACTCTGCGTTTAAAGTTCCCCGAGAAGGATCGACAACCATTATAAATTATTCTTTAAAGATCGAGGAGGGAAACAGAGGCAAGAGATGCTGTTAATTCTGATGCAAATGGGAAATGTCTGTGACTTTAGATACTGGCCTCTTTCAGAACTCTGGTTGGGATTTATCTACTATGTATACAAACCTGTCTGCTGGAAGTAGAACATTTCAGGCAGGTGGAGGTTTTGAAGGGCTACTCTACTTCGAGGCTCCCTAGTAGTGTAGTGTGTGCTTTTACCAAAGACTTCTGCAGAGTGCTTGTAAGAGATGGTGTCTCTGCCTCCATGGTCCTATAACTTCATGGCTCGAAACAACTACTCAGTCTCTGATGGTTTGAAATTCTACCTCCTGCCTATTCCCAAATGCTCATCTATGTAGCTGAAAACTTGTGCTTGGTACATGGGATTCAAAAGTAATCTCACAGAACAGAAAATACTGAATTTCTTATGAAAGTTCTGTGGGACCCGTCCCCACCTTTCAGCTTTGGGACCTGCACAACCATGGTTTATTCTCTATCATTTCATATGGGAAGGCCTGATGTCTTGCCTCTTAAATTGGCTTGGAAACTTCTTAAGAGTTGGAACCCACCTACCTCCTGTAATAAAAATTCTTATCCTTAACAGATCCATGCTAGGAAGTTCCCTACTCTTACTCAAGGGAGTGGAATCTGTTCAACAGGAACAGCTGCTCCGTTGAGCGTCACTGGGTGATCTGTAGTTACTGGGTTAAACAAATCGCTTAACCTCCCTTGGCCCCAGTCTCCCTGTTGAAGAAGAAGTTTTCAAATAAGAGTTTATGTCTTAGAGTAAGGTAAAATTTTAAAAATTAATCAAAAGTTGTTGCATACCACAGATATATATATATATATATATATATGTGATATTTGTCCATTTATATGAATACACAATACCCGTAGAATAAAAACATAAATGTACAGAAGCAAACACTACCCAAATCTTGACTCAAACTCAACAAATGTCCACTACTATTCTGTCAAGTTTACTTCTATGTCCTGAAGGCTAAGATGAAGTTGAATTGTCTCCATTACTGAGACCCAGATTCCCAAGATCCTCAGCTGTCTAGTGCCATTTTAATTTTCAAGTTAGTAAGAAAACCGCAGAAAGGAGTGAGGGGCACAAGGTTCATGCTAGCACCATCTTCCTCACAGAGAAAATAGGACGATTTCCATCAACAAAGAGCTTGCGTCATTTCCAATAAACAAGGCAAGAGGCAAAACCCAATTCTTCCAAGACACATGAAGAAACCTGTTCTAAAACCCACATTCAGCCTCAGCGACTGCACCATCCATCTGTGTGTTGTGGGTTTGCACAAAGATACTGACCTGGCTCACGGAAGTGAAGAACAGAAGTCCCTGCTCGTAGCTGGACTTACCTAGAGACAGAGAGAAACACTGTTGAAATCTCACTGCCTGCCAGGAGCCCATGGGAGCTCATGGATTTTTGCATGTTTTTTATCTCTCTCCCTCTCTCTACAGCCACCTGATTTTAGCTGATGTCATGCATACACTGGCATTTCTTTGGGTCAAGTGTATCCTGAAATAGCTATGTTAACATTTTATAGCATCCACAAAAGTATATTTCTGAGCATTTGGGGATGTTACAGAAAAAACACTTAGCCACAAGCTGATGGGAGACACAGTGAAAACTCAGACTCTTGATTTTAAAACAACATCACCTTAACCCCAAAGCAAGCAATTCTGGTTTCTTCTTCTTTTTTTGTGGCAGTATTAATTCATTAACACCAACTAGCTTCTGTGCCTCTTTGTGATTGATTACACATAGCCCTGTGCCTTGAAATGCACACGACCTTCACAGTCTTGGAAGGTAAGAGTAGGCAAACTTAAAAGATTGTTGCTAACACCCCCACCCCCAATGGTAGTTCAAAGCCTTCTACCCTGGGATGAAATGGGTCAAAACCATACCCCCATTAACAATCAAATATGATCGAGGAATCTCCAGGGGAACCTTGTTTAACATAATAATTGACTGCTCACTCCACCTGTGGAGCAACATGCAGATAGACGTTCTTCACAGTCTAAAAGCTTGAGTTTATCTTATGGGAAGCACCAGGTCTCATAGACGCCCAAACGATCATTGAAGATGAAATACAGCACCGAGTCTCAAGGTAGTGTTTGTAAGTGAACTTAGGAGTCTCTTGACGGTTTACTATCGGCCCCCTGGCAAAGCGGAAAGCCCCTGGAAGCTTGGGATGATTTTGAGTCTCAAGGAGTTTCTTGAAGCAGCCAGTCCAGCAACCGGGATGGGAGAAACTCCAGAGCTAATGAAACTAAGTATCCAAGAAGAGTTCAGCAGCTCCCCCCAAACACAGGCCAGGGAGGTTCAGTCAGGATGACTGCTCTCTACTTTCTGCAGTTCCCCAGCTTTCTGTGACGGTGTATGTGCATCAATCTTCATGCACCCCCCCCCCCCCCCAGCACAGTCAGTTCCAAAGTCACAGCTTGTGCGCTGACGTGAAAAGCCAAGTCAAAACCCTGTGTTTGGCTCTCCCTCCTAACTTTCTGGCTTGTCCAAGTCTAAATATTGACTTTGCTCCTCCGTTGAGTAGTTTGATACGGGATGGAAACCGCACCGCCAACAGAGGGATCGAATGATATATTTTTACACAGCCTTGCCTTCCTTCCGCTTGTTTTTTTTGGGGGGTGGGGTGGGATGAGGTGGGGTGGGGTGGGTGTGGATCTCTTCTGCACATCTCCCCCATACCTGGCTGTAAGCTTAACCCAGTAAGCTGAAGCCCACGCACAAGTTCGGGTGTGTGCAAGTCCCTCACAGGCAGCGTGTACCGGTTGTCACAGCAACTCACAACCGACTCCCTTACACACAGGGCTTGGGGTGGGGGGAGGGCGAGGGGCGTCGCCGTGCACCTGAACACCCTGCTCCCGGCAGTGCAAGCGCCCAGGGGAACAGAGCACCTCGCTTCTCCGGTCCCGGGTTCCTCGCCACGGTCCTTCGAGGAAAAGGCGCCTTCCCCGGGGGCGCGGCAGCACCCGCCCTGGTGCAGCCGGCCTCCTTAGGTGCCTGTTGTACGTGTTCTCAGCAGCTACAAGTTAGGGGTGCGGCTGGGGCGGGTATCTCTTCAGCTCACGCGCCTGGGAGGGGACTGTCCCCTGCCTCCCATCAGCTCGCTCCCGCAAATGTCGCTGGGACACATGGGCCGGGGTCCCCACCTGCCACCCTCAGGGCGATCGGGAGCTGGGGCTCTGCACTGGGACTCTGCACGACACAGCCACCTACCCTGCAGCCGAGCGAGACTCGGCTCTCTCCGCCGCTCAGGAGCGGCCCCCGCCGCGCGCGCTCGCGGGGACGCGGGGACCCTGCGCGCCGCGCGCCACCCGCCCGGCGTGGCACAAAGGCAGCATGGCACAGCCGCGCCCGGCCGCGTCCGCGTCCTGGCCCAGGCCACGGGGCTCGTCCCCAGGTCGCTGTCGCCTCCAGCCCTGCCCTCCTCCCGCCCCCGTCCCCGGCCAGGCGGGGCACCGGGCGGAACCCTGAGCCCCGGCACGGAGCGAGCAACGCGGTGGCGGCCTCCGATCGCTCCCTCTCTCCACCGTGACGTGAGCAGCCTTGGCGGCTATTTATAACCACACGATTGGATTTCATTCATGAAACCAGGGCCTGTTGTGTCGGAGCTGTGGGACGCGAGGTGGCGAAGGTGCCTCGACTGCACGCACACCGGAGGGCCTGGGCTCCGGGGTGCTTGGTCCGGACCAGCGTGTGCCTGGCACCCACGGGAGCCCGGCCTCAGGCCAAGCTGACGCCAGAGCAGGGCAGGGTGTGTGCGAGCTGTCCCCGAGCCCCCTCCCCGCAGCATCCCACCCACTCCCAAACATCCGCTGGCCCTCAGTCCCGGGCTCAGGAAAAGTAAGTTGGGCCACTAACCGGCTGGGCAGCATAGCTTTCTTCCCCCTAGGAACTGACCGGCCGCAGACTCCGAGGGAGGACATTGGCTTTTGTTTCAAAACCGAGCCCAGCTGCTGACTAAGCGCTGCGCTGGCCCAGCCTCCTCCCCTGGGCGCTGCACGTGCGGGCTGGCTCTCCCCCTCCTGGTCACCTTCCCCACCACCGGGTTTGAGGGGTCTCTGCAGGAAGCGGGGTGGGGTGATGGGGGCGCCCTGCTCTTCCAGACCCCAGAAACAGACGCTTCACAGCTCCTTTTAGAGAGGTTGGGGGTAGATCTGAAACTGACATTGGCCTCTCCTGGGTCGGCAGGAATTCTTGGAAACCAAAGAAAGCCAGAGTGTCCCTTCTCAGGGACATTCTCGACTTTGAAGCCTATTGTGAGTTCTGAGGGCAGAATCATGGCCATTTTTCATGCAGACACATAAGAACTGCATAGGTGCCTAGGGATGCCAGGCATCATGTCAAGCTCTAAGGAGGTGACCGTGGACACAACTCATTTGGCTCCTGCCCGCAGGGAACTTTCAGTCTGCCTTCTAAACTGCCTGTTGGGCTCAACTGTGTAATCCGCTCACTCCAGTCCGGCAAAAAGACAGCTGGGGGATTAGGGTGTGAATGCCTTCAGCTAGGGATGTGTTACCGTTTATAAACCCTTGTAAAGGCTGAGCACCAAGGCGGACACAAAGATGGCCACGCTTCATCCTTGGCCTCTGCCAAGATTTCAGGAGTGGGGGCAGGAGGAGTTATATTTTAATGTAAGGGCTGTTTCTTTGTGTTATTCTCCAAGTCCCCCCTAAAGAAAGAAGAGTAAACAAATCTCTCTCTCAGTACCACCCTCTCCTTTCAGAAAACCACCTTTGATTTTCTTAGATGGATTTCTCTTCCCACAATTTTTGAATTAATTTCAGTCCTTTTGGTAATTCCCTGCCCCTCCCTTAGATCCAGGGTCTCCTGTAACCTGATCTCAAAATTGCTGTGCTTGTCAAGGCTGCCCTTGAACTCATGACCCTTCTGCCTCCACCTCTCAGGTACCATGACCAGCATACTGGGTAAATAAAAAGGTTTTTTACAAGAAAATGTAGTGCGGCAACCTGTGCAGTCTAAAATCCTTAATTCACGGTTGCTGGAAAAGAGGCCATCAAGGCCATAACCTTTTGAAACTGTCTGGTATATGACAAGTCTAGGGTATATCCATATGGGTCTGTGGTCATTTGCTTGGCAAGGACCAGACTCCCCGCAGTTTGTTTTTAATAGTCATTTTCTTCATGAATGTATTTCTGTGAGAAAGTTAATTGACCCCGATGCTGTTAGCAAGCAATTCTACTTCATGTCAAATCACTTCCTTTCAAGCCACCCTGGGCACTGAGCAATAGGACAGTAACTAAGAAATGGGAAGCAATATGTATTGTGGCCCCAAAATGCAGCAGGGGAATAGTTCAAAACACATTTTTTTTTCCCTCATTGGATCATCACAACAGAGGAGGCCATGTACTGTTACCATCAGACCCATTTTACAGATGGGGTAACAGAGACAAAGAAAATTAATTTTTTTTGTGTGTGTTGTTAGTTGCTGACACTTGTGCCTGGGTCATCCAGGGATGGTCTTATCACCGGCTTTCTTTGTAACATCCGGTCCTCTTCAGTGTCTTTCACTTCCTCAGTCATACATTAAAAAGATGAGCATGGTGAGATGGCACAGTAAAGTGCTTGTCACACAAGGATGAGAACCTGAGTTTGATCTTTCACAGCACTGCAAAAAGCCTGGTATAACGGGCATGGCCATGTGATTCCTTATCTGGTGAGGATGCCCGGGGCTGATTGGCTCAACAGCCTAGCTGATTCAGCAGCCTCTAGTCCCAATGAGAGACCCTGTCTCAAAGGTGGGGGTGTGCTCCTATGGAACAACCCCAAGGTTGACCTCTGGAATCCACAAGTAAGAGCACAGATGTGTACCACGTATTATACCATACACATGAGCATGTGTGTGTGTGTGTGCGTGCACACTGACACACCTGCACATGTGCACCAACAATGAAATGGATAAGTGACAATGCTTTTCTGAAGCATCAAGCAGATGCCAAGAGTAGGAACACATTCAGCACTGTGTATGCCCTTGGGACTCTTCTTCCTGCCCGTCTCCCGATCTCCCAAATGACCATCCCTGTGAAGTGGGTAAGGAACAGCCACTAGCTGTCTTGGAATGGGCGTCACGGGATACCCGAACCTGAGGGGAAATGATTGGAAGAAATTCCAGGAAAACAAATTGTTATTAACTGTGACTTCAGAGACAGCAGAGGAAAAATGGTTGGACATTTTTTTTTTCCCATGCAATGATGGGAATCTCAAAAAGACACTGCCATCTACACCCTGGGCTGCACAGCCCCAAACTGCACACACATGACTTCTGATTCATGAAGGTGGAGGACTGGGCTGCATGCGCTGTAACTACCAACAGGAAAGAGCAAAGAGGAACAATGGGACAACACGCAGCGTCTTGCAGGACCTTGTCTGTGCTCCAGCCCACAGACGAACCAGCCTTTCCGGTCAAGAACTACTTACTGTTGGCAAACATGATCAACACTGTTCACCCCACCTATCAAGAATTGGAGCCTCAGTGGAAATTAGCCAACATTTTTCTCTCCACATACCTGTTTTAGTGCCCAAAAGTGATGTTAGAGTTTTTATGGTATTTTACCAGTGGCATTGACTTCCCTGAAAAAAAAAAATCCTCAGCAAAAATAACAAAAAACAAAAACCAATGACAAAAAACTGAAAATAAAAAATGAAACCAAACCCAAGAAACAAAATAAAACATTCCCCCCAATGGAAACACACAAACAACCAAAAACATCCTAAGTCAGCCATCTTACATGTGTGTGCTTATGCACACATACACACAATAATGATAAAATTTTAAACACTGCAATTTACATATATAAGTAGTTACCAGTAAAACTACTTGCTACTGACCCTTTGGCATTCAAACCATGATGAGACATATTATTTGGAATATCAATGTATATGATTTTCAGATTGAATTTTTGCACTGCACATACTGCCCTTGCGGTCCCTCCAGGGTGTCATCTGCATCAATAGTTCATTTCTTTTCATTTCTGACTAAAGATCTGTTATATGGACACACCAGGGTGTGTTCATTAACCCATGGAATAGCATTCAAGTTCTTCCAATATTTTGCTCCAGTGCAAAAACACCTCCATAAACATTTGTACACAAGTTTTTTGTGTGGATTGTCTTTTCTTTGGGATGAATGCTTAAGAATGTCAATCCTGAATCAAATTCTAAATTCTAAGCTCTCGGGTTTTATTTTCAGAAGGACTGTATGTTTTACATTTCGACCATTAGTATCATTACTTTTTTTTTTTTTTTTTTTTTACAAAATTACTGCTCAGTAGTAGAGAACCAACTCATTGTGGTTTCTATCTGCATTTCTGGAATGATTAACACTGTCAAACATCTCTTCCTGGGCTAACTGACCACACCTATCTCTTTATTGCTGAAAGGGATGTTTATGTCTTTGGTTATTTTATAGGTGGATTGCTTTCTTTTTTTGAATATTCTTAAATTTTAAAAAAAATATTTATTTTTATGTTTAGGTATGTGTACTTAGGTAATTCTGCCTAGGAGTATGCACACATTAGTGCAGGTGCCTGCAGTAACCAGAAGAGGGAGTCAGATCCCTGGAGGTGGAGTTTAAAGGTGGTTGAGAGCTGCCCAGCAGTGGGTTCTGAGATCTGAACTCCAGTCCTCTGCAAGAGCTGCAAGACTCAAAGCTGCTCAGCCAACCCTTCAGCTCTTCATTGTTGAATTAAATAAAAAATATTACGGGGTCATAAATTTCAAATTGCAAATTAAATATGCACCACTACCCCCACCCACCCGGAAAACTCTGTCAATCAATTCAATTACAAGTGCTCTGGGCTTCTATTGCCCAAGCCTTTTCTCAGTATATTCGTGGGTATGGGAAGTTACTTACATAAAATTCCCATGGAGAGGATTTTCTTAGTCTTGTGGTGTTAAGTCCTCATTTTAGCGGTCTGTAACCGACAGCCCGAGGAGCCAACGCCCCTCCCTTCTGCGCAGGCGCAAATGTCTCCTCTAGCGATCAATGCAATAGCTTGTAGGTGGCTTGGACCACCCGGGCCAGCAAGCTTCCACCGCCCACCCATTGGTTTGGAATGCCAGACCTGGCTGGAGGTATGAAAGGCTACCTGGACAATGAGTGGCAGCTGCTAAGGAGTCATTTCAGGTAAGTGTTCAGATAAGTCAGGGGGTGAAGATGCGGGAGAGAGTAAGCTAGCTGGCCAATCTGCCTACTTTAAAGAACAGCTGCATTTGGTCAAAAGGTTTATTGAAAAACAGCTGTTGGTGGAGATTGCTGGGTTGACACAGCTGCTGTTGCAATGGCCAAGAACTTTGTGGCATCTAAGAGATGAAGCGGCTGGTGGCACATGGACAGGCTGCCTCCACTGACTGGCTGGCTCTAAAGAGCTGCCCCAGGCTCCAGAGGCAGGGTAAGACAGGGTGCTGGAGGTAATAAGCCTTTATAAGCAGCTTTGTCTAAACTACGCTGAATGCCTGGCTTCCAGAAGGCATACAGTTGGTCCCAACTGCTCCATCCACAGGCCTGTTTTCTGGTTAGTGACAAGGGGCAGAGCTAAGTGTCTGTGTGCTTCCACAATGCTGTGTGCTGATGGCCAAAAGAGAAAATGACTTCCCACTACCCGGTTTCTTCAGATATCCTTTCATACAGTATCCATATGTTGGAGCAACATGTCTACGAGTTGCTCTAGCCAGACCAGCTAGGACAGGTATTTCTCAGTCTTGGGGCCATTTTCCCAACTTCGGTCGGGCTGATACAGCTGCCATATGAAACAATCCTTTCTGTCCCCAGCACCATGGGAAGGTTTTGTATGAAGCTACATTTGCTTGAGTAAGAAGAAAAGCCCTTGGCTCTGAGCGACCCAGCTGTGTGGAGGGTGGGCTATTGTCAAACTAAATTGCCTAAAGCTTTTTTTTTTTTTTTTCAAGTTAACCCTGCCATGTGCCCTGGAGGACACCAGAGCTCCGCCAGTTTGTGGGAGACACCATCCACTACCCTGATTTCCTGAAAGCTGCAGGTGGACAGCATCAGCAAGTCCTGCAGAGCCGTGTGCATTCTGTCCATCCTAAGGTGGTTGTGTGGACAAACTTGTATTTTAAAGACTAATTGTAGAAAAAGACATAGACTCAGGCTAAGCTAGTGGATCTAACCTAGGGATCTGGGTGGTTACCCACTTAAAGGTCAATGTATTAAAGATTCTATACTTTTTATTGTGTTTTTTTTTTCAGGCTAAAATTCGCAGCACAATTTCTATTTTTCCACATATCAGTGAATGAAACCAGACAAGATTGAGTCTGCAAACACACCACAGTATGCATGGAGGTTGGCATAATATTCTTTCTCTAAGCATTGTTTTTAGGTTTCCTGTTGGTGTTGGATGAGTTTGTTAAAAATGTGATTTTGCAAGCCCAGAAGTCTGAACTACATTCTTCTTCTAGTCAAAAGTCTCTTGTGCCAAGATAGCTCTTACTGACTTAGCTCCACATGCTCGAGAGAGAGAAAGGCAGGGGCCAGCTGCCCTTTGCTCCATTATGGGAGTAGAGACTGGAAAAGATCCGAGTCCAGTGTGTACTGTCAGCTTTTCAAAGTTAACAATACTGTTCTGTCTTGGAAAAAAAATGTTCTGCGTCTGAAAAGGACATTTAAACTGACATAGTCTCTATCAATATTACAAAATATGTTAGAGTTATTCTTCAGTTATACCCCATTAAAAATAAATAACACGTGTCATGGCATGTTTAAAGCTATCTTGCCTGACTGTTTATACATAATATCTGTTTATCGTCATCAAATACGCACCACTCCTCAAAACCCACATCACAGCCACCACTGCCACCACTGCCTCTGTAGCCACTGCAGCCAAACCTCCACCACCACCACCAACCAAAACAACCAAAACATACATTAAAGGGAACAAGGACTAGAAGAGAAAAAAGAAAAAGACAGAAAGCAACTGCATTTTGGCCATTCATTAAATAGTCATGTGATTTTAAACAGTGTGTGTGTGTGTGTGTGTGTGTGTGTGTGTGTTACAACTGCTTGTAACTCTAGCTCCACAAGTCTTGGTCTGTTAGTGCCTTCCAGCTGCTGTGTGTTTCTCCACTCATAGAAATGAGCTGTTCTCAAGCAGAAACCAGAAAAATAAATACACCGTACATACATGTGCACAAAACACTCACTTCAGAAAAAAAAAAAAAAAAAAGATTCCACCCACAGCCTGTATTGTATCACACTTGCTTGCTCACTCAGCATCTTTAATGTACATGTCATTTGATCTTCTGGAAGACCTTGAAATACATTATCTCCAACACAAGAGACAGAGAAGTGAGGCTTTCCGGGGACCAAGCAACTTGCTTCTGTGAGAGGTGAGTCATACCGTCTACCCCCAAATTCCATGCCTGCTCTGAGGCCATGTGCAAGCAAATATTTTTAAGTACTTGGATATATATCACACTGAGTTCTAAATAGATTCTTCTTAAAATGAATACACAAAGAAACACCAGTGCCCTTGAAGGACACCTAACATGGCTAGGGAAGGACTAAGCCATGAGGCTTGTCTTCAATTGGTGCCAGGCCTTTCAAACACGCTCCTAGTGCAAGTGTGTGGATGCCCGGCTTCCTCCCTGGGACTTGTGAACATCAGTTTGGACAGACAACACCAGGGTCTCTCCTTAGCTCTGAGAAGATTTATGTTGAATGTCTCACAGGCCGTTTGTCACTTGGTAAGTTCCCCTTCGTGGGCAAGCTGTTAATGGCATTTCTGTGAGTGACATAATCAGTTAAGCATGTGGGGATCAACTTGGTGTTCCTTCTCTTGTACATATAAGCCAAGGAGGCCAGGGGCCAGGGCATTTCTGTCACAGGATCAGTCTTAAAGAGTGTAGGGTTTTGAGAAGAGGCATGGAAGTTTCCTTCCAGTTTTCATCTCTGCCCAGACTAATTCAAACAGCACCATGGGTGGGAAAGCCAATTCCTTCCTTCCTTCCTTCCTTCCTTCCTTCCTTCCTTCCTTCCTTCCTTCCTCCCTCCCTCTCTCTTTTTTCTTTCTTTCTTCATCTTTCCTTCTTTCTTTCTCTTTCTCTCTCTCTTTCTTTCTTTCATCTATAAATCATCTATCCTTCTATCCAGCTTTCTCTCTCTCTCTCTCTCTCTCTCTCTCTCTCTCTCTCTCTCTCTGTGTGTGTGTGTGTGTGTGTGTGTGTGTGTGTGTGTGTGTGTGTGTTTCTATGCCCTTGTGTACATATGCATGCAAAAGTGTGTATGTGGGTGTACATGCCTGTGGAGGCCAGAGGTCACCCTCAGGGGTTTTCTCCAGAAGCCATGTACTTTGTTTCTATTCTCATTAAGACCTAGGGCTCATCCATTAGAATTGTTTTTTTTCCTTTGGTTTTTCGAGACAGGGTTTCTCTGTGTAGCTTTGGAGCTTATCCTGGCACTCGTTCTGGAGACCAGGCTGGCCTCGAACTCACAGAGATCTATCTGTCTCTGCCTCCCAAGTGCTGGGATTAAAGGTGTGCGGCACTAACGCCCGGCTCGTTAGAATTAGGCTAGACAGGTTGGTCAGTGAGCCCTGGAGATCTGTCCTATTTCTGCTCCCCAGAGCCAGGATTGCAAACACCAGACACCATACTCTGCTTTTTACATCAGTCATGCATGTTGAATTTTGGGTCCTCATGCTTGCAAGCCCCTTACTGAGCTGTCTCCCAGGATGCCATAGTTTAAACACAGCTTGAGCATTTATAATCTGAAAATATAAAATTCTCCAAATTCCAACCACTTTTGAGTGCTGCCATGATATCACAGTGGATATCACTGTGGTGATATCCAGGAGGTGGTGGCACACACCTTTAATCCCAGCACCCGGGAGGCAGATGCAGGCAAAGAGTTCCAGGACAGTCTCCAAACCTATAGAGAAACCCTGTCTCGAAAAACTAAAAAGCAAAAACAAACAAACAAAAAAACAACTGTTTTGGGCACAAAACCCAATGGAAATATATAACAACTTCCAGTTATGGGTATAAGGTTTATGAAATACAAATGCATTTCTGGTTGAGAGTTGTTTCTATACCCAAGATAGCTTATTATGTCAGTGTAATAAATTCCACACACCAACAAAATCCAAAAATCTGAGAGGTTTCTGATCCCAAGCATTTTAAATGTCATGATAAATGATGACTTTTTAAAAACAGGATTCCTTAGTTATATTTTCCTCTAATCATATACACAGGCCATCTATTTAAACAAGCTGAAGGTGTAAAGGGAGAGTGTCCATTTGTCCTGCTGTAATCATTGCCAACATACATTACCCATAAAGGGGCACTTTGAGATCTAAAAACACATTTCACACAGATTAACATGCCACTAGCATGCATGATTTTGTAATCTGAAATACTAGCTAACATTTAGTAAGCACCTACTATGCGTTAGGTGTGGGACCCAAGACTTTGACAGCCATGAACTCCTCATAGTGACGTTATGGGAAAGTAGCATTAAAATCCCTATTTTCTAGATGAGCAAGCTTAGATTCAGAAAGGCAAAGCCACTTGCCAGAAGTCTACAGTGCATCATCATAGTTTATATTTGAAGCCAGAGAGAGTCAAAGGGCTCTGGTATTTACTAGGTAAGACCTCGAAAGTTCCTCATGGTCTTTGACAAGTGGCCGACACCTATTGGTCAGGTATCCCTGAAAGATATTCGCTCCCTGCCGGCAAAACAAAGAAGACACTTTGCATTGAGTTCATTCCTTGCTATTTCCTGAAGATTTCAAGTCATCACTCCACTTCCTAGTGAAACAAGAGGAGGCTGTGGGGTTTTGCTTCATGCCAGCAATACCAGATTGATACAAAGGGAAAGCCATGGAGTTGAAACAGCCTGCTTTGCCAGATGGACTGGCTCTGAAGTACAATTTATCTACAATGGGCATTATGGGTGAGGTAGGGAATTTTGCTTCCAGAGATTATGTCAGTTATTTTTAATTATTCAAATAAAGAATACTTCTTGATGTTTAAATATCCATATCTGTCTGGTGGGAGAGCCAGCTATACAAATGTGTGCTGACCATTGGCTTAAAGGTGACATTTCTCCCCATTCTGTGCCAATACAATGTCCTTGCTGAAGACACCAAGTCTTACATTTTTCCTCTGAGTTTCTTGGCATTGGAGTAGCTAAAGATATTTGTATAGATGAGACACTCACAGGAAACCAAAGTCAGTGTTCAACTTACTTTTGTTTTGGGAGTGGTTTTCAATTATTGAATCAAAAAAGCCTTCTATTGCTCATAATTTAACACACTCACTCACACACACACACACACACACACACACACACACACACACACACACAGAGTAATTCTGAAGACTCTTGCTTTGAGAGAAAGGGACCTATACTACTGTTGTTCTTTTTTCTTTTTCTGTTTTCTGTTTTATTTTGTTTTCAAGACAAGGTTTCTCTTTGTAGCCCTGGCCATCTTGGAACTTGCTCTGTAGACCAGGATGGCCTTGAACTCACAGAAATCCACCTGCTTCTACCTCCCTGAGTGCAGGGATTAAAGGTGTTTGCCATCACCGCCAGGCCACTGTTCTTCTTATACGTGTTGTTTGTGCTGTGTGATTACTTCTGGGTTGTATGTAATGACTTGGCTGTGCATTCTCAGGAGACAGTTGAGGTGGCCACTGTCCTGAATAAGAACTTACAAAAAGACAGACACAGGTAGATGAAATACACTCTGGAATTCTCTTTAAATGTGCACTCATTGTCTGCATCAATGCGGGACTGAGGGGTCTGATAGACGGAAGGCTTTGCTAAGAGAAACATTGTTTCCTTCAGTTTGGTATGCTTTGTCTTGTTCCCTTTTATTGTTGTTGTTTTGAAACACTAGTCTTTTAGTCCTGTGGAATCTAGCGAAGAACAGAGACAGGGTGTGGTGGGGCCTGACCATTGGCTTGTGCACAATTGACCACACTCAGCTAATTGTTTGGGGTCCCGTGGGAGAGCTCTCTTGAACACACTGAGTCATTTGCCAGGACACAGTTAACTCACCAAACAAAAATCACTCAGACTGCTGAAAAGAGTTTATGGCTGACAAGCACTCCAGAGCATACCACTCTCCTTCTAAAATAATTCTAGAAAGATGGAAGAGAGAGTGGATGGACGCACTTCACACTCATCATGTAAAACATGAAATATGTGTCCAACAAGTGAAGTCTTCTCGATACTCATCACTAAGCTAAGATAAAAGTTTCATTAATGACTTTTAAGTGGCTCATTTGATTTGAGTTTAAGGTCTCCAAATAAAACAGAGGACACTCAATTGTTTTCAAGTATTCTTTTTTTTTTAAAGATTTATTTATTTATTATGTATACAACATTCTCCTTCCATGTATATCTGCACACCAGAAGAGGGCACCAGCTCTCATAAGGGATGGTTGTGAACCACCATCTGGTTGCTGGGAATTGAACTCAGGACCTCTGGAAGAGCAGTCAGTGCTCTTAACCTCTGAGCCACCTCTCCAGCCCTATTTTCAAGTATTCTATGTAGCATTCAGCAATGGAGTAAGGGTTATTTACTGCTGATGTCAGTGGTGTTCTCTTTTACTTCTGAATCTTGCATCTTTTGAATGGGAAGGGTTAGTAGAGAGAGAACAACCAGATGGAAGGAAAAGCAGATAAAATCCCATTTTTGAATTATCCAAATAATTTAGCAGTGAACAGCAGGCAAGATAGCCTAGTCAAGTAGCAATGCCCAAAGATTGTTAGACCGACTGAGTGAGTGACTGTCAACTCGCAACAGGCACTAAACCTTTTGCTTCTGAGTGCCCAGCCAGCTCAGGGGGCACTACTTCTTATTTGATCTTTTCCTTCATGGCAAGACTTCTTAAGGGGCATTTACCTATGAAAGTACAAATCATGCATTTATCCTAGGGCAATAGCGTGTGTTGAGCTGCCCATACATATCCACAGGGTGATCTCTGTGGTTAAAATATCTACCATTGGTCTAGAATGTTCAGCCAAGCATACCATGAATACCAGAGTAAATCACATAAGATTGACTCAACATGGGCCAATCGTGTGACACATGTGGCAAATTGGCTCCTTCTGATTGGAAAGATGTATGGGTCACTGTGGTCAATTATTCAAGGAGTAGCTGTCCCAGGTTACTCCATTCTGCAGATAATTGCCAGCTCTCCTTACATACCAAAAATACTTCTACATGTGGCTATGTGCCTACCGAGGCCAGAGGTTGACATACCTTCCTCAGTTATTCTCTATTTACCTTATTTTTTTTTTTTGAGGCAGGTCTCCCTCTGAGCCCAGAACTCATTGATGAGGTTACACTGGCTGATCAGCAAGTGCCGATGGTCCTCCTGTCTTCACCCTCCCCCAGCACCGACCTGCTATCGTGCACAGCTTTTACATAATGTTGAGGACCTCAATTCATGTCTTCAGGGTTACATGTTAAGAACATTATCTATGGAGACATCTCCCCAGTCCCTTTCTGCAAGGTTTGTTTTGAAAATTGTACTTAAATTCAAGAGTACTTAACTACAATGAACACACACACACACACACACACACACACACACACACACACACACACAATATAACATGATACCCAGGATCAATAACTCAAGATTAAGACTCAAATCACTCTTGATAAAATCTGACCAGCTTATCACAGACCCAAACTCACAAATCCTAAACAAAATGTTAACAGACGAAATGTACAATCTACGCAAGAGTATATCCAGAGAAAGGGATTACTAAACAATTCAAGACTGCATCAACATTCAAATAATGGTAATTCGGGCTGCCCAGTGGGTAAATGTTCTTGTTATGCAACCTGATGATGTAAGTGCAATTCATGGAATTCAGTGGAAGAAAAATACAAGTCCTGAAGGTGTCACAGACACACACACATTTCTGTCTCTCTCCTTCCCTCCCTCCCTACACACTCCTTCTCTCTCCACCCCCTTATGCACACACACACACACACACACACACACACACACACACACACACACACACACGTTCTCACACACACAATTATTAAAAATAAATACCAAACTTACAAACCCAATAATGTGTGTGCTTACTTCAGCAGGACATATTTATGGTTGGGAGGCTGTGAGATCAGCATGACTCCTGCTCAAACAAAACCAATAAGGTAAAATCACTGCCTTAGCAGAAGAGAAATCCACGGGGCCATCCCAGGATATCTTCACCACCAGCTGATGAAACTCATCACCCATCCACCTGCTTCCCACGATGGTTTAAAGCAGGGGGAAGGCACCTACGACACAGGCACAGCTCTTACTTTCAGATTGGGCACTTACAGCTTGTGTCAGGGTCTCACACATCTAAGACTAAACTTGAGCTGTCTGTGTAGCCGAAGATGGCCTTGAACTTCTGATCCTCCTGCAACCAGCCCCTGAGTGCTGGATAGTATAGTAGTTTCTGGGGAATTTTTTTTTTTCAAGAGATGCAGAAGGCAAAATCCACAGGATCTATAACTACCACTAGAGGACCAGTGCCAGATGGTGGTTGCCAAGTAAGCAATGTTCACTCCAGATCACTTCAAAAGCTATGCCAGTGAGTGAGGGCAGTGAGATGATTAAAATGTGCCTTCTGATCAAACTCGTCACAGGTAGCTGGACAAAGGGATGCTGCTGATATGTCTGTCTCTCAGCCTGGGTTCTAAATGCTGAAACAAAATGGGAACAAAGGCTGAATAGCTCAGCCCTAAAGGGTGTCTCACAGCACTTAGCAGGGGGATGTGTCACACTCAGGTGCTGATATTGTCCCTACCACTTTGCAGTCATGCACTTTGGAGAGATATTCTACCTGTCTGGGCTGATTTTGATATCTATCAAATAAATGGATTAAAATAGCTATTGCTATATATTTAAATATATGCACCCAGCAGCCATTCATCCATCAGCCATTACCCACCATCCATCCATCCATCCATCCATTATCCATCTATCCTTCTATCCATCCATCTATTATCCATTGATCCATCCATCCATTGATTCATCCATCCATCCATCATTCATTCATCCACTGGTTTTATAAAATGGTACAACTTTACCACCCTAAAATCTCCCTCTTCCTTCAACTTTGTATACAATTCTGGCCTCAAGGTCTTTATGTAATTGAGGATGACCTTGAATTCTGATCCTTTTACCTCCCATAGGATTAGGAACAAATCAGTATTGGAATCCAGTCTTGGCTCTATCCTCTGTCATTAATATTCTGTGCCTTGGTTTGCACAGTTGTGTCATGGAAAGAAACTTCAGAGTGTTTCTTGGATGATTAAACACATTTCTACACGTAAAACATTTAACATATTCCCTGCACATATTGAACACTCATTATAGGTAGATGTGTTAATGTTCTCAAAAACTAGCTATTAGGCTCCAAAATGCTGCGATGATAAAACAGAGACTAGAAAAAAACAATTTGTTCTGATGGGGGATTGGTAGGTGGGAACGGTGTGGAACGTTTTAAAATTCTTCATCTCCCAGAACCCTCACAGGTGGCACTGCAAGAAGCCTGCTAACTTTAGCAGGAAGAAAATCAGAAGGGCAGACATTCTTGTGAGATTTCATCTTGGTAATATACCCATGATTTCATTCCCACGTGTAAAGGGATATGATGGCATTGCTTAAGTGTCAGAAGTAGCAAGTGAGAAATTGAATTAAATGATGCTTCCATGGGTTTTCTGTAGAATGCAGCTGATGTGGCAACTAGAAACCCCTATTGATCGTGCCAGGAATTCAATCAAATGGGATGTTTACACGAGTCACAGCACACGAATCTGACTCTTGTAGTCAGATGTGATTTTTGCCAGTTGTAAATCAGCATCTCACAGGGACAAAACTGAATGAATGGGATTCCTCTCAAAAGCTGTGTTCACGGCCTCCACTTGAGAGTTTGGACTATGTAGCTGGACTGAGAGAAGCTGGATGTAGTGGCACATGTCTTTAATCCCAGGGAGGCAGAGGCAAGCAGATCTTTGTGAATTTGAGGCCAGCCTGCCCTATGTAGTGAGTTCTGGGACAGCCAGAACTACAGAGAGACACTGTCTCAACAAGCAAACAAGCAAACAAAATGCTTAGACTAGGGTTTGAATTCCGTTGCTCTTGGACCATAGTCTCACTGTGCACCTCAAGTTTTCTTATGTCTATGAAACCACAGTTTAAGTCATAATTTGTGTTACAGTTGACTGGTGTATTCTGTAGCCTTTGCCTGTCATTCCCTTTGATGCCAGTGGGTGGTATCCCTTGGCTGCTGCTCCGTTGGTTTCTGCCCTTAGTATCTGTTTCTCCACCACCATTCTGGCCAGTAAGGAAGGTAGCCACTGGCAAACTCAACCTGTATATAGCTCTTCCTTAACTCCATAATGACTTGGGTTTGGGAGGTGAGTAGGGTCGCCCCCACCAACTGTCAAGTCTTCTGAACCCTCTGTACTTTACCCAACCTCTCTTTGGTCCCCAAACTAAAGAAAGCAGGTATCAGGCTGTCATTTTCCAAGGGGTCTGGGCTTTCTGGGGTCACTGCAGTTGGTTCAGTAGGATCGAGATATGGAGCATATGCCAATGACTTTCAGAATACAGAGGCTTCCACTTCAGCAGAAACAGGTGAGAAACTTTGTATTCGATGAAATGGCAATCCGAGACAGTAGCCATCACAAAAATGCTCACCAGGCCTTAAAAAGAGGCCAGTCAGAGGAGGAACACCCAGAGAATAATGGTGGTATTAGAAAGGAAGGGTTTTCTGGGGCTCTGTGTCTGCAGGTCCTATACAGAAAAAAATTGTAAACCTGTAACCCCTTCCAAACTTTGTAAAATGACATCACTACATTGTTTTCTAATATTTAACGGTTTTCCCAGACAGACACTAATAGAAATAAACACATCACTGACAACTTGATTGGAGGAGGCAGATTGGCGCCAAAGATTTTGGTTCTGGCCTGTGTTTTGGGCCACTGCTGCCCTCTAGGGGACACGTGAGAAATGAGTCACGTTTCTAGAAAATCGTTTCATACGTTCAGCTTTTATGAAGGAAGACAACTAAAAACTAATCAAAATAGGCTCATGGATATCTATCCGAACAACACACAGTAAAATCCCTTGGGCCACATTCTTTTCCAGGGCCATCTAACTTGGACTCACTCTTTCAGATGAAGTGTTCTTTGTCTCGCCAGGCCTGACTCTCCTGCAGCCCTTTGAGCCTGTTATTTCTTGTCCTGCTAGGGAACAGCTGTGTAGTATGACTAATGCATTAGTCATTGTTTATACTTTCAGCTCTTAGCTTCCAGGACTCCAGAAACCAGAAACTCCGGCTCCTTCCCTCTTTATGAAGTCAGCTCGTTCAGAGGAAAATATGCAAACATTTCCCCAGTTGCCAAATTGATACTTATTTCTGGGCAAGAAGCTTTACTAATTTCATGCATAGGGAAAACATCAACTCATGATTTTTTTTCACAGCCTATTGAAATTTTAACTTTCTTTGTGAAACACTTGGAAAACTAGGGATACTATGGGCTCCTTCCCTCCTAAACCTTTTTGTTATATCAACCTATATCTACATATAGTGCAATCTATATCTCTTTTTATGTATTTGTGTGTATGAGTGTCTGGTCTATATGTGTGTCTTCACCACTTCCAAGTCTAGTGCTCTCAGAGAACAGAAGAGGACATTGGATCCCCAGGAACTGGAGTCATAGATGTTTGTAACCCCACTATGTGGTTGCTGGAAACAGAACTCAAATCTTCTGGAAGAGCAACAGGTTCTCTTAATGGCTAAGCTTTTTCTCCAGCCCCTTCCCCCATACATCTTAGTGGAGGGTTTAAATGGCTTACAAAACGAAGCTTTCTTGTTTCGTTTGGGGTATAATTTCAACTTCAGGAAAGCAAGCTACTTACAGAACATCTAATAGTCCGTCCATTTAGCATTTGTTGAGCTTGTTGTTGCTCAATGGACACTATGCTAAGGGTGTAGGGTATACAGGGAAATCTGAGCATACAGGAGAAAGAAGATGCCATTTATGAAGTTTGGATCTTTGTTTTTTAAGTCGATGTGAAAGTGGGAAATGTAATAAACAGAAATCACAGTTTTTGTGAACCTTGGTGTTTTTCTGGGATAGCAACATGCAACATTGCATTCTTTTACAATGGCAGACAGTGACAGTGAGGAACCCAATCGGCTATGAGGTCATGGAGGTCAAGCACCATGTTGTGCAGTATTGGGTTGTGAAGCTGTGAGATTCACGTGTATTTGTGTGTGTGTGTGTGTGTGTGTGTGTGTGTGTGTGTGTGTGTGTGTGTGTATGTGTACCCACATGCATGTGTGTGCCAGTGGAAGACAGGGTTCAACACATATTGTCTTCCACCATCTGTCTCCATCTTATTTTTTGAGAAAGAGTGTCTCACTGAACATGGACTTCATTGATTGAGCTAGGCTGTCTGGTCATGAAGCCCTAGGGTTCTACTGGTCCACAGCTCCACAGCTCCACAGCTCTGGGATTACCAGCACTGCTGTCAAACCAGGATTTTATGTAGGTGTCAGGGGTTAAACTCAGGTCTCCACACTAGTGCAGCAAGTATTTTACTGACTGAGCCATATCCCCAGTCTTAAACACATTTTGACCTATGATATTTTCAACTTAAGCCAACGGCATCACATTTTACTCCTGTACAACATTTAATGGGATCAAATAAGCATTGTTGAAACAATTGGTTTTTATGTATATAATTTACTAGACTTCAAGTATCTTGAGAATAGGAAATAGAACTGCTCCTTTTTGCATTGCTAAGACCCAGAGTGATTTATTTTTCTCTACCTATTAATAGTCCTTTAGGTGGGAATTATTATCTCAGGTTTATAGATACACAACATGGCTGTCATAGTTAGGGTTGTTATTGCTATGATAAACACTTGGGAAGGAAAGGGCTTATTTGGCTTACATTTCCCCATCACCGTTCATCATCAGAGGAAGTCAGGACATAAACAGGGCAGGAACCTGGAGGTGGGAGCTGATGCAGAGGCCATGGAGGGGGTTACTGCTTACTGGCTTGCTCCTGCAGAACAGCTCATTGAGCTCTCTGCACACAGTGGCTTTTCTGGCTCAAAGTTCCAAAGTTCTTTCACAGTCCTCTCCAAAACAACATAGTCAGGTCTAGTCACAGCAATTCCCCACTATCCTGGTCCTAACTTGTCTCAATTAGGGTTTCTATTGCTGTGATGAAATACCATGACCAAAGATACTTGGGAAGGAAAGGGTTTATTCAGTTTATACTTCCACATCACAGTTCATCATCGAAGGAATTCAGAGCAGAAACTCAAACAGGGCAGGGACCTGGAGGCAGGAGCTGTTGCAGAGGCTATGGAGGAGTGAGACTTACTGGCTTGCTCTCCAGGGCTTTCTCAGTCTGCTTTCTTCTAGAACCCAGGACCACAGGCTGGGGATGACACCACTCACAATGGGCTGGACCTTCCCCATCAATCACTAATTAACAAAATGTCCTTCAGGCTTACCAGCCTGATCTTCTGGAGGCATTTTCTCAATTGAGGCTCCCTCTCCTCAGATGACTCTAGCGTGTGTCTAGTTGACATTAAAACTAGCCAATACAATGACCCATCATGGTTTATTTTTATTTTATTTATATATGTAACTATTTTGCCTGCATACATTTCTGTGCATCACATACATGCTTGGTGATGACAGAGACCAGAAAATGCATCTGTTCCCTTTGAATTGAGTTATAGATGGTTGTGAGTCACTGTGTTGGTGCTGGGAACTCAGCCTGGGTCCTTTGGAAGAACAACAAGTGCTTTTAATCACTGAGTCATTATTGTTCTACCCTTAGATGATTCAGCAGTTTATAAGCCAGAATGTGGCAGACTGGAAAACAATAGTATCTATCTATATTGTATTCTTTTATCTATGTTACATTCCTTCCAGTTCATGTACCTAGAATAATGACTGACACATTATTGGTGGTCAACAAGTAGGTGCAACATTATTAATTCTTCTTGAGTGGTGTATCCTTTGCTTTCATTTTAGTGTCTCGACTGCTTGAGACAGCGTTTGGCTCAAAATAGGTTTTCTTTTTTAAAATAAAAAAAATGTATATGTATATGTATGTGTGTGACCCTGTGTGAGTTTGTGCATACCACATGTAGGCAGAAGCCAGATGAGGAGGGTGTTGGATTTCCTGCAGCTGGAGTTAAAGGCAGTGCTGAGCTACCTGACATGGGTGCTGGGAACCAAACCCAGGTTCTCTGCAAGGGCAGCAAATGCCCTTAACTGCTAAACTCCTCTCAGCCCTGACAAAGTGATTTTCTACTAAGATGTTGGGGATGGAACCAAGGGCAGCATGTATGGCATGGTGTATCCTCTCCCAGGGAGCCCCACCCCAGCGCCCCACGCCTCACAGTATGCTACAGTGGAGCAATGGAGTCACAGGACAAGAATTTAATGAGAAAGCCTCTAGACATTGATTCTGCAAACTGGTTTTCAGCTAAACTCAGGATTTCTGAGTGCCCATCGACTTGCCATTGGCAATTTCTTCCTCCCAAAAGCGTGAGCAAATAAAAAAGAGGGATTGATATTTTAAAAAGAAAATCAAATTCTCACCCCTCGGGTAGGAAGTAGTTGGCCACACAGAAGAAACAGAAAAATTTAAAGAAGATTAAATAGACAGTTCTTTTTCCTTTTGAGACAGTGATGAGATATATCTGGAAAAAAAATCAGACAAATATGACAAATTCATGAGAACAGATTTTTAAAAAGTTCAGAGAACAGACTAGAGGATTTGACAGTGCAGAATGTGAAAGAGAAAAAATGCCTGGAAAAGATAGAGAAATTGGCAAAAAATTCCAAACATCCTTAAAAAAAATATCAACCTTTTAGTACTAGTTTTTTTTTTTCCTGGTGTTAACATGAGTAACTTTCTTTAAACTTTCTATGTTTAAGTTGTGTGTCAAGTGATTTAAAATTTACATTTATTTATCTACTTATTTATTGTGCGCTTTGGGGTCCCACATATGCCCTATGCATACATGGAGGTCAGGAGAAAACTTATAGATGTTGGTTTACTCCTTCCCTTGTGTGGGTCCTGAGGATCAAACTCAAACCTCCAGGCTTGGCATCGAGAACCTTTACTGGCTGAGCCATTCTGCCATTCCTATCAAGTGATTTCTTTTTTTCAGTTGACCAGGGTTATTCTGGTTATAATGTAAACACCCAAACAAAGGGGACTGTCAATCACGTTCTCCCATGATTTCAAACAGGAGTCTACGGTTGGAGACTGAGGTGAAGCAGCCCCTGTCAGGGCTGTGGATCTTCTTCCCTGTGGGTGTGCATTTCTGTTTTCCACTCCATTTGCACATCTGGAACATCTGCTTGTTGAGAAACTTCTGGGTGTCAGCATCATCTAGGCACAAACAGGAACAAATTCCTGCTTCTAAGTGAGACTGTAGTGGTGGCAATGAAGTGGATAATAATGGTGCTTTTTAGAAAAAACAACAACAAGCAGGGTCCTGGGCAAAGGAGTGAAGCAATGTGGTTGGTTCAGACATGGGGATCAGTAGAACCCTCAAGGGGATGTAGGAGTATTAACTAGGGGCTTCCATAGTGTAGATGGGTTTAGTGAAAATCCAGAAGTGTGATGGTCCAGGGTAGGCAGAAATTAAAATAAATCCCTGCACGATTGGGGGCCAATTAGAAATAAATATCTCTCTGTCTCTTTGTGCCTCTATCTATCTATCTATCTATCTATCTATCTATCTATCTATCTATCTATCTATCTATCTCTCTGTCCATCAATCTCTCTCTCTCTCTCTATTATCTATCTATCTATCTATCTATCTATCTATCTATCTATCTATCTATCTGCTTGTTTGTGTTCATTCTTGCTTCTTAAGGTCCAAGAACACAACTTGGTCTGAAAGAGAGGCGCCTACACCACAGTGACAGTACTGCCTCAAGAAAGAACAGCTGTGCAGTGGTGGCGCACACCTTTAATCCCAGCACTGAGGAGGCAGAGGCAAGAGGATCTCTGTGAGTTTGAGGCCAGCCTGGGCTACACAGAGAAACCCTGTCTCAGAAAAGCAAACCAAATTAAACAAACAAACACCAAGAAAGAGCACAGAACTGAGGAATAATGAATGAACTCAAGTTTCCACTGAGAGCAAAGCTTACTGGTCCATTGTCCTCTGTCTTGAGTGTAGTAAATGGGGTCTGACTTTTTCAACAAAGGGAAGGAAGCAGTGTCTTTAAAAAAAAATACTACCAGTTTCAATCAAATTTAATAAGTTAGCATTCACAGAAAGAAATTCCAACAGATGAATTCTATCCCTGAAGCCACTGGGTGGGGCATGTATGATTCGCACTAGATATGTTGAGGAATATCTGGTCTGATGGAGCAACCATGAATGCATTTCAGTGGTAGACTGAGCTAAAAAGAAGTTATTGTTACTGGGGTTTCACAAGAGTGCTTTTTAGACAATACCCAGCTCTGCCGACATTATAACAATTCAGAGACTGTTCTAAGGACAGCGATGAAGACGGTATTGGGAAGCAAGTGAAGGGAGTGAGGGGCACAGACAGGAGCTTGTTGTGGAGGAAGCCAGCAGTTCCTCAGTGCCAGAGCTTGTGTTTCAGAGCAATGAGTGGCATTTCCAGGTACACGCCATGGTTGCAACGCTGGGTGTTCTATTAACTAGGATAGGCCAGCATCTCTTGACTCCTGTTCGTGAGGCTTCTATCTCATGG
Source organism: Cricetulus griseus (assembly GCF_003668045.3). Taxonomy (NCBI): domain Eukaryota; kingdom Metazoa; phylum Chordata; class Mammalia; order Rodentia; family Cricetidae; genus Cricetulus; species Cricetulus griseus. Next base: position 268,423,071 of record NW_023276806.1, read on the forward strand.
CAGATGTCAGGGGAGGATATAGGACAGTTGATGGCCTCTGGGGTTTCTTCTAATTTTGAGTCATCAGTTTGATAGTTATTCACCAACCTTTTATTTATGATTAGTTTGAGGGTGACTTTTAGGCCATACTTTTAGGAGCTGGGGAAAGAAGAACAGTAAAGCTCATAGAATGATTCTCCTGACCTCAAGGTGACTTCTGGAGGGGGCTACAGAACTTCTAGCTGATCAACCCCTATCTTTGTCTTCCTTTGACAATGTCTTCCAGGCTGGCCTCCAACTCCCAAACTCCCCTTTTATTTTGTTTCTCATGTGCTGTGAATAAAGGCATGGACCACCATGTTGGACTACGTCATCTCAGTTTTGACGTCAGCAAGAAAAAAAAAATTGGGCCACTGTCTGATGAGGTCTACTGAAAAAAACAAAACAAAACAAAACATCACCTCTATCACCACCTCCTGAAAACTCGGTTTCCTGTTTCATCTCCTGTACTATCTATCTGAGGGACATCCTATGGTGATCCTGTGGTACTGTCACTTAGCCTAGTGTCATAAGGGTCAGCAGTGCTTATAATAATTAATGTTGATTTGAGGGCTTTGTGTGCATGTCCATGCCCACAAAGAGGGTTTGTTGGTGGTGACAGCCATGCTGAATTAGAAATGCCTTGGAGTAGTACTTTTGCATTTACTTCATTTTTACATTGTGTGTGTGTGTGTGTGTGTGTGTGTGTGTGTGTGTGTGCCTGTAGAGGCCAGAGGTTGCAGATCCTCTGGAATTTGAATTACAGGTGGCTGTGAACCACCAAACCGGTTCTGGGAACGGAGCTGGGCTCTTGTGAAAGAGCCATATATGCTCTTAACCATGGAACCCTCTCACCACCCTCCACTCCTCATTTTGAGCACTCATGGTTCAGGTGATGTGAATGGCGGGTAGCTATTTATATCCAGTGCAAACAAATCCTACCTCTGCAGGTATGAAACTCATTAATCTGTTCAGTAATCCTGTGTTTATTTCAGACACAGGGATATGAATTCTATTGTGCATTTTCTCTAATTAGTATTAGGTATTTGTTGATAATTCCATTAGGATGTGTATAGGACATTAATTCAATATTGTATCACCTTGAGGAACTATGCTGAGTGCAAGGATACATTTTTTTTTTTACTTAAGGAACTAATTCTTGGTTAAAAATAGTTCACTAGGCAACACTGGAATCATTTCTGACCTGAGCAGAATTCATTCTGCCCTTCTCGGATGTCACCAAATAATGTAAGAGCCCATTATTTTCCAACAATACCAAGCTCAGAAAGGAGCTTGCTAAGCATTTTCTTTTTCTGCTTGCTTTATATTTGTATGTGTGTCACAACACAAATGGGGTTTTTACAACTTGAGATTAATGCTATGGCTTACTGTGCTTGTTCCCTAGCATCCAGACTATAGTTGGAACAGACAACAACAACCACAGAATAACAAACTGAATGCCAAACAACTGCTTGTGAAAATGTTCATGAGTAGCCAAAGTCAGTATCAGAAAAAAAAAGAGTCCCAGAATATATACATAGTCCACTATTTTCATTTGGTAACACTTCAGAGAATTGTTACAATGGCTCAATAAGAATAATAGTATATGTAATGGTGTGGGTAAGGGGTGTGTGTGAGTAGTTGTTCATGTGTGTGCATCTTTGTGTGCACAGGTGCATGTATGTGTACATGTGCTTGTGGAGGTCAAAGGTCAACCTCTTTCCTGTTTTATTTTTTTTAGAGATGAGAGTTTTCAGAGTCTGGGCATTGCATATTTGGCTAAACTGTCTGGGCAGTGAGCCTGACCCATCCGGTTGTTCCCACCTCCTCTAGTGCTGGGTTAACAGGCATGTACCAACATGCCTTTCTTTGTACATGGATTCTTGAAGATCCGAACTCAGGTCTTTGTGATAGCATGACAAGGGCTTTACCAACCGAGTCATCTTCCCTGCTACAGGGTGGATGGTTTCTATGGGACACTCTTATCATAGCCCCATTATCATCTAATATACAGAAGTATTAGAACTTCCCAGACTGATGCATGCGGATTCTGTTACTCACAATGGGTTGTGGAAGCAATCACTGAACTTTGCCATGAATTCTGAAATAGCCAAGGGCCTGGGAAGAGGCCTCAGGAGTTAAGAGCACGTACTGATCTTGCAGAAGACCAGGGTTTGATTCGCCGTACCCACAATGGGAGTCTCACAACTGCCTGCAAGTCCTGCTCCAGGGGATCCAATACCCTCTTCTGGCCACTGCGGGCACCACACTCATGCATATGTAGTCACACTGAGATGCACTTATACACACATAATAAAAATAGGCCCATAAAGAAATAGCTGATGTGACATAATGAAAATGAATAACCCAACTTCTGTGTTCTGAATTGTGTCATGGGCTTAATACACAAACTCAGTGCTGGAAGATTAAATGAGAAGGGCACAGGCTAACACAGTCTTTGCTGCTCTTTCCCAGGTAACCTTGACAGATGTAGTCTGCTCCACGGAAGGTAGCCTCATTTGGAAGTAGAAGAGCAACTGTTGTTAACAAAGATCAGAGAGAGGAAAGCAAGAATCACCATAGGTTCCTAGAAAAAAAAATGTAGTGCAGGAGTCCTTTAGCCATGCCTAAAATCTCTAAAATGGCCTTGAAGACAAGAGTCGAAGATGGACTGTGGACCATTACACAGTATGACTGGAGATTTTTCCTTATGGGTTCCTATGGATGATCTAATTGCTTTCTTGAATGTAAATGTAAGCAGTGGCAGAGGAAATCATTGCCGAGCAAACAAGCGGAATCCTCTGTGAAGATGTTTTCATCTGTTAAACACGCTCATAGCGTAGAGAAGATTAGATGTTGGCATTTGACAAAAATGATGCTAGGAGCTTTGGTGATTACAAAATTTCACAGCTTCCAGGTCATCATGAGGCCATCAAGCTCATCTTCCTGTCTCTATTCAGAATAGCACCCAAGAGAGAAAAACCATCCTCTGTCCTGGCTTATGTGTGGAGGCTTCTTTCTACTTTTGTTTTGAATGAATACTTCATTCCTGCAGGGATACTGAAAATGTTTGGGGATTAAACCATTAAAAAAACATCAAGAGTCCAAATTCCAGGGCCTTGTGTATCTTTGGAAAGAGAGCTGAAGCCTTGCGTCTCATCATTCGGGTTTTGTACTCAAGTGAAACAAGCGTCAAAGACCTGGGTGATGCTGTCAGAGATGTGGGGGACACATAGAGAAGAAACTGTTGGAAAACTCCAGATGAGAAGGAATCCGAAGCCTGGGAGGATCTGACAAGCATAGGGTCTAAGCCAAGCATGATAAAGATGAGAAATAAGGAAGCTGGGTTAGTGTTGTGTGATATGGCTAAGAGGGGTCATGGGACATATGGAGATGGGCTTGAGCTATACATTAGCAAGGATGTCTTCAGTGTGAGGAGGGGTGCCGCACCCTGGCATGAGGGAAGGATGTAGGGGGTAAGGCTTTAGCTTCTGATGAAGATAGCTTCTACAGGCGGGATAATTTACCTGTAGACTTTAGGATGATCTTATTGAATCAAATAAAAGTGGTCAAATGCAGGCTATTTGATGATGCCTATTCGTCCTTGGAGAAGCAATCTCCAGAACTCTCATTATACACAACATGAGAAATGAAATTCCTAATGTCTCATCTCATATGCATGAGCAGAAACCACAATGTTTTATTCGAGGCCCTCTCAGAGCCTCTCATCATTGTGCCCTCTCTCCTCTGCCACCACTTTCAGTCAGGCAAGCTTAAAACCTCTGCTGCATTAGTTACACTGAATGAACGTAAACCTACAAACTAGTTAAACTGTCACTCGATTAACAAGAGGTGTCAACAGAACCCAGACTCCTAACTAATTAATTGTATACCTGGGCCAAATATAAAATAACCATTTCCTCCCCCTTTCCCCAAAATAAGGAATAGTCAGTAGCTTCTGCTTGTTTATTCATTTATTTATTATATACGGTCTCAGTTTCATGTAGCCCAGCCTGAGACTTTGAATGTTGGGATTAGAGGCAACAGCCAACACATCCACTTTATACGGTTCAGGTAATCAAACCCAAGCACATGCTATGAAAACAACTAACTGAACCATGTCTTGGTAATCAGTAATGTGTGTGTGTGTGTGTGTGTGTGTGTGTGTGTGTGTGTGTGTTTCTATGCCTAAAGAAAGACAGGGTTATTCATAAAATATCTATCTTTATGGCCATGAGATTTGAATAACAACAATAATAATAATAATTATTTTTCACTAGGAGAGGTACTTACTCTTTACCAAAGAATTCGTTCCCAGTTCAGTTCTCCTGGGTGTGTCCTGTGTTGCTGATAGTGCGTTCTAAGTAAAGACTGTTTAGTTGACAAGACCTGAGGAGTTAAATTTGCCTTGTCACTGGCTAGGTGAACCTATCTCTTGAAGGACGGTGTTAGACTGGTGGTAATTGCTTATAAACATTCTTCTCTGTTGTGTTGGATGGAAGGCGTGATGATAGCATATATGGGGAAGATTATATTTTACAAGCAAAAATAATGAGAAATATCTCTCTAGCCGCATGTTCCAGAAACAGGACTCCGTTCTCCGTTCTGAGAGCTGTGTCATCTGAAAATCATCTTTCTGTCAGCACTGCATTTGTCTCTGCAGCAGAATGCCGGCACGAGTTACAGCGAAGCTGCGATAAGCTAACGAGCGGCTCTGACTCTCTCTCTCTCTCTCTCTCTCTCTCTCTCTCTCTCTGACTCCGACCCCAGGAAGGGATTCCTATATTAAGCTTGGATCTTACTCTTGTAAGTGCTAGAAAGATATGATAGATTTTGCGCAATATATTTTTTAAATCAGCATATAACATATTAGATACCATGATGACAGTCTTGAACTGATTGTGTTCTATGTTCTCCTTCCCCCATCTCCTGTAGCTCTTGTACTTCTGTTCCCCCCTTGTAGCCCTTCCTAGCCCAGACTATTCTCCTCTTTCATGTCCCATGTATCTTTTTGCTTACTTTCCATCCTTCCTTATCACCTCTATTACCCTCTCTTGGTCTTTCTCCATTAAGATACTATCCTTACCTACTTTTTGCTTTTTTGGTTTCTTGAGACATGGTTTCTCTGTATTGCTTTGGAGGTTGTCCCGGAACTCTCTCTGTAGACCAAGCTGGCCTCAAACTCACAGAGATCCGCCTGCCTCTGCCTCCTAAGTGCTAGGATTAAAGGCATGCACCACCAACACCGGGCTTTTACCTACCTTTTGGAATCTCTATCCTCCACTAAGGAATAAACCGACTTCTTAGGGATAGGATTGTTCCCTCATAATGACTTTTAAGTTACACGTGGATTAAACAGATTAAACACTGACATGTTAGGCTGAAAGGGAAATTCTAGGCAATAGTTGTATGGATGTTATGCTCTCTATCTGGCAGCCAAAGGGGAGGGGGTGTCAGCACATTCTTCACGTGCTGTTCTAATAAATCATGGTGACCTGATTGGATCTTAGCTCACCTTCAGAGAAAGTCCAGGGTTTTCATTTGTGACTGCCACTAGTTTCCAACATTTCCACATAAGAATGTCAAGCAGATTAAGGCATCTTTAGAAAGATGCACACCACAGTTTTCTCTCATTCACAGTTCCCAGAATTTACATAGACACTTAAAATCATGTATGTATGTATGTCACGAAAATCGAGGGCAAAGTGTCTAGGAAACGAAGGGGGCTCATGAAGGAGGACCCAGGACGAAGATGAAGGCAAACACAATCGACATACAGCACACTCTTTTATGGAAACTTAAAGATAGATGATGACAGTGGAAAAGGAAAGGCTATAATGATGGGTTCTTGTATTACAAAACCGAGAACCTGGGAACCAAACACAGCATCCAAGAAAGGGGTACCATGACCACTTATATCTTATGTTATAGGCAGGATGACAGAAAAGGAGGGCACAGAAGAAATCTCATCTTTTCCCCCACCTACTCAGCTCACTGGTATACTGGAAAGTATATAAGCTCACAACTCTCTTGTAAGGCTAGATAAGGACATGGAGCTCCCAAGGGGAAATAATATGTCCAATTTGGAAGCAGCAATACATGTCAAATAAAAGTACATGAGGATAGCAAGCACTGTCAAAATTTCTCAGCTTGTTTCACAAGGAATGCTGGGATAGCTGGAGAGCTGGAGAACGGGGAGAATATCTTATCAGCCTTCTTACCAGCTGAATTGGGTTTTTGAAAACATGGGATTTCTATGCTTTATATATTTATATCTGGAACACTTATTTTCACTGCATGTATGTCTTTTTCTGTATTTTTTATGACAGACAGTAAAATGAGTATCATATTTTCTCATTCCATACATATATCTATATATATGCAGTTGTGGTCATATAAAAATAATCCAGAAAAACCTGGTCAGCTAATTCTGAGTTAGGAAGTGGCACTCTGGACTCCTTTTGTTGTTGCTATATTTAATCCACAAGCAAAAGCCCACAGAGAAGACTGCAGTGATATTTCTTCCTGTCAGTGCCTCTTGTTGTCATTTTTTTTTTCTATGCTACGGTTGGAAGCCTCTGTAGCAAAAACACATGAACTTGGGCACACCGTCTCATTGGTGTACCCAAGATGATGGATTTTGTATTTCCATATGTACAGAAATTAAAAAATAAAACTATTTTAATGAAACCCACCAAAGAGCCCTTCCTGGATTTGAAGTACTTAATGATTCCAAAAGTACATTTTAAACATGAGGGAGAATACCTGGACTCTGGAAGAGTTGATTCTGCCCACACAATGTGTTTCTATCAGCTGCCTCTGACAGCTCACAGGCTGTCCGTATTCAGACTTTTTGAGAAAGTTTTGCAGGTGAGATTAGGGCAGGGATGCTTTGCAATTCAGTTTTTTTTTTTTTTTTAAATCTTAGTTTTATTGGCTCAGTTCAAGAGTTCTGAGGACTGTGGATGAAGGAGACCAACACATAACACATTATCACATGAAGAAAGCACATTTCTAACTGACTCTAAAAAATTGACACAATAAAATTACCTAACTTTAGTCAGGTGGTAGTGGTGCATGCCTTTAATCCCAGCACTGCGGAGACAGAGACAGGTGGATCTCTGTGAGTTCGAGGCCAGCCTGGTCTACAAGGCTACACAGAGAAACCCTGACTTGAAAAATCCAAAAAATTTAAATAAATTACTTAAGGTGCTTTTCCATTCTAAATTGTAGGATTGATGTTGTAGCATGATGGGAGCATCATGACAGGGACATCATGGTAGGGGTGACATGAGAGAGAGGGGCAGCATGGTAGGGACATCATTTCAGGGGTATCATGATAGGGACATCATCGTGATTGGAACAACACGGTAGGAACATCATTTCTGGGGCATTATGAAAGGGGCATTGTGGTAGGACCATCGTGGTAGGAGCATTATGGTAGAAGCATCAGGATAGGGTTTTCTGGAGCAGCATAGAAGGAGACCCAGCAGCTGATTAAGTGCTTAGGGAGGGAGCATTTTGGGAATCCTGTGGTCTGGGCACCTCATACACTGGGAAAGATTTTAACTCAGCCCTGGACGATGCTGAGGGGTGATGCTGAAGATGATGCAAAAGAATTTACAGGTCTTTTGCTTTTTAAAAAGAAACCTCAACACATCACTTGTATCTGGTTACCCACCCTTTTCTACACAAGCTGACTGTGACATTGTTAATTGTTGACTCTATAGAATCTATGGTCAGTTGGGTGATGGGCCTCCAGGACCCCTGTGGGTGATGGCTGGGTTAATATGGGAACATTCAACTGTGGGTGGCACTGTTGCTTGCCTGGGATCCAGGGCTGTAAGACCAGAGAAGGTTAACTGAGCAACAGCAAGCATTCACCCCTCTTTACTGCTTCCTGTTTGTGGATGCCATGTGACCAGCTGCTTTGAGCTTATGCCACCTTGACCTCCCCACTACGCCGGGTGGTCCCCTGAACAGAAACAGCCATTTTATGGATGCAGAGTTGATGAAGGTCACTAAAGGAAGAAGGAAGAGAGACAAATTAAGAACCCCACAGCTGAAAAACCATTCTGCAAGTAGATAGAAATGAATGTAGTCAGTTATTCTTCTGTCCTCCCTGGATGCAATGGACCAGTCTTTGGGGTCTCTCTTTAGTTACTATTTTGAACTCTGAAAAAGCTCAATGCATCTTTCCTTGGTGATTGCCCAGGTACCAACTTGCCATTTGATAGAGGTGCCATTTCTCATCCATATGAATCTGAGTGGGGAGAAAGGAGCACAGCTGATTTAAATACCTTAACTTGGAATTTACTATGGATTTAAAAATCTGACTTAATGTTGCATTAGCCTTTGGTGGCTGCTTTACTGCCTTTAAAGCATGCATATATAATTGGATACTGTGATGCTTTGCAGGCAAAATAAATACCAACTCACACTTAAATAAATACTCTGAGTGATGAAGTTCATGTAGACATAAATTAATCATTTACCAGTTAACCAATATGCACAGGAAAGAAATGAATCACTTATTAAGGCTCGCCTCATCCATCAAGCGGAAAAAATAAAATGCTGATATATTTTATAGTGCCGCTGTGAGGAAAATGTATAAAATTATGGCAAACCAGTTTATAAACCATAAATGCAGTGTGAACATTAAATTAATAATATTTGTACTAATTCAGATTCAACACCCTCTGCATTAAATATAACTTTTTGCCTATTGAAGCATGCACAAATCCAGGCTGAGGCTTTTTATTTAATTTTTAATGGTGGCTTCAGAACCCTTCAAGGCTTCACAGGAGCAATTGGTTATGTTAAAACACTTTCCTGGCTCCAGCCACCAGTTTTTTGAGACAAAGTTCTTAGCTGTTCATATTCCTAGGGAAGTTTTCAAGAGGCTTCCTTCAAAGGGCATAAGACCTCTCACTTGTAGGGACACAGTATCGACAAGGGAATAGGGGTCAAGATTTTCTTTGATTAGGTAGAAGATATATTATCATGCTCTGCGCTTTGCTTTTTTGCTAGTTACAGATGGAGGTGGATAGAGACGTGAAATTGGGGGTGGCGGGTCTCTGCATATTTGCACTAAACAGACCTGCAGTGCCAACCGAGAGGGCAGGGGCAGCATCAGGGAGGTGAATCAAGGTCATATAGCTTTGGAGTTGCTCAAAATGTTGTAGGCTTTTTGAGATAATCCCGCACCCCCATGCCTAGAAATGCCAGTCGAGGGCACAAGAGAGAAATGAGCAGCACAGACAGGAAGTCCTTTCTTTTTGTTGTTTTGAACAGAGGGAGGTTTATTATCAAGAAGATTGACTTTAGCAAGACTGGAATCCGCTGATCAAATCTTTAACAGTTTCAAGGTCCCTTTGCTACATGATAAAGCACCTCAAATGTTTCTCTGCTCTCATCATTTAATGGAAGATAGAGATACAGAAATTCTTCCTCTTCTACTGCAGAATAATGAATAGCTGGCCAGAGATGTCTCAAACACTGCTAATCTTCCCACTGCATCATGCGCCATCATTAAGAATAAACAGTGAGTAATCTTTGGTCATAAACTATAGTAACAGCTGCTTTCTTCTTGTGGGAAGGTAGATACTTTCTTGGATCATGTTTAAGTGCCCAATATTTGTTTTATGTGTGGAGGAAAAATATTCTAGGATCTAAAGGAAACTTACATTCATGTTTTCTTTCATTTAACTATTTATAGACTCAGTATTTCCAACACACACACACACACACACACACACACACACACACACACACACACACCCATCATGATTCACCCATGAGTGTTCTCATCAGGAATCTAATTCGTCTTAGCTAACTAACCATTTAGGTGATTACTGTGGGGAGCTGTTTCTACATTTCTTGATTTTTTTTCTGTCATTTGTCTCTTTAAAAGTTATTTTTAAAGACAAATATAAGTGTGTTTGTGGGGGTGGGGTGTGGGTGAGTCTGTTCCCATGAGTGCAGTCCCCTGGGAGCTAGAGGTAACAAGTGGTTGAGAGCCATCCAAGATGGAGGCTGGGAATCAAACCTGGATCATCTATATCATCTATACTCCTTTTTTTTTTTTTTTGGTTTTTCGAGACAGGGTTTCTCTGTGTAGCTTTAGAGCCTATCCTGGCACTTGCTGCTCTGGAGACCAGGCTGGCCTCAAACTCACAGAGATCTGCCTGCCTCTGCCTCCCGAGTGCTAGGATTAAAGGCGTGCGTTACCAATGCCCGGCGTTGTGTCCTTGTTCTATGGGAAAAAAATATTAAAGAGAGGAGCATGGCTGAAATGCAAACTTGTCCTGTTAAACTCAACAGATGTAAAAGCAAGCAAAATGAAATTCCATCTATTTTCTAAATGTGAAAGGGTAGGAAATTTTCCTGGTGGAACTGTTAAAGTATCTGTTTTTGTGCCAGTACCATGCTATGCTTGTTACTATGGCTCTGTAGTTAAGTACAATTTGAGATCAGGTTTTGTAATACCTCTTGCATTATTCTTTCTGCTTAAGGTTACTTAGGCAACTTGGGGGTCTTAGCATAATGGAACTATGACAAAGGTAGAATACCAGGACAAACAAAATCAACAGAAGGCAAAATAAATCTTTGAGGGCAGAGAAATAAGGTTAGTAAAGGTATAAACCACATAATCAATATTTATCAAAGACTGTAGTGGTTGGGATTCACTAGGCAAAAGCAATAAAAATTGCCACCTTCCTTTAGTTCCATGCTAAGAAGGGAGACAGGAAAAGGGAGTTAATTATAAAAATTATCAGAGAGTGACAAAAATACCAGAGAGAAGAATAAATCAGGAAGGGAAAAAACACAAGGAGAGAGTGCTTGTTTAAGGAAAGTGGACAACAAAGGTCTTGTTGAGAAGGGAAGATTTGAACAAAGACTAGAAGTTGAGAGCTACTATATCAAAGACTAAGAGATCAGGTCATGTGACTTCCTGAAGACCAGAGTGTCAGACACAGCAATAAAAGTGCAAAGGTCCTGAGGCAGGCAGACCTCAAAGAATCCAGAGTGGTTGGAATGGACTAGAATGGGGGAGGAGAGAGCCAGAAGGAAATAGGTCAGGGAGGCCACAGCTATTGACTCTGTGTGACCCAGGGAACTGCTGGAGGGTTTGGAGTAAGAGAACAAAATGATGAGCACTAGATTATTGCAAAGAGGTTGCAGCGACAGAGGTGGGGGCAAACACATCAATTAAATTAATTAGCACGAATAATTATGTGTCTGCCTACATTGAATGGATGGCTACAGAAATTAACCAAAGATAAGACTTTGCAATTAGTTGCAAACACATTAAAATACTGTAATTGTACAAAAGTATAGAGCTTGTCACGAGTGAGAATTCAGTAACATATCAGTGCCTTTCCACAGAACCAGCTGTTAACTTTGAACACATTTTTAACTAAAGATAAAACATATGAATAAAAACAAACAGCCAAACCAAAATAAAATGAAAACATACAGGTAGGGAGAGTGCTTGCCTAACATGCTGGAAGCCTTGGGTTCAGTTATTAGCCCTGGCTTAAAACTGGGCATGGTGGCACATTGGGAAAATAAAAGAAGGAAGACCACAAGTTCAAGAAAATCTTTAGCTACATAATGAGTTTGAGGGGAGCTTAGGCTACAGGAAACTCTGCCTCAAAATAAAAACAAACAAACAAACAAAAACGTACCCAAAAACTAACCAAGGAAATACAAACAAAAACACCATTCCTGTTTGGGAACTTCAAGCATCTACTGCTAGAGTACATAAAAATTTTCTTTCCTTAGTCTTGTGTAAGATGTGGTGGAAATAAGTGCCCCACAATATGCCAAAGCAGTCTTTTACATTGCTGTGCAGGCCTTTGCTTTCTGGGAGCTGGAAGTGAGGGACACTTGGTTAGTAAATGATTAATTTATGTCTACATGAATGGCTTGGTCTTTTTTTTTTTTTCAAACTTAAAACATATAGGTAGTAAGAACTCAAAAGGATTACATATTCTCCAAGGAATAAAGGAAATGGGAAATTGAGCACACCAGTGACAGGTGAATTTAACTGATACTCAGGCCTCGGAATGATTAGATTATGAATAGCTTGCTCCTCATCTCTCGTGAGACTTTCCAGGTTAAGAACAAATTAGGGTTGAAAAGTGTCACAGTTCGAGGTAGGAGTGGCCACGGGGTGCCGGTTTCCTCTCTGAAGTAGGTTACCACATTCATCAGGGAAATTTTCTGTTGAGTTATAATTACATGGCTAATTAAGAAGGGGATTATCAGCTATATTAAATATTCCATAAAGAGAGGCACATCATTTATTCTTTAATTTTGGAAATCCACACTTTTTTTCTTAGAAAAATTCTCACTGGGAAATTATATGTTTAATATATATGTTCCCCCCTCCTCTTCTTCCCCCACCTCCTTCCTTTAAAAACATTAGAGACAGGCAATGTCTCCCTAAGTTCCCCAGACTAGCTTCAAATTCATTATTCTCCTGCCTCAGCCTCTTAAGTGGTGGCATTAGAAGAGTGTGCCACTATGATTGGCACTCCCTTTTCAAATCAACTTAAGGGAAGTGACTTGAAGGTTTTTTTGTTTTGTTTTTGAGACAGAATCTTACTATGCAGCTCTGGCTGTCCTGGAACAAACAAGTCTAGTCATGTCGACCAGATTGGCCTTGAATTCACAGAGGTTAGCCTGCATCTGCCTCCCAAGTGCTTAAAGGTGTATGCCTCTACACCTGGCTGAGTTGAAGGTTTTATTTATGGAGACAAGGGATGTTGTTTCATAAAGAAGTGTCCCTAAGCATCACATTCATCATTTACAATGACAACTGAAGGTCACAACAGCCACCATGCCAATGCAAGACACCCAGAATTGCTTTTGAGTCAAAGAAAAAAAATGAAATCAATGACCATTATCATTTATTAGCTGCTTAACATCTGCCAAATGTTTTGTCTCATTTCATTCTTCCAACACTCCTATGAGGTAATGATATACTCATTAAATAGGCAAGGAAACAACTCAGAGAAGTTATGAGAATTATTCAAGGTCATAGAGCTTGATCGTTCCAACAATGAAATATAAGTTCAGGTCTGCAGACCCTGAATTCTTGTGTTAAGAAGGAATCTTCTCTAGTTAAAATAGCTTGACATTAAGCCAAACACGTTTTGTGGTTGTATTCAACTTGGCTTGAGATTGTAATAGCCATGTATCATGAAACTAGTTAATAAGATCTTATACTCGGCAGAAAATAACTCTCTACTGAACTCCATTTGTCCAGACACCAATGTTTTCTAAGACAAAAGCATGACTACCAGGAGACTCCTGACCCACCATTAGCAGCAGAAGTTAGAATGTTCCAGATGTTTACTCTGTCTTTCCCTATTTCATTCCAGTTTCTGACAACATAGACATCACATGACAGACAGTGAACTTTGATACCATCTATCCTTAGGCCTTCTAGAATGGTTAAGCATTAGGTGGGTCAGCTCCTAAAAACAGGCCACCCCAACCAGGTGCCTGGCTGGTCAGCACAATGTTCTTGAGATAGCTGGTTACCTTGTTTGCAGCGTTCAGGGCTAACACCATTTCTCAACTCCATTATGGTTAACAAGAACATCAGCCTGTCCCAGTATTTTTTTTATGAGGAGAGATTGGGTCAGGCACCTTTCTCATTCTACACCATCTTTAATTGTTTCTCAGACTTGCTACCTTGACCCCTCGGGCTGAAGAGGCTTTGTTGTGAGGACCTGTCCTGTGTGTCTAAGGAGATTCAGCAGCATCTGAGGTTTGTACTCACTCACTAGCTGTGTATTCTTTAATGGAGACAGCCAAGATTCTAGTTCTTATGAAGTATCACTTCATAAATGTGAGCCCATGAGAACTGTTTTGCTTCCTCAAGGACTTTAGGAGCATTTAGGTAATGCTATTGGCCTGATATTACTGAAGGGAAGTCTAAGGAACATATCTAATGTATCATGATGGTAAGCTCAAGAGCTCAATGCCCACAGACCAACTTAAAGCACACAGATGATTTCAGTGCAGAAGACCACCTCAGTGCATATGGATTGCATCAGTGCAGAGCAGATCACCTTAACGTATGCATAGTGAATCAGTGCATATAGACTACCCCAATGAATGTAGACCAAATCAATGTATGCAACCTGCCTCAATGCATATAACCACTGCAATGCATATATCCTGCCTAAATGCATCCACCTCAATGCATATAGATCACTCCAATGCATATAGACCATCTCAAAGCATGTAGGCCACATCGAGGCAGTAAATCATGTCAATGCATGTAAGCTCCTTCAATCCGTATAGACCACCTCAATACTGTAGACTACCTCAATGCATGAACACTGCCCCAGCACGAGTACTACCTCATCTCAATGCATGTGGATTGCCCAATGCAGTTGGACTTCAGACTTTCAAAGTTTCTTACTCCATGGGTGAAATTCACTCATGAATTTCACTACTCCCTTTTCCTCTGCCTCCCCGATTCCACTTCCATGCTCTATAGTTAAGATGGAGGAGTGAGAAGAAAATGGCTATCCATGACACACTACACAGAACATATATTGTCCTGTGATCTTTTACTCAACAGATTAACCCCATTTTCATTAGAATTCTGGAAACCAATGGAAACAAAATTACAAGTATTAGTTGGTATATTCGAAGGGTTCTTGAATCTGTCTGATTTAATTCTAACCAATTAGTGTGCCATTATTGAGGAATATTACACTTAGAATCAATATTAAGCTAAACACTGATATTTTATTCAGTATTAAAAATTTATACAAATGGTAACACAAGTGCGTTCTCTGAGTGAGAGGAAATGGTTCCTTAGGGTGATTCCAGCAAGAAAGAAACTTGGATCTTCTTAGGAAACCATTAGTATTAAGTTTTGTGTAGGCCGTTGCTTAAACGAAGGAGAGTTAAGTGAATAAAATTTGTTTTCTTTTAAGATACATGTGTTTTTTAGGATTATCAAGCTTTCTTTCCTTTTTAGACCTTCAGTATAATCCTGTGTTAAGACGGTTAACAGTTGGTGCCTGTCTTTTAAGACTAACTAGAGTAAAGCCACTGTATGGCTTTTCCTGATTTTAGGGTACCACTTCTTTCCATCTTTTTCTTTCTTCCAATTTGGCAAGTGTTAATTGTCAACTTGACAGGATCCAGAATTACCATGGGATGGGCCTGAGGCATGCCCCGGGGTGGGGGTGGGGAGTTATCTCAATTACATTAACTGTTGTGGCACAACCTTATCTTTATTGTGAATGGAAGCATTCACTCCCTGGACAGGAGCCTGGTCTGTATAAAGTAGAGCGAGCAAGGCGCATAGAGCATTAATTAATGCACCCACCTCTCCCTGTTTACTGACTGTGGATGCAATGTGGCCAGCAGCTTCAAGTTTCCCATCTCTTGAGTATCTCACCACAGTGGGCTTTTCCCTGGACTGCACATGAAAACAAATCCTCCCATTCTTAACCTTCTTTTGTCAGGGCATTTCAGCATAGCAACAGAAAAAGTAACGGAGACAGCATGTTAACGCTGCCCTTCTGATTTGTAGACACTCAGGTTGGAATTCGAACCCAAGTGTGTCCTGATTCTGCTTTGTATGTTTTCTTTGCAAAGAAGAATACACCTAGGTACACTGTAATGTGCCTAGGCACACACTGAGGTAGATATACTAGGAACACTGTAATATGCCTACGCACACACCGAGCTAGATATGCACCCGAGAGCTTCGTCCAGATAGTTTTATCAGGCAAGATTTCACACTGGGTTCAAATATGTTTTCCTTATTGCTCATGTCTAGCCTTCCACACTCTGATTGCTTCCCTGGACACTTTGCAGACCCTGCCTCCGTGCTGGCTGCTTAAACAATTCTACTCTTGTCCCTTCAGTATATTTTTCAAGCTGCTAAGTAAGGTTGGACAGAAACATGTGTAGATGGATTATATAATTTTGTTTCCCAATTTCTCAGCCAAATATTTGAACACTCTATCCTTTAAAACACCTCTGACTTTGTGAAGTATTATACTTCACATCCTTCAGCATTAGAATTAGCTTCATATTTTTGTGGTGTCCAAGTTGGGTAGATAAGATCAATCTTTTATATGCATCTTTTTAGGAACCATGGAGGAAGAGGGAATTGGAAGATTTTAAGAGTCAGGGGTCATGGAAGAACAGAGGACAAACAAGGCTGTCTGGACATGACAGTGTTGTGGGGTATTCACCAAATATGGCTTGGACATGGGTTTAAGCCAATAGAAAATCTATATTAGCTGGGCGACTACAGTAGGTTTTTCGGGTGCACTGAGCCTTTCTCAGGGTGAGCTTTTAAGCACAAAAATCCATGTTCTGGGGTGACATAGTTCAGTTAACAAGAACAGTTAGCCAGAAGTGGAGCCACAGAAGCCAACACGTAAGATTAGTACATTTAGAGACTTCTTCAGAACTGTGGACTTTGATGGATTGGGCCTTTATTTTCATTTTGGCAGGTGGTGCTGTCTACCTGCTGAGTTTTACAGTCTGAATGGCACTTCCATCATGGAGTCAGTTGTGTTAAGATCTGGAACCCTATTACAACAGGACAGATGAACTCTCAACAGCTATGGTTGTCTGCACAAGACCTGTACAAGATCAAACCAGTCTGCAATCCAGCATGGAGTGGGAGGAGCTTGAGGCTCCACCCCTACCCAAGGAGCTATTGACAGCTGATGCTTCTGGGGGTGGTGCTGTCAGTTTTCTTTAGGAGCATGGCCCCTAGTAGGTCAACCACACTCCAGTGGATGGCTCAAAACCCAGGAATATATACGGGCAGCTTACATTGGGCTCAGTGGGTTATTAAAAAAAAAAAGAAGGTTGAGGTTAGGGTCTAAGTATACCTGTTCTTGTACTTTCTTCTTTTTCCTCTGCAGTCCCCATTTGCCAAGCCACTTCATCCCCCCACACACACACATCCTTTCTTTTCTTTTCCCCATTTATAATCTATAAAAGAAAAGAAGTTGGAAAAGAATGGGGTTTATGGGGATAAGGGGTTGAATATGATCTAAATACATTGCAAGCATGTGTCACATTCTCCAAGATTTCATAAAAATATATTTAAAATACATGTACCCTCAAAAGCTTGCCTGAAATCCTAAAGGCAGTGATAGTTAAAAATAGACGTGCAGAGTCAAAGCAGAAAAAAAACCAGAATAAATGGAACTTATGAAACCTTAGAAATTAGACATGTGTTAGGCATAAAACTATACTTCACCACCACAAGGAGAACATTTCACATAATAACCTTTAATAGGTTGACTTTTCTAAAATACAGGGAATTTGATTTAGCAGTTCTTATGTACATAGCTGTTCTGAGATGTCCTTAAAACCAAAAGGTTGATGCCTTAATAAAAGGCATTATAACATGAGCCTATTTGAATTTGGCTTATGAAAAACAGGACTGGAGAATTTGAAAAGTGTGTATAAACTGCAAAAGGATTTAATTAACGGAAACCCCAAGGACAGAACTTCTTCAAATAAGCAATTACTTTGGGGATTAATAGTGTAAATAGGCTCCTGACTCATTAGTGAAAGCCCCAGAATCTGAGATTTAGGGGCAACCCCCCTCTACCTATTCTTTAAGTTATTTCTGCCCATGTGGTACCATATAGTTAATATGGGGCCCTGGTACATTCAAAACTTTTTGATAATTTGTTCACAGACTGGGCTTATGTTTACTTTTGCTTTGCAAAGGCTGTATTTATGGGTAGATAAGATATGGTGTTTTAAACATGTAATTTCAGCCTTATGTACAATTTTTAGACATAGAATAAACCATTTTCAGGGAACTTGGCCCTTTCTGAGCTCCTCCATACATCCAATCTATATGCTAATAACAGAATGTTCATATGATTTATTGCAAAGGGTCCCCTTAAGGACTTCTACTTTGTAATGTTTTGTTGAAGTTACTGTATGTAGTTAAAGGTAATAAAAGCCACATTTGTTTAAGAGTTATCTGTAATTCAGTCCTCACACACATTCAGGTATAGTTCACTTCCCCAAGCCTGGAATAAATGAAATGCTTACAATATTCATAGTTATACACAGAAGGCTTTAAAAAAAACAACTGTGCATTAGGGCATTAAATATAGAAATAGAAAGAAAACACATTTGTGGGCTGAAATTAACACATGATTTTGTGGGTAGACAAAACAAAGTCACTCTGGGGAAAACAAACAAACAAACAAACAAACAAACAACAAAATCCAACCCAGCAGCATTGCCCTGTCTTCAAAAGATAATTTCTCCCATTTGGGCCCACCTTTGTCCTAGTCACTTGCAGAGTGACCATGCATTTTCATGTTCAAGACAGCCATTGTCAAGGCCAAGAGGAGTGGATACACCAAGCTACAGTGTAGTGGGATTTTGATCCGTTTAGCCAATGACTTTTGAGGCAGCAAGCCTTAGGACCTGGTCTTGTCCCTCTCTCTTGGGTGGTCAGGGCAGAGCAGGTGGCTTGCGGTTGGTGCTCTTCACCCCTGGGCAGAACGACTGGATGAAGGCAGCTGGATCAGTGGTGGCATCTAACTGGTTCTCTATCAGTGAGTATTTGTCTCTCTCCTATACCTAAATACATTCTTGAGGCCCTTTAACAGACTCTTGTGGCTTCTGGCTACACTGGGGCATCTCTGAAGAAAGGGAATGCTACTGAAAGGCATTCTATCCATTTCTAAATCTTCCTTATAATGTGGTCATGACTTTCCAGAGAACACATGCCAGTTTTATGTGCGAAACTCTACTCGTGTATAAAATATGCAAGGAAGACTCATGTTATTTTCATGATCCCAACTCCTATGTAGGTCAAAATGACTCAAATTCTAGATCAGAGGAAATATGTTCAACTGCAATTTATAAAGCCCCACAATGTAATGTTTAAAAATGGAATGTTCTTCTTCTCTTTTTAAATGCAAACACCCTGAAGACAAATCTGAGTGTTATTCATAAGGCATGGCATCTTTACATACAAGCAGCAGCTCTACTTTCTTTCTCTCTCTCTCTCTCTTTTTTTTTGTTATTGTTGTTAAATACTGTGGAGCACAAAGCTAATTCCGTTACTCAAATTAGTACTTACCATGCAAAAGGGGGAACAAGCTTCGGTTCTGATTTTATTACTGAAGACAGCCTGGTGAAAGGCGTGCTTCTTTCTAGATGGCCCTTTGTTGTGAAATCTAGGATGGAGATGGAAGCAGGAGACCCATAATCAGGAGGAGAAACAGCGGAAACATCACTTCCAGACGTCAGTGATTATTCTTCATCAGGAGGAGAACCACTCAGCCTGGATATTCTATTTGGAAATTGTCCAAAGAGCTAGAGTGAGAGGGGGTTAAAGTTGGAACAAAGGGTCCTACTTTGGAAGCAGGATACCAGAATGAATCCTACTAGAAGGATTTGTTTCTTAATCATGTAGCTTGGGCTAGCCTCATGCAGCTGAGGATAACCTTGAATGCTGGATCCTCATGACTCCCCATCCCCAGTGCTAGGATTTTAGGCAAGCAGCAACAACATGCCTGGTTTTATAAGTGGTGGCGATGGAACCCAGAGCTTTGTGGGTGCTCAGCCAGCCTGTGCCAACCAACCAAGTTCTATCCCTCCTCCATTATAGGTGTTGTCATTGTTTCAACATCTCCAATGCTCAGTTCTCTCACCTTTTGGGTGGAAGTGATGCCCTTAGCTACTCAGTAGGTGTGGAGAGAGATCCAGCTAATAACTACAAGGGCTGTTGCACTGAACTAAGATTGAACTCAACTAGCCTCTGTACTTTCATGGCTTGCCCAAAGCAAGCCCTGCTGTAGTGACCTGAGTGAAAGTTGATATACAAACAGACCACAAGCATACCTAAGAATGCCTTTGCAGTTCTGGCCAACCACAGCCATCAGTTCTCCAGCCAATTAGACACTGAGTGCTGCCAAAATATAATCATGTAAGGCAAGGGCCAGCTGCAGCCAATCAGGTGGCTTTGATTTGTTACTTTCTTTTTTCCTGGTTATAATATAGCTTATCTATGTGGAAGGATAGAATCTTCTAGACATATTTGGCCCAGAATGCTATCAGGTCATAGAACCTCGTTTCATTTGTTTTCATTCTTTTTTTTTTTCTTGTGTAGTGCTGGGCATAAAACGAGGCTAAATTAAACTATTAGAGTCAACTGATCACAGTTCTTTTAAGAGGTACTTAGAGTGTTCCTACTCTGGCACTAACTTAACCTTAAGGATTTGATGTGGTTCCCAAAATAGAATTAATTAGATGATAGGAGTAAAAATCAGAAGACATCAGTGAGAATTAAAAGGAGAATACATACATACACATACATATATATGCATACACACATATATACTCACATGCACTCACACACTGGTCAACACGTCAAAGTAGCTGAAAATAGAATTTGTATTTCAATTTCTTGGTACTTTGGGGAAAAGGAAAACATAAATTTTTAATATCCTTCAGAAGAAATCATGTCACTTTATCACATTCTCTAGGGAAAAGCAGGTATATCATCCTTCTGGCATGAAATTCCTAGAGATTATTTTTTTTCATGTGCAAAAATACAGGGACACTGAGATAAAATGGACTATTTAGAAGTAGGAATAACTATGTGAAAATTGAAAGATATAATAGCATTTTTTCATAGAGGTGAATATTTCTACATAAAGGGTATTATTCCTAGAGATGAACTTGATGCTTGGCTTGACAGCATCATAAATATAAGCAAGCCAGAAATATTCAATTAGTAAATCACTTGGCTCTTCCTTTTCTCTAAGTTTTCATAACAAAAAAGAAATGGGGTCTCTGTGCGTGTACACATGTGGTGTGTGTGTGTGTGTGTGTGTGTGTGTGTGTGTGTGAGGAGAGAGAGAGAGAGAGAGAGAGAGAGAGAGAGAGAGAGAGAGAGAGAGAGAGAGAGAGAGAGATATGCGTATGAAGGCCAAAGGACAAGTTTGGCTGTGGTTCCTCAGGGGCCATCCACCTGGTTTCTTTGAGACAGGATTTCTCACTGGCCTGGGGCTCACCAAGTAGTCTTGGCTGACTGGCCAGACAGTGGGCCATAGGGACCTTCATCTCTCTACTTTCTCAATGCTTTGTTACAAGCACATGGCACCACGGATAGCTTTTTGCGTGGTTATTCATGTTTGCATAGCAAGTGTTCACCAACTGAGCTCTCTCTTTAGGCCTACGAGGACTCCCTTTATGAGATCTCTTTCTCAGCACCGAGGAGAGACTGCTGGGGACTTGAGGTCAGTCAATGCTCATTAATAAATAGGGCATTGAGCTGGAGAGATGAGTTGTATCCCAGCTATGAGATAGTACTGACAGCTGCTCAGCCACTTCATGGGGCTGTCCCAAAGGGGGGGGCGGTGAGAAAAAGGGAAAAGATCTCAAGAGATGATCAAATCAACGAAAGGCATCCCAGGGAAGGTCTCTGCAAACTCACATGTTTCTCTTGGCTCCTGTGAAAACTTACACCCCTTCTCCCAGAACACCCTTCTAACTTTCATTGTCTGGCTCCTACCCACCCCACCCCCCAGCACAGGCTGGAGACAGACTCTCCAGCTGGCAGCAATTTCAGTCAAATCAAGAACCATAGACATCTTTACTGAGGCCAGATCCCCATCTTAACCCTCTTCTGAATTTACCTTTTATCACTCTCTCTGGCTTAAAGGCTGTGGCGTCTTTATTCTCCATTCTAGCATGGTACCTCTTCACTTTTCATGAATCAAACTGAAGCATGGCTACTTTGTATGTAAAGGATGGATTTCCCATTACATGTCCAAGGTCCTGGTCAGAGCTCATCCACATCTACCATCTCCCTTCCAGTTGTTCCCAAGCTCCACTATTTCTCAGTTTTCTTTGTGATCTGGGTGTTCTTCCTATGCCTCAGAATCCTTCTGCTTGAGCATTCTAATAGCCCCCAACATGCCCCCCAAACCAAGTCCAAAGCACTCATCCAATAGAGCTTTCCAAGTGCTGAGTTCAACAGGAACTACTTTACTCAGGACTGCTGTGGTGTCACTAATTTATCTCTCCATTGATGGGGAATGTCCTGTATGCTGTGAATATATGTTTCTCCTATTGGTTGATGAATAAAGCTGTTTTGGCCAATGGACAAGTGGGATGTAGCCAGGTAGGAAGTATAGGCAGGGCTACCAGACTAGGAGAATTCTGGGAAGAGGAACTCAGAGAGGGAGATGTCATGTAGCTGCCGAGAAAGAAAGAGGCCTAGGCATCACAAGGCCATGTGGGACACACAGATTAATAGAAATGGGTTAATAATTAAGAAAGAGAGCTATCCAATAAGAAGATTGAGCCATAGGCCAAACAGTTTATAATTAAGATAAGCCTATGTGTATTTTTTTTTGGAACTAAACAGCTGCTGGACTGGACAAGACAGAAACTTTTGTCTACACCCTATGCTGCCACCACCTTCTGGAAAGGCTGGCTCCTTTCTCTCAAACCTATGTTAATAACATTCTTCCATCTGAAATGTCCATCGTTTGCCTCCACCCCAATTCATTACCACTTTTTTTTTTCTGGCATCTTCTTATATGCTTGGGTAAGTCCTCCTCTGCAAGCTAAGGACACCCTAACCATTTTACTATGAAAATTATATTTATGGTCTCTAGTTTTGTTTGGGATGGCCCTAACCTAGCAGCTCTTGCTTTCAAGAAGTTTATAACCCCACTGGGGACACTCTACTGGTTCACATTTCTAACATCTATGGAGGCCACATTTTACTTAAGTATTGTGGGAATGCTATACTGTAGGCAATTCTATGGTTTTCAGAAGCATCATGGAAGACTCTGAAGTACAGTTCAGGACACTATTTAGAAAATACATTCTGATTCTCAAGTGGTAACAGTAAAACTGTTCAAGTTGTTTAGACATGAAGAATGAAAAGAGAGAGGATTAAAAAAATTACTTTGGGGGGTGTGCTATCTAATTTCTCTTTGTTCTGAATACAAATTGGTTTGACTTTTACATAAAAGTCAAGCTAAAAGTGTGCATATGGTGCTGGGTGGTGGTAGTGCATGCCTTTAATCCCAGCACTTAGGAGGCATAAGCAGTCAGATCTCCAGGTTCGAGGCCAGTGTGGTCTACATAGTGAGTTCCAGGACAGCCAGGACTACACAGAGAAAATCAACAACAGTAAAACAAAACAAAACAACAAAAAACAAAAACCAAGAGTGGACATATGAGGAAAAGTACTGAACTTAAGCAAATCACAGCATGCATGAGATTATCATGTAAATATATCTCACAGCCCAAGATGGTCTCCCACTAGGAACAGAAGAATGTCTTCCCTATTCCTGTCCCCCAGTGCTAGCAAGTGTAAGACAGCACACTGTTTGGTGTCTGAGCGAGTGCACACCTACCCATGCATCTGTCCAGCTGCCTGCCCACAGCCTCTCACTTTCATTTCAGACCCCCCCCCATTTTCTTACCTCCCATTGTCAACTCGTCTTGCTTCCGTTTAACATCTGTGTTCCCACCTGGTCATTGCTGAGACACTGGCCTCCACTGCACCTTCCCCCTCCCTGGGAGGGTTCAAATGTCTGAGTGACATCAGGAGCAGGGAGGGAACACAGACGGCCACTCACCCCACAGACATCTCTGAGCATTTGCTCTCCACACGTCAGCCTGTGGGCCCCCCCCCCCCCCCCGCCCCGCCCAGCCGTGCTAACCAGTAGGAGAGGCATCAACAGTGTTTTGTGGACAGCCCTTGGCTTATTTACACTAGGCACCAAGAGGTCACTGATAGCAGAAGCAGGTGGGGCTGTGCCAAGTCCCTGGACTGCAGGTTCACAGTTTCTTTCCAGTTCAGACCACACAGCCTCATACTGCCCCACTTTCTCCCCTTTTCTCATGCTCACCAACATATGACATGCTTATGTCATGCTTTTGAGTACAGCTTAAAGATACATATAAAACTGGTTAGGCAAAAATATTATAAAACAGGGAAGAACCACAGGTGGAATGAATTACAGCTATATTTTTTGGGGCACATGTTACTTTACAGTTATTTTGACTTCAGAAGCAATTATCTCCTGATCAGTGTTCTCTACTTTGCTCAAGAGAAAAATAAATACACAAATAAATAATAACTTCAAAGTTTCTCAGTATATACAAAATGTTATTTTCTTTTTTTCTTTCCTTTCTCTTTTCCTCCCTCCTTCCCTCCCTCCCTCTCTCCTTTCTTTCCTTCTTTCTTTCCTTTTCTTTCTTTCTTTCTTTCTTTCTTTCTTTCTTTCTTTCTTTTTTCTTTCTTTCTTTCTTTCCTTCCTTCCTTCCTTCCTTCCTTCTCTCTCTCTCTTTCTCTTTCTTTCTTTCTTTCTTTCTTTCTTTCTTTCTTTCTTTCTTCCTTTCTTTCCTTTTTTCTTCATTTGACTGGATCAGGTCCATAATTTGTAGCCCTCTTGGTTCTGTCTCCCAAGTACTGGGCATGAGTCACCACACCCACCAAAACCCTGTGTATCCATCTTCTTTATTTGAAGAAGTTGACCACTCCCACCTTTCAGAAATGACACAGCCATTCCTTGGATCTCCTCCTGTTTCTTTTGCTGTTTTTTTTTCTTCTTCATTGGGCCATCGTGGATTTGACTTCCTGAAGACTTTTGTCCTAGTGTTCTTATTGACTCATTTTACAATCTCCCTCTCTCTCACCACATCCATCACCAGACTCAGGAGTTGGAATATGACTCATAAGTTTATATCTAAGTCCTCATCCTCTTTGACAAATTCCACACCCATAATATGACCATAATACAGTTCAGTGTCTGTGTATGATGCCTTGTGACATCACTATGCCTCCAAATCCTGTCATCTTCAACAAACTCCACACCCATAATACAATCCTCTGTCTGCTTGTGATGATCTGTGATGTCATCATTGTTAGTATTCAGGCATCTGTACTGTCTGCCCTTGGGGTTCTGGACAGTACCCCAGACACGTGACAGGACACGCCCTCAGCTGCAGCCACTAAGAGCACCACCTGTGCACATTCACTACCTTCCCTTTTAAAAGGGCCCTGCCCACCTCTCATCTTCTCTCTCTCTCTCTCTCTCTCTCTCTCTCTGTCTCTCCCTCCCTCCCTCCCTCCTGCTGATCCTGTCCTCAGAGGCCAGTTTCCCCTCTCTCCTCCCCCTTTCCCCATTCACTTTCCCCCAATTAAAAAAAAAAAAAAAAACCCTCCACCCAAGCTCTATCTCATGGCGGCTTTCTTTTGTGCACTGCTTTTTGAATTACAGCAGTCTACACACCCAGCCTTGAATTCAACACTTGTCTCTGGCTTCTGACACTTCCTCATTGTCTCAACATAACTGCTTCAGAAGATGACCCCATCATTACCTTCCCCAAAACCCTTGATGCTGATCACTTTGTAAAACTCACCCACCTTACCCCTTCCCCGGACAAGCCCAGTTACCATCATCTCTTCACTGAAAACATTCAACTGCATTATATAATTTTTGCCCCTTACTAACTCAGTCCAGATTGTTTCCAGAAATACATTTTCAGGATACAAAACAGATAACTCATTGTAACAACCTTAAAAAAAATACAGAATATTCTCCCACCAAGGGAAAACAAAGCAAAACAAAACAAAACAAAACAAAACACAAACCCATAAAGCCTCAACCTGCTCACTAGTCCTGATATCATAGCAGGTTATTGCAAATGGCTGGAGAGGTTTCCATGGCAATGGCCCCTGAGTACATCTGGAATCAGGCAGCTCCTACTCTGCACATGCTCTCCTGCTAGAGGCTTGTCTTAGAAACCTCCACGCACCAGGCCCTCTGCCTACACTCTGTGTCTGGAGATGCTTGCACCTCATATCCCAGGACCTTCTATCCCTTCTGAGGCACTTGCTTTCTTTTCCTTTTCTAATCAAGACAATGTCTTATGTCTCCCAGGCTGGCCTCGAACTCACTATGTCCTGGGGGGATGGCCTTGAACTTCTGACACTTGAGCTTCCAACTCCACAGTGCTGGGATAACAGTCGTATCCTGCCGCATCCAGCTTATGTGATGTTGGGCAACAGGGCCTGGGCCTCCTGCATGCCAGGCAAGCACTCTATCAATGGAGCTACTGCACTATATACCCCCCTCCCGTGACACACTTGCAATCAATTCAATTTCATGTTAATTTGTGTCCTTCTTTTGTTTTTTTCTCCCCGCTAAACTTCAGGCTAAGTGAAGGCAGGGGACATTAGAGACAATTCATTCCCTCCCATCAGTGTCTGGCAGGCAGTATGTGATCAACTAAAATGTTTTATGGAAACTAAACACATGGATATAGGTTAAGTGAGAAAGCTTCACCTATAGTCTTAAGCTTAAACTATCCAAGGATGGTGTGGTTCTGAGATCATTCAAGGCCATTAAGGACTTTGGGTGGATCTAAGATAAGAAATCAAGGCAGGAGAGCTTCCTTTGTCACTCAGATAATAGGTGGATGACAATAGTAGAGTTTTTTTTTTTTTCAAAATTTTCTGTTATGCAGGAACACTCAGCTTTATTATGTAAGATGTGCTAGTTCTAAACATCATGGTCTCCTGCCCTAGCATGACTATCTCTGTCATTGCTCACACTGGGCTGCAGACACTGTAAAGTGAAAAGGGAGGATTCGGGTCCGAGACAAGCTGGCAGTGAGAGATTTCAAAAGTGCTCAAGTCTCTGGATTGTGAACACTCAGCTGGGGATGTCTTTTTATTTCCTAGCGTCCATCATCCTTGCCACCAAATGTAATATAATTGTCTCACTTCCATATGGTGACAGAATTCTAGCAACTGAATAAGGATCTCAGTAACGAGGAAAAACTAAAATGTTGCATAAGTTACTTCTGCTTAGTTACATCCGAAATGCGAACCTTGGGTGTCCCCAGCCAGGAAAACACACATTTTACAAAGAAGACAAATAAGGGTCCTGAATGCACTTTGGGGATTATGGGAGTCAAAACCACTGAAACAAGAAATGTAGTCTGATCTGAATTTAGGAAAAAGGAGCCAGTGAGAAACACATTCAACTTAAGAAATAAACCTGTTGTGGTCCATTTAGTGCCCCACCCTCAATGCCACCAAAGCACATCATGTCAGGAGAGGGTCGTGACTGTACTAGCTCTCAGTAGAGAGACTTGATTGAGAAAGCTCTGATGAGGTATTGAGAGTCAGCATCCTGAGTGTGTATCCATTTAAGGGGAGCAAGAGCCCCCAAGCCTTTCATTAAATAGGACACAGTGGAATTGTGGCTTTCTGTATGGAGACACTGACAAAGAAGGCCTGGCAACCAGAGTTTGACCCCCAAATCCCACAAGGGGGCGAGAGAGACAACCAGAGGTTTCTCCTCTCACCTCACACACACAGACATATGTGTTTGTGTGTGTGCTCTTTCTCACATGCCCGCACACATAAAACAAATGAAAATCCTAAAAGACGGGGCTGTAATAAATGGAGATGTGGCGACCCCTGGTTATTTGGGAATGTCCAGATGTTTGACTCCACTAGCTTAATGAAGACTCTTTCCAAGTATCTACTGCTGACAAAATTGCAGAAAATCGTGAACGGTTAATTATAAATACCTCAAATCCTGGTCATTCAAAGCATCTTTATGTCTTGTTCATGCTCAGGAGCAGAGACTATGCTCAAACATAGCCTCTTTACTTTTTATCACCTTCCTACTTTTTAACATGGCATACAGGCCTCTTCTTTAAGCATTTTCTATTAAATTACACATACATGTATTCATACAGACGCATATATAAAATACAACCTTCTGTAAGGCATAGCTGATTTTTTCTCCTCTACATTGGCAGCTGAAAACCTGAGAATAAAATTTGTTACCATCTTCCAGCAAGGGTGTTGAATTTCTTGTCATAAATTTTGAATATGAATCTCTCCCCTGGCCCTATCTTAGCCTTAGTTTTTTCCTTAGACTCATTTTTTCCCCACCTATTTGGAATATATTTTATATTACACTGCAGTATGTGTTTTTATTAGTCTTTCCTCTGCAGGCCTTAAATTCTTTCCTGAATATAAATAAAATATATAGCATTTATAGATAGTTCCTTTCCCCCTGTAGAGGGTTGCAAAATATTCCAAAGGCAACGTATAATTGATTATCATCAGCACATAAACATTAAAATACTGCTACTTATAGTAATTAATTTTTGTGATATTTTATTCCCAAGTGCAATTAGAGGTTCTTAATATTTAATTCTTAACCTAAGCTCCACAGACCCTTTAAAATTTTATTGTAAAAATTGTATACTTCAACTTTTAATAAGAGAGAGTTTCAAATTTTTAATCCAATTCCAAAAGGCAAATCTGACCCCCAAAACTTAAAAAATTGCTTTCCAGTACATTAGTCCCATAAGACCTTCTGATTTTGGCTTTTCTATCTCAACTAACTGATTTATGTTTGTTGGGTAGGCACTAGGTGTCTGGTCCTGGAAGACATGCTGGGATGATAAAAGGAAGCTTACCAGTGTGACCTATGGCCTTAAGGAAACTTCTGACCCAGTGGCCAGGAGTGTAGAAATTAATCAAATGACAACATATTATAATAAAGTGGTAGGCTAGGAGTGACAAATGCTAAAGTCTCTAAAGACCCATGATTTTGTAGGCTAACTAAAAAAGTAAAAATAAAAAACAGAAAAACAAATGAGTGGGGTTGGATAGTTAGTAAAAGACTTCTCTGAGGAGGTGACTTGCAATAAGATTATTCAGGGTCTAGGGAAAGAATATTCCATGAGACGAAGAAGATATTTCAAAGACCTTGAGGAAGACCATGCCTGCCAGTTTGTGAAGCTTCTCAAACTATAAGGGACCACAGATGCCAACCTAGACTACTATACCCTGCAAAACTATCACAACAGTCAGAGTAGGGAATCTCTTCCATGATAAAAGAAAATTTAGGCAGGATCTACACATTTAGTTCTACAGAAGGTGGTGGAAGGAAACTTCAACATGAAGAGGTTTACCACACCCAAGAAAACACAAGAAATAAATAATCCCAGACCTGCAAATCAAAAGAGAGGGGAAAAAAAAATCTATTCCACCGCAACAAAATAATGGGAATCAACAAACACCACCTCATTGATAACTGTCAATATTAATGGTCCCAATTAAATTAACCTTTAATTTTTTGTTTTTTGTTTCTGTATGAGCTGGTGTTTTTGAGTTAGTTCCAGATGCTTTAGCACACAGCATGGACCCAAAACTCTTCAGAGAAGTGCCATGCCCTTCCCCCACATGAAAATTGAAGGTAGACGAGGCAGGAGAAAGAAACACACACCCTCCTTGAAATAGGAAGCTTGCATTCTAATGGTTCAGAAAGTGCTGAGTAGCTCTGGCCCTGTAAATCAATACATGAAAATGTGGCTGGAGATCATAAATAGCTTCCACATTGTTAGACATTTTCCTGAACTAAATTCTTTATGAGGATATTGAGGAAGTCACACACCAACCACACTACCGTGGCTGAGGTCATGAAACTGTATACAGTACTCAGCTCAGCACCTGTCACCCCACCCCACCCCACCCCACCCCAGCTTTCATGTTTTTCTTTCTCTTCACTCCTCCAAAGTTCTTCATGATGGACACTAGAAGAGACTCCGCCTCTCTCATAATTGTAGAGCAATGTTAGCTTTGCATTTCATCAATTAAATATTTTTTCAGTCTCATATAATGACAAGCACTGTGCAACTCATATATACACATGTGTGCATGTACGAGTGTGTATGTATGCATGTGCGTGGCTGTGTGTGTGTGTGTGTGTGTGTGTGTATGGATGTGTATGTAATGTTGAAATAACCACTAGGTTTGCTATAATTACAAGTGAATAATATGGTACAAAGTTTCTGTTGGATCACAAAAGCATATCACCAATTAAGAATAGGCATTGAGTAATCATAGCCTCTATGATTATTCCCAGTTCATTGCACAGGAGATTGTGGACTACAGGTCTCAGTTGCCCCTGCTTGTAAATAGAGGGAGGAGTTGGTGCCAGGCCTTGTGACTAAAGCTGGGTCCCCCACAGTTTCCCCTTCAATCTTGATCTTTCCACTAACTGACACTTTCAAGAGCATATGCTGTTTCCAACATGGGTACTCTGAACTCTTCAGGCCTTTGTTTGTTTAATCTGCTCACAATTTCTGTGCACTCTGTAGGAAATGCTAGTGTCAACCATCTGGCCCTTGTTTGCTTGCTTAAAGTGTCCACCATCATTTCTGCATATTCTGCAGGTAATACTACCCTGGAGGTTGAGAGTTTGGGTCTCTCTCCCAAAGCTTCAGATACTCCCTATCTAAGATCCAGCTCCATCTTGTTCCTATAGGCCCTTTCCAAATTCTCTTCTAAGTCTCCCTGTGGGCCACCTACCCACAAGCTGTAGTTCTGGATCAGCTGCCCACTCTTGCAGATGAGCCGCTGTCCCCGAGAGCTTCAACAATGTGGGGCCCACAGTGGAGCAGAGGCTGTGCACTTTTCTCAAGAGCATCTCAAGGGCACTTACCAGCTTCTGAAATAAATGCTGAGCACCCCTCAGTTCTGGATATGGTTGCCATTCAAGGCCAGTGTCTGCTTTCCAAGTTTCCACAATTAGCTAAGAGAACCTTATTGAAGACTTGAATATACCCTGGCCCCACTGCTGTGCGCTGGAAATTTAACTTTAAGTGGGTATCCTTTACTGGATCTGTAGACTTATCCTTGTGTGCTGCCTGGGTGTTTATTTTATGTCTTTATTATGTAGAACAGATGTATCTGGAGGCTGAGGGAAGTCACTGCTATCTCAGTGAACTTCATGTTCAACTCTTACTGCTAATTGGTAGTGTTTTTTTTTTTTTTTTTCCTGCAGGAAAGAAACATTGTAAATGTTGTTCATTTAGGTCTGTTGCCCTGTGACTTTATAACATCATGCCCTAGTTTAATTCCTGTTGCTGTGATAAAATACTGGACAAAAAGCAACAAAGGGAAGGAAAGGGTCTATTTGGCTTACAATTTCAGATTATAGCCCATCATTCCAGGGACATTAAGGCAGGAACTCAAGCAGCTGTCACATCACATCCATAGTCAAGAGCAAAGAGAGATGAATGCATCCTTGCTTGATTCTCAGTTAAATGTTTCACTGTAATACAGCCCTGGGACCAGCTTGATGGGCTGGGTCCTTCCAACATAATTAAGAATCAAGATAGCCAGGCGTTGGTGGTACACGCCTTTAATCCCAGAACTCGGGAGGCAGAGGCAGGCGGATCTCTCTGAGTTCGAGGCCAGCTTGGTCTCCAGAGAGAGAGCCAGGATAGGCTCCAAAGCGACACAGAGAAACTCCGTCTCGAAAAACAAAAACAAAAACAAAACTAAAACAAAAAATGAATCAAGATAATGCTTTAAATATAGGCCCACAGGCCAATCTGTTCTAGATAATTCCTCGTTAAAGATCTTCCCAGGTGACTCTAGGTTGTGTCAAGTTGACAGTTAAAACTAACCAACACACATGCATATGTGTGTGTTCTATGAAGTGCCTGCACACACACACACACACATACACACACACACATACACACACACACACACACACACACACACACACACACACACATGCACACTTATTAGATTGTACTATAAGGAAACCTACTTGCTACATCTGATAAATCAATTTGATCATCTCTGCTATTTGCTAAATTCAAATACATTGAACTCCTTTTCATGTATTCTTTTCTTTATAAAACAACCCTCATAGGAGGAAACTGGGGAAATTAAAAGCATATTAAATTTATCAGAGGACTCTGGGGTGAGATCATCAGCCACTTGCTTGAAAGGTCAGTAAAGGTGTTTGCTAAAGAGGCAGGCATCTGGGTGCGATCCCAGACCTATTGATTCAGAATGGTGCATTGTGGATCTGAGCAATCTAGACTTTTCAGAAGCCTTCCAGATGACTGTGAAGTTCTCTACAGTTTAAGAGCTGTTTGTCTAAGGAGGTAATGTTCTAGAAAGAATTGCTTTCTAAGTTAGAGGAGAAAAATTATGTTCATCCTTAAACGTGACCTGCCAACATTTTGGAATTCAAAACACGAATCAACCTTGGAAATATATCTCAAATATATTATAGTACTGTTAAAGTGCTCAGTAACTTTCCTACTTAGCCATCCAAAACATCTAAGAATTACTAAGTGGGGACTGGAGAGATGGCTCATTAGACAAGAGTGTCTCAGTGTTCTATTACTGTGAAGAGACACCACCACCATGGCAACTCTTATAAAGGAAAAACATTAGATTGGGGTGACTTACATTTTCAGAGATTCAGTCCATTGTCATTATGGTGAGACATGGTGGCAGGCAGACATGGTGCTGGAGCAGGAGCTGAGAGTTCTTGCCCTTGCTCCGAAGGCAACAGGAAGTAAACTGAGACGCTGGGCATGGCTTGAGCATATATGAGACCTCAAAGCCTGCCTCCACAGTGACACACTTCCACAATAAGCCACACCCACTCCAAAGCCACACCTCCTAATAGTGCTACTCCGGATGAGCTTATGGGAACCCATTACATTTAAACTACTGCAGAACACTTGCTGCTTTTGCTGAGGATCAGGGTTCAGTTACCAACACCCATACAGTGACTCGCAACTGTTTGTAACTCCAGTTCCAGAGGATCTGACACCATCTTACAAACTCTGAGGGCTCCAGGCAAACATGTGGTGTATATACATATGTGTAAATGAAACATTCATACACAGAAAATAAAATTGAGTTGAATGAATTAAAAAGGAATTGGTAAGCTATGACAGATATTAAAAGGTTGCTTGATGATTAAAATAGTAATTGAAAAGCTGGAGTTATACCTCAGTTGATAGAATGCTTTCCCAGCATTAAGGAAACCCAGGTTCCACCCCAAGGATCACACAAAACTGGGTGTTGTGGTGCACACCCAGCTCAAGGGAGGTAAAAGGCAGAGGGATCAGAAGTTGAAGGCCATCCTCAGCTACATAGTGCATTGGAGGCTAGTATGTTTCCATTTCTTTTCTTTTCTTTTCTTTCTTTCTTTTTTTTTTTCTGGTTTTTCGAGACAGGGTTTCTCTGTGCAGCTTTGGAGCCCATCCTGGCACTCACTCTGGAGACCAGGCTGGCCTCGAACTCACAGAGATCCGCCTGCCTCTGCCTCCCGAGTGCTGGGATTAAAGGTGTGTGCCACCAATGCCCGGCTCTCCATTTCTTTTTTAATGAGAGCAAGTATACTACTGAGGCTTATGAAGGACAGAATAAATTTATAAATGGGTCATCAAAGCACAATGTTCTAGCACCAAAATCTGGAACTGGCGTGAGTAACCTAAGGCTTTTATTTTTGTAAGAGAACATCATTAGTTGAAAGCTCCACTGGTGACTGTGTGGTGCCTGAGCATTCGGACCTATTTGTAGAAAGAACAGTGAGCTAGAAGTCTGGAGGGTTGGGTTGTATTATTTAGGACCTATATTCTTCACAGTGAAGAATGTTATCAACGTGAATCAGAATAGGATACCAATGAAATGGTGACAGCTTTCCCACGAACAGGAACATGTTTTTCCATGACCAGGAAGGGGGGCTGCCACAGATGACAGGTCCCAAAGACACCTGCAGTCTATTTTTTTTTTTTAATTTCAGGTTCTTTACCAATCAAACAAAAACGTATACCATTAACTGACCTTGAGACATCTTATAGACAAATAATAATCTCTATTATTCTGTGTGTCTGAGGCCAGCGCTGTGTTTTCCATCACCACTCTTGGAGGATTTTCATCCATAATTTCATCTCATTCTGTCCAATGGTATAAGATTAATGGGGCTCCAGTTGGGTTATCCCCAGTAATAATGATATATTGGCCCCCTCACGAAAGTTCCTTATGAGAGATAACTCAGCCAAACACACATCAGTCAGTAACTGTGTCATTTGTCACTGCACTGGGTCCTGGAAATACAATAATGAAAACAGTAAACCAAATTTAGTATTATATTTTTGAAAGCAAAAACAAGCAAACAAACAAAAGCCGGGTGGTGGTGGCGCACACCTTTAATCCCAGCACTCGGGAGGCAGAGGCAGGCGGATCTCTGTGAGTTTGAGACCAGCCTGGTCTACAAGAGCTAGTTCTAGGACAGCCTCCTAAGCCATAGAGAAACCCTGTCTTGAAAAACCAAAAACAACAACAACAACAACAACAACAACAACAACAACAAAGAAAATGGTCAAGTCAAATGGGATCTGGACTTATGTAGCCAAGCCATGATGGGACCAGTGACCAGGAAAAGATAATTCAACCAACCACACGTGAACCGAGATACAAAGAGGGCAACTTCCCTTTACAATCAGTGCCTCAAGGGGTCATGAGTGCTGGAATGACAAGAGGTAGCAGAAGGAAGTCGGAGGAAGAGGTGAGATTTGCTTAGAACTTGGAAGAAAAGTAGGTAATGTGTGTGAGTTGGGGGGACGTGGGGGAAAGAGAAGAGCAAGGAAGACATGTTCTAGAATTCTGTAGGATGTCTTATTTACATTTCTAGCTCTGTGAAGACACTATGATCAAGGACACTTATCAAAGGGACTGTTTACTGGAGATCACAGTTCCAGAAGGACATGATCACCATGGTGGAAGCATGGTGGCAGGCAGGGCTGACATTAGAGCAATAGCTGAGAGTTTCCATTTGTTCCACAGTCAAGAGGCAGAAAGACAGATGGACAGAGACAGAGATAGACAGTGAGGAGAGAGAGAGAGAGAGAGAGAGAGAGAGAGAGAGAGAGAGAGAGAGAGAGGTTAATGGCATGGGCTTTCCAAAACCTCAAACCCCATCTTCTATCGACATAACTTCTCCAGCAAGGCTATACCTCTTAAACCTTTCCAAATAGTTTCACCAACTGGCAACCAATTATTCCATGTCTATGAACCTATGGGGGCCATTCTCATTCAAACCACCACAAAGCACAAGTTTATGTGTTTGACAACAAACATTCTGGAACATCCCCTTCCATCACTCAGAGATTTCTTATTCCAAAATGAGAGGAACGAAGCCAGGTGCGTGGAGACTGTCAGGAGCTCAGGGTAAAGCCTTGACCAGTTAGCAAATGGGAGAACTCAGCCAAACTTTAGTTCAGAATGGCAACTCTTCTCATTCAGAGACTGTCATGCAGACTCACTGTATGGCCTTGGCTCTCTTCTTGACAGTAAAGTGCTTTCCTTGAGCCATGGCTTTTGTTTGGTGAGACACAAACAGCATAATCTACCCCAAGAGGCTGTGGAGATGTTTAGTGAGATGACACAGCACCATGCTGTGTGGCTCACAGCTGCTCCAGCAAACAGCTTCCCCGTCATTTGTTCCTTATATGCCATGCTGCTGGAAAACCCATACAAATCATGGTGCAGTTTAATTGACATAGGTAAGGAAGGCCTGGGGTGCTGGGCTGGGTCTTAGCCACTGTTGAGCCGAGGAACCCAAGTCAGGGACAGGAAAAGCAAAGGCCACTCCACGAGGATGGTATCTAGGAAAGTGCTCTCTCTTGATATCACAAGTTCACTCACAGACCAGGCTGCTGCAGAAGAGTCCTGGGTTGCTCCTAAATCAGAAATGATGAGTCATGTCAGTATTCACACCCAAGAAACAGGTTTCTTGGTGCCACAGCAGCAAACAGCCACGCACTTCCTTATTAAAAACAAGCTACGAGAGAAAAATGCTATGTTAACGTGTCACTCAGTCCACTGGGAACAAGGCAATTATCTTCAGGATATTAAAATAATAGCTGGCATTAAGGATGCTTACAAGCCAAACCCATGCTATTGGAAGAATGAATAATTTATCAGAGTAACTATGAAGATTTTCTTCCTTGCCTATAAGCAAAACCACGGATTGAACTTTAGCTCTAAAATACCAAGAGGCATATTTCACAGATTAAGTGGGAGAGCTGTTGGGCTGTCCCGAAAACCTGTTGGCTTACCCTTAATATGAAGGAACACTTCGAGTCTAGGCACACAGCAGGTGCATATGAGTCAGGACTGACTACAGTGTAGTTTCCCTGGTTCCCAAGTCCAGTTTCCCATCTGCAAGGCAAATGCTACTCCTAGGTTTTTTCAAGGCTGCTTACTTACTTCAAGCTTCCCAGCCCAGACGCCTTATGGGAGAAGTTTATTTTCAACTTTCATAAGATGTGAATGGAACTCATTATTTTACTTCAAACTCATTGTTTAATTGACAAGAGGCATACATCTAAATTGTCTCATGTGCACAGCTGAAGAGACGACATAAATTTAACAATGGGTGGATTATTACTATTTAGCATATTTATGGAATTTTATATTCAGGAAGCATTTTACAAATCTTTTATTCGTTAATCTCTATAGTTCTCCCTGAGTCTGACAGGTGGTTAAAAAAAAATGCTATGAGTTTTAAATTGCCAAGATGTGAACATTTTAATGGGGAACTAAAGTAGAAGCGTGTGAAGGGGTAGGGATTACATATGCCGAAAACAATTATAAAAAAGGTGTACACTGGGTTATGTCCCAGCTGACAACACCAAAGGAGACAGTCAGTCCCACCACCATCAAGGCAATTGACAGGTATCTCAATACCAAAGGCTCCTAGCGATACAACCCATGAAAGCACAAGTGACCGAGAAGACAACTAATGTTGACAATGACTCACATGCTGAACTTCTTCATTCTTTTATGAAACCACCCACTGCCATTTCCCTTAAAATTCATGTATGGATTCCTGTGGAAATGCAAACCTCCTCCAAACAAGGAGTTTCTATTGTCTGCATTTGAAAAAGTTCATGTTTAGGGACTGCAGAGATGGTTCAGAGATGGTTCAGTAGGTGAAGAGCTTGCAGCACAAATGTCAGGACCCGAGTTTGAATCCCTGGGACCTATATGAAATGGGATGCTGTTGTCCACATCTGCAATCCCAGCGCTCCTAAGAGGATATGGGAGGTGGAGACAGCCAGGCCTAGGCAACTACAAATAGGATCAAAAGACATTGTCACCCACAAGGTGGAAGGAGATGATTGACACTTGAGGTTGTCCTTCACACAAATAGCAAGCCTGTAAGCATGCCCACAGATACACACACACACACACACACACACACACACACACACACACACACACACACACAATAATAGTCACAAGTTTAAAAAATAAAATTTTAAATGTCACTTCAGTTTTATGTATTTTTTTTTTTTGAGAAAGGGTCTCATGTGTCCTAGACTGGCTTCATTCTCACTATATAACTGATGATGATGTATTTGGTCTTTTGTTCTCCCTGCCTTTATCCCCAGTATTGGGGGTATTGGGATTGCAGGTGTGTACTCCCACACCTGGTTGATGCATTGGTGATGCTCCAACCAGGTGGTCTTGTGTGCTATGCTAGCACTCTACCAGCTGAGCTACGTTCCCAGTGGACTCCTCACTTCTGATGAGTACCTGGAACCTACCCCATCTCCCTGGACCAGAACATCGCAGGGCACAGGTTTCCTTGAACCAAAATCAAGTTCTTGACCCAAACCTTTACAGAACTGTCTTAGTAAGGGTTTCTATTGCTGAGATGAAACACCTTGACCAAAAAGCAATTAGGGAGTAAAGTGTTAATTAGGCTTGCACTTCTATATTGCTGTTCATCATTGACAGAAGTCAAAACAGGAACTCAAGCAGGGCAGGGGTCTGATACAGAGGTCATGGAGAAGTGCTGCTTACTGGCTTACTCCTCATGGCTTGCTCAGCCTGCTTTCTTACAAAGCCTAGGACCAGCAGCCCAGGGATAGCTCCACCCACCATGGGTTGGCCCCACCGCAGCAGCATTGATCTCTAATTGAGAAGATGCCTTACAGCTGGATCTCTTGGAGGCATTTCTTCAGCTGAGGCTCCTTCCTCAAGCTGACACACAAAACCAGCCAGTACAAGAGCTCATTGCTAAACTACAAACCAAAACCAAAAAGCAAAAGAAAGAAAGAAAGAAAAACCAACAAAGAAAAAGGTAACCATGGTCACCTGAACACCTGACAAATGGAGCCACAGACTTGCAGGCTCTGCGCCCAGTGCCAGAAGCCCATGTGCGATCCAGACTCTGATCCCTTCCCAAGGACACTGACTTCATCCCTGGAATTTTGAACAGTCTCCCTGTGGGGGCTCTGGATGGAGGTTTTACAGAGCCTGCTGGCAGCTTGGGCACCCAACTAGGCCAGGTTGGGCCTCAGGGGTACATGGGGTACAAGGAGGTTTGAGGGTGTGTGGAGGGTGTGCTTGGGGACGCTGGGGGGTGTGAAAGGATGAGGGAGAGTAAGACGGGTTACTAGGGAGTGCACTTGGGATAGGAGCCAGTGGCTCTGAGTGGGCTGAGGGCAGTGCCTACGACCATGTCAACCTGCCTGCTCTGTCCCCGCAGTCCTGGGACTCCAAGTCTCAAACGGGAGAGGTGAGGCTGACATGAGGCTTCCTAATATCCACCTTTGCCACCCTTGCTCCCTGCCATCTCCGAATCAGTGAAGTCCTGCATCTTGGCCCCATCCTGCCTGTAACCTCTCTTCTGATTACACCCCGTCACCATGCCCCAGGTCCTCTCGGGGCCCCACAAGCCCACACTCTGACCCAGCAAGCCCAATATCTTGCAATCCTTCCTTGAGGCCCTGGGACATCAACCTAGGTTAGCGTCTTTCTGTCGTAGAGGGAACCAGGCAGATAACAGTTCCTTCCAAAATGAGTCTGGGGAAAGTATTTTTTTTTTTTTTTTTTAGAAAAAGTAGAACATCCTTGGTTCTGCCTCATTATGTTCAGATTTTCCAAGTGTCCCTATCCAACATGGTGGCCATGAAGAAACCACGATTGCCTCTAGATAACGGCTTACTTTGTGAAAGGAGACATTATAGAGTGTCTTCTGTTTCTCCTTGGGACTTTCAGATATTAGCTCCCTACTAAGTCACTGCCAGGCATTGCTTTCCCAACAAGAATATGAACATTCACAGCTATTATTTTGTGGGATGGTTGCAGATGGTCACAATGAAAGACAAAACTATGAGTTAGACAGGAAGACTGAATCACTAAACTGGTCAATGTGGATGGCCATTACTAATTAGTAATAACGTCTAATGGACTGGTAGAACTACCTCAAGGAAGCCTAATGTCTGGCGGTACTTATTAAAATAGGGCCAAATAGAATGCTGGCAGGTGTGCAGTGGATATGCTCCTATTACTCACGGGCCTCTCTCTGGCTGGAGATCTTAGAGTTCTTGGAATGTGTGTCCTCATTAAACAAAGAGTTGTGGAATTACCTTGAAGTTTACCAGTTAAGATACATAGAATGTTTTTCCTCGTTACTTCTGGAACACTCCTATTTATTCTGGAAGTCACCCCACTTCCTGTGTTTCCCTGTGCATTCTGATTTCTTGCCCTAGACTTGGATTTTAAGCACACAAGATGCATTTCTTACAATCGTTCCCCCATAAGCTAGCAAACATTAGAGCTTATGTCTTAACTTATCAGAGAAAAGTGGTGGGATTTGGTTGTGGTCATACCTCTGTTACCTCTGTAACTGGTATTTCTTTTTTCTCTCTTAGCCCTGGCAGCTGCAGTAGGGTGAAAATATGCCAAAAGGCATTTGGAAATTTATTTATAGTTTGTACAAATTCAGTTTGAATAGCCAAATTCAGGTGTTTCATTTTTGTATTAACAAAGTCTCAGAGTTTGAAAAATCACCTTTTTTTTTTTCAGCACTGTGCTGTCTTTATTACAAAAGAAAAAAAAAAAGAAAGAAAATACTGAGCGGTCAGATTCCCATCTCCAGAAAGTCTGAGCAGATGGTGTGTGCACATGTGGGCATCATCTATTTTCCTCACCATAAAAAAAAGACAAGCCTTTGATTCTGAAAGCCCACTTTGTACCACTCGCTCAGTCCGTGGTGCCTAATACATTATTTTATGGTGCTGATGTCTGAATTTTCAGCCTACAATGTGCTTTGTGCATTGCAAGGGTGGAGCCTGTGATTTACTGCAGTGGTCCTGTGGAATTCTGGAGACTTAACCTGAGAATGTCAATAAGAGAAGGATATTTGACCTTGGGAGCTAACCCAAGTCTGAACAGATGGACCTATAAATACCACTAAGTACCAGCAAGTTAAAAATCTGATTCTTTCTCTCCTGGTGTTCTTTTATTTCCTGGGATGGAATAATTGCTGAGGGAGCTGGTGGCCTTTCCATCTAATGTATTCATATGCTTCTAGTCTCTTTCTTCACCCACATCATGGGGAGGGAGTGCATTGTTTGTGCTTTAAAAAGCTTATATTACAACTGGACCACTTCTCTGAAGATGTGGCTCCAATTGCACTAATAATTCAACTCTCTTAGTGGAGGGACAAGACCTTGCAAGAATGGCTGTGGTCGCTCACCATTGCTGTAAATAATTCATTCACCTTGATGCCAAAGGCTGATGTTCATTCTTGACCCTGTACCTGTCAGCTTGCCATGCTCATGCCATTCCAGTTTTATTCTGTGGCTGTGAAAAAACACTCTGACCAAAAGCTGCTCTGGGCAAGAAAGGGTGTATTTCAATTTCCAGGTCACAGTTTATCATGGAGGGAAGTCGGGACAGGAACTTGAAGTAGAAACCATGGAGGAATACTGCTTGCTGGCTCACTCATAGGCTGATTTTAGCCAGCCTTCTCATATAAATCAGGATCAGTTGGGTAAGGAATGATACCACCTATAGAGTGCAGGACTTGATCCCCTGAAACTGAATTATAGATGGTTGTAATCAACGACTTGAGCCCTAGAGGTTCAGTGAGTGCTCTTAACTGTTGATCCAGCTCTCCACTCCCAACCTCCAAAGTTTTTAATCTGGTCCTCTCTACACATACTTTAGAATGCAGGACTGAGAGCTTCTTGTTTTTAATATCAAATATCAGGTTCTGCTACAAATTTTCATCCTGGCCCGGCGTTGGTGGTGCACGCCTTTAATCCCAACACTCGGGAGGCAGAGGCAGGCGGATCTCTGTGAGTTCGAGGCCAGCCTGGTCTCCAGAGTGAGTGCCAGGATAAGCTCCAAAGCTACACAGAGAAACCCTGTTTCGAAAAACCAAAAAAAAAAAAAAAAAATTTTTTTCATCCTGAAACAACAACAGCAAATAACTGGTGACTTGAACAAGAATGGCCCCTATAGGCTCATATATTTGAATACTTAGTCACCAGAGAGTGGCACTATTTGAAAGGATTAGAAGTAATAAAAAGTGTGGCTTTGTTGGAGGAAGTGTGTCACTGGGGGTAGGCTGTCAGGCTTAAAATGCCCATACCAAGCCCAGTGTCTCCCTGTTGGCCTGCAGCTGCTTCTCCAGTGCAATGAGTGTAGTCATGCTCCCTCCCCTCCATGATGGCAATAAACTAAACCTCTGAAACTGTAAGCAAGTCCCAGATTAAGTGCTTTCTTTTGTGAGTTGCCTTGCCATGGTGTTTCTTCACAGCAATAGAACAGTGACTAGGACAATGACACGTCCTTAAAACCAAACCAAACAAACCAAATCCCTACTGATCAAATCTTTTCTGGGAAGAATTGTATGTTGGGGATGAGGAGGATATTTTACTTTTCTGTTTTTATTTTGTGAAAATCTATGAAGTAGAAAAATTTGGAGAATTAAAAAATAGTTCTAATTCCTGATGTCATTTTGGACTATTTTAACTCATTTTTTTTTCTGTGTGGTTTTAAAGTAGCCTTATAGTAATTTACTACAGTCTCAGAGGAAATAATCAGATGTCTTTGCCTGTGTTTTAGAAGGAGGTATCAGCCAGGGCAAATCTGCTGCTGACAAAGTAATGGACACTTATTACATTTGTACAGTAAAAATTCATTTCTTGTTCATGCAAAGACCCAGTGGATCTGAGAGATTTTTCCAAGCAGTGATCTTCATTTAATTGACTTGTAGAACAAAAATACAAGACTCAGAGACAGATATTGGGGTACAAGCTTCAAGCTGAAGATCAGAAAAGCAAAGCTGTCAAGCCACTAGTTCTTACCTCAAGCTCAGGCTGAGAGGGCTGATCCACAAGCTCTTCACCAAGCCTTGGACTGCTGCCGAGACACTCTCTCAGAATGTAGTCTAAGACAATGGGCTCCTGTCTTTTATATATCTCTCTAGGTCTGGGATTAAAGGTGTGTGATCGCAGGTGCTGAGATAAACTTCGTGTGAGCTGTTTCTCTTTAGGACTGGCTCAATCTCGAGTCACTAGGTGTGGCCTTGAGTTTGTCTAACTCTACCACCCAAGTGGTAGGATTAAAGGAGTGTGCCACCATTGTCTGATCTCTATAGCTTGTGGCTGACTTTGCTTTCTGAATCTTCAGGCAAGCTTTAATAAATCATAAATAATATACCACCACAGTGACTGGTCAACCTAAGATCGTTTCATCTTAGGGCTCAACAATCTCAGTCAAGATCTTCTTCTCAGTTGCTGCAATGGAAGGGTCATTTTAGTTCTTCATCTTTGAAAAGTGAGGCCCATTAATCCCAATCACATTTCATTGGCCAATACTAGTAACATGGTCCCAAGTGCATTGGGAAATGAGCTATTGTATGTGTCTTGGAAGGAGTGAAAACCATGAAACAAATGTAGGCTAGTTATTTCTATTATTCTCTGAAACTTTTTTTTTATGAACAAAGGATTTATCTCAGAGATCAAGATTATTTCAAAAAAATAAACTTGACACATATGTAAATGTATACCATTAAATTTGGATTATTGGACACTGGGAGACCAAGATGACTTGAGCATGGGTCTACATAAAGAATGTACTTAGAGTAAACGCATGAGAGCCTGGCGTATTGTCATAAAGTCATCTTTTGTTCTAGTTTCTTTAGAAAATTGGTTTCCTGTCACTTTCTCTAATCTCACCACTTTGGAATGGCCTCCAAAAAGTAGCAGGTTTTGGTCATTTCACAGCTTGCTGTAGCGATGCATAATCTTACCCTAAGTACGGTCTGTATCACAAACATGGCCAGCCTAAGCTTGAGGATGAAACCTGCAAAATTACTGATCTTGATGAATTTCTTTCAAGTTACAGGAAAGTAATTTTATATGGGATATTCTTATAGTTCGCATGAGACATAAAAACAAGAGTATTGGCATTTCCTTTACATTATCTATTTGCTTTGGTGATGCCCTGATTTAGGTCTGTTAATAGGAACTCTGAGCTCATTTTAGCTACAGAATTCAGTGCATAGGATTTTGTGTTGTAAACATCATTATTTCTCAGCTCTATTCTCAGCTCTATTCAACCATAGCCAAATGGTTCACAACATGACCAATGGTTAATTTTAAGAAAAAAAATTTAACAAGTTAATTATCTGCAGACCTTGGAGCATATGGTTCTTTCTGAGGTCAGTGACTCGTTACACATTTCTTAATGGTGTAAAACATGGTAATGAATAATGTGTGCACCACATTTTTTTTATTTTGTTCATTGTTGGCGATTGAATGCAGGGCCTCACACGTTCATTATTATATTTCCTCTATTTCTTTGAAGTAAAATTGACAAATAAAATTTGTATAATCAAGGACACAATGTGACATATAATACACCATGAAGTGATTATTACAATCACATAGATTAAAACCAATCACCTTACATAGTTACATTTTTCTGACTTACTTTTTGAAAAACAACTTTCAAGTATAAAGTAGAATAGTATTAATTATAGTCATCACACTGAATACCATATTCCCTAAATTTATTCATCTCATAACTAGGAGAGAGGTGTAACCAATATCTCCCCATGCCCCCCTCCATATTCCCTGTTCTATTTTCTGATTCTGAGTTCATGTTTATTTAAATTTATTTACTTTTATTTTATGTCTATGGTTCATTTTGTGTCCATGAATGTCTGTGTACCACATTCATGTGGTACTTGCGGAGGTCAAAAGAGGGTATTGAATTCTCTAGGAACTGGAGTCACAGACGGTGGTAAGCTACCATGTGGCCACTGGGAAAGTGAACCCACATCTTCTGGAAGAACAGCCAGTGCTCTTAACCACTGAGCAATCTCTTCAGCCCCAAGTTCAGCTTTTAATGACATTTTTGGTCAGACTTAATTGTCATTGTGGTGATATAACTGGGAAGCACAGCTTGAAGGAGGAAATGTTTAATTCCCCCACAGGTTCCAAGGTTTTATTCTATCATGACAATGAGAACATGGCAAAGAGAAGCCCCTCACATCTTGGTAGTGTGGAAGCAGAGACTGAACACAAGAACGAGGAGGGCAGGGCATAGGCCCCAACACTTCCTCTAGGTAGGCCCTACTCTTAATGTGTTAGTGAGTGTCCTACAAACAAACTAATAGAGTGAATACAAATTAC
This sequence comes from Cricetulus griseus, assembly GCF_003668045.3. Lineage (NCBI taxonomy): Eukaryota > Metazoa > Chordata > Mammalia > Rodentia > Cricetidae > Cricetulus > Cricetulus griseus. The sequence continues at coordinate 268,467,465 of NW_023276806.1, forward strand.
AAAGGGGGTTTACTAGAGTGATTCACACAGTTCAGGTTGGGTAGTCCAGTAATGGCCACCCACGTGCTGGAGAGCCTGAGATCCCACTAGCTTTTGACTCCTTGAGAGTGGATGCCCCAGTTGTCCTGCTCTGAAGATGAAGGCCTGGGGAAACTCCTGGAGAACTATAGGCCTTCAGTCCTTGGGGGAAGGATGTAGAAGCTGGGTTCTGATATCAATGAAGGATGATAGCATCAGGGTAGATGTCCTCACCAGCAGGCAGTGAAGGCAGTCAGGCAAAAGCAACAGCTTTAGGTTTCTTGCCACACACCTTGGGGAAGGGCCTCCCCACCACCTAACTGATCCCTCCAAGAATTACCCTCATAGTCCAGAGGCATGTCCCATAGTTGATTCCAGATCTAATCGCATCCAACGTTTTGAAAATGACAGCATATTCTGAATCCATCAAGGATCAACCCACCAATGAGGTCAGGACCTTTAGTTGGTTGCTTCCCCCAACCCCAACAGCTGATAACCAAACTCCCAATGAATGAACTATGGTATACATTAAATATTAAAAGCATAACAACATCTAAGTGAGACATAACACTATTTATTTTCTGGGTCTGGCTTATATTGCTTGCTATAATGTCCTCTGGTTTAATCATCTTACTATAATGACAGGATTTCCTTGTTTTTTGTGTGTGAATAAGTAGTATTTCATTATATGCAATATAATTGGATCTATGATACATGTCAAATTTTGATAATCTATTCATTTGTTAATGGTACATAGTTCATTGTCATATATTAGCCGTCGTGATTAATACTATAATGAGCAGAGGGTACAAATATCCATTTGCAACACTGGCCTCACCTAGACATGGTTGGAACATATGAGAAACTATGTTTTGAAATTAAAACATATTTATTTTATTTTTATGGGTGTTTGCCTGTATGTACGTGCATTAGGTACGTGCTGTGCCCAAGAAGGACAGAAGATGGCACTAGATCCCTTGGAACTGGAGTTCCAGATGCTCCATGTGAATGCTGGGAACTGAATCTGGGTCGCCTTCAAGAACAGCAAGTGCTCCTAACTACTGAGCCATCTCTCCAGTGCCAGATTTTTAATTTTTTTTGGAGAAATCTCCATACTGTTTTTATTTTTTAAAATTTATTTTAATGATTTAATTATTTTTGTTTCAGCTCAATCACAGTTTCCCTTCCCTCCCTCCTCTCCTCCCAGCGCCTTCCCCAACTCCCCCTCTTCCCCACCTCATTCATGTCTCCTTTCTCTTCAGAAAAGAGCAGGCCTACCATGTATATCAATCAGCCAGTCATGGTCTATCAAGTTGCAGCGTTGGTGGTCTGAGCATAGCTGCTGTCTATACTGTTCTCATAGTGAGTGCACCAATTTGCACAGTCAACACTATTCAAGTCCCTTTCTCCTTACCCTTATCAAACACCTATTGTCTTTGATACATAGCCATTGTAACAAATGAAAAGTGAGCCCTCATTGTGATTTTGATTTGCATTTGCCTGAGTATTGTATGAGAGCCAGCATCACGCACAGATCAAAGTGTGATAAGGACAGTATGGGAAAAGAAAACTATAGGCCAGTTTCTCTGATGAACACCTATGCCAGAATCCCCAACCAAATTCTAACAAATGGAATTCAGCTTCACTGAAGAAGGTACGCTGGTTGTGTTTCTTGTCTCTATAAAGTGACACCTCACAGATCAGCAACTTAAGGAAAGAAGGATAAGAAGGTTTTAGCCAGGTGGTGGTGGTGGTGCACGCCTTTAATCCCAGCACTTGGGAGGCAGAGGCAAGCGGATCTCTGTGAGTTCAAGGCCAGCCTGGTCTACAGAGTGAGTTCCAGGACAATCTCCAATACAGAGAAACCCTGGCTCAAAAAACAAAACAAAACAAACAAACAAACCAAAAAACAAACCCAAAACAAACAAACAAACAAAAAAAGGTTTTATTTTGACTCACAGTTTTAGGGCTATGGTGGAAAAGGCAGGGTGGCCAGTGCAACTTTGTCTGTAATGGTGGGAATTTACAGTTACAGCTATGCACATTCTGGCAGATCGGGAAGCAAAGGGGTCAGGTGGCTTTAAGGATGGATACAGCCTCTAAGGTCCACCCAGAATGGCTGACATCTGCCACTCCAACATGAGCTATGCTTCACATCTAAAATGTCCCATAGATGTCAGAAACAGCCATCAGCTAGGTACCACATTAGTGTTCAAATAGTATTAGCCTTTAGGGAATGTTTCATATCCAAAGTCTAGCAGAGGGATTTCACCTCATGTTCAAATTGGAGTTAACTCTGAGATGGCGGGATGTTGCCACAAGTGAAAATAATAAATGTGAAGCTCATGTTAACACAATAAAGAAAGAAGTCATACAAACACCTCAAGAGACAGAAAAAAAGCATTTGGCAGCATTCAACATGTTTTCATTAAAAACTGCCGACAAATTAGGTGTAGAAGGAATGTACCTCAAAATAACAATGCCAGTACATGACAAGCTCACAGGCAATAACAAGAGAAAACACCACTTAATTAAAAAAGTGGGTGAAAAGACTAACATTTTCTTGAGGAAGACACCCAACATGGCCAACCACTCCTGTGAGAGCACAATGGACATCATCCGTCATCAGGGATTTCAACGCTGAGTGCTCCAGAGAGCTTAGGATAGAATTCCAGGTGAAAGGTAAGTTAGTGCTGCTTGGATTTTTTTATATAATAAAACAGATTAAGAAATAATTGACCATTCTCATAACTAGGCTTTATGAAACAGCTACATTTTATTATTATTTTTTGTCCACTGCGCTGTGTGTGTGTGTGTGTGTTGACACTGGGTTTCTTCCTTAATCATTCTCTATTATATTTTTGGAGTGAGTGTCTCTCATTTAACCCAAAGCAATCAGGCTGGAAGGACTGGCCAGTTAGCCCAGAGATCCCCACTTCTCTGCCTTCCCAGCACTAGGGTTGCAGGAATGTGCTGCCATATCCTCGTTTAATGGCATAGATGCTAGGGATTGAACTGACATCATCATGTTTACATAACAACCATTGTACTGACTGAGTCCTATCTCCCCAGCCCATTTTACTATTATTTTTTTATTTAAAAAGCTAAAATGAATCAGCCTAAAAGATGAGATGTTTGAAGCCATAGCTGGTAGTGTGTATCTCACTGCTCTTAACTATGCTCAATCTTAATAAGTTGTTGCTATTGACTAGACAGTCACTCCTGAAGATGAACACAATCCATTTGTCCTGACTAGCTTTATGTCAACTTGACATAAGCTAGAGTTATCTGAAATGAGGGAACCTCAACTGAGAAAATGCCTCCCTAAGATACAACTGTAGGGCATTTTCTTCGTGATTGGTAAGAATGGCCCAGCCCATTGGGGGTGGTGCTACCCCTAGGCTGGCAGTCCTGGGTTCTATAGGAAAACAGGCTGAGCAAGTCAGTAAGCAGCACCCCTCCATGGCCTCTGTATCAGCTCCTGCCTCCAGGTTCCTGCCCTGCTTGAACTCCTTTCCTGGCTTCCTTCACTCATGAACAGTGATACGGAAGTGTAAGCTGAATAAACCCTTTCCTCCCCAAGTTGCTTTGGTCATGGCATTTCATCACAGCAATAGTAACTCTAACTAAGATGTTATGCTTTGCTCTAAAGACAATTTGGGTAAAATTCTACATTCAAGGAAGTTAATTTATATTTAAACTTTTATAGTGCATGATAGAAATTCAAAAGCAATAAGTATTATAATTCTTGAGGCATATACTCTCAGCCTCATGTAATGAAGACAAAAAATCTTCTGAAGTATAAGCTATCATTATTGAGATGTTGAACTTTTTCTTCAGAAGAGTCACAGAACCTTAAAACTTTGGGACAGCATGTCATTCCAGTCATTTTTTATGTATTAGACTACAACAAATGTAAAATAATTGAAGAATAACCCATTTTATACATTTGCTTTTTTTTTACATGACTGTACCATTTATTTATTTATTATGTGTACAGTGTTCTGCCTGAATGACAGAAGAGGGCACCAAATCTCATTATAGACGCTTGTGGGTCACCATGTGGTTGCTGGGAATTGAACTCAGGACCTCTGGAAGAACAGCCACTGCTCTTAACCTCTGAGCCATCTCTGCAGCCCCACATTTGCTTTTTTTTTTTTTTTTTTTTTTACAAAAATAAACTTATGGAGAGATGAGATATAATATGACAGTATCAAAATCTTTGTGGCTAAATTTAGTTTTAATCGGTTTTTAGGCCTGTTATCTTTTGGCAGCCGGAAAATCTTTGATTAATCTTTGTGAAAAAGAAATTAAACTTCAAACCTTATATACCAGAGAAAAGGCTGCTAAGGTGCACAGAGACTAAGCCTATTAACTCCTAGATTAATCAGTCATCATTAGCAAATTCACAGTTAGAATACAATGCTGATAATTGTGTAATCCTTATATTATGTTTCGATTTGATTTACCATATTTACTAATTCCTGAGTCATAATGATTCATTATAACTCTGGCAGCCTGTAATTTTCTCAGAGATTTCAATTTGCACTCTTCACCTGTTTCGAGTTTTAAGATAGCACGTCAGGGTGATCTGCCAACATGAGCTTAGAGAACAATTGATGAAAGACAGAGAGCTCCAGGGTTTCAGAAAACAGTGGGTTCAGCAGTATTCTCAAGACCTGGTGGCAAGGGATGATTTCATCTGGGCTCCATTTCCAGAACCTTTAACTTTTCCTTGTAGAATCTTGTGTAATTATTTTACCTGCTAAAGCCTTGGTTTTCTTTATTTTTAAAATTTGTATTTTTGTATGTGTATGAGTGTGTGTGTGTGTGTGTGTGTGTGTGTGTGTGTGTGTGTGTAAAATACGTGGGTGCCTGCCAGAAGAGGCCATTGGATACCATGGAGCTAGAGTTACAGGCAGTTGTGAGCCATTGAAGTTGTTGTTGGAGATAACATTCCCACTCTCTGGAAGAGCAGCAAGTGCTGCTAAGTGCTGAACCATCTCTCTAGTCCATTAAACCTTGGTTTTCCTATCAGTAAAATGGAGATACATGAGGCTTCTCTATCATAGTCTCACTGAAAGCATCAAAAGAACAACCTACCTTGCTTCACTTAGTTGTAGAATGGTCATTGTCATGTGGCAAATGAGCAATAAACCTTAGTTATTATTTTTATGAACAGGGTGGTAATATTTTCAGAGAAGGGGCTATTTGAGTCCTTTGACAGTTATGTAGATCTAAATGTGTCTGTGCTTGAAGTGTGTGGTCCTTGGATGAAGCAAACAACAGAAACATTAGGGCTGATCCTCACAATTTCAGTTTATTGCTAGAATTTATAATGCAAATATAAAATACTGTTTATAATAATGAAGATCCCCATGAAGAAATCATATCTGTAATAATGGGTATAATTACAATGGATTAATGGCATCATTAGGATTGTGATGGCTATTTAAAAACAAGTTAGAAAATATTAACATTATGTATGTGTTAATCTAGATTGTTTATGCGAATATGGAGCCATGACTGTGGGAAAGTTATTAGATAGCAATCAAGAAATTTTTATTGTCTGAAAAGAACCCTGCATGGAGAAATGGGCTTGTCTGGGAAGAACAGATATATCCAGGAAGAGAAGTGTCAGTAGAGTACAGGACTTCCCACTGGGAGTCAACATTCTGGGTTCCTTCCATATCACGCAATGTGTCTGACGATTAAAAACTGACAAAGAATCTGTTAAAGTAATGCAGAGACCATTTGCATGCATGCAGGGGCACCCTGAAGACACACCTCTGTTGTGTATATAGACAGGAAAATACAATGACTACACTGAGCTAGGAACTGCAATAGAAACATCAAGGACTCTTCATACTTACAGATTGAGGTATATAGATTCATTACAAACTAATCAGAGAGGAACAAAGTTGGAGTTACCTGGAATGCATGATTCTTTCAGGGATGAAAATATAAGATGAACAAAGAGCAAACTGATAAAAATCCAGAACTTAATTTTCTTCTAGATTATTTTCTATATAAAAAACTTTATTTGACCAGTGTTTTAAAGTAATTTAACCCGAGTAGAAGACTGCATGTATGCAGATTTAGTGTGCTAGGGGAAACTGGGCAACGGATCTGGCTTTTCAAAAGCTTATAGTGGAAAAAGATTAAGGAGAGATTGGGAGGGACAGTATGTGATTAGAAGAAACACACACACACACACACACACACACACACACACACACACACAAATTCCAAATAAGTAGTACCTCTTCTGATGAGGCCCAGGGCAACAATCTCTGGCTATTTTCAAAGATAGTGTGATCTCATCCACTTGAGGCCTTCTTATTATGCAATGGCAGTCATCCATCTATCTGTCCAGATATCAAACATGTATAGACAGTCAATTCTACCAGGCACTGGCCTATAAAAAGGAGTTAGCCATTTATGGAGTTCGTAGTGCAGTAAAGGAAGGCACCACACTTTATTTACTTGCCTCAGCCCAGGACCAGAATATGTGAGGAGGGTAGGAACATGAATGGAAGACTAGTACAATTATCATTAAGGTTGGCTTAAAGATGATCCGTTTGGAAGCACAGAGTTTTAGATCTAGAGGTCATGAGACTGACAGCTTCCATTGCACGCGGAGAGAAACACATGAGAAGGGAAGAAACACATGGCCCAAAGCAGCATGACTTATTGGTGACTGAGCTGAGAGTTCAATCCACCCCTGGGCATTTCAGTTCCAATTTGTTCTCCCTCTGATCAAGCCTGTTGCCTAAGGAGGGTTAATGATTGATATAAATGTTTTATGGAGGGTTGGTGCCAAAGAACATATGCCTAGATTGTCGCTTTAAAGGGAAATAAATTAATGATATGAGCAACTTAATGGAAGGTACCAGATTAGAAGGAGATTAACTCTGCAAAGAGCAACAAGGAGCAGGTTCAGCTTTATGAAGATACTGCCTTACAAACTAGGGAGTCGATATTTGCTTTGACTGATGAGAACATTAAGAGACAGAGGCAGATGTGCAGAGCCTATGGGAGAGTATCCAGGCCCACTTAGGAGTATTATCAATGGAGTTTGATCCCTTGGCAAACTGGAAATCTATCAATAAGGTTGAATTAAAGCTTGTTGGCCACTCTCACAACATTTTTTACTTTTGGTCAGACAAGAATGTATAGACCTGTTCAACAGTTATTATTAAAATAATATAAAGATGATAGCAGAGTCTATTGCGTTAGAACATTCTGGAAGCTGGACACCTACTGTGCCATGGATTAGCTGTTGGCTTTGGAGAAGTTGCTAAACTCCACCAAGCCTTAATTTTTTTTTATATAATGTGAAACACACAGTGTGAGACTATTTAGAGATCCCTGTAATCTTAAAAACTCTGTCTTAGCAATAGATGATATTTGCTTGTTCAAAAAGTACCATGCAAATGGTTATCTGAACCATGTGTTCTACGTGATAAGCACTGGTAAATAAAGTCATTGATAGGCAGGAACAGAAAGAAAAAACATGATAGCCCACTCATTTTAATGAGAACCCTGACAGTATATGAAATGGTTTATTATTAAACCATTCCACTAGTAGAGAAATTGGAAATATCACAATAAAAAATTTCAATTTTCCATTTCACTAACTTTATTGAATTGCCAAGGCATATGACAGCAGCCAGAGTTGATACATTAAACGTGGATGTTTAAGAACAAAGTTAATATGTGATATTGTTGTTTTTCCTCTTAGCTCTTTGCTGCTAACCCCACTAACATTAAATAAATCTTCTTTTTTTGCTTATTGCCAAAAAGCATATATTTTTGATAGTTTGAGTATGTTTCTAGCTAATCCTCCATTTTTCTGTAAAGTCAGTAAATTACTGTGGGTTCTTCTCTCTTTTTTTTTTTTTTTTTTTTTTTTTGTTTTTCAATGCCAAGTGTAATACAATGTTAATGTTCCCTGGGTTTCCAGCATCTGGCTTCTGGCTTCTATTTTCAGTTTATGATCCTTGCATCTATATTTGGTAAAAGTCTGCTTATGTTTTTCAGATCTGATGAAAAGCAATTTTATAGCAAAGCATTTCTGAATTGAACCTAAAGCAAACAGAATTATCATAATTCTAGATGTATGCTTCCTAAGGAAGCAACAGATTGCTTTTTTAAAAAAAAAAAAAAAAAACAGAGCCTTGCTATCTGGCACTCATGTATCGTTGCATTTATGTGTTTACACCATGCACGTTAGTATCACCCTTTCTTTGAGTTGATGCTAGTACAGAGAGCCGATGCCTCCTTGCTCTGCTCTGTGTTTGCATGCCAGCACAGGTTAAATGTCTTTTCCTGGGACTCAGGCCCTGTTTTCTCTGTTGGCTGTTGACATTTCCTGACTATACGGGGTCTTAGTCTTGGGAAAGACTAAGTTTGCTGAGAAATAAAAACCAGCCAGCCCTATTCTAAACCATATATAATAAAATGTTATATATATTTATATATAATTTTTGTTCAACAGCTTTTGAGAAGTCGAGGAGATGGCTGTGAGTTGGGGCTAGCGTTAATTCTATCATCAGAACTCAAGCTAAGAAAAGCAGCTGGGCACAGTGGAGTGGGCGTGAAAATCTTCTGTTGAAAGTAAAAGAACATGACCTAACCCAAAACCAAAACAAGGATCACCTGGGAGAAGTAGAAGCCAGGATGCTAGGTTAGGCTGAAACCGCATTGATTGGATAACTTCTTTTTAAAAGATAAATGTGCGCATGTGCATACTGGCAGGCCCCTTGAAGTGTGTGGAGGGCAGAGGTCACCTTCAGGAGTTGGTTCTCTCCTCCCATCTTGTGGGGTCTGAATGATCAAACTCTATCTTCAGGCTTGTGCAGCGAGCACTTAACCCACTGCCATCTTTCTTGTCAAGAAAATTCTCTTCTACTGCAGGGTGGTGAGTTCCACCACCGGAGGCTCCGTAGTTCACGGTTTGCAGATCACTGGTCTCAGTATCTTTTGCTTAGCAGATAATCAATTCCGTCCATTGACGTTTCTTCAGCCACGTTGTTACATTTTGTGTGGTTATTTAACTTTCCCAGAGTATAATTTGTTTTTCTCTTATCTCTCTCAGAGTAAGAAGAACAGCTTGTATCTTGGAGGGAAGCCAAATCAAAATCCACATGGAAAAAGCCAGCACTCAGCTTGGCAACAGTGCACTCTGTTCACAGTTACGGATCTGTCTCAGATTCTCTTTGGGTCCTTTCACTCAGGAGAAGAAAGCATCTGGGTATTTGGACGTGAGTAGAAGCTTAAGTCGAAGTGGTAGAAAGTTGGACTTCGGTTCCGTGAGGGCCACAAGCTGGCACCATACTGGTGGCATTCCACCATCACAAAACTCATGGTGGTTTATAGGACAATGTGTACTGTTCCCTGGTAGTAATGTTTGCTTGCCATGCCTGTCTGATAGGCTTCTAAAAGACTCACAACATAGCTCCACCTGTTCAAGCTCTGAGTATCATGCAGCGATGTTTTAAAACCACAGTGCGGATGAAATCACACCCTGTTCCATTCCCTCTAGAAGACTCCACTCAGTACCCAGGCAATCAGTAAAGGGAGAGGGAGCCAGGCTTTTCTAATCAATGCCAGCCTGTGACTAATTACCTGGAGAATGATGGGTGACAACATGACCCACACTTCAGTGATCAGCTGGGCATGACATTTTTCTTTAGCCCATTGCTGTTACTTCTGATTAGTAGCCAGCATGACTCAAGAAGTATACATTTCCAGAGTAGATGGCTGTCTCACATGACTGAGGGTTATTTTATCCAATATTCTCCATCTAATGATGGCTGTTTTTCAGTAAGTCTTATAATCAGGGACTACGTGTTTTTTCAATGTGGACTAAATATTTTATAGGCTTACATAGCACACACTGTTCAAAGGAATTTTCCTCAACTAATATCTATTGTAAAGCCTGACATGATTAAAATGTTGCACATTTGAAAGAAGGGGTGTGGCACTCAGAGGACAGCCTTGGGTGTCTGGTCTTCACCTCCATCATGGATGACTTAGGGTCTCTTGTTTACTGTTGCGTATACCAGACTACCTGACTCATAGACTCCCAGGGATCTCCTCTCTGCCTCCCATGTTGAAGGAATGCAAGGGTCATATCTGTGCGCTATTGTGCCTTGCTTCAGGTCGGTTCTGGGAAATTCGAACTCAGGTCCTCATGTTTTGTGGCAAGTGATTTATCTGTTGAATCATCATGTTTTTAACAGACTAAATATTCCTTAAATGGTAATATAAGAAATAAAATGAATGTTAACAGAAAGTAACCCCAAATCTTAAGAAAAGTCTAGTAAATCTCTTCCGGCATTAATGGCTATTGATTTGGAAATAGTTAAGAAGAAAGAGTCTTAAATAAGTTGGGAAGTCTGGGGCATTAACTCTTGACTTAATTTTTCAGCAAAATGATTTTTTGAAGACTAGCCAGGTTCCCTAAGGACCCCCTTTTCACAGAAGACCAGAAGCATGACTGTGTGGTGTGAGGGAGCATCTGATGGGGATGTTGGCCTGACCCAGCGCTGTGAACCCAGGAAAGGCATCTATGATTTTCTTCATCCCTTCTGACACTCACCCTTCTCTGCATGTTCTGTTGAGGAAGGACACGGGTTTTCTTCTTTACTCTTTCACACATCGTTCTAGCATGTTCTTGACCTTGGATGCCCTTCCTCATCCCAAATGTTCCTTGTGGCAGTCTTGCTTATTTAAATCTCAACTAATCTTAACTAATTTCTTTGTACTTTAACATATATATGGTATATATACACATATGAAACACACACACATGTGTACACTGAGATTGTCAATGGTTTCTTCATTTTTGAGGTCTGTGATAGTTTGCTTGTACATGTATTCATGGTTTCACTGTGTAGCCCAGTCTTGCCTCAAATGTTCCACATAGCCTGGAGTGTTCTCTGACTTGTTTTCATTCAGTCTTCTGTGACCTGATTACAGGCAAATGGTGCAGTTCACAGCTAGTCCTGTGGGTGTCTACATTGCACTCAACTTTCTTTGTCATTACTACCTTCTGCCAAATTGCTCCTTCTCAGTGTCTTCTGAAGTTTCTTTTGTAGTCTGCCTCTTGAATGTGCTGAAGAGTTCTGCACCAATGGCTATGGTAAAACTGCCATTGATTTACTGATGTTTGATTTCAGAAAGGGGCTGCAGGTTTGTTGTCTGTGGTCATTTAAAAGAAAATGACCCCATACTATTAGGATGTGTGGATTTGTTGGAGTAGGCTTGGTCTTGTTGGAGGAAGTGTGTCACTGTGAGGGCAGGCTTTGAGGTTTCTTTTCTTAGGCTTCCTCAATGTGACAGTCAGTTGATTTCCTGTGGTCTGAAAGATATAGCACTTTCAGCTCCAGCACCACATCTGCCGGTATGCCGCCATGCTCTCTGTCATGGTGACAATGGACTGAACCTCTGAAACTGTAAGCAAGCCATCTCAATTAGATACTTTCTTTATAAGAGTTGCTATAGTCATGGTGTCTCTTCGCAGCAATAAGAACCCTAAGACATTTCTCATATGAAGAACACACACACACACACACACACACACACACACACACACACACACACACCAAGCGGTCATTCAGAAATCTGTAGAATATCCTTATTTGGCTGCTTATTTTGACAGTTTGGAAGGGGAAGAAGAAGTCACTATGTAGGAGCTGGAGAGATGGCTCAGTGGCTAAAAGCATGTACTGCTCTTTCAGAGCTCTGAAGTTTGGGTGTTTCACCATTAGGAGCCTTACCACACAGCCTCAACTCTAGCTGCAAGGGATCCAGCACCCTCTTCCTTCTGACTTCCTCAGGCACCTTCACTCATGTGAATATATTGGCCAGATTTTTAAAAAGTCACTGCATAATGGCAATAGAAATTCCTCCAAAGTCCCACAAAGTCACTGGAGTGTAAGCCTGATGCTCAGACAGATTCAGCCGTAGGCAAGGAGTGATAACAGGACCAAGAAAAGGTAAACTGTCAACTCCCTGCTCCCCTGAGTGTTATGGGATAAATCTTGCTTCCCATCCTTAGTGACACCAAGTTCCAACACTGAGGATGTCAGAGTGTAGTGGTATTCCAGAGAAAATGTCTCTGATGGTGCTAGATGTTTAAAATAATACCCGCAGAGCTGGACCATAACCACACTATTTGACTGCTGTCCTCTGAAGAAGAGACAGAGAAATGAAGAGAGACACCAGGGCACTGTGGGTATGGAATGATAACACTGTGAAGAGATAGGGGGATGAAGCTGTGGGCAAGACTGAAGGGAGCCTCAAGAGGGACTGAACCCCTCTGAGAAACTGGTCATCCAGCTGCACCACAGGTGGTGTTCACTGTCCATGCTGAGAGCAGTTTGGATTCTAGGATGAGGTACATAGTTCTTTTGGCATCTCAATGGTGAAAGGGTTATTGGTAAAGAGATTAGACCTTAACCGATGCTTCTGTTTGGAGCAACTGAAATCCTTTCTCGTTGAGAACTTCTTCCTGATTAGAAAACTTGAATGATGAACTCTCTCCCCTCATTCTCAACAGGCTGTTTGCTCCTTTAGCTGGAGCAACCACTGGCGGTGTAAGACCTTCACATAAGAGAACTATGCATGACAGGGACCTTGCAAACAGCAAAATTGGTCTCAGTGAAGATTTAGAGAACAAAGGAAAACAATGAACTCAGGGGCTGGAGAGATGGACAAATGCTAAGGATGCTTGCTACTCTTCCAGAGAACCCAAGTTAGGTTCCCAGTGCCCAAGCCACTTGTAATTCTATCTGCAGGGACTATGATGCCCTCTTCTGCCTTCCTCAAAACACATAGTGCAGCCCCTCCCACACCAACAACTAGAAAAGCTAAGCCATTGGCCATTGATGTTTAGTGAGTCTGTGACCTTACAATAGAAAAGATATATTTTTTAAAAAATATTCAGACAGATTTTCTGCAGTGGGATGGCATAGATCTGTGCTGGCTTCCACAGAAAATACGCTAAGATAGAATGGGACTTTAAATTGTTTTCATGACAAAGGCTATAAATTATACTAGGTGACTCAAATTATTCATGAGAGAGGAGATGTTGATTTATGCACCAGCTTTGTGTAAACTTCATCTTTTTGGTAAAGTAAATCACTTTCCCATCCACTCACACTACAATCCGAGGAACTCTTTGTCTTCTTTTTAAAGTCATCTTCAGCTGACACCGGCATTTTATACTTCTCTGCGAACATTTTGGGACCTCAGTGCAAAACTTTACACGAAGCAAAGCTATTTCCAGAAACTGTGTGGGAGGCACGTGGTCCTCGAACAGAGGTAACACTGGACTTATTGCTGGGACTGTGGAATCACAGAGCTGGACCCTCTGTCTTCAAGGAGCTTTCTGTCTTTGGTGGGTTCTGGAACACCGATTTGTTCAGAGAAGCAAACAAGCCCCCATGTGAAAATACATTGTAACATGTGACTATTGGCTGTGCTTACAAAATGCAGTTACATGACTTCATAATAAATAAAACCAGGTCTCCCTTAAGGTGGATTTTTTTATCAGCAAAACCTTAAAAATGATTAATAGGATTGGTTTGTTGCCGCAGTCCATTTGCTGTGGATAGCATCTCTATGAATTCATGGCCACTACAAACCATTCTGAGAAGAAATATGATGAGAGAATTGGCTTTCATAGGTGCATTTACTGAGTGCTCACTGCATTGTGTGAGGCTTTGTAAGATCAGTAAGCCATGCAGAGGTATTGCTAAGAAGTCATAATATTATGGAACCAAATGGCTGTCAGCCTTGTGGTACACAGACAGGCAAGGCTAACCTAGGGAACTAGGGTCACAATGGACAGGTACCATGGGCAGCCAATAGCTCTATTAAGTACTGCACATTATTGTGCAGAAAAATATCATTAAGCACCATGGCTTGTTATGTCAGGGATTTTTCTTTTGAATATTGTAGTAGCCTGTAAGTAATCAGCACATTATTGACTTGAATTGCTTTATTTAATGGAAAGTGTTATTAGCATAGAAAGAGTATTTCCCATTTTCTTTTCATATTTTTTTTCCTCGTTATTTCTCTGGGGCTAATACTGTTTGGATACAAAGAGCACATTAATAGTACCCACCTTGAATGCTCCTTCGAAAACCACAAAGTATTGATTGATTCTTTGTGGGTTTTTCTGCCTAATGAAGGCTAGTTAGAATTAACAACCTTAACAACAATGTTGTAATCTCCCCACTGCTCAAAAAACAGCAGGGAAACATTTTTTTAAGCAACAGAGAAATGATACCAGTTAGAGGCAAATGAGCACTTTCTGACAATAAGATCTTCCAAATGGCTGCGTTTATATCCTTCCCTTAATCCTCTGCGAAGATCTCACAATGAAAGATATCTCTGTATAATGAAGACTGCTGCTAACACGAACATGATAATACAAGGCAGGGGGCCATCTGTTAGAAAATGCTGGAACCTCTAATTTTACCATTGTTGGGAGCCCATCATTACTGTTCTATTTATTTAAAATCTATATTCAAAATCCTAATGCTTCCTGCTTCATAATAAGACTTTGGCGATGCGTCCTATAAAAACATGTCATCAGACTGTTCTGTGTTTGTCAGGCAATGTCTTTTTATAAAGGCACAAAAGGAACCTTTAATATGGAATCCATAACATTAAAAAAACCCTCAGAGGAGAAAAGACTGACAAAAATAGCTGACCGACTTTATCGATTTTGAGTTCTGGTCCACAGAGTAGATGTTTGGATTCCACATCAGAGGGTGGGTTTGGGTTTCACAGTATTCTGATATAACAGTACCTCTGTCTTGACTTTTCAGACTGGGTGAGCATTTTCCCCTCTATTTTTGTGTGATCTTTATCTCCCCCACCCCATAGCATAAATTATGGGTGTTTGGCCTACATGTATGTTTGTGCATAACAGGTATGCCTGGTGCCCATGGAGACCAGAAGACCATGTCAGAATCTTTGGAAACATAGTTATATGGTTGTGAGCCATCCTGTGGGTGCTGAGAACTGAATTCAGGGCCTCTGCAAGAGCAATGGGTGCTTTTAATGACAGAGCAACCTCTCCATCCCTATATGCACAAGTATCAAGCAGGCGTAGTAACTTCGGAGCAGAAAATCTGAGTGGAAACCTTGGGGTTTTCTTTTGCTGCTGAGTTTGGCTTTAGGCTAACAGGAACCACAACATGTTGACTTTTCTGCAGTCCGAGGGTCTCCTGTCTCAGAACTTAGTTTGGCTTGACCATTTGATTCAAATAGATTTCAGCTCTGAGTAGACGTTGAAGTTGGAGATGGAAATGGGAAAGGACACCCATGTCTTGCAGCGTGTAACCTGAGAAGCAGAAGGTAACTGCAACCATTTGGCCAAGGCCAGCCTGAACTTAAGAGTAAACCAGGCTCATTTGATTTCCACGCCAATGTTTTCGTTCGTTTGTGTCATCACGCCTCGTTTCACAAGACTTCATTCTATTTCTTGACCTTGCGGTGGTGAACATCTTGTGTTTTTTTCCAAAGCACCCAGGACTTGAGGTCGTCAGAGTACCAGTTTTGCACTGTAGCCCCCAGCTTGGCTGTCTGATTAGAAAGCTGCCTTATTCCCTTCTCCATATATTGTATGACTCTTCTCATGCGTGTGCATATCTGCATGTTTGCATGTGCTGGTACATATGTGCACACAGACTGATGCTAGGTGACAGCCTTGGGTGTCATCCTCAGGGATGCTGTTCACCTCTTTTGAGACAGGATCTCTTGCTGGCCCTGAGCTACCTAGTCCACCAGAGGGATCCTCCTGCCTCAGCCTTCCCGGGGCTGGTGTTACAAACCTGTGCCGACACACCTGGATGTTTTTGCAGATTTGGAGGCTAAAACTCAGGTCCTCATGCCAATGAGTCAGGAACTTTATTAGCTGAGCCTTCCTCCCAGCTCCACCCCTCTGCTTTCCTCTTGGCTCTTTTCTTTCTTTCCCAAGGTAGAAAAATGAGGGTGGGGGAGGGAAGAGCTCAATGCACCATTTTGAATATTTTTTATTGTGTTCTTGCAATGAAGTAATGACAAAGTACAGATGGTCCCTCATGGTCACAGTGTGGATGCCTATAGCTTGATGCCTGTGCCTCTCTGTGATGTGCTTTCTTCTATGAGATCATTGATGTTGCACAGGTTGATAGAATGGCAGAGAATTTGAGACATCATCACCACCATCATCTTCTTCTTCCCTTGGCTTGGGTGTCATCATTCCTTTGTATTCCAGGGGTGAGTCACAACATAAGGAAAACAGCATCACTCTGCCCTACACAAAACAAATTTGTTTTTTACCAAATGCATCTTCTTACTTCTCAAAGCTGCCTTCTCACACATGCTGTTATCTTTCATAGCCTAGAGGCTATGCAGTTGAATTTGGGGATGTGACAAGTGCGTATTCCAATATACAGATGTCCTGACAGTGTGGAGACAGGACAAGGAGAGCCACCCCAGGGGGTATGCAGGATTCTCAGTAAACACTCAGGTGTTGAGTCTCGAGAAGTCTGTCGTCTTTTCAGGCTGGCTGCAGCAAGACTTATAATCAGGAATATTGTCAACAACTGTAAACTACAGATTTGAGGTGGCAAAATAGCATGAAAACTGCAATTTTAATTTTTCTAATATTTCTTGTTCCCCCTCTGCTGGCTGTGTATTTACAGCCACACATCACCACACTGGTTCCTGTGGTGCCCGTAATACCACTGGCTTCATAAACACACATTTTATGGTTACTTCCTTGATTCTGTCCTGAACACTTCCGGCATTGTCTGTTTCCTGTACATTTTTGAGCGATGGTTGGTTTTCCTTAAAAAATTCCTTCCCAGTGGGTTAAAAACACTATTTCTTTACACTTATCAGCATTTCAGATCCTATGATCACCATGAGCCCTGCAGTTAAATGAACAGGGTCAAACTGCAAGATCTATCAATCTTTGTACTGCACAGTATAAGGAGGTCATTAGCTGAGGGCAGGAGAAACTTTCCCCTGACAGTGAGCTCCTTCAGAATTGGAGCATTGCGGGAACACTTATAAATTAGCCTCATTATATTTAGGAGCAGCTGGTATGAACCCCCTGTCATAATCATGATTCTGGAAAGGCAATTAACAGGGTCTTGTGAAATGTCAGTCACCTCCATACATTTAAAAAAAAAAAAAAAGAAAGAAATTTGGATGAGTTTCAGCTATTACATCCCCAAAGCTTGCTCTCCTTACATTCATGGTAGTTAATTCAGTGGCCACAGACTCCATCCTGAATGGTGACCTGGCTGTCATTATCTGTGTAATATTGGTTAACATAGGGTTAAACTGCCCTTAACTGATGGATAGTCATGTAGATCCGATGAGTGAACACATGGTTATGAAGTCACAAAAAGCAGGGTTGGAAGGAGCCATAGAGGTCATCTTCTCTAGCACTTTCCAAAGTCCATTCTGTGGACTATCACTTCTGTGCAGTGCTACAGGGTGTACCTGGGACTGGGGAAAAAATATTTGTGCTCAAAGGGGTGGGTTGAGTTGGCTCAAACACACTTCTTTTTTTTCTATTATTATTATTATTATTATTATTATTATTATTATTAATTCAAATTAGGGAACAGGCTTGTTTCACATGTAATTCCCCTCTCCCTCCCTCCCTCCCCTTCCTTCTCCCCATTCCTTCTCCCCCACCTCCAACCTACCCCCCACCCCATCCACCCACCACTCCCCAGGCAGGGTAGGGCCTGCCCCGATTGGGGGCCTTATCAAACACACTTCTTTACCTTTCAACTTTTCAGAAACTGTAGACTCTCTACGCACTTTGTGACTCTCCCAAGGAGGACATGAGGTAGAGTGCAAGCTAAGAGCTCGTCTGGTCTCTCACATTTTGTGGTCAGTGCTTTAGCCAATGTCAGCCCATTTTCAGGTTCTCATTTTGCAGGGGAACATGCTCAGAACTAGAGGTGGGGAGCCTCAAGCTGACACGGGAACACATGGCTGCGGTGGCCCTAGCACTCACTCCTGGCTCAGGGTTCTGTGTTGGAAGCAGATTGTAGGTTGATTTGATTCCTTCCTGAAGAACTGGTACCTCAACCTATGCTGCCCCCTCTGATAGCTTGGCTTCTTCTAGGCCGGTGAGAAGAACTCCAGTAGACTGGCCGTGAATACTGATGACCATTTTGGAGGCATATGCTGAGTAATGCTTAGGGTGACCAATCATTCGGCTCACAGGACTTCAGGTGTTATATACTGATCACAAATTGGTACCTGGCACAGGTTGGTTACCCCAGTGACACTTTTCATTCAACTACTTGAGGGGTTCCACAAAAGATGACTTCTTTTCATGACTCATCCCCCAACTTTTCTCCATGGTCTGTATCCTGAAAAGATGCTCTTTGCCTTTTGGATTCTAACTGGAGTGTATCAGTAGATGGTCTTTGTCATGTCTATGGTTACTGTAGGCAGCCAGCTTCCTCCTTAAGAAGGCCACAATCATATGGCATGTCTGTGCAACTTACTGCCCACAGCTGACCCTTTAGGAATGTGGTTCTCACAACCAGAAACCCCCTCTTGCTTTTTTTTTTTTTTTTTTAAACTGGAGGTCCAGCAACCTCCCACTGTAGCTAGTCTTGGAGCATGACGATAATCTGGCTGTGGTTTGGTTGTAACAATTCCGTCAACAAACCTATTTGATATATTCATTTCAAACCACCCAACAGAAGTACCCTGTCTGTTTCCTTCCAGGACTGTGACAATATAGTTACCAGGTGATTGATGTCCCTTTATGGATACACTGGCATTTACCGGCATCGAGACAGGGTTTAGAGAGTACTTCAAGCAGACTACGTGCTGAAGAAAACTCCCTCGTTTAGCATCTGGGGCTGGGAAAGGAAGTTGTGATCACAGAGGAGGTCTGTATCTCCAGCGATCAGTAGCAATCATTTTCGTTCATTGTAGCTCTTTAGGCTGCTGCCTATTCCTTTAGAAGTTTATATAAGATAATCACATGATAAGGCTTGGAGATTAAGGCTTTCTCTAGTTCCACTGTCATTTTGGAGGTTGACAGAAATAACTGGACACTGAATCGCCCAAAACAGTTCCAAACTTTTCGGTAGATGTTACATAAAGGTTAGAGTCATGAATCTGGAACCAGGAGGGAGAGAGAGGCTGCAAAACTGTCCCTTGCCAGCTGAGCCCTCTCATGGCTGGATTTGAGTCTGTTAGTTGCATGGCAAATGTCTAGATAGCATTTTGTCTTTGATACTGGTGATTGCAAAAAGACTACTGCTATGTGCTGGGAGATGGATGTATAAAATGTCTTGAGATGAGATCCAGAGTCACGGATTCTTCTAGAATCATGTTCCCTTGACAGTCCAGGTCCAGAATGTTATTTCCTGAACCTAAACTCATTCCTGTCTTCTGATCAGTGAAATGCCATTTCACTTAGGCGACTTATGCAGATTGTATAGAGACGTCTTTCTTGTCCATTTAACTCTCCATCTATCCACTTACCCACACAGTATTTAACTGATTTTTACTGTGAATCAAGTCCATGCTGGGTATCAGGGAGACTACAGTGAACATGGCAGAGAAGGCTCTTGTGGAAATAATGCTTTAACATTCTTTATTAACATTGAGGCATCTGAAAGAAACAATCTGGTTAATGAATGAAATCACCATAAATCATGATGGATTTTGTATGAAAGATTAACAGGAAAGGATGAGATGATGCCAGCAGGAAAGAGCTCTTTAGGTGGATGGTCCCCTAAGGTGCTTAGGAAGGTTGGAGGCGTCTGGGAACAAGATGATGGTATAGGCTGGATGGGACATCAGTGATGACTGTGGCTAGACTGTCTGAGTTGTCTTGATGGTTCTGGAATTAACTGTTGACCTTGGGCAAGTCTCTGAACCTCCCTCTTCTTAGTTCAACAAGGACAGTGGCTGTTAGTCTACATATGAATCACACTTGCCAAGCTGTAGCATCCTTAAAACTTTGTGACCAGTACATAGTCTGTGTAGCCAGTGCTGCCAATGTCAAGTTGCCCAGAGACAAGTGAATGAACAAACCTAGAACATATACATGCTTCATTCAGAGACATTGCTCATAACTATTTTTTTTTAAAAAAATAGAACATGGGCTGGAGAGATGGCTCAGAGGTTAAGGACATTGACTATCCTTCCAGAGATCCTGAGTTCAATTCCCAGCAACTACATGGTGGCTCAGAACCATCTATAATGACATCTGATGCCCCCTTCTGGTATGCAGGGAGGCACTCAGACAGAACACTGTATACATAATTAATTAATAAATAAAATCTTTTAAAAAAAGGAGAAGAAAACCTCAGCATAATTCCTAAAAAATAAAATATAACAGAACATCCCCCACCACAAGACCCACCACAAATATATGCAGGGTAACAAATTCGCTGTGAAATGTAGTTGCTAGGTTTACTTTTATAGATGAGTGGTGTGTTTCTTCTGGTCTTCTAGATTCATCAAATGTTTGCATAGTCTGACAGGGCTTTCTCCTGCCACCCACCCTCCCACAGCCCACAATCCACTCTGGGATGTAGAGATCATTTTTCTTAAGGAGATGGCAAAGTACAGGAGCACCAGGTGGTGCTATTGATTATTTTAGTAAATGGACTACACCTGTTGTTTTTTTTACCTTGCTTTTGAACCTCCTCAGAATTCAAAAGTATTTTTAGCTCCATGTGGGCATAAGTGTGTATGATCTGAAAGATCACAGAGTGGCTGGAGAAATGGCTCAATGGTTAAGAGAATTTTTTCCTCTTCCAGAGGACCCAGGTTTGGTTTCCAGCACCCACCTGCCAGCTTACAACCAATCATAACTCCAGTTCTAGGGGATCTGACATCCCCTTCTGGCCTCTGTGGACAGTGCAGGAGATAAGGAGGGTGCATAAAAGTGACCAATATTCCCTGTAACAACACACCAATAAAATTTATCACAAACTTTTCCTATAATCAGTGATGTCAGCTCATATATTTTATTTTATTTTCTACTCTTTGTTATTTTGAAGGGAGAAACCCACATCACTTTTATATATGTATACATATATTTCTACTAATGACACTGGAGTACAAGATGATGGTAAGGGATATAGGAAAACATAGAAATGTCCTCAAGCTATATGTTTAAAAAAGTCTGTTCTGGAGAACAGTGGGATCAGAATAAATATTTTTGTGAAACAACACACATGATTGGACATAGATGTTTCCAGAAAACATTCATTTCCCTTGGTATATTTTTTGTGGAGAATTCAAAAGAGTTTTTTTCTTCTCATCACCACATTACCTCCTTGGTATATGCTTCAGAGTTGGCACAGGTTCTGGTAGATTGCCTGTTCTTAACTCAGAAATTCAGCAGGTTGGATTAGAATGTGGAGTATCACATTCCTTCTCCTCTTGGTTGAGAACACTCACACCCTAAGCCTTGACCAGAAAAGCTAACGGGAATGAGGAGAGTTGAAACAACACCTTTTATGGTCTTAGAATTTGATGGTGTGCATTTAACAGCAGATGTAGGAGATGTGTTCTGTATTGTCTGTGGTTCTCTGTACATTTCAGATTTGGGGGACATAATGTAAGATGGCATGTTGGCTACTGAGCTATGAGAAGCCTCTTAACCTGTGTGTCACATGGCTGTGATGAAAGCTGTGGGCTGGTTGGCTGGTACTAAGCAGCTCTAATGCATCTTGTGATGTTTGGATCTTCCTGCTTTGCCTCTTCTCTTGCCTACTCTACTTTGATCATGAGTTTTTTCCCTCAACAGTGTACTATGAAGTGGGAAGGACACTGGTGGTCACCACAGGCAGAAAAAATGTATTTTAAAGTCTTGACTCATGTTGATAATAAGCACCTGAACACAGAGAAGTGAGGTGAAGTTTACAGGGGCCTATTGACTAATTTTACTTTTTAAAAAAGTACATGTACTTGAAGTGCTTTTTTTTAAAAAAGATTTATTTATTTATTTTATGTATATGAGTGCTCTAGCTGCATATATGACTTTATGCCAGAGGAGGACATCAGATTCCATTAAAGATAGTTGTGAGCCACCATGTGGTTGTTGGGAATTGGACTCAGAATCTCTGGAGGAGCAGCCAGTGTTCTTAACCTCTGAGCCATCTCTCCAACACCTAAAGTGTTTTTTAAAATTATTTTTGAGAATTTCTTGTATGAGTACTATATTTATATGTTTCTCCTTCCCCACAGTTCTTCTCAAATGCATGGTCTCTTATTCTTTAATTATTATTATTATTATTATTATTATTATTATTATATATGT
Organism: Cricetulus griseus; assembly: GCF_003668045.3. NCBI lineage: Eukaryota > Metazoa > Chordata > Mammalia > Rodentia > Cricetidae > Cricetulus > Cricetulus griseus. Next base: position 268,489,813 of record NW_023276806.1, read on the forward strand.
ATATATATTAATAAATACAACCTATGAGTTCATTTAGTGTTTCATATCACAAATTGAGAACTACTGCTCTTGATATTCATTTTGAAGGGTTTCTCTAACTCCAGCACCCTCTTCAATCTAATTGCAAATATATAAAAACCTTTTTTACTCCCTCTTGACTCTGTAACAGTAGTCAACAAATGCTTGCAGAAAAGTTTGGGAAGAGTTGCAGAAAGCCACTGTGGTTGATGGATGGACTATGATTTAGAATGGAAAGAAGGAAGAGAAGTATTTTGGCAGACAACCAAAGGTTCTATCAGACACTTTTAATGGAGTAGATATTTTGGAGTCTTGACAAGTTTACACACTTCTTCAAGACAGGAAAAACACATTTATTGGGGCCACTCATCCAATTAGAGCCCGCCATCCCTCCCTTGTTTCCTCGTCTTTCTTTCTTTCTTTCTTTCTTTCTTTCTTTCTTTCTTTCTTCCTTTCTTCCCCTGGCTATTATGACAGCCTATGAAAATCCTCAGAAACAGTTGGTACTGATTTAGGAATTACTTTGTGATCCACTAGAGGCACATGGCATACAATGCTTGAGGCTGTACCTCTAAGACAGTTTCTACATAACCCTATTTCTTTTTTTTTCTCTTTATTTTTTATTTGGATTAGAAACAAGATTGTTTTACATGTCAGTCCCAGTTCCCACTCCCTCCCCTCCCTTACCCATCCTCCCCTCTCCCCCGTAACTAACATCCTACCTATTACATATCCTTTCTGCTCCCCAGGGAGGGTGAGGCCTTTCATAGGGGGTCATCAGAGTCTATCAAATCTTTGGGATAGGGCCTAGGCCCCCCCCCTACACACCCTCTTGGATTTCTAATGTGATTTCTAATCATTTCTCATTCCTTAGGCATTTCCTCTGACTGACAGGGTACACACCTCTGAAACAGAGATTTCTCAGGAGCCAGTCTTCATGGCTTCATTACAGTAAGTTCATCACCTGAGACCTTGAAAGTGTGTATTCTGCTCTCTGTGGAGAAAGAGCGACATCTAAAGGCCAAAGACATTTAAAGGTAGTCAGATATTCTTTTATTGATTTGTTATGTACACAGTGTTCTGCCTGCTTGTATCCCTGCAGTCCAGAAGAGGGCACCAGACTACATTACAAATGGTTGGGAGCCACCATGTGGTTGCTGGGAATTGAACTCAGGACCTCTGGGAGAATGTGCAGTGCTCTTGACCCCTGAGCCTCCTCTCCAGCCCGGTAGTAAGATATTCTATATGGACTTTTCAGCAGACTAATGATTCCACTTACTTATTTTACATTTTTACTGTGTGTTTTTACTGTGTGTGTGTGTGTGTGTGTGTGTGTGTGTGTGTGTGTGTGTACTAGCATGCAGGTGCTTGCTCAGGAAGACAAGACGAGGGCACTGGATTCTTAGGAGCTGGAGTTATTACAGTCAGTTAGTAGTGGCCATGTGAGTGCTGGGACCTGAACTCAGGTCATCTGCAAGACTGGCCATGCTCTAACTGCTGAGCCAGTTCTCCAGCCCACGGGTCTACTTTTATTTGAAGCAGTTTCAGTTGATAAGAGCGCCTGGAGATTTTTCCCAGGGAAAGGAGTCTTTCTTTGTCATGAGAGATGGTTCAGTGTTTGCTCCTTTGGTGACAGGTGTGGGAAATGTGATTTGGTTGGGTTATTGGGTAAGGAGAGTCTAGTTTACAGAAACCTATCAAATATAAAGTGTTTTAGATGCTTTTCTATTGCTGTGATAAAAGGTTCACTATAAATGACTTGGGGTGAGAAAGGATTTATTTGACTTACCCTTCCATGTACTAGTCCATTATTGAGGATCCGTCAAGGCAGGAACTCAAGTGGGAACCTTGAGACAGAAGCTTAAGGCATAATAGATCATGGAGGGATGCCTCCTTTTCAGGCTCAGATTTGCTATCATTTTTCTACAGCCAAGGTCCATATGCCTAAGGATGGTACCACCCATTGTAGACTGGGCCCTCCTACATCAATTAGCAGTTGAGGTTCCTTCTTCGGATGCAAGTCCAGGTTTGTGTCAAGTTGACAGCTGAAGATAACTATAACAAAAGATAATCACTTTAATTCGTGATGACTGAGGGCCATAGCAGGCTAACAGTGCCTTGCCTCAGTTGCTCTAGGACCAGAGCATAACATTGTCACATATAAGTATGGGTGAACCTACAGATGTGTAGCCTTCGGGGCATGAGGTCATGCCATGTGTTTCTGGGCTGGGTGCTTTGCATCCATCTTTTAATTTGACATCAGTTCCTATGCACGTGTTTTCATGCCTTTTCTCCCACACAACCAAGACTTAGTGTCTAAGTTTTGTGGTTCAACGTTGTGCAGCCTGTAAGCAAGGGTGCTAAGATGACTCAAACTCAAGTGTCTTTGCCTTCCAAACTTGCACTGCTAAGCTTTCTTGCTAATGTAGTATTGAACCATAAACAAAATGCTTACTAAACATCTGACTACTGTAATGAATAAAATTAATCTTCAATATTTAAGAAGGAGAGACAAGGAACTGAGAGTGAGTGTTTCGTTCCATCTTGCTAAAATGAACAACGATGAGTTGCCCGAGGGTGACTGATGGTCCCTGATTTGAGAATTACTGATGCTGCTGACTGCATTGTGCAAACTCACCCTCCCTTTTGTGAGCCAGGGAGTGACAATGACTTCCTGGAATTCCAAAAAGCCAGTGACTAAAGGGCAATTCACTGGGACAAGGAACATAATTTATTTGGACTAGTATAGACTGAAGAGTATAGATGCTATCAGCTACACAGGAGTTGCATAGGGAGCTGTGGGGCGTCTATGAGATAGGTGGGCACTGGGGTAACTATGGATCTAGTACTGCTGTGATCTGCAGGCCACTGGATGCTCTGAGCTTGGTGAATCTAAAGAAATAAGTCAAATAGTTTTAGTTTTTCCTCACAAGAATAGTTAACCCTGCAGCTAATTATTAGGAAACAAAAGGCAACTTTCCCCTGGAGATCAGGGGGAAGCTACTTTCCTCAGAGGAGCAAGGGGAGATAGGAAAGAGAAATTTCTCTCTAGAGGTCCAGGGAATCTTTTGGTTGGAGAATGGAAAATCTGTTAGGTAGTGTGGGGAAGACTGGCATAGCTGTTGTTCTCTTGAGAGCTAGGGAGTCTTGGTGACTCACGGGAGCCAACACTTGATTGGGCCTATCAATCATCCATTGTGGAGGAGGCCCAGGCTTACTAGTCCTCACCCATTCCCAAGGACAGGTGAATGGTTAATGGTTCCTGGGGAAGATTTTTCTTCAGTGCGATAGCTGCCTATCAATTTTGCATGCTCGTTTAAGTAACCACTGGTAGCCCCATTGCTTCACCAGGCTAGACCAGAATGAATCACTTCTTTAGTCTGTCATTGGTAGCACGTCTAGGGTGAACAGACATTTGTTCTTTCTCTTCCCAGGAAAAGTTCACACAGTAGAGAGCTTTGGTCACCAGTGTCTTTTACTGCAGAGTGAATTGGGAACCAACAATCTACTGTTCAGCTGTGTGATATATGAATTCAGTGACTTTTAGAACTGACTAAAAGCAAGCAGAGCTTGAGTGTTTACCCAGCTCTCCCCCTCAGTGTGGGGAGAAGCTCAGGGAAAGATTGGCAGAGACATCACACATCCGCTGAGAAGTCGTATTTACAGTGTGGTGGTTTCAATGAGAATGGCCCCCATAGGCTCATATATCTGAGTGCTTGGTCATTAGAGAATGGCACTATTTGGGAGGGATTAGGAAGTGTGGCCTTGTTGGAGAAAGTTGTTGTTGGGATGGGCTTTGTGAGGCTTCGAAAGCTCAAGTTTGGCTCAGTCTCACCCTCTCTTCCTGCTGCCTATGGATCTATATGTAGAACTCTGGATGACTTTTCTAGCACCATGGCTGTCTGCATGCTGCCATGCTCCCTACCTACCATGATGACAATTGTCTAAACCTCTGAAACTGTAAGCCAGCCCCAATTAAATGCTTTTATGAGTTGCTGTGGGTCATGATGTCTCTTTGCAGCAATAGAACATTGACTAAGACACTTAATGTGTGCTTGGGTGAAGATGGGAAGCAGACAGACAGACAGAAGGCATGCTAGGTTTGTATGTATCCCTAATTCTTCCTATATGCTGGTCCTCTGCAGGCAGGTCCCTCAAACACTGAGCTGTGCAGTCCTCTATACAGTGGACACTATGATACAATATGGCATTCTGAGACACATTCCAGTGACAATGAAATGAAATAATGGCTTGGAGCAGTGTCCAACCCATCAATCCATTATGCATGCTAGCTAATGCTTCTGGTAATATTTTATAAACATTAATATTTCAAGGATTAGTACACAGAAATGTTCTGAGACTGGCCCCAACTCAGGATCTTCAGGCTTGTCCTTCCTGTGTCCATGCCACTCTTCTTCCAGAGTTCCATACAGTGACCATGACTCACTGGTGTCTCAGTTCAACACCATCTTTGTTAAAGAACATTTCTATATACCCACCAGAAGAAAACCATTTTAGTATGATTTTTCATTTTTATAAATTTAAAAATCAATTTGAAATTAATTATTTATCTGCTGGTTTCCTCTTATTCTTCCCTGGTTTCTGTTCGAATTTAACTTCTTAAGGACTAGGGACTTTTCTGTTTTATTTGTTGCTAAGCAACCAAGACCTACATCAATGCTACCTGATCTCAAGGAAATATAAGACATGTAGATAGCTAAAAGTCTTCTACTCACCCCATCAGCAACAATAAGAAGAAAGTGGAAATTAATTTTAATGATGCATTTTTGTCTGCTCTGTTATTTATACACAGTATCATATTCATATGGGATGAATACAAAATTGCAAATGAGACAGTTTGCATGGCTCTTATTGCTAAGTCGTGGCAGTCAAATGTGTCTTTGATACAATGTGTCTCAAATAATGGTTACTTGTGACAAATGGATACCATGTTGCATAGTGCATGCTTACTAACCTAGCATGCCCAGGTGTTCTGTATCTACTGAACACACACACACACACACACACAGAGAGAGAGAGAGAGAGAGAGAGAGAGAGAGAGAGAGAGAGAGAGAGAGAGAGAGAGAGAGAGAGAGAGAGAGAGAGAGAGAGAGAGAGAGAGAGAGAGAGAGAGAGAGAGAGAGAGAGAGAGAGAGAGAGAGAACACACACATACACACACACACACACACACACACACACACCAGAGAGAAATTTTTTTGGGGGGGCAGAGCTAGAGTTTCTCATCTTTGTATGAATTTTTCTAAACTCTGTTTTAAAATCAAAGGCTTTAGAATAGATTCTCAGATTTTAGTTGCAAAAAATCTTTGGCCCGGAGTGTGTCCCACCCAAGGTCATATCAAAAGGTGTCAGGGAAACACCAGAAACTCATGTGCCCTTATTCTAAAGCAGGTACTGTTTATCAAACACTCCAATCTAAAGATTTGAAAACATAGTCTGTGGTATTTGCAACACTATGCAGAATCTCCTCTTTTCTTTGATTTGTAGTTTTGGGGTTTGAAGATCCAGCCTTACCCATGCCAGGCAAGTGTCCTACCACTGAGCTGTCCCCACACAGTTTTAATTTTTATTTGGAGACAATGCCTATTAAGCTGTCCATGTTAGCCTTGAACTTTCTCTGTAGCCGTGCATTTTCAGTCCTTTTGATTCAGCCTCCTGGGGCAGAGATAAGAGATTTTTACCACCAGGCCTGACATTGTCTGAACTGATGACTACATCAAACGATGGCGCATGATCCTCCTTGACTTGTAAAATGGGCAGCATTTCCAGAGTTTGGTATTAAATAAGGGATTGGGCTTTAGGTACCATTGTTGTGCAAAATCATCATTCATACCTTATTTAGTTAAATCACTGAATTTTTATCTCTGAACGTTTCCCAAGTATTTTGAGTAGAACCTAAGCCAACCATTTCCTTCCTAGGAGTTTATATTCCAAATTGTTGGAAATTCTACTATTGCCTATACATCTGCAGACCATGTGGGCAGGTTACTCATATCCTGCTTGTCTGGTGTCTTGGGGGAAGGCAAGTGGTGACTCTGGAGATGCGGGAACATTGAGTAACGGTGTCTACAGGAAATCAGTGCCAGACAATTAATTTTTACAGCATGATTCCCGTGCTTGCAAGTGCTCTATTAAAATTATGCATTGTTAATGCATACATCTGAGAATTAGAAGCAAGGACAAGTTTGGCAGAAAGGAGAGGAAGAGAATAAAGAAAAAGACACCTCCATTATACTTCCCATCTCACAATTCATGTTGACTTCCCATCTCACAATTCAGTCAAGAGGGGGAAATCAGAGCTCCAGTATAGCAACCCTATTAGAGATGAAAAATTACCACACCCTTGTTTGTATGTTTTAAGCCGTGAACATCAGTGATTGTGCTATGAGAAAATGAGTTCTTGCTGGGCCAACAGAAGTAACACATGAGTCTTCTACTTCTGAAGCTCTTGGGGCAAATAATTGAGAGTCCCTTGGCTGCATGTGTGCTGGCTGATTAAATTCTCTTCTGGTATTTATCTGCAAATCTAGACCACCAGAGAGCATGGGATCAATGGCAGCTCCCCTGCAGTGCCAGGCAAATAAGAGGAAAGAGAGAAGACCACAGCTGATGCTTGTGGCTCCCAGGCATGGGTCACACTATGCTGTGGGTTGGAGCCCGTTGACAATGGCTCTTGAAAGTGAGAATGTCTTTGGCTTAGAGGAAAAGATGACAATTCTCTGTGTTTCTTGGTGTGTTTAAGTTGTTATGTTTCCTGATTATTATCCATTGGCTTCTTGTTTTATTCCCCTCAGAAAAAGACTGGTCTCATCAATGTGGGCTCACAGTCTCCATGATAACATCACTGAGAGAGTGAGAAAAGATGAGGGCAGTAGGCATTTGTCGTTATCAAGCAACGGTGACAGCAACAAAGCAAGGCTGGTCCTTAGAGATTCCTTGTGATGGATCTACCAAGAGACAAAACAGGATCTTGTTTAAAAAACAAACAAACACAGGGAGTGGATTAGAATCCTGAGTGCTATTAACCAAACTAGAAATTCTATTGTTTTGAATTGGGCACTTCAGTTTCACTGTTTTTCAATCCTGAGTCCACATTTTCAACTTACCGCCTGTACAAGATTCACTGAATCCTTATCTGGTCTCGTGAAACAGAAATGAAGCACAGGCAAGATGGGTAGAAATTTGGACTAAAAGGACTTAATCCTCTGTGCCTACCAATGTGCAGCTTGTGCGGTTAGAAAGGGCTCAGGACAGTCATTGGTTTTCAACCTGCAACCCCTTTGGGGGATCAAACGACCCTTCCACAAGGGTCACACATCAGATATCCTGTGTACCAGATATTTACATTACAGTTCATAACAGTAGCAAATTACAGGTATGAAGTAGCAATGGAATAATTTTTATGGTTGGGGGGTCACCACTACATGGGAATTGCATGAAGGGGTTGCAGCATAAGCAGGTTGAGAATCATTGGTTTAGGGTCTTGAAGCTGGAGGGCAGGGCCCTCCTCTCTTGGGGCTGTGTGATCCTAAGGTAAAGATTTACTTTCTTCTAGCTCAGTGTCTTCATTTGTAAATAGGATAATCTTATATTGCGCCTGAAAAAGTTGTAGTCAGAAATAACGAGAAAATTCGTGTAAAACTTCTGCTATGCTTTAAATGCTCAACAAACAGTGTGTGCATTATTGCAATTTTCACGGAGTAAAACTACCTGTGTCATAGAATAGAGTGATTGATGTCTCTGCATGGAAATGAATGTGTGTTTCTTGTATATTACAACACGAGGCCATTCTTCATTTTAATTGGGTTTGTTTTTCATGCTCATGTAAATCTGAATTGGATGTGCACAATATTTGAAACCACTAAAGCTCACTCTTATTTATTTATTTAATTAATTTATTTATTTTGTATGAGTATGAGTATACGTGTGTGTGTGTGTGTGTGTGTGTGTGTGTTTGTGTCTCTGTCTCCTCTCTTGTGTGTGTGTATCTGTGAGTGTGTTTGTGTCCCTGTCTCCCCTCTTGTGTGTGTGTGTGTTTGTGGAGGTCAGAAGAGAACTTGTAGTAGTTGGTTCCCTCCTTCCACCATGAAGGTCCTGAGAATCAAACTCAGGTCATTAGGTTTGGTGCCAGAACTTTTACCCCCTTATCCATCTTGCTTGGCCCCTGTGACTGCCCTAAAATAATTTAAAATATACCCTCCTACTGACTGCTTGACTCTGTTCTCCCAAATTCTGCAGGCTTTTTCAAGAGACTGGCAGTGAGTCTGTGCCATCCCAGAACGAGGGTCCTGATTTCATTGCAATGGAAGGGTCAAGACAGAAAGTCACAAATTTGTTCCCTCCTGCCTTCCATCTGAGATTCTATCTGCATAGTACCATGGCAACCATGTAAGAAGGAGAAAAACTTGTAGTTAGGCAGCTACTTCATGAAGCCAACCAACTGGTTTTGGTCTTTCCTTCTGCCTCACCACACTGGTGAGCTCTGGTTCTGACAGGATGCTCAGGACCTAGGTCACATTCCAGAAATGGCATTGAGCATTTAAAGGGGCAGCTGCTCTATTCCAAAGTCCTGCCTTTGATGCATGTTCCAGGAGACACATGAGCAGTGGTTATGTGTGCTGAAAGGTCTGCTTGGCTGTTGGTGCTTTTAGATGCTTTCCTTGTGTTTGGCTAGGGTTGTGGGTAGAATTTAAGTGGGAGCTCATCTAGAACAGGGATGGAAGACTGCATTGACAAAGTCTATCTATATGCATTTCTTGTTTAAAGTTCTGTCTCAATCTGGAGGGTGTGTTGTGTTGCATAGGACTCTTTGATTTCAAGAGTGCTAAGACTCAGAGGGCAAAGTGTCTTAGCAAAGGTCTAAGCTTCAGTTTTATCATCAAGAAAGTGCATTTTTTTCAAAGGAGACAGAGTGTTATAGAAGTTCTTAATAGGGAATGAGACAGTCTAAGTATGTAATGAGCAGTGGCTGTCTTTATTTTTGCGTGTTCATACCTATGGCTTCAGTCTGTAGAACACATCCTATAATTGCTTTTTTATGCCAATATGTCCCATGAAAATTAAAAAAAATATGCTCCCTTTAAGGGTAAATAGAAGATGCTAAACAGTATTGATTTTCATTGAAAAATTTAAAACTGTGGTGTGTGTGTGTGTGTGTGTGTGTGTGTGTGTGTGTGTGTGTGTAGATCAGAGGACAACTTGCAGGATCCCCTTTTCTCTTCCTTCCATGTGGGTCTCAGGTGTTGAATTCAGGTTATCAGGTTTGGTGGCAAACCCCCTTTCCCACCAAGCTATTTTGCTGGCCAGTTTACATTTAAAAAAAAATAATGTTTGACGTCCATTGTCGGCCTGGAGATTTTATTTCTTAGAATCCTTTCCAGAGTCTCTGAGCTCGTGCTGGGGCAAAGTAGAGCAGCTCCTGGATACGTTTGGGGCAGGACGCTGGAGTTTCTTCTTGTGTATTTCTGGGTGTGAGTGGCCTTGACAAATGCTAAGGAATACTTTTCCAAAGACTTCTTCAAAGCAAGCTACACTGTCCCTGTTGCAATTGGCTGATTCCTGTGTTTTGAACATGCAGAGAAAGAAATGTTTGGCAAGAGTGAACTGCACATTGCCCAAAGGGAGCTTCCCAGAGCCATGCCACTGGGCAGCTGTAGGGTCCATAGGAAAACATGCTCCTATGCTTGCCTATGTCAAAATTATTCTTCTGTGTACCTTTTGAAAAATGTCACCTTCTCATTCAAATGTAAGACTATCCCTCTCCACCTAGAATGCACAGACCCATTTTTTGTCCTTAGTAAGACCCAGTTCAAATTCATTATTCATAGGACATTAAGGGTGGTGGTGGCTGGAAGAATCCACCTAGAAGCAGGCTGTGGTAAATGTATTATAGAGAGAGAGCAGAAGATATGTAACCTTATATAGTTCTCCAAATAGCTAAGTCATCTGCTTTACAATACTAAATACCAGGCTTCTCTTGTGGGGTGCCCCACTAAGAATTATTACTCTTGAGACATCATTTTGTTTCTACAGGTTTTAGCATTGGATCTAGAGTAGAACTTGTTTGACATCTTGTTAGAGCGATTTAACTGTTTCTTCCTCACCCAGACCACGTGGTCCTTGAGGACCATACTAATGTCTGAGACACTGTTATGTACTCAGTGCTGACAAAGGCCCAGAGAAAACACAAAACAAAACAAAACAAAAAAAACCCAAAACAAAAACTAAAAAACCAAAACCAAAAAATGAAGCCAAAAAAACCCAAAAAACAAAACTAAAAACATAAAACAAACAAACAAACAAACAAACCCCCAAACCCACTTTACAAAAACAACTCAGACTTACCTTCTTCACATTCTTCATGGAGTTACCTTCTTATCAGTAATGACTATGTACTCTTTTCTGTTCAGAATAAAATTTGCATAACTTTGCATATTATAATCAATGATTTGAAAACTGAAAAAAATTGTATGGAGCGAGTTTTAGTAATAAAATATAGATGATCTGAGGAACTTTGGGGTCTTTAGAGGAGTAGGCATTAAAGTAGACATTTGTGGAACTCTTGATATTTCTTTCATGAGAACTGGCTTGAAGATTGAGAGTCCCAAGGCCAAGTCCTGGCTCTGTCTGTCTCCTGCATCACAGAAAGTGGCCATGTGCAACTCTTTATTGACTTATTTTCACATGTATAAAATAAGCATCATGAAAGGAATGTACAAACATGATGTTTAGTGGTGTTGTTACAAATGATGGACAAATTTTGAAATCTGCCATATAACTACTTCAGATATTTATATAGCATAGTTCAATTTAAATAACAAGATGACATATAATAAACTTACTTATCTCCTTTGGGAAACAGACATAAAAGTCCCTGTGAGATGAAACTGCAAAGGACAACTCTACAATGGAAAGTATTTCCATGGGCTTTGTCCTTGTGGGCTTTAATTGTCAACTGGAAACAGCCTGAAGTCACCTGAGAAATCACCTGTATCAAATGGCCTGTGGGTACACCTGTGGAGGATTGTCTTGGTTATTAGTAGATGCTGGAGAGCCAGTCCACTGTGGGCAGCACCACTCCCTACGAAGGACATCTTGGGTTATATTAGAAAGCTAGCTAAGCACCAGCCTGTGTGTGAGCAAGAGAATGAGCCAGCCTTCTTCTTCGGTTTTGTTTCAAGTTCCTGCTTGAGTTCCTACCCTCTCATCTGTCAGTGATGGACTGTGAGCTGGGAAGGTAAATCCTTCTTCCCTCCTCTAAGATGCTTTTTCACAGTGTTTCATCACAGTAACCGGAAGGAAAGAGAAAAGCAATTGTCTTGGTCCACTGAAATAGAAACTCTATGACGGATTGCAGTGATGGCATGCTGAGCCTGAGGAGATGCATTCTATGTTGTTTTAAACAACAGTGTCCAGGTTAGGAAGATTTTTTTTTATAAAGGATTATTTTTTTATTTGAGTTACAAACATGATTGAATTACATGACAATCCCAGTTCCCTTCTCCCTCCTGTCCTCCCCTACCACCCCCCAACTAAAACCCTACCTATCGCATATCCTTTCTTCTAATCTACCCCTGACTCAACCTTTCTGCTCCCTTATGACCTCTGCATCTTTCCTCTTCTTCCCTTCTCATTCTTGTAGCTCCCTCCCCCCTCTTCCCATGCTCTCAATTTGCTCAGGGGATCGTGACCCTTTCCCCTTCTCCAGGGGACAAAGTTTGTCTCTTTTAGGGTCCTACTTGTTTTACTAGTTTCTCTGACAGTGTGGATTGTAGGCTGGTAATCCTTTACTCTATGTTTAAAATCCACATATGAATGAGTACATACCATGTTTATCTTTTTGTGATTGGGTTACCTCGTTCAGAATGGTTTCTTCGAGTTCCATCCATTTTCCTGCAAAATTCAAGATTCCATTATTTTTTTCTGCTGAGTAGTACTCCATTGTGTAAATGTACCACATTTTCCCTATCCATTCTTTGGTTGAAGGGCATCTAGGCTTCTTAGGAAGATATTTATACTGAAAGAAACCCTGGTATTTGATGTGATTGCTATTGGTCATTAAATCCGCCAGTAAGTTAAAAATAGAATCATAAAATATAGTCCAAACTTTAAAAATACTAGACAGGGAAATTTTTTTTTTTATAAACTCAAACCCATCTAAGTCTATCACACTGTAGATAATCATGACTTTTAAAAAATCATTCCCAGAAAAATAGCTCTTTAAGAAATGAATGCTAGCCAAGTGATGGTGGCAGCAGACACCTTTAATCCCAGCACTTGGGAGTCAGAAGCAGGTGGATCTCTGTGAGTTCAAGGTCAGCCTGATCTATAGAGCAAGTGCCAGGAGAGGCTCCAAAGTTACACAGAGAAACCCTGTCTTGAAAAACCAAAAAATTACATAATTTAGATATTTATATTATATACCAACCTCGCTTTTTAAAGTAATTTTAAAATTTTTACTTTTTTTACTTTGTACATGACTGTGTGGAGGATATGAGTTCATGTGGATGTGGGTACTCATGTGTGTATGTATGTGTAGGGCAGAGGTCATCATTGAGTCCCCTTCCTCTGGAGCCATCCATCTTGTGTCCTGAGACAGGGTTTAGTATGAGGACCCAAAACTCACAGATTCAGCTAGACTGGCTGGCCAGGGAGCTTCCAGATGTTCCTGTGGTTCCCCAGCCCTGGGATTAGAAGCACACCATCATGGCTGGCTCTTAACATGTGTGCTGGGATTAAACTCAGATGTCCATGCTTGTGAGACAGCATTTACCCACTAAGCCAGCGTCCCAGTGCCTTGTGCTTTAGGTTAGCATATGGACTACTGGGTTCCTCCTGGCATCTTTATAGCATGGCAGCTCTTGATTAAACACCAGTGTTTCTTCCCAGATCAAGTGTGGGGATCCCAGACTCAGGCCCCTTCCAGCATAAACCAGGCTCATCATGCCTCCTCTGCTACTGTTAACTGATTTCAGTTTTTAAAGATGGATCTAACAGCTAAGGACAGCTGTGCAGTAGTTGGAAGGCAGACTTGTCCCTAATTTTTATCACCCATCCCATTCTTTCATAGCTACAGATCATCCGCACCTAGCTCAGGTTTTTCTTATGACTTATTTTTATCAACTCTTTCTGCAGTAACTAGTTAAGTTTACTTAGGAATGGAACACTCCCTTTCCATATCTGTATTTATCTGTCAGTCAGTCAGTCAGTCAGTCAGTCTCTCTGTCTCTCTCTCTCTCTCTCTCTCTCTCTCTCTCTACATATATATATACATATATATATATATATATTGTAAAATATTATATAATTCTAGTTTCAAGCAAAGAGACATAAGATGATTTGATCAGAAGAACACAGCCTGCTCGAAGCACTTGTGGAAGCTGTGTATGCTGAATGTGGATTCTGGAAAACAGCCTACTTACCTGTCCAATGGGATACCAATCAAATTGCTACAGACAAAATGGAGACCACAGCCCAGGCCCATTAAGTGCAACTATTTGGGTGCATCTCCTGGGTTTAATCGTGAACACTAAGATCCCTTCTGTGGTCCAGATTTTTTACCAATTAGAAGTGCTTCGAGATTTTTTGATCTTTAAACTGTTTTTAATGTGCATAACCCCCTCTGCTAGGTGAGTTCAAAGTCATTCACTTTATGGTGTCGCTTCGTGTTTGAATTGTATCTTTTGCTGGCCAATTTCTTCTTTCATGTTCTCTAAGAAATAAGGCCCAATGAAAATTCTAGTTTAACTTAAAAATTCAGTGTAAGTGAAGGGCCCTGACAATCATATCCAGGGAAACATTGTCTGCCAAATACTAGCTGAGGCAAACCACCAATAATGTCAGAAGACTGAGCGGCACATTATGTTCCTAAACTCTCCTGGGCCTCAAGCTTCAGAATGCTGCCTGACACTTAGGCTGATTTGATGCTGACAGTTATAATGATTACATAAAGCTGGCTGTGCTGTCAGCTTATATAAGTCTCTGCTGGCCTGATGCTAACATAAATATTTTCTTTATGGATTTATGTGCACACACCCTCACTTAGATACTTGGGTACACACAATTAAAAATGAAGTAAGTCCTTTGAAAAAGAAAAAAAAAAGCTCAATAGTCTTTGTTTAGGTTAGGATCTCATGTTTCAAAGGATTATGAAATAAATGTGTTTGATGTGGAGAAGATAAACAAAAAGACTAAAAAGACTGGTGTTTATAAATCTAATGTAAGGGCTGGAAAGATGGCTCAGTGGTGTTACAACACTTGCTGCTCTTACGGAGGACCTGTGCTCGGTTTGCAGCACCCACACTGGAGGCTCACAAGCACCGGTAATGCTAAGTCTAGGGAGTTTTCTGCCCCCTTCTGGTCTCCACAGTCACCTGCACTCATGTATATACCTATACACAGATACACAAGTGCACACATAAGTAAATAGTACAATACAAAGTTTGGAATATTGATCTAGCTAATCTGATGAATATTTAATTCTTACTGTTACTGAAAATGGTGAAGTGCATCTGTGAGCATACAGAGGTTGTAGCTGAGATGTCTGGGATTGGAAAATGTCTCCCAGATGACTGTCTAAATTATTTTAATGGTAGCATTCCTTCCTTCCTTCCTTCCTTCCTTCCTTCCTTCCTTCCTTCCTTCCTTCCTTCCCTCCTCCCTCCCTCCCTTCCCTTCCTTCCTTTTTTTTTTTTGAGACAGGGTTTCTCTCTGTAGCTTTGGAGCATGTCTTGGCACTTGTTCTGTAGACCAGGTTGGCCTCGAACTCACAGAGATCCACTGCCTCCCAAGTGCTGGGATTAAAGTCATGGGCCACCACCACCCAGCTAGCATTTATTTCTTAAAGAACTATTTTTCTGGGACTGATTTTTAAAATCCATGATTCTCTACATTGTGATAGATTAGGTGGATTCAAGTTTATAAGAAAAGAATTTCCCTGTCTAGTATTTTAAAAGTTTGGACTTTTTACAGTGAGACACAAGATAATATTGGGTTTCTATGAGTGCCAGGACTGAGGAGCAACTGTCTTTCCTACAGGACCTTCTCACTTCACTCCTTTCTGGTCCCCACTTCTCACCCTCCCACAGGACCAGTGATTTTTGTGAGCATCTGACTCCTGTCTACAGGTGACTTCAAAGTCTTTCTCACAACCTACTGATTTAGAAGGGTTAGTGTCTCCATTTTATGACTGATTCCCTCTGATGTCTGCACAAGTGTTGTAGAGGCTGTTGTATGCCATTGTAATCTTATGAGATCATGCAAATATCAGAAGGCGCATCCTCCAGCTAGGAAGGAGGCAGGGTGGTAAGCAGATCTTCCAATTACAGGTGGAGTGAGGATACAGTGTCTTGGAAACTCATCATCTTCTGATGATGATCTTTCTCAATCAAGCCTGTGTGATCCGCTATTGTTTTATTTTTAATCTCATCCTCTCTCTCTCTCTCTCTCTCTCTCTCTCTCTCTCTCTCTCTCTCTGTGTGTGTGTGTGTGTGTGTGTATCATGCTTGCATATGTTAGTGGGTGCATGCCTATGTTAGCCGGTGCATTTAGAGGTCAGAGTACAACCTTGGGTATTGGTCCTTTGTCTTCCAACTTGTTTAAGACAAGGTCTCATTGTTGTCCACCACTGCATATCCCGGGCTAACTGGCCTGTGAACCTCTAGGGACTCTCACTTCTGAGTGGGAGTGAAGACCCCAGCTACCTGTAAGAACAGTGGGATTGCAGATGCATGTTAGTGTCCATCTTTATTTGAGTTCTGGGAATCCAAACTCAGGTCCTCATGTCCATGTGACAAGTGATTTACTGTACAGGGTCATCTGCCTTGCTCCATAAGCACCTAGCTTTTATCTGCCCTTCATAGTCCAAGGCATCCTGATTGGCTAGTTTGCATAGAAGCTGACTTTCTCGGAGACAGCTTTGAAGTCCCAGGGAAAGCCCAGCATGGACTTCTTTTACTGTTTCTCTGATTTAAAATATTTTAGTTAACTCATAATAATTGACTATATTTTCTGGGATGTGATGTGATATTTCAACACATATGAGGAAGACATAACAACCATGTCAGGGTGATTAGTCATCTACCACCTCAGGTGTTTATCTCTTCTGGGAACATAGGAAACCCTCTTGGTTGTTTTGAAATGTAGAATTGCATGTTGTCAAAGGTAATTACCATATCCATCTCCTGAAACATTTATCTTTTCTTTGTGTTGGGAGCATTCCAGATCCTCTTTGTTATTTTGAAATATAGTATTACCGTTGTCAAGCAGAGTTACCCATGTATGCCGTGTAGCACCAGAAGTTACCCCTTCCCACTCAATTGCATCCTAATTCTTGATTTTGACCCTGAGTTCCTGAAACACTTCAGCAAGCTGCCCTTCTCCCCAAGGCTTGTTGATGGTGCTTCTCTAGTGTATTGGCAGGAGGAAAGGGGGAGGGGGTGGGTTTGGAGGTGATCCAAACTTCAGAGGGGTTTGAGGACAGAGAACAAGGATGTTGGGTGGGAGCTGGAGAAAGAGTGATAGGAAAAATTAGGTCAAGGGATACGCAACAAAGACACAGCTGAGAGTGGGAGTGAAGATTGAAATCAGAAAAAAAAAAAGAGTGAAATGTAAGTTTTATTATCACCTGTTTCCAAGCCATGGTTTGGCCTGGAGATTCTCTTCCAGTGGTAACCAAATAAATGATCTTCTTCTGATCCCTAGAATATGTAGAGGCCCGAAGAGAAAAGGAAGAAATATTTCTGGGAAAATATGCCTTTATTTCCTTTATCTTAGGACACTTGACACATATTTTGGTCACCAGTAAATGCAAGGACAAAGTGGCTAATAAGAGCCTTACACTCCGGAAGCCTTTAATCTTTACATTTTTTTTTTTTAGTTTGAAGATTGGCAGATTGTATGTCTCAAGGATGCCAGGACTGCCAAAGGCATTCCTTGTCCCGGAGAGGGGGGCTGTACCCCAATTAGTGGATGCACTGAACCCTCTTGAATAAAGCTGTATAGGAAGAGGCTGAGGAAGCCCGGGCCAGTTCACTGCATTGAATCTGCACAAACAATTGACCTGTAAAATTCTGAGACAAATATAGCATTCTTCCTAAACCATGTTCTTTGGCTCTTTTCCCAAATGAAGTCTGTGAACCATTTATCTTTGACCTTGGCCCTACACTGTGGATTTTCAGCTTTCAAGATTTGGGGGCACAGGCTATAGATGATTAAACTGGACAGGATTTAAGGATCCGCTGTTACGCTGTGGAGTGTGTGGCTAAACAAGGTCCTACAGGCAACCATGAAATGCGTTAGGTTCTGCATTACAGTTTTTCTTTAATTTCTCTAAACTTCCTTCATCTTGTGTCAGAAAGGGATAGCTACTTCTGTCTCTGAGGTAATAATAATAACCTCCTTGGTGTTGAGACAGGGTCTCTATGTAGCCCAGGCTAGCCTGGGTTGTGCCATTCTGTTTTCAATGTCCCAACCAATAGGTTACAGGCATGCACAATCAAGCCTGGCTTATCACAATAATCTTGTAATTTTTCTGTGCTTGTTGGTCCTTGTCAGGTGGACAAACACTAGCGTTCCTTGGGAAAAGTGAACCCCAGTTGAAGAATTACCTGTGTGAGATAGGTCTGTGGGATGCTTTCTTGACTTGTGATTGATGTGGGGAGCCTTGACCAATGTGGGGTGGGTACCACCCCTGGGCAGGTGAGAGAGGTAGCTGAGCCAGCCAGAGGCAGCAAGCCTGTAGGCAGCATCTCTTCAAGGTTATTGCTTCAATCTCCTGATTTGAGCTCCAGCCCTGGCTCCCCTAGCTAATGGGCCATAACCTGTAAGAAGAAATAAACCCTTTCCTCCCCAAGTCACTTCCGGTCAGAGTGTTCTATCAGAGAAAGGTATTTATCTCTAGTGGTTTGAAAGACAATGGCCTCCACAGGCTCAAAGGGAGTGGCACTATTACGACGTGTAGCCTTGTTGGAGTATGTGTGGCCATGTCGGAGGAAGTTTGTCACTGGGGGTGGGCTTTGAGGTTTCAGAAGCTCAAGCCAGGCCCAGTGTCATGCTCCTTGCTTCCTGCTGATCCAGATATAGAACTCTCAGCTCCTTCTCCAGCATGGTGTCTGCCTGTGCTTTGCCACCAAGATGCTCACCATGATGATAATGGACTAAACCTCTGAACTGTAAGCCAGCCCTGATTAAATGTTTTCCTTTATAAGAGTTGCCATGATCATGGTGTCTCTTCACAGCAATAGAAACCCTAACCAAGGCAGTCTCTAATGGGTTGTTTCTACTTCATGTTCCCTCTTTTCCAGGTTACAGAATTTCTGTGTGTTTCTAGTAACTGGTTTTTCTCTTCTCACAAAAATGAGGAACTAGAAAATACTTTAAAGTCTGTTAGCATTAGAGAAGACGTGAGCTGCTGGCTTTGAAACTTGGTCATTGAAGGTATTTCAGAAGACAGAAATAAAGATGTGTGTTCAATACACAGTTTGCCCAGATGTGCTTTCTGCTTTCTTCCCAATCTACCTTCTACTGTATTCATGCCATGTACAGGGACCCTGCTTAGCTGATGGACTTCTTTTCATCTTGAGCAATTTTGGAAAAAGCATTATGGGAACAACCTAAAGCCACAATGGGATATGTGATCATCTTTACCTGAGGCTGAGGTTTTGGGTTAGGGTGGCATCAGCAATTACTAGGCATCTTCTATTTAATTCGAGATATGCACACAAGGTCCAGTTAGCCAAAGCAAGCAAATAAGCTCATCTCTGTGTATTCCCATGCCATGGCTGCCACCACTCATTCTATGACTTGCAATGCAATGCTGAATTAGCTCACTATCAAATGGATTAACAACCTTAGAGGTTGAAAGTTGGGAATTTTAGCTAGGTTCACTCCCTTTGGTCATCCTAAGATATCTGAAGACACCAGCATTGCCTGAAACTCTTCTTTAGCCTCAAGCTATCCCCACACTGTGTTTCCTCTAGCAGGGGTGCCATACATGAGTGTGGTTAATGAACCTGACAGTTCAACTGTGGTTGGTGTAACTGTAATCCTTCAGATTTGAACAGAAATGTCTGGCTTAAATATGGGAGGCAAGAAACGGGCACAAAGTAACACCTGTCGGGAGGTCAGATCTAGGTCCAGAGAAACAAGGCAGAGACCTTGTGATTTTCTGTCATGTCCCACACAGGCAGTATCTGTGGCTCCCAAGTGAACATTGTTGCTAGGAAAAATGAAAGGAGTAGTAGCCAAACAGGATCAAAATTAGGGTTTTTTCCCTACCAATCACAAGACTGCTCAGGAATGAGTGTTCTATAATCTCTCTTTTGCCAGAAGTAGATGGAGTGGGTGCTGAATTTTCTGTCTACTTATCTATTTTGGGAGCTTCCTTTTGACTATAGGAAGGATATATATGGCCTTGTCTCTTGAAAAATAGGGTGGATTTTGAAATGAGACCTATCATGCAGAATGTTAACTACAGTCTATGAATCTATGTTTACCTGGTGATCATCATTAGCAATGATAGATTGCCTTAGTTAAGTTTTGTGTGAGTGTATACATGTATATATGTGTATGAGTGTGTTCATGTATATGTGTGGGGGTACACATGTGTCACTCACTATGCCAGTGTGGAGGTCAGAAGACAACCTGCTGGAGTTGGTTCTCTCCTTCAACCACATCCTTCAACCAGGTGGATTCCAGGGATTGGACACGCTTTATCAGTCTTGGTGGCAAGCACCTTACCTACTGGGCCATTTCACTGGTTCATGTATTTCATTAAAAAATTAATAACAGAGAAAAATCTATAAATGCTCTCATCTTTTGAAAAATGCTGAGAGATGATATAGGTGTCCATTTGCTCATTTTAACTATTTTATGATTATGTATTGAAAACAAACACGGTAAACACACGTAATTTGTATTTGTTCACTAAAACAAGCAAATAAGTAAGAAACCAGCAAATACGTGACTATACTATAAACATGCACAGATTGTGTGTGTTTCTGCACTCAGGCCTCATTACTTCCGCTAATTGTACTCTGTACTGAGAATGAGCACGGGGAAATGTGGAATTATTGCTCCAAGGAAAACCCAGGGCTGGGTCTCTGTAAGCTTTTGGCTTGATTATGTCTGTCTTCTGATCACTAAGGAAGTTTGTGTTATATAATAATTAATTTATGTATACTGTGAGTCTTTAACATAACCCAGGTCTTAAGGAAGTGTCTCCAGCACATGTCATTTTTTTTCTATAAATCACATCCAGCCTTTGTATGCTAAAATGCCACACAATACTTCATTACACTATTTTATTTGCATTTGTGTGTGTGTGTGTGTGTGTGTGTGTGTGTGTGTGTGTGTGTGTGTGTGTGCATGTGTTTACATGTGTGTAAGTTGCTTCTGGAGGCCAGAACAGGGTGCTGGATCCCCTGGAGCTGTGCTTACCCTCCTACATGGGTGAGCTACCCTACATGGGTGCTGGAACCCAACCTTGAGTCCATTGCAAGAGCAATGCTCCTTTTCAACTGTTGAGCCATCTCTCCAGCTCCAGGTGGAAGAGGCTTTAAACATGCAAATGACTACCCCAAATAACATAAGTATAGAAAGCTCTACCCAGCGTACAGCAAGGATTCCTGCCCACTGTAAAAGCTGACCAGAAGGCGGTGTGCTCAGCCTGGGAGCTGCTCTCAGGTGGGAGAGAGAGAGCCACTTAACTCCTGCTTATGACAGCACCTGGGTATTGGTAAAAGGGCAATGATATAACACATAGGTAAATCTGCAAATTCTGAATACAGAAAACAAGAATCCTGGATGTGTGTGTGTGTGTGTGTGTGTGTGTGTGTGTGTGTGTGTGTACATGTAAGTGTATGTACATGTGTATGTGTAAATACATGCGTGTATGTTTGTGTATGCTCATGTGTGTGTGGCTCAAATGGTGTCACAGTAGTTTTGTTGACAATGTCCAAGTTTCTTCTCTGCACAGTGCAAAAGTTGTTATTATTTGTGATAGTTAATATTGATTGACAGATAAAGAATCATAGGTGAGTCAAGTTTCTGGGATTTCTGTAAGGGATTATTTACATAAGACAAATTGAAGGGAAATGACCCAGGTAAATGTGGGTTCCACAGGCTGGGGTGTCAGGCTAAGTGGAAAGGAGAAAGTAAGGTGAGCACCAGCATTCACCTCTCTTTTGCCTCACCAAGGTCATGTGACCACGCACCTCAACATTCATGCAGCCATGATTTCACTACCATGATGGACTGTGCTCCCTGGAATTGTGAACCAGGAGAAACCCTTCCTTTCTTAAGTTATGTTTGTCAGGTCATTTTATCATATCATTGAGAAAAGTCAATAACAATATTCTAATCCAGTCACTCCACCAGAAATGGTTTGTTTTCTCAAAGCCTCAGAATCCAATCCCTTTGCTTTTTGGAGCCTGAGGATCATTTCTGAAGGCACTACCATGATGCAGGGACTGCTGTATTCTGATGAGTAGGTGTCCCACGCAGTTTATTTCCACAATCAATGTCACCTGTACTCCTCAGAGTACAGGAGGAGAGGGGTCTTCAGGGACACTAAACATTAGTATCTAAGGAAAACAAGTGACTGCCAGCCAGGAAAAGGAACAATCTCCATTTAATTCTTACAGAACAGCATATAAATATAATTATATAAATATAATTTATAATTATATAAATATAATGCTGCATTGCCATCACTATTTATAAATAGCATACATTTAGCTAAGTATACAGGCATTAATATTGATACTTACATGTGCATACCTCTGATCTTTAGAGTTTACTAGGTATCGTGGAAGTTATCAGTAAATAAGAAATTAATACTGGTCTCCGAGGAATGAGAATCCAGCAGGGTTACTGACAGTTAGAAAGGAATTTAGTTATGGAAAAGCATCTGTTGAAAGGAAGGGAACCAGATACAGGTGGGCATTAGGTAGGGCAATGAGAAAGGTGGATGAATTAGAACAAAGTGTAATGACACACACATGAAAATGGCATAGGGAGACCCATTGCTTTGGGTGTTAACATAACTAATTAAAAACAATTAGTTGTGGTAAGAGGCAAGAGGGTGGTGGTTGCTGAAGAGCCTCGTGTGTGGGGAAGCCAAGTACGTTGTGGTGTATCTATCAGTCTGGAACAAAGGAACTCTGAAATATACACCTACGAATTTGGGAGTTGGAAGAGGTTGCTGTAGTTCCTGAAGAAGGAGTCCCTGTGAGCTTTCAGGAGTGGGAGGAAGAGAAGAGAGGAGGGCTGGGTTTTAGAACTCAAGGCCAAAAGCAGACAGATGGCAATGAGAGCAAACGAGGATGGGGGCAAGAACAGGCTAGTCTCTTGCCAGTCATCGTGGTTTTCAGCCCCCTTCTGTACAGAAGGACAAGAGTATTAGTTTATTCATCCTTCACTATTTTGTATTGTTATTACTGGTTTTTAAGTTTCTATCTAAAAATTTGTAAGCCCAAATTAGCACTTGGTATTGACGTACGGAATGGTACAGTATGTATGCTGAGTAGCTTTGTGTGTCTGTGGCACACAGAGGTCGTGAGGTCTGGGAGAAGGAGAGCGGGTGGTCTTGAAATTTGGCTGGCTTCCTTAAGTCTTACTTGAGAAGAATTTCTTTGTTTTTCACATAGCACCCATCCTAACTTCTCATTCATCAGGCAGCCACGTAAGTCACCGTAGGAGTTGTTGGGAGGCTATGAGGAGGCAGGGAAAGAATTAAAACTCTGAAAAAGAGAGCTCAGCTGCTAAAACCCCTGTGCTTTGTTCTCAGGAGATTCCAGTGCTGTATGTGCTCATCGGGCAGACAGACAGACACACAAGCCTCACACATACATACATATGTGCATGCACATATAAGCACAGACACCCACACATACTTAGACTCATACATACATACATACATACATATATACACATGCACACACATGCACATATACACACAGATAGATATATACATAGACTCATGCACTCATACACATGTACACGCACATATACACACTGACAGATAGACACACACACATATATATATACACACGCACATACACTCATACATGTACACACATATCATGCTTATAGATACATATGCACATATACACACTCAAACATAGACTCATAAATGCATGAGTATGTACACACACACACACACACACACACACACACACACACACACACACACACAATTTGTCTTTAGCAGATCAGAAATAAGGAATCAGAAATCAGAGACAGCCTTGGTGGCACAGGACTATAATCCCAGCTATGCCAAAGACTGAGGTGGGATGATCTCAAGTTCAAGTTCACGGGCTGTCTGGGTTACAGAGTGAGGTTAAGGGCAGCTTAGATGGTACGAGTCTCTCAAAACGAAAAATACAAATGAAAGAGATCTGGGGGCGAAGGGCAGTGGTGGGGCACGTGGGTAGACATTGGGTTCAGTGTGCATCGGCACAAAGCATCAAACTCCCAAAAGCTAATGAGTGAGAGCAGGAGGCTTTGGAGTTCTGAGAAAGAACTCTAGAATCCTCAGTAGGAAATGGTGCTCATCAGCTGAAATAGAAATGGGGCTAAAACGTATAAAAGGGCAAACCGAATGGCTAGTTAGGTCCCGACACCCAGAGCCTCCTAAAGATACCTTCCTGATCAGTGATTATAAAGTGACAACCATGCTCAATAACTTCTCTTTAAAATACAAAGAGAAAAGTTGCATACAGACGTACGAGTAATACAAATAAGTGTATTTGTAGGCACATGTATTCCAATACGTATAAAGTCTGTACCTATTTGCGTTATGCAATTTATAATATTTGTGTCTATTTGACTTGTTTTAAGGAGTCGATGCTCAAAGGGGCCAATTGCAGGTGTTGGTACAATCTGTTCATTTATAACTTATTCTCCTCTGACTGCCCAACGAGACGTTAAAGCATTGTAAAATTTAACCTTCTGCTTTCTGATGTCACATGAAGCAGTGTGCTTGGGGTAGAAAGGGTGGTACACATACTTACTTTTTTTTCTTATTTTGCCACTTAGCATTGTTAACAATATAGTAAACTAGGAAGTGGCTTACTCAATAAATACAGTGCTTTTTTGTTATTACTTAATAAAATGACATCAATTTAATAAGATGCATGAATGAGTAGTAGATGTGCATACATCTAATAGTTGTAGTTTATTAGATGTTATGGAAGATGCTAGCTAATAAGAAATGACTTGTTTTCAAGGAGCTTGGACCAGTTATGAGGAGTTCTCTACAGGAAGGAAGGTAATCCTGGCAGGCAGGGGCCAGGGTCTTTACTGAAATAAAACACATCTAACCTTTTGTCCTAAGTGGCCCTTCTTAGGGATGGAAACTTCTTCCTTATTGCTCGATCAAAGTGAGGCTGGAGCCCTGGAGTTGGGAGTTCAGCAGAGCTGAGACCAGAGCACCCCCTTGACAGCTCATGTCTGGCAGAGCCCACAAGGGCCAACTTCAAGATTCTGTTTTGTTTCTGTTTTTATCTCCTGGAGATTCTCATTTCTCAGGGTTTGCTGAAAGTGAAAACAAATGCCTAGCAACAAGCCCGTGGTCATTGAAATGGGATCAGCTAGAAAGGTCTACAGATTTCAATCAAGGCTCTAAGAGCAGACACTTGAGTCTGGTGTGGCAGCTAAGGCAGCTGTTGACTGACTGCTAGTCTGGCAGAATGATGAGGTCTGAATCCTCCAGATTTGTGTGCAGTGGCTTCCAAACGAACACTTAATTCTAGTCTTTTCTAAGGTGTGCTACTGACTGATATTCCTAGTGAAAGGTGTGTGTGCATTGCTGGTTTGGTTCACCCAACTCCTCCTGTGTCCAGTTGAAGCTCAGAAAATGATGAATTGGATGCACATATGTCCTCTGACCTATTGTCACCATTACTGTCACTATAGGACAAATGAGAGCCACCTTCGCAAGGATGGGTAATACTGACTTCAGTTACAAGACTACCGTTGAGTTTGGAATTCGAAATTCCAAATTCTGCAGGGGCCAGTGTCATCCTAATGGCCAGACACTGGCATTGTTGATGTCTTTTTCTTTTACCACACACAGGCCTGAGCTTACAGAGAGCAAGAGGGACGTTTTTTCATTAGCCTGAAGCTAGCCTCATTGCAGGTTTGATCTCCTGCCCTCAAGTGGCCAGTTGGAGAATTTCACCCCTATCTTTAGAGCAAAGCCATTCCCCCTTAACCCTGCTTGTTTGCTAGCGATAAGATGCCTAGAAAAGATGTAAATGGTTTCTAAAGTTTTCCAGAATTAAAGGAGAAAGGAAATTGCCAATATCTTTACCATTCAGATAACAGCCTTTAAAAAGCATCTATTATTTTCTTTTAAATTATTATTATTATTATTATTATTATTATTATTATGTGTGTGTATGTGTGTGTCTTGAGACAGTCTTTTTATATATCATCTCTGGCTGTCCTAGAACTCACTCTGTAGACCAGGTTGTCCTTGAACTCACAGAGATCCACCTGCTCTGCCTCCTGAGTGCTGGGATCAAAGGTGTGCATCACCAAGTATTTGGTTTTGTTTTAATTTTATTTTATGTGTATGGATGTTTTACTTGTATATATGTCTTTGTACCATATTTATGCAGAGCCCATGGAGTCTATAAGAAGGCATTAGATACTCTGGAATTGGAGCTATAGATGGTTGTGAGCCACAGTGCAGTTTCTGGGAATTGAACCCAGGTCTTTTGGAAGAACAGTCAGTATTCTTAACCACTGAACCATCTCTCGAGAAAGATCCCCAGCAAAGCAGAGAGAAGACCAGGAAAGCCGATGTCATGTTTACTCTGATGGTAAGAATTCCCTCTGTGAATGTGCAGATGCCAAGACCTCAGAGCTTTAAGACCCTGAAGGCTCTCATGGAGTCCTGTTTCTTCACCTTATTGCCCTTGGTTTATTCTGAGGCACATTCCAGAGTGTCATAGTGCAGGCAGGTGCTCAGATCTGGAAGCCATCCCTCCCATGGTGAAAATGTATGACACACTGTTTGCTTTTGAAGAATAGCTTCCCAGGGCCATAATAATAATAAAAGCAAAAAACGGATCACCTCTCTCTCATCAGCTTAGTGAGATGGGGACTTGGCAGTCAAGGTGTACTCATTGCAGTATGCAGTGTAGATCTTCATCAGAACCTTAGCCCTGGAGCTGAAGCTTGTGATTTGACACAATGATATAGTGATGATGACACTCTCTATGGAAGAGCTGAAGGCACTTTTGCAAAGCCATTTTTTTTTTTAATTCAGAAAAGCAAAGCTTTCTGGAGGAATGAGGAAATGCTTAAGCTTTCTTTTTTAGCTTATGTCTTTTGCCACAGACGTGCTGCCGAGACAGGAGAAATGCCTGGAAGCCCAGGCACGGACATCATCCCTGCAATGGCAAGCCATTAGCTTCAGTTGAAAAGTGATGCTTTGGGGGTTGGAGAGATGGTTCAGTGATTAAGAGCACATACCGCTCTTACAGAGGACCTGCCTTTGGTTCCTAGCATCTACATTGGGCATTTTCATTCTAGAATCCTCTAGTTATGGAATGATTACCATATCTCCGTCTAGATCAGTGGTTCTCAACCTTCCTGATGCTGCAGACCTTTAATACAGTTCTTCATGGTGTGGTGACCCCCCAACCATAAATCATTTAGCAAAACTGCAATTTTGCTACTGTGAGAGGAATCATAATGTAAGTATCTGTTTTTTTTTTTATGGTCTTAGGTGAACTCTGAGAAAGGATTGTTCAATTCTTAAAGGGGTCAAAACGCACAGCTTGAGAACCACTGCTCTAGACTAACTGGTTAGTTCAGTCAAACCTTTGAATTGATTCCATTTGGGTACAGATCTGTGGGACCTTCTGCTGGTTAAATCAACAATGAGTAGATAGAGTATGGCCCTCACTTATGCAGAATTGACAATAGTCCTCTCAAAAATTCATGGCAGGATAAATTAAGACGATGCATTTGGATGTGGAAATGCA
This sequence comes from Cricetulus griseus, assembly GCF_003668045.3. NCBI lineage: Eukaryota > Metazoa > Chordata > Mammalia > Rodentia > Cricetidae > Cricetulus > Cricetulus griseus. The sequence continues at coordinate 268,516,847 of NW_023276806.1, forward strand.
CTGACTTACTGACATTATATATACCACATCCACTACAGCTGCCATTTTAGACTTTGAAAGTAGAGAAATTGGAGTTAATAAATAACATTGAAGAAAATATGAGACATTCTGCAACAGGTGAGCAGAATGAAATTACCCCATTCCCACTGCTCAAACTCTAATGCTGACCTTTTGATATATATATATTTACTTCCATATTTGTTTCTGTAAATAGATCCCAAAGTGACTTACTTAATAAGAGGAAATCTTGATAGGAGAGTAGACAGAAATTTCCCTCTATTATTTTTGAATTGAGCTATTTTCAACAAGCTAGGACATGTTAATGTAATTTTTAAAAGATAGACAAAAATATTCATGATCTGCTCCCTTCTGTCTTTATGTTTGTGCATTCCTTGACTTTTTTTTTTCTTTTAATTTTCTCTTTCTTCTTTCCTTAAAATCACCTTCATTCCTCTCATGGTCCCTCTTCTTTTTCTAAAATTTTTGTAGTTTTTAAAAGATTCATTTCATTGTGTGTGTGTGTGTGTGTGTGTGTGTGTGTGTGTGTGTGTATGTGTACTCGAGTGCTTGAGCATGCGTGCATATGAGTGCAGGTACCAGTGGCAGACAGAAAAGGGCGATAGATTCCCTGGAGCTGGAGATACAGGAAGCTGTAGACTACCTGTCATGGTTACTGGGAATGACACTTGGGTCCTTTGGAACAGCAGCAAGCACTCTTAACCATTAAATCATCTCTCTAGTTCCCCCCGGTCCCCTTTTTTTGGATCTATACCCACCTTATCCAAATTTATATAAACCTATGCTCCAAAACATGTGATATTCATCTTTCAAATCTTTTGCTTAACATGTTTTTTGGGTTCCATCCATTTCCCTAAAAGAGTTACTATTTCATTTTCTTTATGGTTGAATAAAATTCCCTTGTGTATCTGTACCATATTTTCTTCATCTGTTCATCCATTGATGTACCTCTAGGCTTGTTCCATTTCTTAGCTATTTTGAGCAGTTTTTCAATAATGTGCATGTATCTGTCTGGTCATGCAGCCCCGAAGCAGCTGAAGGCCACCACGTTAAAATGAAATTGTTTCTTCCAGAATGTAAGGTATTTCTGTTTACAAAGGCAGTTCATGCACCAAATAAGTCATTTTTCAGCTTTACTCTACTCTTGTCGTACTTTCTGAGGGTCTGTGTCATGCCAGCACTGGGTCGGAGATTTTTTCTTTTGTCATTAAGAATCCAGTATACTATCATATTTTAATGATGTTAGTAACATATTATTGCTACATATTTATTTATTCATGGAGTTCATTTACATCCAACTAATAATTTCATTCTTCCAAATGTATCACTTAATAAATGAAAATGATCAAAATCTAGACAGAACAGCATTTAATTGCCTGCATAAGATAGAGGCTTGTAAAGTACAAGCAGGTTCGTCAAACATCTGTTCCTATGACACCTCAATTATGCAGAGCAGTTTTACACAGGTCTTATGCTCCGTGCCATTTTTAAACCTTGGGAAAGTATCTTACCAATGTAAACAATAGGAATAAAAGGATTGGATTTTAGAAACAAGGAAGTAAATGCTCAGAAAAATAAACTATTCTCTCCTTCCAGGTATTCAAACTGATGAGCACTGTTTTCCTGTGATGTATGTTCACGCCCAGGTCTGGTCATATGATTCTCAGCTAACCTTTCTGAAAACAGTAAAAGCTACATCTGGATATGTTTGTATTTAGATTCTCTGAAAAACTGTGTGTAATAGAGAGGAACAGGGGAGTCCAAAGGAGTCGTACTCTAGTAGAAAAATCCATGTTTGTTTAATGATGACATGATAGTTCAAATCAGACCAGGAGTCTCAGAGCCAAGTTCCCTCTCCTTTCTCACCCAGAACCTCTAGTCAAGAACAATCTGAAGCCTTTGAGAGACTCCTCGCTTTATTTAGCAAAGGGAGGTAAGGGTGTGTGTGTGTGTGTGTGTGTGTGTGTGTGTGTGTGTGTGTGTGTGTGTGTGTGTAATCCTGTCTCTATGATCAGCCCTCTCAAAGTTCACCTGCAGTCACAGCCCCTTACCACATAAACAAGGCAGAGTACTGAGGTTTTCATGATGGCTGGGAAATTCTTCATCTGAACACCAAATATGGCTGTCGGAAACCTGCCTGTCAGCATAAAACATTAATGGTTATCTCCTTTCAGCAGAGGCAGGGACAAGGTGTAATTATTCACCACCAGCTCTGGTAAAACAAAAAAAGTAGCTCAATCTCTCGCTTCTTCTTTTTAAATCTGAGCCTGAAAAGCAGTAAGTTAGAGTTAGTTGTCAGTGCCCATCATGGTTCCATGGCTGAGATGTCCTCCTTCCCCACTCTCTGCAAAATTCTTTCTAGATCTCTCACCCTAGGTTTCCCTTCTTGGTACTTTCTTGACAATATAAAGGTCTGTGCATGCTATCCTGGGCAGGGTACTGCAGGTCTGCCTCAGCAATTCTTGGTTTTCCTACGAACATTATGAATGATGCTCTTCCGGTCTTATTCATAATGCCCACCCAGTCCTGAGTTCTCCTTTGATCATTCAATTTCAGCTCTTGGTCTTGAAAGAAAATTTCCTACATTGTGCATTAAATATATACATGCCATTTTTTGACAAGGTCTCACTGTTTAGCCCTGGCTACCCTATTACTCACTATGGAAAGCAGGGTATTTTACTTTGCCATTTTTTGAGACAAGGACTGACTGTTTAGCCCTGGCTGCCCTGGAATTTACTATGGAAAGCAGGGTGTCTTACTTAGGTTCTGGGATCTGAAGTTGGGTACTCATCTGCGTATACAGCAAGTATTTTATCCACTGAGCCGTCTCCTAAAACCCCAAAGGCATTCTTTTTTTTTTTTTTTTTTTGTTTTGTTTTTTCGAGACAGGGTTTCTCTGTGTAGCTTTGGAGCCTATCCTGGCACTTGCTCTGGAGACCAGGCTGGCCTCGAACTCACAGCGATCCGCCTGCCTCTGCCTCCCAAGTGCTGGGATTAAAGGCGTGCGCCACCAACACCTGGCTCCCCAAAGGCATTCTTTAATGAGTGAGTGTTATGAAATAATGAGTACCAACAATGGCTAACTGCCCTGTCTGTCTGTCCAGGCATAGAGAGAAATAATGTGTTTTTATCCTAGGGAAAATAGATATTTTTAAAGTCATTTTGTTTTTTATTATTTCGTGTGTGTGTGTGTGTGTGTGTGTGTGTGTGTGTGTGTGTGTAGATGTATACATAAAGGCCAGGAAAAACTGTCAGATCCCCTGGAGCTGAAGTTACAGACAGTTGTGAACTGTCTGACATAGGTGCTGGGAACTGAACTCAGTTCCTCTGTGTCCCAGTTAGGGTTTCTATTGCTGCAAAGAGACAACATGACCATGGCAACTCTTATAAAGGAAAACAGAGGTTTAGTCCATTATCGTCATTGTGGGGTACATGTGGCATGGAGGCAGACATGGTGTTGGAGAAGGAACTCCTAACATGTTGACATGTAGTCAACAGAAAGTAGACTGACATAATGGGCAGTATCTTTTTTTGTTGTTTGTTTGTTTTGTTTTTCGAGACAGGGTTTCTCTGTGTAGCTTTGGAGCCTATCCTGGCACTCGCTCTGAAGACCAGGCTGGCCTTGAACTCACAGAGATCCACCTGAATGGCAGTATCTTGAGCATAGAAGATCTCAAAGCCCGCACACACAGTGACACACTTCCTCCAACAAGGCCACACCCACTCTAACAAGGCTATACCTCCTAATAGTGCCACTCCCTTTGGGGGGCCATTTTCTTTCAAAACACTACATTCTGCATGAACAGTTTATGCTTTTGACTACTGAGCTCCATCTCCAGCTGTTGTTAAGTCAAACATTTATGTTAGCCATTGTGCAAGCAGCTTTACAAGTCTTCCTTTTTAAATCCCTCAAACTTCACAACACCCCTGCAAGGTGTGTAGTTACCCCATATTATAGATATAGCATAGAGGTAAAAAAAAAAATTCCCCCCCATTATGCAGAGGAACCAGGGGTTAAAACGGTCTCTCTCTCTCTCTTAAGTTCTACCATATTCTCTCAACTTGAATTCATTTACATTAGACATTAATAATTTTTCTTTCTCTGTAATGCCACTTTAAAATTTCACATAGCCTTCATAAATAAGTAAGATCTAGTTTTGAACATAAAAACATGGTCCATGGGGCCTGTGAGATGGCTAAGCAGATAAAGGCACCTGCCACCAAGCCTGACAACTTGAGTTCAATCCCCTGAACCCACAGAGTGGGTTCACTCTCGAGCTGAGTCCTGAAGCTTGCTCTCTGACCTCCACATGGGTGTCTTGGTGTATCCTACCGGCCCAAATAATTAAATAAACCCAGTGTAAAAAAAAAAATAAAACAAAAGCAGAACCTAAAAAACATTGTTCACAACTCTCTGGGAACTTAATGGAAATTTTAGTTTGAGATTCTACTCTGGGACCCTCAAACTCAGAGGCTGTAATTCCCAAGAGAGAGTACTGTTGGGACCAAAGAGATTCCAAGGGTGCTGATGGAACTCATGGCTTTCTAATACAGAGTAATTATTCTGAATAACACAATCCTTCCCCCACATGGCTTGCTAGCTGAGTAATTCTTGAGAGTCCTGCTGTTTTGCCATGATCCTATAATTTAAGAAATTACTGGAGAAATGTCAGGCATTACTTATGAGATTTAAAATTCAGAGGGAAAGAAACAGCCCTTGGACCCTGCCCCAAGGACATTCTGAATGGATTCCAGGCACTCTCCTCCCTGCTTTGTACTGATGGATGATCTGTTTGCTTAAAGCCTGCTGTTTCACAGTTTCAATGCCATCCTCCTATGTCCCAGAAATTCCCAGAGGCGGAATCAGCATCTGCCCCCTGTTCTCCAACACTTTAAAGAAATATTGCCGAGGACTGTGAGAAAACTTAAGGAAATCACGAGATGCTTAAACATGCCCATCAATCAAAGCTATTTCTAATTTTTACAGATCTCTTAGGGGATTTTAAATGAAACTTCAGCTGCAGCAGGAGCTAGTTGGAATAAAACCTATAGCACTTCAACTCTGTGCAGGTCTGCCTCCAAGTCTCTTAAGTCTAGAGGATGCTAGATTCTTGGGTAACTATGGATTTTAAATGGTATTTTGTCAAGCAGACATCATCATTTGTATTTGGGTTCAGATGCAAACTCAAAATCATGACTCAGAGTTTCTTTAAGGATGTCATAAATGGAAAGACCTCGTCAGGGCTCAGTGCCCTTATGAAGGGGAGACTCTTGAAAGCACTCAGGCTTTGTTTGTGACTTTTCACCCAGCAGATTGTCACATTCAAGCCCCAGGAGACACAACCATGTTCGTTCCCACGCAATCAGCCCTCTGTTATCTTTTGAGGAACCTCTGCCCATTACTCTGCCTGAAAACCAATGACACTAGCCGGATAGCTATTTTCTCCGATGGATGTTGGGATGGATGTTGGGTGACTATAAAGACAGGTGGCCAGAGCTCTGCTCTTTGTTATCTTCTCCTTCTGCTGCTGGCCAGTGAATTCCAGGATCAAGGCTAAACTGTTTGTGCTGGCCTTAGGGGCGGGGTGGGTGTGGGTGTGTGTGAGGGTGGGGTGGGGGCGGGTGGAGGGAAGAACCAGGGCTTTGTCTGTGTCACCTCCTTCTCCTCTGTTCCTTCCTGCCAGTTTCTTCTCAAGGAAGAAACAATCCCATGGTAGACTACAGAGCTCATTCCTCAGAGTTCATGTGGATTCATACTGGCACAGACCAAGAGGTAACTGCTTTGCTAATAATCCTCCAACTCCCTTCTATCAAGCCATAATGAAGCAGAGAGGGGAACTCTTGAAAGAGATTGCAACACTCACACCAAATATTTGAAAACTTGCATGTGGCTATCTTTTTTGCAAGACTCCTAAAACCCTTTAGTCCCCCCAAAACCGAAGGTCTAAGTTTTTAATCCATTTTCCTTTTTCCTAGTTTTAAAACTAAAACCGAGCCTAAGGTTTGCCAAGTACAATCCAGACTTTCTGGTTACAGGCCAAGTTCTCACACTAAGCATTATGAATTTGCAATGAATTCGTAACATTTAGTATTCATGGTAACAACACTGATCATTATGAAAAGATTTAATATTCATGAGGGTTATGCTGCTATTTTCTCAGGTGCCGTGATAATTTTTATAATAATTCAGCTTTTCTTAATGGGCAGTTGGCATAATAGAGTGTGAGCCAAGAGTTTTGGTTAGGGGACATTAGAGGGGAGAAAAGCAGGACATTAATACACATTCCAAAACTTGATCTTCCATGAGAATATTTGGTCAGCACCGTTGTGCATTATTAAAACAAGCTGTGTTTCTGCTAACCGCCCCTGAACCGTCCAACCGCCTCTCCATTGCATATGCGAGCTCATGACTGGGGAAGTTCAAAGGTCAAAAGGGAGGGAAAACAAAACACTGCAAGTCCATTTCTTCTGGAGGGAAAAGTACTTCTAGGTCCTGGGCTGGTGGCTTGCCTTTGTGTCCTCTCGTTTGCTTTTTACCGGCTCGTACACTTCGAAGTTTTTTTTTTCCCCCGGTATGCCATCTGTTTCTTTGCAATTGGGGATGGTTGAATAATTTCCTGAGGAATTGCTGACAAGATGTGGCCCAGGAACAGTAATCCAGCAGGACCAGATTTCTCATTAAAATCACTAAGCTCAGCTGTGTTCCAGCAAGCTCTTGATTTAAAGTGGTCACCCTGGCCGGGAAGGTCAGGGGAAGCAGTTACCCACTGAAAACAACAGGCTGTAACAACTACATAGACACAGTGTAAGCAAGTCCAGGCACAGGACAATACTGGTGGTAAACTATCACTTACTCAAAGGGATGATTTTTTTTTGGGTCCCTCCCTACACCGGAACTTAGCTTCTCTAGAGTCGATTGAGAGCAGGTGGGTTGCAGGTCACACATCTCACATTTTTTTTTCTTTGATTTTTTTTAGAGACTGGATTTCTCTGTAGCTTTGGAGCCTGTCCTGGAACTCACTCTGTAGTTTGACTCTGCTGGTCAAGCTCACAGAGATCCACCTGTCTCTGCCTCCCCAGAGCTGGGATTAAAAGCGTGCGTCACCAGTGCTCCGCCACATCACACACTTTAAGACAGACTCCAGCCCTTTTATTCCCAGTATGTGAAGGGGGTGGAGTGTATTTTTTCTTTCTTGGAATTTTCCAAGGTATTTAACATAGCCTGACCTTTGTCTCCAGTTGGTCTTCAACTTCTCAGCAGTTAGATCAGGAGGCAGCTAGACTCTGCCAGGGTCCCAAGCAGTTGTTGCCCCAACAACCCCATAACTTAGGTATTTATTTATTTATTTATTTATTTATTGAGACAGGGTTTCTCTGTGTCCTGGAACTCACTCTGTAGACCAGACTGTCTCAAACTCAAAGAGATCCACCTGCCTCTGCCTCCCGAGTGCTGGGATTAAAGGTGTGTGCCACCATTGCTTGGCTATCTATGTGTTATTATATATCTACCTTTTAAATTTCATTGTATAGACGAGGAAACTGAGTCACAGAGCATTTCAATAGTTGCTTTCAAACTCAGAGCTGGCAGGAGTTGTATTCTTACCAGCATAAAGTTCACAGAGGTGTCCTCGGTCATGCTCCCCCACCCACTCCAGTTTGTCATCTCCAGAAATACAGCCAACTAGCACCAAGAAGACACATAACAGAGGGGGTGGGTTGGAGATGAAATTCCTGCTCTCTCCCATCAAACTCATTGAAAGACAAGCACTGGGCTGGTGGGTGCTGGGAGTTTTTTTTTTTTTTTTTTTTTTTTTTTTTTTTTTACAAGCTCCCCTAGTGATTCTGATACATACTAAAATATGAGAGTCACTGTCCTACAGCATAATAAATGTTATTTAATTAATTGCTTCATTAAATATTGAACAGCTAAAGTCATTATGGAGCTCAGAGTTGAGTTGGGTGAAATTAAAAGTAAAACTGTAGTGCTGTGGTAAAAGTGGGGATGGGGTGGAGGGGGACATCCAGGCAGAGGCCTTCTCCAGGATAAATCCTAGTAAAGTCTGGGCAACGATGGCCTTCAATTAAGCCAACCCTGTCTGACTTCCTTATTTCACAGTTCAGTTAACCACGTTGTGGATGTCCTCACCCATCCTCCAGGTGCGTTTGCCACCGTTTCTTACTTCCTAGAAGATTGTATGTCTGGTGTATCACAAGCGTGTCACACAGCAGGTGCACAGGAAGGACCTATCTCAATGAAATAGTCACCAGGTCATATTTCTGTTTAGGATTTTTACCACATGTAGGATGGAATCTCTTGGACATGCAATCCCCCTGTCTACTACTTTCAAGTAAAGAATGTTTTCTGGGCTTAGTTTATGTAGTATCTCCATTGAGACTGATGAAGTTGGCAAGATAGAGCTGGTAGGGAATTCTTTTTAATAACAGGTTTCAACTGGCCTTAGGATGGGAAGGGTGTTGACAGAGCTTAGGGTATCTCCAGAAACATAAGAGCTATTCTTTGAACCTCCCTGTCCCTTCCTCTTCACCCACCCTCAGGCTTCACTCAGAGGGACCTCTGAACTCTTCTCTATTTCTTAGACTGGCGGGAAGATTTATGTCTCAGTGGCCACCACGTGTCTTCTTTGAAAGAAGGGTTCAGACTATTGTTCAGTTTTTCTTTCCCAATTTCAAGGTCAAGCATTCTAACTGGTCTAGTTCAGGATGCATCTCATTGCCAGGGTACATGGATAGGACCAAGGAGATGTAGCATATAGGGTAGGGAGTCTTACATCTGTCCAGGAGGAAAAGTCCTACCTTTCCAAGGAAGAGTGGTTTGGAGAAACCTTCAAGTGTTGGCTGCTCAATAAGTGGACAGGATTCACTCTGCCAATGCTCCTAACTTGTTTTTCCTCTGGGTAGAAGAGAGCTGAGTGTTAACAGGGAGGAGGCAGTTCTAGAGACACAGCTTTGCATAGAAAGAATTTAATGGTGTCTACAAAATTGGCAGCAGCCCTCCTTCCCCTTGATGTAGCCTCCTAAGATTGCAGAAACAAACCAAACAAACCCACAAAACCCCCAAACTATGTTAGTTGTGAGAGGTACAGATTACCTATAATGAATCTTGAAATTAGATCCTTATGACCCATGATTATGTGCATAACTTTTATGGATGACTTAACAGCATCATCTCAGAGGCATGTTCATCTGATATATAGAAAGAAAATGCTGCTTCTGGTGACGTTGAGTGTGTGGTGAGAGTCCGTGCTCACTCCTTCTGTAACAACACATCAGCCAGGTCCCTCTATGGAGTGTCTGTATAACAGAGGAGAGATAAGATTTGATGGAAACTTCTTTAAGGTATTTTCATACATCATCACGTATATCCCCACATCATTGTGCAGCAGAAATAAAAACCAATGCCACAGTGTTCTCACAACTCCAACTGCTGGTCAAAAAATACCAGAACTGACACATCCATCAGGTGGCCTGAGAGACAGTGTGTTCTGGGAATGGGTACACCTAAATTTAGGGTGGTTCTTCCAGTTAAATTAACCTGACCAAGATAATCCCTCATAGGCTTGGCCAGGGGCTGGTTTCTGGGTGATTCTAGGTCTTGCCAAGTTGATGATGTTGATCATCACAGATGGACAGGTAGGATGACCTCTTTTGGCGTTTCAAATTTTTCAGGACATTGCACCTCAACATGTTAAAAGGGTGTTGTTTAGATGCCTCACTGTAGACGCCAAGGGTAAGAAAGCAGGTGTTTTCCAGGTAAGCTAGGTAGAAACCATGGCAGGACCAGTCACCATAAGGGACTGGAGCCCTTCTAAGGGAAGCGTCTGCTCCTGTAGATTTCATGGCTTCCTCTTGTCTTTGGTGTGAGAGCCAGAGCGTTCTGACTCCTCGGTGCACTTCCTCTGGGAAAGAAAGAGCTGAGATTTCAACAGCCTTTAGTGCCTTCTCATCTTCTATTGCTAAATCACTGGGGACTCTTTACCATTGTTAGTTAAAAGCTTAATAACTGTGTTCGGTTAGGATATAATTAAATATTTGTTAATTGCCTCAGCTTTATCCCACAGAGTCTGCAGTTTTCAGGGTTTGCCTCAGCGCACTGTCAGGAAACACAGGGAGTCAAGACTCTCCCAAGTGTCAGCTCGGGGGAAATATAAGCGGTTGGACTCTGGACTCCTCCAATAGGAATAAAGAAATGTTTTTGAAAATGGCGGTTGCTACTGCCCACAGAGCATGAGTGGTAGCAAAGTGTTTTAAACACTGAAGAAGGCAAATGCGTATGTCTACATGTACACCCACTCTCTGACTCTGTGCTCCTGGTCTATCTCATTGATGGGAAAATAATGAAATCTGATCTGTAAGAGAGAGGCCAACATGTCCGTAAACAAAGACGTGGAGAGGGGTGTGTGTGCTGGCTGGTTTTATGTCAACTTGACACAAGCTAAAGTCATCTGCTTGATGACTAATTCATATGACACCGTATAGCCTTCATCCAATAGCTGGTGGAAGTAGAAGTAGATACCCACAGCTAAACCTTGAACTGAACTGAAATCCAGTTGCAGAGAAGGAGGAGTGATGAGCAAAGGGGGCCACACCAGGCTGGTGAAACCCACAGAAACAGCTGACCTGAACAAGGGAGAGCTCTTGGCCCCCAGACTGATACCTGGGAAATCAGCATGGGACTGATCCAGACCTCTTGAATGTGGGTGTCAGTGAGGAGACCTTGGAAATCTATGGGGCCTCTTGTAGTGGATCAGTACTTATCCCTACCATAGGAATGGACTTTGGGAGCCCATCCCACATGGAGGGATACTCCCTGAACCTAAACACAAGGGGGTTGGCCTAAGCCCTATCCCAAAGAATAAGACAGACTTTGAAGACCCCCTATGGAAGGCTTCACCCTCCCTTGGGAGCAGAAAGGGTATGGGATAGGTAGAGTGTTAGTTTTGGGGGGCAGGGGAGAAGGGGAGGGAAAGGGACCTGGGATTGACATGTAAAATAATTTTCTTTCTAATTAAAATAAAAAAATAACTACAAAAAAGTTATCTGAGAGGAGGTAACCTCAATTGAGAAAATGCCTCCACAAGGTCAGTTGTAGGCAGGCCTGTGAGGCTTTTTCTTAATTAGTGATTGATATGAGAGGGCCCAGCCCTTTGTGAGTGGTGCCATCCCTGGGCTGGTGGTCCAGGGTGCTATAAGAAGGGAGGCTGAACAATCCATGAGAAGTGCAGCAAGCAGCACCCCTCCCTGGCCTCTGAAGCAACTCCTGCCTCCAGGTTCCTGCCCTGTGTAAGTTCCTTTGCTGACTTACTTCAATGGTGGACTGTGATTGGAAGTGTAAACCAAATAAACCCTTTCCTCCCCAACGTGCTTTTTGGTCATGCTGTGTCATCACAGCAATAGGAACCCTGACTAAGACAGTGAGTAAATCAGTGAGATTGCATCCTCAGTAGGTGGGATTACAAGGCTACTCTACCATCCTGGCTGCTTATCTGGATACTGGGGATCAAATTCAGATCCTCCCTCTCTCACAAGAAGCACTTCAATGAGTATTTTCTTAGCCCCATCTGCTGTGATTCTTGCTCTGTGACCCACAGTGTTCTCACCTAGAATCCCGCAGCAGACATGGCTTCCAAGTCCATGCTTCTGTTGGGCGGCTTGGTCTCTGAGAGGCTGCTGCTCAACCCTCACCCATGTTGGTTCTTCTCTGTGGCATAGCCAAGGCCACTTGACCAGTTCTGGTCAATGGAATGTGAGTGGACTTGTCATTCTGGGAGGGCCAGGTCTGAGATTTGGCCTTCCTGGGCTTCTTGTATGTTTCTGTAGTGACAGTTACATCCTAAGTGACTTCTATGAGGGAGTGGTGGTTTGCATGAGACACCAAAACAGCCAATAAGCTTAGATTATTTTGAGTCACTGAGTTTTGGGGCTATAGAATGTTGAGGTTCATTCAGCATACACAGTGTAAGCATCCAAGCTTCTATTCTATGAGTCATATAGTTATCGAGAGCCTTAGACCCCACAGTCATGAAAAGCATTGTAGGATTTGAGGTGCTAGACTAGTGTTTGGGATTATGACCAGAAAGAAGCCTGTAAGAAATGAAATGGACTATGTTGAGAGCATGTTTAAAGAAATCATTGTTGTAGAGTTATTCATCATGGCTGGTACCATCTAAAACCTGCTTTCTTCCAGCTCTCACATTGCAGAAGAAGGCTGGAAGAAGTCAGTCACATGGTAGCCACTAGGCTGGCTGTATGTATGAGGAAGAATTTTCCAGAAAGTTGTTGGTTTAAAAAGAGGTACCAGAAATAATGAAAATTCATGATTATTCTCTGGATAGCTACTACTTTCTGGAAGCTTCTATTACCCACTACCCTGTGGGGATTTCACATCTAATGTGGAGGCAAAACTGGTAGATTTTTAAATGTTTTGAGTTGTTCCAAACATGGTGTTTGCCCACCGCCCTTTAACATAAGTGGTTTGTCTGCTGATAAAAAAGTCATCTTGGACAGTGCCTCCATTTGTGTTGGTTAGTGCATTTTCAAATCAATAGAATCTAGGATAACCTGGAGGAGTGACCTCTGAGCATGCCTGTGGAGGATAGTTTTTTTTTTTTAATGTTAACTCTGTGGGAAGATCCCTCTTAACTATGGAAAGTACCAGTTCCAGGGTGGGAGAATTCTAGACTTCATCAAATGGAGAAAGTGAGTGGAGCCCTGGTGTGCATCCATCTCTTTTGGCTTCTTGGTGTGGTGTGAGCAGCTGCTTCAAGCTCCTGCCACCTGATTTCCCCACCACAGTGGATGGATGGTACCCTCAAATTGTGAGACAGAATGTTCCTTTTCTCCCTTAATTTGCTATTATCAGGGTATTTATCACAGTAACAGGAGAACAAAGATGCCCACAAACTATAAGATTCTAAAAATAAAATTTTCTTGTTTCATATATTCATATTTTTAAAAGACTTTTTTTTAAATGGCTCCACTACTGAGAAAAAGAATGGCAGCTGGTATCCTGGCAACAGAAATTTATATGAGATAATGATGTTTGACTTGGATCTTCTGCACCAGAGTGTTGATACAGACTTAACTGGTTTGTCTAAAACGATGCTACAGATAATATTTGCACAGTCAGAATCTGAGTAAACTGTATTTTCTGAGACTTGTGGTTAAGAAGCCTTTAATCTTGTGCTTTGTTATTTTTCTTTACAAGATGTCCTGCTGCCTCGATGTGAGGTGGGAAGAATGGACTGTGTTTAAGAAATTGCAAGATTCGGGAGTGTTTGCTCGTAATGAATACCTAAGAGAGTGACTTGCTTGGGGACTGTCCTGGTTTACTTTTTGTGCTGTCATAAAACATCAACCAAAACAAACTTGGAGGAGGGAAGGGCTTATTTCAACTTACAACACCCAGGTCACACTCCATCACTGAAGGGGAAGTCAGGGCAGGAGCTAGGAACTGAAGCAGAGAACATGGAAGAATGCTGCTTACTGGCTTGCTCAGCTACCTTTCTTGTATAGTCCAGGCCTACAGTAACAGCCTACACCAATTAGTTGTCAAGAAAATGTCACACAGACACAGGCCAATCTGATGGAGGCAATCCGTCAACTGAGTTTCTCTCTTCCCAGGTGCCTATAGTTTGTGTCAGTTGACAAAACCTAACCAGCACAGATGGTAGGTATACATGGACCCAGTCTTCTGGAGGCACAGGTAGGTGACTGGGACACTCTTAATCCCCTTCCAAGGATTCTTCATCTGAATCAGCAACATGGCTGAATTCCAAGGTGATCTCTGCCTCATCTCAAGTCCTGATGTTGCTTTTCTTTACCAAAGTCATTCATAGAAAAGGAATGGTGAGACTCAAGAGACAGTAGATATACCCATGTCCTCTCTGGGACTTTCCAGGTAGACTTCTCACAAGACTGTGGGATGTGACCAGAGTCACTGAAGAGTCTCCCTGGAAACCCAGTAGATCTCCTGCCAAAGATGATCCCAAACCCTTCTTCAGCCAACTGGTTTGAGGTGACTATACTGTCCCTCTGAGACTCTGTTAACCTGAAAGGCTAAGGGAAAAAATGTATAAATCCAGAAAAGGACTCCAGATGTACAGCTTATGGAAGATACTATGATAGTAAATACAATCTGAGTGAATTCTAGAAATATTTTCTTTACCAAAGTGCAGAAATGCCAGGGTGTCTTGCTTGCTTATACTTTTCATTATAGCACATTGTGATTAGCTTGCATTTATTCTATCTTTTACCATTTGAATGGTTCCCTTGTTACTGAAAATTTAAGGCATTTCCCAATCTTATTCACATAAAAAGTGTGTTATGAATGCTAGAGTTGAACTTTTTGTTTATCTTTTTCATTATTGGCTAAGTGTACTTTCCTAGAAATGGAATTGCTGGAGCAAAATAAGATAAAAAATGTATTTTTTCTGTATCCCATTCAATTGACCTCCAGAAGGGATCCAGGAGTTTACATTCTTACCAACAGTATAAGGGGACTAAAATGCTGGCCATTGTGTTTCTGAAATGTTCTGTAAGAGGTTTTTTTTTTTTTTATTCAGCCAGGAAAACACAGAAAAACTGTCTGAACCCCTCAAAAGAGTTTTATTTTTTTTACTATTAATGAAAATTACAAGTTTTTATAGTTACTAAACTTTTGTTTATTTGTGAATTGTATACATGCTTTTGCATGCATTAATGCAGAATAATTGGTTTTCAGTTGTGTCAAATATTCATCCATTAAAGGTAACAGCTTTCAATTTTTATAGGACTTATTTTCACAAAGAAATTTATAGATATATACTTTTTATATGACTGGATCTAGTTTCTCCCCACTGCCTTTCTTTCTTTAATGGCTCCCCACTTTAGCGTTAGGCTAAAAAAAAATTCAATTTGTCAGATTACATCCACATGGAGAGAATTTTTTCCCCTTGTATATTTATGGTTGTGAATTACTATGTTCTTTTAAAGATATTATTCAATTGCCTTCTGGTTTTTATTATTGTTGAGAAGCCAGCTGTAAACATTACTAGGGCTTTAAAAAAGTTAATGTGCATTTTCTGACTCTTTTGAAGCTTTCACCTTGTCTTTGAGTTCTAGTAGTTCCTGTCTGTCTGTCATCTCTCCCCACATCCATACTTACTCTCATTGTGAATCTGACTTGTTGTCCCAATCATGGCTGCATTCTCCCATAGTCAGCCCTTTTCTTTGTATAGCTCAGGTTGGCCTTGAACTTGCTATGTGGTTGAGTTGACCTTGAACTCCTAATACTCTTCTTTGAACTTGGACTTGATCCTTCTAGGTCTACTAATTATAGAGGTTTGTGTGCCTAGTGGGTTTTTGAGAATATAGAGGACAATAATTCTATGGGTGAATTTTGGACTCTGGAAATGTCTTATGGAAGAAAATGTCTTCTGAAATTGAAAGGGACTGTATTTTTCTTATGATTCTTTATGATGTTAAAGAGTACACATTCCACCTAATAGAACATTATTGGCTCTTATGACTAAAAATTCCATTATAGATTTAGTTTCATGTTCTGTTAGCTATTGGGACTTGAACAATATCTTCAGGCCCAGTTTCTCTTTCACAATAAGCTATGCTTTGCATTAGTTCTTAAGTTTGTTTTATACTGTAAATATTGGCTTTACCAACTCAATCAGAGTTGACCCTTATCAGAGTCAAGTCTCATGAAAAAGGGAGCCTTTCTTGTGTTTTATCTGCTTTGATTTGACCTTCCAGATACTCTTTTCTTTTAGGTTAAATTCTCTTAATGTACTCTGATGACATTATAATGATCAGTGACTGGGTCACTGGATATTTGAGATATTAAAGAAAGCACAATTAATTAGTGAGAACAAAACCAATAAATTATAGAGGTTAATGTTACAGAATAATGTTTAACAAATACTTCTTAAGACACTTAGGCACTAAATAATTGGGCACTTAGAGGCATGGTGAGTACCAAATGTTTCCAAAGGTTTGCTTACTACTGTTACTGATAATGGATGAGAAACTTATAATTCGAAGCCTGATGTCTGTGTTGTGTATTCTTCTTCTTTAAGATCCCAGCCTGTCAGCAGCATCACTCCCTTGAACTCACAGATGCCAGTGTCCAGACATCCACGTTTGGTTCCAATCAGCTTTTTCTGTGCGAACTGTATCTCTCATGTTTCTTTCTGATTTAACTTATGCTACACTTCCTATTTGGGAATTGAGATGGAGACAGGGACTGACTGGACTTGTGGCTCTTCCGTTGCACTTCCTCGAGCCAGCCTCTCTGGCTCTCATCTCTCCAGCAAGTGTGTTCTGTTCAGGACCCTTTCCATTCTGATGGGCTCCATAGCAGACATTTTCACAGTTTCCTGGGATGCCGTCTGGACTGGGGATTGTTTGTTTATCAACATGCTCCTGTGTTCCAACTCCACAGTGTCACAACCCACTATCCTCCTGCATTTGCTCTCTCTTGTATGAGCATGGCTTTAAAATTAGACACGTTTTGGGGTGGGATTTGGGGTGTAAAAGGAAATAGATCTTTGTTAAATCTTACCTTGTACCTGGAACTCAATTGATTTCTTTCTGAAAGTGTATCTAATAGTCTGTTTGATTGCTCATCTCTCTGCTTCATTTAACATAGCATAGTAGTTGATTTTGGAAATGAATTCACGTGAATTTTGTTAGTGTTACAGACAGATGAGTAAGACTTTATTCTTGTGGGAAAGGGAACAAAAAGAAAACTTTACATTACTTCTATTGCCAAAATCTGCTATGAGACATTGTTGAAAATAATTGAAAATTCAAATAGGTGAGGGATTTTTACAACACCATCCATAACATTTTATTGCAGAGATAAATGCCTGTAAAATTAAGAGAATGGAGTCTCTTGGCAGACTATAAGTAAATGACTTTGGAATTTCAATTATTTCTTTAATATTTGCTACCAGTTTTTGTCTAAGCCAAAACTTCCAGGCCATGGCTCATGACATTTTGCTTTTTTTGTTTGTTTGTTTAACTAAAAATTTTTGTTTGCCTCCTTACAAAGATTTTTTTTTGGAAAAAAACAAAAGCTAGTTGCTGTGTACTCTTACTTGTGTTAGCTTATCTTTTTGGTATTCTAAAAAAGGTAACTGTTGGGCCATACGCTGTGAACCAAAAAGGCTGTAAATAACCATAAAATTTAAAGCCAGAATTTACCACAACATGTGGCTTCTCATTAAGGTTTGATGTGGATTCTTTAAACTGAAAATAGTTGAGGGGCTGGTTTCTTGTATTATCAGGCTGCTTTCTGAGGTTCCCTGCTGGCCCACCTACTTGGTTATATAATTAACTTCAGCTGTCAAAGGCTTCTGTTTGCTTTTGACTGTATCTTTAGGAAAATATGAGGCTGTTCTTTGAAACCCATGTGTGTTGAGGAAACAATGGCTCCCAAGTACCTTTGGTGCCTTTCCCCACTCATGGAAACATGTGTTCTGAATACTCCCTGGCAATTCTGTTGTTATGCACCCAGATTTGAGGTTCACAAAAATACAGCCAGTGCCATGTGCGTACTTACTAAGCAAGGAACATAGAACAGGTTTCTGTTGCTAATGAGATTAACACTGATTTAACATGATTCTCAACTAACCCAGATGATATCAGTCTTTATTTTAGAGTCATGCTAATAATACCTTCCTTAAATATTGTATCAGGAGGCTTACAATTTTGCACGTATATTTATTTTAGTGTCCACCAATAGGTGAGTGGGTAAGGAAACATGGCATAAATGCACAATGGGGCTTTATCAAACCATAAAGAACATCAAGGCGCCATTGTTTCCTGGAAAATGGGTGAAGTAGGAGTTAGTATATTAAGGAAGAAAATCCAGACAAATATGAAATGTTTCTTCTCAGTTGTGGCTCCTAAATTTTGTATAGAAACATAGGATGATTTGTATATACTCATATTATATATATATATATATATATATATAGTATATATATATATGTAGACATCAATGAGTATATATATGTGAGTATACACAAATGATTATATATATATATATATGACATGAAGACAGAAGGGACACAGGGAAAGGACGAAACCAATAGAAGTAAGGGGAATGAGGGGATAGGGAGAGTATGGGGGGTTTATAGTCAAATACATTATACGCTTGAAATAAGTTATCTCTGTGAAATTCAGTGCCATGTTCAAAGAACATATGCCAGTGAAAATTTCATAGGCAGAAGATGGCTAGTGAGATTATATTGATCCTGTGATAACAAACCTACCCAGAAGAGACATTGTGAACATTAAAATGCATGTAAAAAAATCAAATGGCCATGTGGTGATATATTGTTTATGATCTAATAAAGCCACTGAAGATCAAAATGCAAAGCCAGCCATACTAGCTAGCCATAGAAGCTGGGCAGTGGTGGCATACACCTTTAATCCCAGGACACAGGATACAGAGGCAGATGGATTTCTCTGAGTTCAAGGCCACCCAGGTATACATGAGAGTGAATCAGTCTAAAAGAGTAGCAGAGTTCACACCTTTAGTCCCAGCACTAGAGAGGTATATAAGAAAGGAGCAAAGGGTCTCATATGAGAGTCGGTATTCAGTCTCAGGGCAATTGTCTTCAGCCACAGTGAGGACTGAATCTTCGCAGCCCTGGTAGAGGGAAGAACTCTCTGGTAGCTTGGCTGCTTTACTTCTCTGATCTTCATCTTGAACCCCAATATTTATCTCTGGGTTTATATTTATTCATGTTACATGGATACATTAGCTCTGTGCATTGAAACTCTTCTTTGGATTATAGGATCTTACAGAGAATTAGAAATTTCCATACAGATGAGATGATGGTTGCACATTCAAAAATTAATTTAGAGAAGAGTTTAAAATTAAGATTAAGATTTTCTTGTGTAGCTTTTGCTCTGTCATGATAACAATGAATGCAGATTAGCTCTGCACTAATTGGGGTTAATGAGTATCAGCAAAAACAACATGGTGTTGTAGTTCAGAGGGGGGCATATTGGGGGCTTGGGGGTAGTTTGAGGAGGGATGGTAGTAGATATGGTCATATGTTGTACACACTTACATGAAATTCTTAAGAATAAAGAAAACTATGATAAAATAAAAACAAGTAAAGAGCATACGGTATGTGATATAAAAACAGAAAGGGGACCAGAAGTGGAGCAGTGGATGGGGGAGGGAGGCAGTAGAAGAGAGTCATGGAAATGTCAAAATGAAACCAAGGATTTTGTATGCTAAGGAAAAAAAGCAAGCCCCTATCAAATAGAAGAAAAGAGAAGAAGGAGAAGAAGAAGGAGAAGAACAGAAAGAAAAGAAAACAAAGAAAAGAAAAAAACAAATGAATGCACTGATTTCCATTCTTTCCAGAGATCTTTGTTTCAATTATTTTACCAGTAACAGTAAGGACAGCTTTCCCCTTAAAAAGTATTTTTCTTTCTTTCTTTCTTTCTTTCTTTCTTTCTTTCTTTCTTTCTTTCTTTCTTTCTTTCTCTTTCTTTCTCTCTTTCTTCTTTCTTTTTCCTTCCTTCTTTCTTTCTACTTTATGTGTTGGGTCACCTCAGATTATATATTATTAAGGACTATCAACTTTCTTGAAAATTTCATTTTGCTTTGTAGTTAATTAATATTCCATTGTATATATGTACCACAAGAGCATTTATCTATTTAACTGATGATGGACATCTGGGCTGGTCCCATTTCCTTGTTATGAATGGAGCAGTGATAAACACAGATATGTGAGTGTCTGTGGTAGGATATGGAGTCCTTCAAGGGTATGCTCAGCAGTGGAATCACTGAGATATATAGGAGGATTTTAAAATTCCATTTGTTACACAGAAAAGTGTGTTGGGGCTGGTGACAACTCAACATGGGTACCCCGAGTTCTGGTTCAAAGCAAGAAGCTTACACAGTTGGAGAAGGGGACAGCTCATGGTGAAGAACTGGAGGGTAGATGAAGATGGGCTTGTTATGTACCCAGTATATCACTTGGGCAAGGTCAGCAATGACAATGAACCCCAGAGTCCTCATTTGCAAACGACCCTTCAGGAAATGGAGTGACTTAAATGAGGTGATGCCAGTCAAGGGTTCACTGTAGTTTCTGTCACAGGGTGAGTCACTCAACAAGTAGTAACAACAGTATTCACTGTTGTTATAGTAGTTTCTGCCTGTTAGTCAGCATGAATAGTATTTTTTCTCACTAGAAAGGACGGAAAATTAGTTTCCCTCAGTTCTCAGCTTCTGTTCATCAGACTTAACTTGAGGATGAGGCGTGGCAAGAATAACACACCACTGAGTCTCAGTCTCCTCAGGTCACCATCACCAGTTCCTGCTCATTCTATCCTACTGGATTTCTCTATCCCAGTCTCTCAGTGTTCAGAAGGCTCCAGCCCTTTGGAACTGTTAGCAGACTTACAATGCAGCATGCTTTTAGAATCGCACCGATGAGCTACCTTACTGATGCCACGGAAATTTAATGAGATAATGAGCACTCTTCTAGAACAGCCTGTTGCTTGCAGTGCAGGATGTCTATGAAATAGAGTATCCATGTGAGAAGAAGCTGAAGTGCCAGGATATTATGAGCTAGCCACCCTTCCATAGGAGACCACTGTCTCTACTCCAGTATGGTACGTACTTCAGAATGCTCATGGGAGCAAGGGATGGTTATTGATTTGGGGGTGGTGCTGCTCCTTACTAAAGACCATAGTGCTCTTACTACAGTGCTTGACAACATTTTAAAACAACAACAACAACAAAAAGAAGGGCAGCTTTTGGTGATGGGGAACCCTGTGTGGAGGCCAAGTGTATGAAGAGAGTATTGCATCAGTGGGGGTGGTGAATCTGCAGCCCTGGAGAACACCCTAGCTTGGGTTTTTACTTGTGCATTTTCTGTCTCAGTTTTCCCCAGTATGTTCATTCCTTCAGGATTCTGATTGATAAGTCAATGGCCTATAGGAAAATCATTGGATATTTTCTTTTTCTACATGAAGAAGTTGAGATCTAGAAAAGGCATTTCTATGCTTAAAATCATGAGCTAATTAATGCCCAAGCAGGTCATAGAAGCCAGCATTCCAGCCACTGTTTCCCCTCACAAGTCTGCAGCCTCCTCATTTGGCTTAATCTGTCTCCTCCAGGAATAAAGAGAGCTCAAGTAAGTCCCATCCCCTCTGATGACACTGTGAGACTTCCATGTCTACAGAACAGAAACAGGAAAACAAACATCAATGGGGACAGCACTGATGGAACCCACACACATGAGCCTCTAGAAAACCTAAGGTATCTTGGATAAGAATTTGGTCAGTGGTTTCATCTTGTCAACCGCATGACTCTCAGGATCATAACTCATAGCCTTGGTTTAGATGTGAAAACCCTGTGAAGAGTCAGGGCTCATTTTCTTCCTAAGTACTCAACCAGAAAGATCTCAGACCGTATGGTTTTCCAGCCAAACTCTTAAATCCTTGAAGCAAAGACTCTCGTGCCCGAGTCCATCACAACAAAGGCCTTGAGCCTCAGCATGAGGGAGGAGAGCATGGCAGGCGAGACACTGCACTCTGTGCTCTTTTCCCATCATGCATTGTGAATCTGTGTTGCACAAAGATTTTCCCATTGATGCAGAAGAGGATGCAGAAGAGGTGTCTCCCACACCTTCTGATACAGGTCATGTCTATGCATCAAGGTCATATTCAAAATCTCCTAGGAATCTGGCACCATGGTGCATACTTAATTTGCAGTCTTCCCCTTTAGGAAGTCATACTTGGAACAGCAGTTGCTGTATTAGGATATAATGTCACAGTGTGATAGAGAAGAGATAATGATGCCAAAGGTAATTTAATGACAACCGGCTGAGAAAGTTGAATTCAGGAGCAAATGAGGGAAAAATCTAGGTTTATTTCCTTCTCACATAAACAAGTTTTGGAGGTGGATGGTTCCAGATATCTGGTGTCTGTACAATCAGCGGACTTCAGAGTACAGACTGGCATGCCTCTCTTTAAGGACACATCTTAGAGCACAGTGCTTCCGTACACACCCTGTCCACCACAGCTTAGTCACAGATATGTAGCTGCAGAGGAGTCTGGAAAGACACCCACTAGCTGAAGATTAGAGGTTTTATAAGTCTTAATTAAAGATAGGTGTTGGGAGGATGTCTGGTTTTGTTGTTGTTCTGTTTTTCTCCCCCTTTCAGAAGTTCAGGTCACGGAGATAAAAGAAAAACAACAAACAAACAAACAAACAACAACAACAAAAACAGATCTGAAAGCTTTCCTGAGGAGAGAACATTTAAACTGAGACCCAGAGGAAGGGCAGGATCTTAAGTGGAGAATCAGAAATCTGTACGTAACAAACCCAGTGATAGCTTTGGAGGTCACTGACCCAGAAAGAAGGGCAGGTACTCTCAGTAGGTTTCTAAGCTGTAGATCGAGGGATTAAAAGACATATCCCACAGTGTCACTCACCAGTGTGTGAGCTACTTAATCTAACCACATACAGCTCACTGCTAAAGTCTTGATTAACACATCAAGCCCACAGAAGTGAGTCATAATTGGGAAATAGATCCTTCGCAACATTGCCAATGCACATTAAATAGGATAATCACTTGTTAAATGAGGAAAGATATTCGGAAGGTTAATTAATCTTGAATTCTGATCATGACAAGTAACTCGTGTAAAACAGTCATCCCTGAGACCACTCACACACATGTTCACTTACTAATAGTGTAACATCCTCCAGACAACCATAAAACGATTAGTTCTGAAGCAGAGAAGCACACAGCCCGTGATAGAGGGAGGGCAGAGACGAAGCAACAACAGAACACCATCACCATACACTCACCAAATCATTGGGGTTGTTCCGCAGAATGTGACCCATGTGGACTTGATCTTACAATCACACCTTGACCTAGTTTTTTATTATCTCCCTATTTTTCTGATGAGAAATTGAGGCATGGAGAAGTTCAGTAAGTCACTGTCAGTTTTGTGACTGAAACACTAGGAAGCACAGACAGGAAGTCAAATTAATCATGGAAAGGAACACAGCAGGGAATGGACCCCCCAGTTCCATGAATAACCCGAGCTGGACCCTTGGGGAAATCATTTTATCCCCGTGTCTTAGCTTTTCCCAGTTACTATATTCCCAGTGGAGTAAGGAGCTGTGTGTATAATATGGTTAGTCTGGGGCCAGTGCAGGGTAAGCGCTCTATAGTTAAAGGTTTATCAAGGCTAGGTCATTAGTTGTCAACACTATCTGGTATCTGGTATTTAACCAAAGGCATCAAATGGAAGACTAAAAGCTATTTATGATGCAGCATCACATTTTCCCATTCTTTCTTCCACCCTTTTACCCCAATCCCCTGAGGTCTATCTCTGTGAATTGTCAAGGATGAGCTGCTTTGTAGGGCCATCTGCCACTGTGCTGTGTGACAACAAACAACATCTTCCTGAAAATGTTTACAAATGCTTCTTACATTGCTACGGTATATTTTTTCATTAAGCTGTGGCATCTCCATTGAAAAATTATTTTAATCATCACAAACTGAATTATACAAGGAGAAAGCATGGAGAGATAGCACTTAAAGGCTCAATGTACATTAATTGCCTCAGCTAATGAAAGAAACATGACTTAGCCGATGCACACAACATGAATCCTAAGATGCACGGACAATTGAGTGTGGTAATAAAACAAGTATTAGAGTGTTAAATCCAAAACCCTCATTATGCTTCATGCAGCAAAACTAACCATGTACCTGCTGTTCTGAAAACATTTCTTCCTCTTGACACTGAGAGTTAATTATAGAGCCAGGCTTTGAGTGATCTCATGTGACATGCGATTAGGGACTTTCACAAACCCTGCAAAATTATATCAGATAACTCCTTTATTTTTTAAGCTGATAAAACTACATTGGTCAAGTTGATTTTTAGTTTGCCGCGATGTTCCATAGGCATCTTTAATTAAAGCATGAATTATTTATGTATACACACACTTTATTTCACTTACATGAGATTTTGCTTTGTCTCCCTTGGCTCTGTAAACTAGTGAATTATTAACTCAAGGGTAATTTGTGTCCCTGTCCTTAGGAGGGTACGCATTGATTTCTTTGTCTTTTCACTTCATGAACCCTGAAGTAAAGATGATAAAGTCATGATGTTTAAGAGATTCGAAGGGGAGTCTTGTTCTCACCGCTCAGCTGGAATCTCAGAAGCCAGAGATGATAGTTAGGGAGAGAAGAGACTCGGGGACCCACATCCTTCCCTTCAGAAGGCACAAGCAGAACCCTATCAGTGATAAAACCACACACTGAGTGTGCTGCATTGGAAACCCCACCCACACTCCCTTGTAGATGCTCCAAGGGCATGGGTGACAATAAGAATATAAATAATTGTCTCTGACAGATGGCTTATTCAAAAGTAGCTGTCTAGATGGAAAAAAATTCTCTTTTCTGGAAGATAGACATGGGAAGCTAATTGCTGTCTCTGTGTGCTAGTGCAGAAGTGTGTGTGTGTGTGTGTGTGTGTATGTGTGTGTGTGTGTGTGTGTGTGTGTTGTGTTCTTATATGTATGCATCTGCATTGGAGGCTGACTGGCAACCTTGTGCTATCTACCTTGTTTTGAGGCAGGGTTTCCCATTGACCTAGAGTTCAGAAGTAGGCAAGGCTGGCTGGCCAGGGGGACCCAGGAATCTGCCTGTCTCCATCTCCCCAGTTCTGGGATCACAAGCACACACCATGTTTCTTCTTAAAGTGGGTTTTAGGTAACTAGATGTAGATCCTCATGCTTACAAGGTAAATGCTTTATCAGTGAGCTATTACCCAAGCCCCTATTTCTGTCTTTGTGTATGTGTGTTTCACTTTATATACAATGTAATTAACTAACCCTCAGTAAATCCTGATTATGTATAAATGCAAATTTCTTTTGTTTGCTTCCCAGATATATGAATTGACATTTTTCACAACAGCTAGCCTAAAAATTTCAATTAGCATGAGAGTCTTTCATAATTCTTTTTTTTTAAAGGTTGATTAAAATGTTCTTCACGTGGTTGGAGAGGTGGCTCAGTGTGTAAGAGCACTTGGTGCAATTTCAGAGGAATGGAGTTCAGTGCTTGTACCCATGCCATGTGGATCACAGGCATCCGTAAGTCCTGTCCAAGGAGATGCAACACCCCCTCTGTCCTCCTTGCACACATGTAGAAATAAACATGAATAAAAATAAAGAATTGTAGAGCAGAATTGATGAGGAGAGTGACACAAATAACAGGACATGTTGTTTTTCTACACAGCACATCCAAGCTCATCTCAACCCAGCTTATGCCCAAGAAAACTTTTACATGTATGATCTTTAGAATGGATCTTCAGCATGATTTGTGACATCCCCTGTGGGCCTTGGTCATGTCCATCTCTTGCTTCCCAAAGGATTCTGAGGGTTCTGAGACAGGTTACCTGAAAACAATAGGTGTTGATCTTTACAGATTAAACCACTTTACTCATTAATAGTCATTCAGACTTCTTGCAAATCTCAGCCATCAACTTGGAGTTTGTTCAGGGAGGTAGAAAAACAAAACAAAACAAAGACCCAAGCCAACATTAAGTCTGGAAAGATAAATGTGACCATAGAGTGAGAGTAGGGTGTTAGGAAGTATTAGTACAAGGACCACAGTTATCATAAGGGCTGGGGGGGGGTGGCTGTCAGTGCTGAGGAGTAAGGAAGCTGGGCTCAAGTAGAATTGGCCAGTGTGTATGTGAGTGTGAGTGTGTGTGTGTGTGTGTGTGTGTGTGTGTGTGTGTGTGTGTGTGTGTGTAGTGAGGGGTCAGAGAGCCATGATGCTGGAAGGAAGGTGGGGAAAATATGATAAGACATTAGAAGTTTAAAGGATTTGCAAGACCATTTTCAGGTCTTTGGCGTTGTAGACTATAATGGATTAACTAAGTGACAAAGGAAAGACTAATGGCCTGGAAATACTGGGTTTTAGAGTTTTCAGTTTTTAATTGAAAATTTCATACATGTGTGTAATAGATTTTGGTCATATTTCCCTTCATTATCCCTTGTCCTCTTCCCCTCTCACTGATATCCTTCTTCTTTTAGGAAGACTAGGATGAATTATCTAGCCGATTGTGTAAGCCCATGATGCCTCAGGCTGTCTCTGGAGAGAATAAAGAACTCCTCACCTCTAGCAATAAGGTCCCACGATCTATGACTTCATTTTCGGTGGGAGGGTCAGGAGAGGTAGGGCTTCCTCCAAGCACTTTAGAATGGTTAGATTATTGTCAGTTCTTATTTTGATGGAAATTTAAATTTGCAGCAGAGTGACAAGAATAGTTTAAGACATTATCCTACACTTCTCCCAGATTCCCCAATAATAATTCTCTCTTACCCATTTACGTTTGTCCACCCTCTTCTCTCTCTCTCTCTCTCTCTCTCTCTCTCTCTCTCTCTCTCTCTCTCTCATACACACACACACACACACACACACACACACACACGCTATTTTTTATGAAGTATTTCAGGGCAAATTTGGGGTCCTATACTTCTTTCCTTCTATATATTTTAGTCTATAGTTTGAAGAAACTGTATCCTCATATCTTACAGTAAGGTGATTGACGTTTAACACTGACATAGTCAATAGTCCAAGTCATCCTTGGTTTTCTTTCCCAATTCAGACTCATAGGACACATTTTCTCATCCCTGGAACTTGAAACACCATCTCATTTTAGCCAGCTGGTTAACTTCCATGTGTTCTCTTGACCTTCACACCCAGGAAGAGCACAAGCCAGTTTTTCTGTAGAGCAACCCTCAGTTTGGATTATCTAACGCTTTCTTTATGGTTTGATCAGGGCTATAAGAAGAGCAGAGACTGAGTTGGGTCCCTTTCAATGTACTATGGGAGGTGGAACCATATGGGTTTGTTTCCATGTGGGCTATATGCTTGATACTGTTAACCTTGAGAGGGTTTACCCATCTCCATCACTGCAGTGGTGTTAATTTTCCCTTGATAATTAACAAGCATTTTGTGGGAGATAGTTTTAGACTAAGTAAACATTTTCCTTATCACACTTTTCTTCTGTACTCTGAGGATCCATGGATGATTTTCTCATCCATCTTTGCTTTTGTGTTTTTACATTCCACATATATTTCTTTCAGGAAGGTTGCCTGGTTTCTCCGCTAATTTCTGCTTACACCAGTATGGCTCATTGGTTGGTTTTAGAGGCTGGATACTAGTCCACCACTGTCATCATTTATTGTGAGGCCTCAAATAATCCCTTACAGCTTAGTTCCTCATCCTGGTTTGAATTCTCTCTTACTTTCTGTAGAAGCACATTACTCTAGGATATTTGCATTTCCTCTAGTCCGGCCGTACAATCTGTCTTGTGTCCAGAAATCACCAGTCTATACAATATAAACCTATCTATATTTGCATTACTATTAGAATACGGTTATTTCTATATGTCTGCCATAGGCAGCCTGGGATAAATATGTTACTGAATCCATCATTTTTCTCTCCACATTTTAACCATGATGAGCTCATGTTCTTAGTGGAGTATGTCTCTCTGCTTTCACATGTATAAACTCTAATCTTCATCACTGAGAATGCTAGCCCGGAATGTATACATATTTATAAGCATGAAGAAATAAGCTGTTTTGGGGGGGTTGGTTGGAAGGGTGAGGGAGGACCTTGAAGAAGAAGATGTAACATCCAGGTGGAAACAGCCCTGAATCTGAGTCATTTCTACCAAGTAGAAACTACTGTTGACTTGCTGCAGTTTCCTAGCTGGTGGAAATGATGAAAAGGTTACAGTTGTCAGATTTGCATGGGATTAGGGTTTTTTTTTATTATGATTATGTCGGTGTGAGAGTTCCTGTGCATGCAGGTGTGTTAGTGTGACCCTATACATGTAGGCATGTGCGAGTTTTTGTATATGCAGGTGTGTATACAATGTGAAGGTGTGTGGGTGTTCCTGTTTATACTGGTATTTGAGTAGTGCGTTCCTATACATACAGGTGCATGCATACACCGGCCGAGGCCAGAGGTCAGTCAGCTTTGGGATAGCTCCTCAGGAGATGTTCAGCCTGGTTTTTGAAACAGGGTCTGCTATGGAATGATCCTTCTGGATGCTGTGAATTTGTGTGACTCTCATTAGTTGATAATAAAGCTGATTTGGCCTATAACAAGGCAGAACAAGACTAGGTGGGAAAGCCAAACTGAAGATACAGAGAGGAAGAAGGGTGGAGTCAGGAAGATACAAACTAGCCCCCAGAGGAACAAGACTTGCTAGAGGACAGGTAAAGCTTTGAACTACATGGCAATGCATAGATTAATAGAAAAGGGTTAACTTAATCTGTAAGAGCTAGTTAGTAATAAGCCTGAGCTATAGGCACTGAGCATTCTGTAATTAATATAAGCGCTTGTGTGATTACTTGGGACCATGTGTCAGGACAAAAGAAAAATACAACCCTCATTTACAAGGGTCCTTCCCTGGGACTTGGGATTCAGTAATTAGGTTAAACTGTCTAGCTAGAGAGCTCTGGAGACCCCACTTTCTACCTCCCTAGTGCTGGGATTACAAGTACATGCCACCCTACCTGGCTTTTTATGTGGGATAAAACCCCGGGTCTCATGCATGTATGATAAGCATTTTACCCACCAAGCCATCTCCTCATCCAGGATTAAGGATTTGATACTCACATATATGCCTCTCATTTTCTTTGTGACGCCGCCTGAAGCTCTGCTCTCCTTGCTAGAGGATGAGGAGTCCACAGCTGCCTTTTTTTTTTTTGCCCTCAGTTTGGAGATATTTAAGATTAGCCACTCACTGAACTGTTTCCAGCATCAGGTTCTAAAGCAGAGACTGAGGGCTTGCCCATAAATCCCAGGACACGGCCCTCCGAAAAAGTACTATCTCAGTAGTTGTCCCCAAGAGTTCATGTGTCAGGTTAGACAGTAAAGCACTTTCCAGACGTAATGGCTGAGCTTTTACTTTTGAATCCAGAGGAACACCCTCATTTCTGCAATGGTTCTCATCACAGACAGACTTGAGAAGGTGAATTTGAGAGGGACTCCGTGCTGTGGGCTGATTTTTCTTTCTTGAGGTCAGTCAGAGATATTTGTAACTGCAAAAGCAAGAGACAGTGGCCTGGGAGACTGAGATTCAATTTTTAGTATGTGGAAAGAAGAAAAATCTTTTGAAATCCTGGAGGCCACAGAAGGCTTCCATGTT
Organism: Cricetulus griseus; assembly: GCF_003668045.3. Taxonomy (NCBI): domain Eukaryota; kingdom Metazoa; phylum Chordata; class Mammalia; order Rodentia; family Cricetidae; genus Cricetulus; species Cricetulus griseus. Next base: position 268,546,094 of record NW_023276806.1, read on the forward strand.
GGGCCATTGGTTACTTCCCTTCTTATTTGTTGAAGAAGGTACATGGGGTATTGGATGAATGAATCCTCTCCACGTTGGGGCATAATATATCAATGGCAAAGAAAAGTCTCTCTCATTGAAGAGAACAGTAATTGCAGAAAATAATGCTTCATTTTAAACTTCAGCCCCAAGACAGAGGTTGCTCTCACAGTCACAGAACTGAGAGGCACCTAACACCTTCGCAGATGAGATGTCAAGGCCCGGGTGGCAGGAAGAACACTTCTGAAGCAACAAAGTCAAGATCTGAGTAACACGTTTTCCTTTCATCTAGAAAGACACAGGGTTCGCTGCTAAGACAAACATTTCGGGGAAGCGTTATCTGAGGCTGTTCATTGTTGCTGTCGCTCATCTGAAAGGTTTTTGAGCAGGAAGAATCAGTAAGTCAGCTGTTGTTTTTCAATCCCCATTCTTCTGCCCTTTGATTGCCTCAACCCCTCTGCAAAAGTCACCATCATCCATGTACCCATCTCCTTCTGTGAGACTTCTGTAAACCAAAACCCAGAAAACAACGCAGCAGAAAACACGGCAGTGCACAGTGCACGTCACTCACTTGGAAAACACTCCACTGTCCTGCAGTCTTCAGAATTAACTCCCAGCGATGAGCACAGTTTGACAAAACTAGATTGTATTAACACCATATACTTTCCTTTAGACAAAATTAAATTCAGACCCAAATCAAGCTTCCTGCTGCTGGTTGGCAGGAACTTGGCTTTCGGTCCTTGTGTAGATGGTCTTACCCCATTTGGAGCCCAATAGAGAAAAGAACACCGGTCTGGGCTCAGGTGGCTACTTGGTGTTGGCAGATCCTGGTCTCTGCTTTGCTTAGCCCTTCAGACCTGGCCACGCAGTCAGAGCTCCTGTGCGGCTGCACAGTGTGGAGGGCAAGTCTTGGCCTAGCCTGTTCCTGGTAGATGTGGGGAGCTGTTTCGACATTTCTTGATTTTTTTTTTCTGTCATTTGTCTCTTTAAAAGTTATTTTTAAAGACAAATATAAGTGTGTTTGTGGGGGTGGGGTGTGGGTGAGTCTGTTCCCGTGAGTGCAGTACCCCCTGGAGCTAGAGGTAACAAGTGGTTGAGAGCCATCCAAGATGGAGGCTGGGAATTGAACCTGGATCATCTATATCATCTGTACTCTTTTTCTTTTCTTTTTTTTTTTTTTTTTTTTTTTTTTTTTTTTTTTTGAGACAGGGTTTCTCTGTGTAGCTTTGGAGCCTATCCTGGCACTGCTCTGGAGACCAGGCTGGCCTCGAACTCACAGAGATCCACCTGCCTCGGCCTCCCGAGTGCTGGGATTAAAGGTGTGCACCACCAACACCCGGCCATCTATACTCTTAACAAGCCAAACCATCTCTCGCCTTTCTGACTTTTATCCCCGAGTCATAGTTGTGAACTCTCTTTTCCTTTAGCTAGTATGTGGGATTTAGGGAAAGTGGTTGTGGTGGTGGAGAGGGGGCTACTCAGCAGTAATTAAATTTTAGATTCATAATAAATAACTGTCAGTATACATATGTGTACATACATTTACTCCCACACATCAATGCGTGCACACCTGTGTACACATGCAAATACAGCACACATGTACTCACACACATGCACACATACATGTGCCTATGGATACGTACACATGTACACATCCATGCCCACACTCCACACTGTCTATGTCTATATATTTGTGTATATAGGGTGATATGTGTTTAAAACATTATGTGTATTGTTGGCACCCTAATTAGAAATTTTTGACACTCTTCCAACATAACTTAGATTCTGAATTAAGTGTGACTCTTCAGCCAACTGTGAGCTCGCCACCTAATAAACATTGCTGGTTTGAAAATAATGGAATTTAGAAGGCACTTGATTTCCGTTTTTATGTTTTCCACAAAGTCCGGTGTGTGCGTGTGAATTTTATATGTATGCCTTTAGCCCTTTGGATCACACATTACGACCTTAGAAGTAAATGTGTATGTACATGTGTGTACATGTATGAGTGAGCCTCAGAGCTGACTTTGACAAATGCAGCCATAATCTTCAGCAATACCTGGAGCTGGTTGGTGTGGCTAACATGATGGACTAAATGATTGCTGGCCAAGGGCTCCGGATTCCTTCCTGAAAACCCTGCTCATTTGGTGTTTTTATTCATGTCACACACAAGAAAGGAGGTTGAGTGGTTTCCCTGGGCCACCTTTGACCTCCGAGTGACCAAGCTGGAATGTCCAACTGGTAGCTTCACAGACTCTCCAAGGAGGTGTGGAATGTAAGCGATTAGAAACAGGACTGCTGGATTATAGGTTCATTTCATGTCTGTTGCTCTTGCAGTCTTCGTGGTGGTTACAGTGAAAAGTGTCCTGCATAGACCTGGGCATTTGAATACTTGGTCCCCAATTGATGGTCATATTTGGAAGGTTTTGGAGGCGTGTCTCTGTTGGTATAAGTCACTAGACGAAAACTTTAGAGTTTAAAGACTTTTGCCTTCTCTGTTTCATGCTTGCAGTTCAAACTGTGAGCCCCCAGCCCAAATCAACCGGTCCTTCATCCTGGTGCTTTATCACAACAAAGAACAGTAACCAATACACCGCATATTGGATATTTACACATTCATCTGCACAATCTTTTGATATGTAATTTCCAGATACTATATACACACTGCAGATAAAGTACCTTTTCCACCGACTGCACACCTTACTCCATGGTGGTCATTATTCTGTACTTTGCCACAGAATTCAAGCCCAGACCATTATGGTGCATAAAGAGGCCAGCTTATCATCAATGCGTCCACAGGCTGCTGGCCTAGGCTCAGTGGTAATTATTCTCACCCTCCTTTCTCCATTGCTTGTAGTTGTGGATAGGCTACCCCAGGGCATTCAAGCACACAAGACTTAGCCATGCTTTCCTCAAATGCTTCTTGGGTTTCAGAGAACAAGCACTTGTGCTTGTTTTCTTATTTAGGAACACCTAGAAACCTGCTGATGTTAAGGTGGCTTTTCATACAAAATGACCTCATTGGAAACCAAACAATTTTTTTTTCTTTTCATTCTGGGCAGTGGAAGTTGCTTGAGTCTGGTGTCCAATACACCTCTGAGCATCTCTTGTCACTGCTAGAGTGAGGGGTTTTCCCACCTCTGAATGAGGTCATAAAGATGCAATTATTCTTCTCCACAGAGCCAACTCTACCAGGCTCATTTACAAAGTCACTTGGCCGTGACGTGGCCACTTACATAGCTCTATTGCCTAAAGATATTTCTTGCTCCAGCCATTTGCCCCCAAGAACCACATTCACGTTACAGAGAAATACACATGCAGGAGCGTTCTGCACCAGCAGTGTTACAGAGCTGTTTTGTTAGGTGTAAATTATATCTGGTCTTGCAGGGAGGGTAGGGGAGGAGACCGGATGATTTACATTCTATGAAAGAATTTCATAAAGAATATTAGCCTCTAGTAATGCGCAGATCCCTGATTTTACATATTTAAGCTATGTATTTAGATATGATTTGAGCATTCCGGGGTATTAACGGTATTTACAAAGGAAACTGCCAGAGATGGATTCAGGGGGGCTTTAAACTAATAATGTTTTTCTTCGCAGGTCTGATAGAGCCCAGAGCATCTTCCCCGTGTATCCCAGGGATAAAGATGACATTTTCCGTTCACACATTGTATTTCATCTGGAAGGCTCTCTCACGCACAGTGTCACTGTCTGCCACCTTCTGCATGGCAACAGACAGTGAGAACAGTGCCACTGCAGGGATTGGTCAGTGGGGAGAAGATCCTCCAGGCAGCCATAGGCTGAAAACAAACTGGAAGGGTGAAGGTAAAAAGCTGTGTGTTTCTGCCTTGGCTGAGAAAATGGATGGCCACCACCCTGGCATCTAAGTAGGACTGTGTCCATGGGGAGCCAGGGGTTTCGGTCTGGGCCTTGAACTATCTTCCTAGTTAGGTGTTTTTAGGCAAATCACCAAATCCCTTTGAGATTCATTTTTTGCATCAGTCTTCTTATGTAGACCGGGCTGAGCTAGGTATGCAGCTAAAGCTATGCTGACTGCCTGATAATCCTGCCTCTACCTCCCAATATCTGCCATTCCAGGCATCAGCCAGCACTCCCAGCTGGCTCCAATTTCTGGCAGGTATCTCTGTGGTTTACTGACTTGCAGTTGCTCACCTGTGTACCCCTCATGGAATAGCCAGATCATATGGTATTTCTATGTTTAGCTTTGACAACCCTCTACACACACTGACTTTCACAGTGGCTGGGTCAGTTTACACCACCAATATCAGCACACAGGGGCTTCCCTTCCCCAACATCTTCACAACACTCATTGTCATTTGTGCTCTTGATGGGAACCTTGGAAGAATCTCTTGCTAAAAGTTTTTTTTTTGTTGTTGTTGTTTTGTTTTTCTTTTATTTGCATGGGTAATGTGCTATGTGTGTATGTTGTGGTGCATGTGTGTTGTATATGTGCTCTGTGTGTATTGTGTGTGCATGTGTTCTGTGTGTGTGTTGAGTATGTTATGTGTGTGCATACTTTTCGGTTTTTAGTGGGGAAAAAACATGGAGGCAGAAGCAGCGTTTCTCAACATGTCACTCAAGGTCTGCCTGCATAAGCATTTCTTGAGGGTCTCAGTAAAAAGAGTTCCAAACCCTCTGCCCACCCACCCCCAGCACCCAGACCTTTTGAATCAATCTGTGGAGTTTAGCCTAGAAATTCATGTTTCTGTCAACCTCTCTGATGACACTAAGTTCAATCAGTCACTCAGTAACAAGTTATTAAAAATAACTTGTGGATTTAAAAAAGTAAGTAGTAGGCTCAATGATGGCAAAAACAAATAAGAAGAAACAACAATTCTGTGTACATGTTGTATGCGCTGAGTGTACCTAAGCTACAGGGTTTTGGTGAGCTGTCTCTGGCGTCTTGTATTTCTGTTGCTGTGACCTCGCCAATTGGTTCTGACCTTTTTTTTGGGGGGGGGTGTCATTTTCTCTTCTTCACCTATTTGGGTCTCAGTCTCATCAAAAGAGACATCTTTGTGGTCTACCCACAGAAAGGAAAGGCATTTTCATCCAATGGCCCAAATTATAATGTCCCCCATTGAGTGAGAGAGAACATCTGCTGTATGGATAGTATGACTCTAACACAAATACTATATAGACTGTCACCCTCAAATTTCAGTGTGTAGGTGTTGAAAGTACAGATTACAGGATCCTGCTTGGGAAAGGGACAATGGGCTTGGCTTGCCCTGTTTCTGGTACCCCATACCATGGAATTCAAGTGAAACTTTCGATTTAGTTGCTAAGATACTGTCTTTCCAGACTGTAAGAATTCAACCAGCTCTCCGGGGCCTGACTAACTTGTCTTTACCAACCATCAACCCTGCTTTAATTTTTTTTGCAGCTCCTTCTATTAGGTTTTCTGGTGTCACCTGGCTACCAAATCAAATGCAACCCCAAGATACACTAAGGATCTCCCTCAGGGTCAACTCCCCAGGTAGACAACTTGGATACAGTACCAAAATTGTCCCATTCTGATTGCTTAGAGACTCCAAGCTCCCCACCTTTTATTAGCCCCACCCTTTATAATATTATAAAGATATTTCTCATACACTATGATCTGGATACAATTTCCCCTTCCTCTACTCTTCCCGGTTCCTCCCCACCTCCTCTCCCATATAGATCCACTCCTTTTTGGTCTCTTATAGAAAAGAACAGGTTTCTAAGAGATAAGAAGAAAACACGGCAAAGTAAAATATAATAAACAAAACCCATCATATTGAAGTTGGACAGGCCAAGCCAACAGAAAATAGAAGAGCCCCAAGAGGAGGCACAAGAATCAGAGACCCACTCGTTCACACACTCAGGAGTCCCATAAAAATAGTAAACTGAAAGCTATAGTACATATGCAGGTGACCTGCTATACATATTGCTCATTCTCAGTGAGTTCATATGAGCTTTTCTCAGTTGTTTCAGAGGGACTTGTTCTCCTGGTGTCCTCTGTTCCCCTTTGCCTCCCCCACTCCTTCTGTCTCTTCTGCAGGGGTCTGATGAGCTCTGAGGGAGGGATTTGATGGAGACACCTTGTTTAGAGATGGGTGTTCCAAGGTCTCTCTCTCTCTCTCTGTCTCTTTCTGCATAATGTCTGGCTTTGGGTCCCTGTATTTGTTCCCATCTGTCGCAGGAGGGAGCCTCTCTGGCAATGGCTATATTAGGCATCTATTAGTGTAGCAGAATACCATTGAGTCATTACTTTTTTGTTTGTTTTAGATGAGTAGTATTTGATTTTACCCTAGGTCCCTGGTGTTAGTATTGAGGCATCTGTACTGGCCTGTCCTCGGGGTTCTGATGGGAAATGTCCTCAGCTGCAGCCACTAAGAGCACCACCTGTGCACATTCACTATGTTTCCTTTTAAAAGGTCTCTGCCCACCTCCCATCTTCTCTCTCTCTCATTCTCTCTCTCTCTCTCTACTTCTCTGCCTGTCTCTCTGTCTCTGCCTGCTCCACTGCTCTCTCCTCTTCTGCCTCTTGCTCCTGTCCCCAGAGGCCCATCTCCCCTCTCCCTCCCCCACTTTCCATTCACTTCCCCCAATAAAAACCCCTCTACCCAAGCTCTGTGGCATGGCATCTTTCTCTCACTTTTAAAAATTCTAACATCTGGGCTATCTAGACTCTAGTTCTTGATCAACCAAGCAGTGTCTGCTATAGATTCCATCCCATGAAATGTACCCATTGGTTGGTTGCTCCCATAAGGTTTGTGCCAGCATTGCCCTAGCTTATCTTGCAGGCAGGACAGATTGCAGATGAAAGGTTTTGTGGTTGGCTTGTGTTTATTTTTCTCTTAGTAACCTGCAGAGAACTGTTCCATGTCACAGTCACTAGGGCATGGGGGTGAAGGTTCTATGTAGGCACCAGCTCAACCTGAACCTTCTATGTTCGGTAAGTTGTGTGGGTGTTGTCTTCAGCAATGGGGTTCTGCTGTCTGTTTGTGACTCAAAGCCCGTGTACCCTTCATTCCCATGACAAGCAAAGTAATCCTGAATTCTAGCTTTCTTTTTGCCACACTCGTTTGCTTTTTGGCTCTCTGTGTGTTCCCCAATTCTCACAGTTGATCAATTTCTTCAGTTAAATCTGGCAAGGGGTTGCCCTAAACATATCTTGATCATGTTTAGAGAAAATAAAACTTAGCTACAAGGATGCTGTTTGGTTCTGTCCTTAACAGGTTCCTTCCTTTGGAAAGGTGATCGGAGTGTGAGGGTTTCTTCCTTCCTCCCTACCAATTCTTCCATCATTCCCTCACCCCCTTCTTCTTTCTTCTCTTCCTCCCTCCCTGCCTTCCTGCATCCTTACCCTCAACCTTTCCTTCCCTTTTTTCTTCTCTCTCTTTCTGTCTTCTTCTTCTCTACTGCCCCCTCCCAAATCCTATAACTGTTTCTTGGTGCTATGTGGAAGTCAAGGGTGGCTCTCAAGGTATAAGTATGTATACTTAGTGGTAGAATGCTGCCTCACATGCAAGCTTGTGGGTGGGTCCAATCCCCAGGGCCCATTCTTGCCCCACAAAACAAGAGTACTTCTAATTTTTGTTTTTCCTTCTGGTGAAAGGAATGGCTATGTTCCCTGAAGTTGAGTATGCAAGACAATATTCCACAGAGTCTGTCTTGCTGACTTTGTTCTCTGAATTATTTCATAATATAACGTTAAAATATGGACACGTGACATTTGATATTTATGCTAATAAAAGATTACATAGAAGTATGCTTTAAAATTAGACACATTGTCATTAATATAATATAGCTATATTTTGTACTCATTATATAGCCATGTGAATTTATGAAATAGCTTTATAAATGATTCTAAGTTTTATAAAATGTCTATCATACTGATGAGCTGGGAAGAGCCTCCTTGAAGACAAGTCCTTTGGCCTGCTAGTATATTTTAGAGGATAGGGAAGGTTTTGATTTTTACATTTTCCTTAGAAGTTTTTCATCCTTAAAATCTGACCCCCTAGAGGGGGGACTTTCCCATTTGCCCATCATTGGTGAGAAGTTTTTACTTCACACTTAGAAGTCATTCATTTCCATGCTGACAATGCTTAACTTTACTTTTGTCCTTCTTCTAATTTGGCTTCAGAATTTCCTTAGAATTACTAATTTGGAATCCATAAATTTAAATTTGTGAATTTTTACAGAGTCTTAGAACATGAAGCTAAAAAAAAGGTTAAGATAGAATTTGGAAATTTTTGTTCGCCTAAAGGAGCAAAGTGATGTTCAGAACTTTTGAAACCCGAATTTTTATTTTTATTTTTTAGGAATTGTCATTGAAGGCAACACCAATATGTCAAAAGGCTTTGCACTTGCCCCAGTGATCATAAATATTTCCATAAGAACCTAGACGACCTCACTTCTGTCTAGGCTGGGATACCTAAAAAGTCCAAGCTGGCAAAAAATTGCAAAATGAATTTTTTTTCTCGGTGCATTTTTCCCTCTTCTGCTTGCCTTTCTCCGCCTGGAGTTGTCTTCCAAAACAGTCATGGTACAATACTAAATTTCACCAATAGGTGGCACTGCCCAACACATGATTTATTGAGATGGAAAAACATTTTTTACCTACGGGGTTTGAGGTTCTGTAATCTAATGAATTCAACACTGTCTCGGTGTAGAAGGACAGAAATGTTCAGCATCAAGTTTCCATATTTGAGGAATCCCAGGATGGCTGAGGCAGGGGAAAGCAGCCAATCCCCTGCAGTGTTAGTCTTTTAGGGTTTAAATCTCTTTAGTATGAGGACAACTGTGATTGACAGTTTGCTTCTCAAGCCTTGGTGACCCCCTCCCTCCCGCCCCGCCCTTTAGTCAGCCACGCCCATCACGTAATTACCGGCATCGTATTCTAATTATTTGCCGTAAGTACTCCTGTCCTGGTTCATAACTTCCAAGTGTCCCTCAAGCCCAAACTTTCCTTCTGTATTTTATTTTTTGGATTTTGTCAGGTACCAGCTGTGAGGTTGGCAGTGTGTTCCTCTAACCCTGGACACTAGGCAAAGCCGAAAATACATAGATTGAGACGAAAGAAGGGAATCACTGGGCAAACTTCCTCTTGGAGATTTAATGCCTTAAGTCTTTTTTTTTTTTTTTTTCTTGTTGGTAGCGGAGAAAAGTGAGCCTCTCAGCTCGAATGAACCTCTGAAGGTTTATTTGTATTACGTGCTATGGAGGTTTGAACACGTGACACATGTATCCCTGAAGAGGGCAGGGTCAAAACCTCTCTCTCTGCCAGCGAGACAGTTTAGATCTCAATTAACTCCTGCTTAGCCCTGTTTTGTCCACACCACTTCACCATGCCTGTTGGACTATTCCGATCACCCCTATTCCGAAGTAAACACTAGACGCCTGATTACATCACCTTCCCTGTGTTACTGTGTTCCTAAGCTGTCATTTTAAATGATTGCTAAAGAAGAAAAAGGATAGCATTATTATTTAGTGTTAGCTAATGCAGTCATTGTTTAGTAGTCCCTAAATCTGCAAATCCTTCCTTCCTTCCTTCCTTCCTTCCTTCCTTCCTTCCTTCCTTCCTTCCTTCCTTAAGACAGGGTTTCTTTGTGTAGTCCTGGCTGTCCTAGAACTCACTCTGTCACCAGGCTGGCTGAGAACTCACAGAGATCCTCCTGCTTCTGCCTCCGGGGTGCTGGGACTAAAGGCTTGTGCCGAAACCACAGGCAGGTGATATTTCATACACTTTCCAAACATTATTATCGTTATTATTATTACATTATTGTTGTTGTTGTTGTTGTCATGTTCAGGATGTGTCTGGATGTTGCCTCACCAAAGCCTCATTCAACATATAGTTTAAGGTTCACGTTTTCTGGAATTGTTACTTCATTGGGAGCGGTACAGAGGGATACTCAATTGAAGAGTGAACCTGTAGCCACTAAGTGGAACCCTTTGAAGAATTCTTGGGTTGGTGAAATGTGCGTGGGTAAAGAGTGCTTGCTTCTAAGCCTGATGACTTGAGTTCAATCCCTGGGACCCACACTGACGAAGGAGAGAACCAGCTCCTCCAATGTGTCTTCTGACCTCCACATGTGTGCTATGGTATAGGTATATGGGGGTATAGATCAACACAATAAAAATAAACAAATAATAAATGTAAATGTACCAGAAATTAAAATCAAATCATTATTCCTCACCAACAACTGTTTTGGTTTGGTTACTCGAAGATAGAGTTCTTATAGGAAAGTCAAGATAAATACTGAAGTGTTGTTCCGTCCTCTACTTACTAAGCAGTAGAATGAGGGATTGGTGTTCTAGCAACCTTCAAGGGGAACAGCAAGGTGTTTGAAAGGTGATATCATTATGACCACACAGATTCTAAAGAGGAAAAAAACCATGTTTGACTTATTTAATCTGCCAGCTATTAGAGTCTCTAATGCATAAACTCTCTCATAATTGATACCTTAGTTTGATTCTTAACATCTCTGACATGACCTAGCAAACAAGTATAGCTGTTTTGCTCTCTGGTGTCACAAGCTGTTCCAGGCTTATGTTGTGATCTCATTGCACGAGGTCTGGACTCAACCATCTCTCTAAGGACATTAGGTTATTTTTATGGAAATGGCATTGAGATGAAACAGTCTGTGTAATGTATCTGAAGCTATAAATATTGTGCAATTCTGATAAATTACATTGCAGGTTTGGAAGACTGGATTCAGAGGCAGGTCTCAGGTCTCATTGGCCAGTATTTTATTTAGCCATGCTTACAACTTTAAAAAAGATCCAGCTTAGGTAGAAGCAAGTCATTGAATATAGTTTGAATTTAGTGACGGAGAGCTGTACAATGTTTTTCAAACACTCTTGTATGTAGTTAAGCTATAACTAATGAATGTTCAAAAATGAATGTCATTCCCAGAAGAAGTAGGGGTGTTGGTGATGAGGGAAGAGGGAGGTGTGGAATTTAAAGCTGATTTCTGGAAAACTCATATTTAAAAATTATGTATTGAGTGTGTGTGTGTGTGTGTGTGTGTGTGTGTGTGTGTGTGTGTGTGTGTGTACATGCCATGGCAGGCATGGAGGTCACATGCTGTCTTCTTCTCACATGTGGGTTTGGAGATAGGACACAGATCTCCAGTCTCATTGCCTTGCACACCTAGTCACTGAGCCATCTCCCTGGCCAGGAAAACTTTTCAAGCAACCAGACATGTTTATTTAATTGCAAGTGGAGGAATGAGTTTATCAACACCTAGTCAAAAGAAAAAAGTGTTCTGCTGTCAGGAGTATATTTTATAATGTAGTGAATACAAATCAAAAAGCAGCATATGCTTTAAAAATTTATGGTAATTATGTAAAATCAACTTTGTCAGAATCCCTGAATTTTAAGGCACAGATTTACAAGACTGTAAAGCACTGCACATTTCCATGAAGCTACATATTTTATGTATTCCAACTCTCAATAACGAGAACAAATTCTGATTCGTCATTCCAGAAAAAGATTAAACCATCTTTCTATTCACTTTACAGGAATTGATAATAGAAACTCCTTCTTACATGAAAAAGTAGCAAAAAAATTACTGTAGTCAGGAGCAAGGGATTTGGGGAGGGGTCCCAGAGGTCCATCCTTAGATGGGTGCTACAGATAACGGATGAAACTGAAGGAGAGTCACTTTTCTTCAGGAGTGTGGCCACTGGTAGATTTGCCATTCTGCAGCCAATTATACCACGCTCATGCAGGTATGGAAAGTAATAACTGGACACAGAAGCTTATGGAACAAATAAATAAATTTTCAAAGGAGGGTGTGAAGTTGGGAGGGAGATGTCAGGAGAGAGCCTGGGGAATTTAGAGGTGAATGATATGATCAAGATAACATTGTATACATGTCTGAAAATTTCAGCAAATAAAAAGATAAATAAAAAGACTGGGGTAGGCTATAAAAGTACCTTAGGCAGCTAGTTGATATGAATTATTTTCAATTCTTCAATATCTGAACATTGCCAAGCTACTTAAAAATTCTTTAGTTGCAATTTATTTTAAAAATCTAAGCATATGTGCTTATTATACGTCTAACTTTGTATTTGCAGGAGCAGCAACAGCATCGTCATTGATGGGGATGGAACCCAGGGCCTTACACATGCTAGGAGACTACTGTGACTCTGAGACACATGCCTAGCCCCACTACTAGCTATTATTTAAAATGTATTCCTCAAGTTGTTCGAGCTTCAGATCTCAGAAAGTTGAGCCTGGGACTTGCATTGTTCTTCAGGCCTTGTATTTTCAGCTCTCTTTAGCGGTACCCATGTCCTGGGACCCCAACAGGCTGTGCCACAGCCAGCCTTTCTTGTGCTTGGACTCAGGAAGAGAGAAAGTCGGCATATTCATCTCTCTGTTTCCACCTCATCTCCCTCCATAGCTTCAGTGAGGTCTGCACTACCAACTCCACCATCTCAGCTCTCCTGGCTCCTGTCACAGTATCCTCCTCTTTTCCCATCAGGTCTCAGACATCACCATCCTTTGTGACTTGTTTAACCCTGTTCAATGTCTGAGATGCTGTAAAGCTCTCTTAAACGGAGCTCCAAGTGCCTTTCACCTGGGATTATATTGCCACTGAGGATAGCTGAGTAGAGGAGACTGGGTTGGGGAATCAGCCACAGTCACGTGGCTCCTTTTGATTATCTGGTACCTCAGTTTCCATGTCCTTTCTCACTCACAGACTGTAATCTGTCTCGGACCTGTTAAGGACATGGGGGCTCTTCTGTAAAGCAGAGGTTTCCTGGGTTTAGGTTTGAGGAATCATAGGGTTACACAACATATCCCTCTCATCAGCTTCTGTGGGCCTGCCTTCTTGCAGTGCCACTGCTGAGCAATGCATGCATCTCTGATACCCAGGGCATCTGCATCTGGTCTTCCTTGCAGTATTTGAAGTTGTTTTCCTTTGTTCAGTTAAATTCATCTAGGTTCAGGTCCGTGAACCGAACCACTCTGCAGACAGCACATCTGCATTGAAGAATCTGTGGTCCATTTGACCTTGGATGACTAGAAAGCATGACTGTGAGAGACAAGATACTGCAGATTCAGAGCTAAGGGATCTTGGATAATCTTCAGTCCCTTTGAATAAACAGTAACGTCTGTGCCTTCCCTTACATCCTAGTGGCAGCTATGACAAGCTCTAGGAATGTGTCATTCAGCATAGTAGACGTCTATGCTTCCTCAACCCTAAAACTAAGAATGCTGTAAATACCCAGGAATCACTCTGTTGCTGCCTGCCTGATTGATGCTCTCACTGAGTATTGGGAAATGCGTGGATTCATGACTTTCTTTTGTCCTGTGGCTAGAGAAGTTCACAGAGCATCTTTGACAGAGGAGCCTGCTCCCTGTTCCCAGTCATTCATCTCTGTTTTCCTCTGGAGTGAGAGCCATGCTCTGTGTTGGCAACCCTCCCTTTTCCTCTGGTAATGTTAGTCTAGTGTCTGCAACTAGTTTAGACGTTTGTTTTCTTTGAGAAGTGCTTTATGATTTCAAGTAACTTATGATTTCTGTCTTGCAAGAAAACTCCTCGAGGCAAAATGCTGAAGATCTGAATAAAGGAGTGAAAGGAAAAATTATCCAGAGAATCATGCAGAGCAAAATTATGTTCGGATGCCTCCAAGACCATCCAAAATGATTTGGCACGTTGATCAGTGACTCCAGCCTCCCTGCATCTCATGTGGCCAGGCCTGGGCTCACTTAGACTCATACTCTTTCTCTTCCTGGTCTGATATAAGAAGTGACGAATTCCAATTCTCCTCCCCCACCCCATGCTCTAACGTTTATGTAGTTTCATCTAGTGAGGTCTACCACCACAGACAGCATATTATGGAAGATGTCTTTCTATGCTGCTTCCTTGGGGCCAGAGCCTGTTGGAAGATACCTGTCTTTCTGGTCCATCTTGTAATGCCTCTACCACTCCAGCTTCTACTGAGTGATTGTGGCTCTGGGACCAGGGATCCCAGCATTCTCTTGTGTTCCTCAATTGTGAAGTGGCAGGAGAAGATTGTGTCACTCTCTGGGTTGCTTTGTCATCTGTTTGGCTCCTTAGTTCTTCCCTCACCTGTATACTCAATTTATTTAGATTAAATTCTACCAGCTAGAAATACCTAGAGTGATTTCTGTGTTCTGAGGAAAATTTCAAAACTGTATCATGTGGGGCTGGAAAAATGCTCAGTGGCAAAGAACACTTGTTCCTCTTGCAGAGGACCTTGGTTTGGTATGGGTGGTTTTGGTAGTTCCAAAGAACTAAGACAAGGGCAATCTAACATCCTGCTGGTAATTTATCCTTTGGTAAGTCCATGCATATTAAACAATTGCAAATCAGTTATTAGTGTTTGAAGTGAGGGTGTTGATGTCTATAATGGTGAGGCATGGGTGCCTGGAAAGGTCTGCAAGTTCCTACAAGGAAGTTTGGTTAAGGTTGTTCTTGTGCTGGGGAAACATTATTGGGAATTAGCTGGGGAAGGAAAAGCATGATGGTACTGTTTCCTTAGATGCATTTTCCCCTATGTCTTTGCATAGAGATCTAAGGCCACATTGCAGACAAAAGGCCTAGAATGGCCATCTTCCTTATGTATAATGGCAGATTTAAACTTGTTTGAGTAGCAAACAAATAACTCTTGATAATCAATTTTGTAGTGAATGTGGCATGTATGTATATTATGCATGATCAGATAGATTCTCTGGAAAGTGAACAGAATATTCAGGAAGAATAGAAATGCTCCCTATCCTAAACTATATGGAGCAAGGTCCCTTCTTTAGGTACCACCCAAACCCTAAACACTGGACTAGATTGCACAGAAAACCAGCTAGAGGTCAGTTTATGTGTGTTTGAGAGGAGATATGCCTTCAACATACTTCTACCGAAGCAAGACCTCTTGAAAATCAGCTGATGGGTAACCTATTGTCACAATTCTACAATTAGAGCAATTTTACACAGGACCAGAGAGCTCTTTCAAAGGAACAATCAGGAACCTAGGATATGAGAAATTGGAAACTTAAAGCCGACGGAGCATCATAGAACATGGTCAAGGCACGAGTCAAAGAATATTGAAGCAAAACATTCAAATTAGGTCTGGGAAGAGGTAGTCCATCTACCATATGGCTGAGACTTTCATTGTTTTTTTTAATTATGTTGAATATCTGATACATAGTGCATGATGTTTCTAGTTCCTGAATGATGAGGAACTATAAATTTATCATTTTTAGCATTCTTACCTATGTCAAATTGATCATATCTATTAATTTCAGTGCTTGTGTGAAACCCATCTAGGGTCAACAAAGTAACTTACAAGGTAAAGACCTTGCTGGTGATCTTGGAAATCAAGGCTCAGCTTTCTAGAATACAACTGATGAAAGGAGAGAACCAACTCATACACATTGCCATCTGACCCACACAAACATGCTAAGGCACTTGCATGGCCACACAATCCACAGCTAAGAAACATATGTAAAAAAAGGAAGTATTTCCAGGTATTATTTAAGATAGAAGTCAGCATAAGAGGACCTTAGGATACTCAGCTGAGAATTTCATTCTGAGTTCTGACACCAGGGTAAGAATGCCCTATAGGCAATCACACTGTTGGGTGGCTTGCTTCAGACCACGTATGTTATAAAACAAAGTGGAATCAGGAGAGGAAGGAATTTGCATTAGATCAAAAGTGTCTGGAAACATCTGTCAGCAGAAAAAAGGTTTGATATTAGACGGTCTTTAGAGTTGAAGAAGCTAGCTCATCATTTCACAACTGTGTAAACTACAATCAGGCATTTATCCATTTTGCACCTCAGTTTCCTCTTTGGAAGTCGGGATGGATATAAACACTCCATGGGTTCTTGTGTAGGTTTGATGAGTTTGTACACAAAAAGCACCTGGAAACGCCACTCAAAAAGGGTTAGTTAATATAATAATTACTATTGGTAGCTGATTATGTATAATTGACTGACAAAAATGAGGCTGATGAAAAATAAATATTAACTGTGAATATGTAAAGCCATGGACTTGATAACCCATGGATCTGATACCCCAAAGTGAGTTATAAGATTTTGTAACCAGATCATGGAAGCTATTTTGTGATTATCTTATTCCATTTCCTCGATTTATGTAATGCCCTTGATGCTGCTGGATTCTTGCTATGTCCACACAGTTGTAGCAGCATGCTTCCACTCCATGGCCTTTCTGAAAAGGATCTGGGCTTAGTTCCTTCAGGTGGAAATGAAGACATTGAATTATATTAAATTTGTCTCAAATTCAATTAAAATACAGATTCTTTCATATCTCAGATCATTAATTATCAAACAGTTCTTTCTGTCTGAAAATATGAGAACACAAGCTTATTCTATCATACCAGTCTGGTGCTGGACAGGTAGCTAACCAAAATATGTGTAGCAAAGGTTAAGGAGTCAGGTGCTCTCGTGAATGCTAAGCTGTGGAAGCTCCAAACTGGAAGTTTCCTAAATCTCTGTTAGCAGCTGGATGGGCAATGGTGTACACTCTGCCCCCAAATAAAAGAGCTACTCTGCAGGAAGGAGAGCAACTGGGCCATAGGCTTACACAAATTGGTGAGTCTCACAAAATGACAAACAAAAAGAACCACATTAAAAAAAAAATCATGGCATGTGGTTCCATTAGGAGAGAGATTCTGTCTACTATGGGCATGCAAAGGGGTAATTACAATGAAGGGCACAGCAATTTCTGACATTGGGAATGTTGGCGGTACTTTATTTTATTTTTTTAAACACCCGTGTTATGTGTTTGTGTGTGTTCCTGTTGATGAATACCATGGTCTCTCTCTCTCTCTCTCTCTCTCTCTCTCTCTCTCTCTCTGTGTGTGTGTGTGTGTGTATGTGTGTGTGTGTGTGTGTGTGTGGAGAGAGAAGAGAGAGAGGAGAGAGAGAGAGAGAGAGAGAGATTCTGTCTTCCTCTTTTACTTTGAGGCAGGGTCTCTTTGTTTTTTTGCGGCTGCATGCATGCCAGGCTGGCTAGCTGACCCAGAATCTTCTAAGGGTTCTCCTGTCTATATCACAGCAGCACTGGGAATTTAGGCTCACATACTACCATACAGATTTACATGGGTTTGGGGGATCTAAACTCATGTTCTCATTCTCGTATGGCAAGTGTTTTACCCCATGAGCCATTTATATAGCTCTCTGTTTTATCTCTTCATTTGGGTTCTGGTTACACAGATGTAATTGGTTTGTGGAAGTGCATGAATTTTATATCTGTGAAATATGTGCACATCTCCTTATGGAAATTATATTTCAATAAAACAAGAACCAAGTAAAATAGAAAGGCAAGCAGCACTCTTCTCTATCAGTGTTTCCAGTGCTTGGGACAAAGTGAACATGTAAAGTCAGGACCTTGGTCATCATGGGGGTCTGCTTATTGGGCAACAGAAGAGACAAGAAAGAAGGAAGCTGGTATCAGTCATCTTCCCATCACTGTGGCAAAAGAAATGTCTCATCACTTTCACTTTTTATAGAGGGAGGGCTGATTTTTGCTCATGCCATTAGAGATGTCAGTCTGTGGTTTTTGGCATCATTGTTTAGGGGTCTATGGTAAGACAAGTACATCATTGGAGGTGTCCATGAAGAGGGATAGACAAACATCTCATCCTACAGGAAGAGAAAGGAAGAGGCGGGCCTGTGCTTGCTTTGTGCTCTTCAAGGACAACCTGATCTCCAATGACCTAACTAACTTGCTTCCACCAGACTCCACTTGCTAAATACTATCAATGGAATCACAGGCTGGAGACCAAGCCTTCAGTTAGAAATCTGTATTAAAGTGTAGCTATCCTCCAGATTTCACATTTTTCGTTATATCTCCATGTTCTGATAGAGCTAATAATTAGAAAGCATGTCATCTTTCATTTTGTTTCAAAGATCTTTCAATTTTTTTTTGAAACAAAGCCTCATGTATTCCAGGCTAACTTGCAACTCACCATGTAGCCAAAGAGCCAAGGACAAACTTCTTAAACTTCTAATGCTTCTGTCTTCCCTCCGCATTTCTAAGATTACAGGAGTGCATCAGTATGCCTGATTTAGGAAGTACTCATGATAGAACCCAGGGCTTCATAGATGCTGGGCGAGCAGCCTATCCTCTGGACCACATCCCTAATGCCCTTCGTTAAAAGATGCCTCTTCTCTCATAGTTTCTCTTGTTGGGACAGTCTGTTGATTTCCAAGTGGCTTTAGGCTCATTTTTGATCAGACTGTCAATGACATGTGCCAAGTACCACAGAGCCTTGGCTTCTCATCAAGGGATATAGACACAGCAAAGACAGATAAGTTTGCTCCGACAGCCAGTGGTGGATGGGCCCTATCGCAACCATCTGAGTGACACCAGCAGGATTTGTTTACACAGGAAAGACTATTTGATTTCTAAGATCTGTGAGTTAGCCAGCTAGAAACCCAGCAACACACACACACACACACACACACACACACACACACACACACACACACACACACTCACACACACACACACACACACAAAAAAAAAAAAAACACCTGTTTTGATATCATTGTCACATGTTTTCCAATTTGTACTAAATTGCCTTCCAGAGAGACAGGATATTTTAATTATGATGCTTAATTGGACATAAAGAACTATTACAAAAGGGAGGATGTGTGTGGGTGTTACAATGTGCTTTGATGGGTTAAACGGAGTCCAAGAATCCATTGACAGGGGCTGAAGAGAGGAGGGAGGGACTGGCTGGGGAGGCACAGGCACCTTCTCTTGGGACCACACGCAAGGGCTCTGAGAGAAGCAAAGAAAGATGTTGACTACATAGAGAATGTAGTTGGGATTCATTTTAAGTCCTTTGAGTGTGTCACATGTCCCCATGGCAGTGAGAAGTGTAGGAAGCCACCAGCTTGGGATAATAAGGAGGTTCACTGTGTTGGCTAATATATTCTGTGATCCAGTGTTAGTCCCTTAGAGGAACTCACAGTCACTCCTCCCCCCCCATTGTTGTCATCCCCTGGTTTTCAGCATTTTATCCTTCTTCGTACCTCATTTAGTGGTTAGTGTGCCATTGCTGTTGAGTGCTCTGCACAGTATGGCTCTGGCCACAGGTTGTAGTTGACTGGAGAAGGGAAGAACATGCTTCCATCACAAAGCTGCGAGCCAGCCAAAGCTGATGGTCAAGAAGTGGACATCTCAGCTAAGCTGGGCCTATTCTGTCCCCTAGAATTTTGCACTGGGTGGGTCTATTATGGTTTGAATGTATAAAGTCCCCATGGATTCATGTCTGAACACTCAATTCTCAACTGGTGGCATTGTGTTGGAAGGTTGAGAAACCTTTAGAAGGTGGAGACTTTTTGGAGGATGTAGGTCACTGGGGGTGGGGCTTCTGGTTTCCTAGCCAAGCTCCATTTACTGTCTTGCTTATCTGTTTCATGACAGCAGACACAATGTGTCCTGTCATTGTACCTTCCACTGCCAGCATGAACTGTACCCTGTCTCCTCATACTGTGAGCCGCAATCAGCCCCTTCTCCTTTCAGTGCTTCTTGTAAAGGGTTTGGGCAGGAAATACAACCAATTCATGGTCTTTGTTTTTTTTGTTTGTTTGTTTGTTTGTTTGTTTTTGTTTTTCGAGACAGGGTTTCTCTGTATTGCTTTGGAGGCTGTCCTGGAACTCGCTCTGTAGACCAGGTTGGCCTTGACCTCACAGAGATCCGACCGCCTCTGCCTCCCCAGTTTTGGGATTAAAGGCGTGCACCATGGAGAAGCTATTTCTTCTTTGCCTTGTATCTTTGTGTAATTTGTTCACTTTATCCTGCCTTGTGGGTAGTCTCTAAGAGAAATGAGCAGTGTGTGTGTGTGTGTGTGTGTGTGTGTGTGTGTGTGTGTGTGTATGTACAGTGGGAGGTACACATGGGCAATGGACCTGTTAAGGATGTTAAGTCTTTGTTTCCTCCACTCACAAGGCCCAGCAGTATTCTGGTTTTTGTTTATTTTGTTTCTCTTTCAAGGAGAGAAAACACTATTTAGTCTGAAATGGCAGAGTGGACTTTTGTACTTGGAAAACCGCTTCACACCTTTCCCTGACTTCACAGGGACCCTTCCACAGACAATAACACAGGCTACCTCCAAAAAGATGCCCAGAAAAATCAACTCAACACCCTGCTGTACTGGAGTAATCTTTTTTTTTTTTTTTTTTTTTTTTAAAATAAAGGGCAAATAAATACTTTAGAGTTCAAAGAAAGTTTGTGTCTCAGACCACACTGGATTCACATTTCCTTTAAAGCAGATGGTTGTAGACATTACCCCACTTGAAAGCTTACGGAGCTCCCAACCCTTTCTTTTCCTGCCAAAGGAAACTGGAACATGGGCGGGTCAACACTCCCACGTGCATTCCTCGGCTCATCAGTCCTAACAGGAATTTCCATTTGGGAAAGTGAAGTACCTGTACACAGCTGTTATCCAGCAGACTTCTGGGCAGTGGGCCACATTCCAGGAAACGAGAGGCGGGGTGAAGGAGCATGTGGAAGCATGTCTTTGCAAAGCTTGAAGAGTGGAGAATCCAGTTTGGTCCCAACCCCAAACTCCACTGTGGTTTCTTGTTGCTGGACAGTTGTGTTTTCAGTCAGTCCTTGAGAAATTTACAAAGTTTATATCCATTATTCCTTCTTTCCGTCTTCCAAACTCAGAAGTCTTACACCATAACTCTTCAATTCCGTCTCTCCTTGGAGGGTCCCTTAGGCCAAGGCTGAGTGAATCCACTGGGGCAGATGACAGTGTTTTTCCCCAACCTAGAAAATGGTTTGAACTGGTGAGACTGGGACATGGGTCAGGATGTACTTTTGGAGATGATTCCATCAAAAAGGAGATAGATTCTGCATGACACACTCACCTGGCCAGAGGGACAGGCCAGGAGTTTGTGCTGTTTCTCCATGCCAGAGGATGTATCCTCCAATTCTGATGCCATTTCTCGAGTAATCAAGGTGTCTAGCCGCTGGAGACTCTGAGGTAGTGTCTACAAGGGGGAGAGGTTTATCTTCATTGTTACATGGGATCAATAGCAAACAATCCATGCAGAAAAGCAGAATAAGTACTTCTTCCATTCCAGTTACCAATGCTGGTAAAGGATGCTTTTCTGAGAAGGTGAAAAACGTGATTTCTGCAGATACAAAATGAACGTGTGTCAAAAATCCTATTCAACTCACTATTAAATGAACACGAAAGGGGGAATTCAAAGAAGAAATGAATTTAAAGACCAGGAATATTGAAATCAAAATGCTCTAAATTGTGCAGATTTTTCTTTTTCCTTAGGAGGCAGGGAGTAATCCTTTTCGCTTGTTCCAAATTCCCTGACATGGCTTTAATGATTATGAATTCAGAGCTGAATTCCCCCATTCAAGCTCACCTATCAGGAAGGGCTGCACTTCTGACATGTCATAAATCTCCTGTGCCTGAAGTCCACACTTACAGTATAAATACCCACACCCTTTCCAGGTACATTGTACACTAGAGTTCCACCCCTCAAAGCCTTGCTATCAAGCCTTTAATTCTTGACCATAATTTACCAGCTTGGATTAAAGTCCAAGAGTGAGAAATATGATGAGGATAGGGGAAAAAAAGAAAGAAAAATGGATGTGGTGGTGCTGGTAATTTAGCCATTTAGAAAATATCAGTGCTATGAAAACTAAATCCACTCTTGGCAGTGCGCACTCAAGTAGGAAAGCCAATTTGATGCAGGAAGCTGTACTCAGCCTTTCATTTTCAGCAATTTAATCAAATCTCTCCTGCTCCCTCAAATATTTATTTAGTCTCCTATAATTTATGGTGACCATGGCCCTTAGTATTACCCAGGTGTTAAATCTAATACTAAAATGGCAAAGAAAAAAAAAAAGAAGAGAGAAGAAAAAGAAAGAATAGTAAAACAGCATCAAGTGATGCCCAAGGGAACCTATTAAGTGGATTTTATTTAAATAATCCAATTCAACAGATTGAAGCAGAATTCTTTAAAACAAAAGTTCAGCTTGAAAAAGATTGGCTCACACTGGAGTAGGCAGCTTACTTGAGAGCTGCCCGGATCATTAATTTTAATAATTTCTCCTTCGTACTTCTCGGCAAGACTGCGTGGCTCCTTGCTCCCCTTTCTTGTGCCATGATGTGATCAGATGGATGCTAGGAGCTTGCTTGAAAGCTCCATTGTGGCACCAGGGATTTGCAAAAGGGTGTAGTCAGGACTTGAGACACAAGGCTCGTCTTCATGGCTCTTCTAGGAAACCCAAGACACTTTCTCTGCAGGAACTGATAGTTCCATAACTTAGCCTTGTAACCTTGAAGTTCTTGTCTCCCATGACCTCTCATCCTGTTTAACATGTTTGGCTTCCCCCCTTCTGCACCTGTAGGCTCTGATTCCGTGCACATTTGCTGGCTCAGCTTGTGTACTTGTGTAGTGACCGACAGCCACTCCATGGCAAGAAAACAACAGTTGAGGCATAGAGTTAATACGTCCAGAATATCACCTTATATCTGTTGGGATGGCAATGACCGGAAAAACAAGAGGTGACAAATATTGATGAAGATGTGGAGAAACTGGAAAGTTTGTGTGCTGCTGAAGGAGCAAGAATAGTATGAAAACTCCATTAGTTAAAAATGGAATTCCCGAATGACCCAGGAATTTTAGAACCCCGGAGCTATATATGCACACAATGGAATAGTATTTGGCTGGAACAAGAAACTTATGCAGTATATGAATAATATGACTAAACTTGGTCCACACTAAGCAAAGTGAAGTAAGCCAGTCTCTGGGTAAATATGACAAGAATTCACTAGTATGAGGTACCAGAAAGAGTCACATGTATAGCAGCTGACAATGGCATGGTGATTTGCATGGGCCGAGGATCGAGGGAAAGAACCCACACCAGGAAGCAGGTGTAATTTCAGTGAAACATGATGAAGACATCTCAGTGGCAAGCATCACAGCTCTGCATTCGTGATCGGCACACCTTGAGACTCTTGAAAAATGCACGTGAGTCGATGTGTTGTGGGAATACTTACATTTCCATACTACAGTCAAAGTTACAAAACAGAAAAAGGAGCAGCTGGACCTGTAGAGGTCAGAGGGTCACTGGGTTAACTGTGGACCAGTGCTGAAGGCTGATGAGACAGATGGATGAAACTCTATTGTGGAGGCCAAGATATTGGACTCTAGGTGGGACTCAGCCTCCTCCAAATGCCTTGACCTTAAGCTAATAATGAAAAGCATTTGCACTCCTATGTATGCCTATTATGACATGAAGTCATTCAGTGGGTGAAGAATCATCACTACTGTTGTCAGCAAATTGATGAAGGCAATACAGGATGAAGAAGAGGATGTAGATGTTGGAAGTTCTCTTCTTTGCTCTGCATTTGTCTCTACCCAGTGCATCCACAAAATTCCTTAATGTCTTCAAGCATCAGTTTCCATAGCAATAAAGTGTAACGGTAACATCTCACAGGCTTGATGCAAGAATGACCTGTCAGGTTTCTAATACACCTGGAACAAAATATGGGCATGCTCAGCAATGCCCTTATGCCGGCGTTTTATTTACTGTTGTTTTGCTATTATTTCTGGATCAAGTCTTTTATGAAGAAAACATTCATATTTTTCTACTTTTATATCAAAATACTAGGAGAAAAACATGCAAGCTAAACACTGTGTGCAGTTTTTAATTTTTAAATGTGTATAAACTAGGTGATTTTTTTTTTTTAAATAGAAAACAAACAAAACCAAACCAATCAAAACAGAGATTTCATGAATGTACCATGCTGGGAAGAAAAGAGAAAGGAGTCACTAACTCCAAGTCTGTATTGGGGATATTGACATGAGCTTCATGTGTTTTTGTTTTTTTTGGGGGGGGGAGATTACAGTTATTATTATTTCTTTGAGACAAGATCTTAATTAGTGGTTTAGCTGACTTGACATTCACCCTGTAACCCAATTGTCCTGTTCTAAGTTTCTCACGACTTGGCATTTTAGGCATGCGGTACCACACCCAGATGACTGTTAGATATAAGGAGAGAGGTGTTGCTTCAGGGGACAAGCGGTCTGCAGTCCTGGTCAAGGTGTGGCCTAGGGACCAGATAATTTTATGGGTTGGAGATATGATGTATGTTTTTGCTTCTCATTGGTTCTGCTGTGTGTTGTTTTATATGGTTTTACTGTGTATTGTGGGCTGGTCTCAATCTGCCAACCCTTGTGCCCTAGCTTGCGAAGGGCTGAAGTTACCAGCATGTGCTACCAGGCCTGCTCTTTTTTTTTTTTTTGGTGTGTGTGTGTGTGTGTGTGTGTGTGTGTGTGTGTGTGTGTGTGGTGTTTCCTCATAGATGCAAAAGAATCTTGTTGGTTTCTCCCACTAAATTGGAACTATGTATTCCTATCCAATAGTCCTGGGGTGAATAAATGGTTAAAAAGCAGCTGGTTACACCAGAAAGAGAGTGGGTAAGATTCCAGTTCACCTTCCTCAGTGGACATGGCTGTGGCCCAGCCATGGAAGAACTTCTCTGGTGTTGCCTCAGCCTTTCTGTGACTTTTGAAGCGTGTCTGTTCCCATGGTAGATTCTTGGAAATGAAGCTGAGCTCATCTCAATTAGAAATCATTACCCAAATTCGAGAAGATAATCAGATTGCCGGTGCTGTGTTGGGCATCCTGCATTTCCCTTCATTATCATAGAGTCAAGGATGCCCACATTCAACTTTAAGAGTGAGAACATTAGTTTTCAGTAGCTGTTTGTGGTGTATTCAGTTGCTTTTTTAATACGCTGGTGCATTGGGCCCAAGTCAAAGTGTGAGATAAGACAGTTGGTGTGTGTGTGTGCACACTTGAGTGTATGTATGTTGTATATGTCTAGGTGCATGCATATGTATGATTGTGCATATGTGTGTAGAGGCCTGGGATTGACTTAGAGTGTCTTTCTCTATTGCTGCCCTCGTTACTTTTTTGAGTCTGTGTCTTTCCGTGAACCTGGGATTCACCAATTGACTAGATTGGCCGGCCAGAAAGCTTCAGCAATCTTCGTCTCTGCTCCCCATCCCCAGTGCTAGGATTATGGGTGTGCTACCAAACTTGGCTATTTAGATGGTGCTGGAGATCTGAACTCAGGACCTCATGCATATGAGACAAGCATTTTACTGAGCCATCTTCCAAGTCACTGGAATATACATGCACTTTAAAATATCTGTATTGAATACATACAGGCTTTATTTCCTCTTAGTATTATTCATTGAATACTACATTGTTACATTGTTATTGTTACATTGTTATTGTTTGGGGCATTATAGATAATATAGAGGTAATCTAAAATATTTGGGATGATATATATTAGGATACAAGCAAAGATTACACTATAATTTATCAATCAATCAATCTATTATCCATCTATCACTTAAGAATTTGCTGATGTTGGTGTTCACATAGAAGGTCCTGTAATTAACCTTCTCCTGCCTTGAATATCAGGGGATGAATGTATCCCTTTGTGCATTGGACAGGTAGGTGTGTGTGTGTGTGTGTGTGTGTGTGTGTGTGTGTGTGTGTGTGTGTAAGTATGTATGTGTGTGTGAGAGAGACAGAGTCAGAGAGATAGATACACACAGAGAAAGACAGAGACAGTGAGAATGAAACCTTTGTACAACTCAGTCATATTCAGTCTGTATTCTCCCTACTTTGCTGTTCCAGCTGGCTTACATCTGCTTCTGTTTAACCCATTCCCATTAACAGAGTAATAATGGTGGGAATGCTGCCTCTAGAACAAAGTCTATGAATATGCCTTAGCATAACTCCAATAATTAGCTATTAATTAATATTCCAAAGGATAACTGACTTCTAACACATAGAAACAGACCTTATGCCTCTGCCAGACATTTTATTGGTCCCAAAGATGACATTGTCTGGCCAAGGAACAAAGACAATAATTACTTCCCCTAAGCTTTGAAAAGTCGGAGGGGAAAATGGTCAAATCCATTTTACCATTAAAAATTGGAAAGTTATGATGTTTTTGCAAATCCACGTGTGCCTACTGTAGAAAGCTGGGAAACATGAGAAACAATTCTCATTTGATTTTGTTTTATGAGTGTGGGTGTTCTGCCCGAGCATGTGTCTGTCCACCATGTGTGTGCCTGGTGCTCATGGAAGCCAGACAAGGGCATCAGATTCCCTGAGACTGGAGTTACAGGCAGTTTTAAGCTGCCTGAGTTGGGAGCTGGGAACTGAACTCAGGGGGCTCTCTTAACTGGAGCAATGTCTCCAACCATGTTCTGTTGATATTGAATGTGCCCTATGGATGGCAATTGTATTGACCTTTGAACTTCAGGATCTCTTACTTGGAATCACAACAAAGAATACTCATCCTTTTTTTGTTTGTTTGTTTGTTTGTTTTACTCATGAATTTTTTTTCTGAACCTTCATTTGGCCTCAGAAGTTTTTCAACCCCATCTCAGTGAGATCCATAAAACCTCATGTGAGTTGGTACATGAGTTTAAACCTATTTAAATTTTTTGTTAATGCCTTTCCAATGCCCATTGTCAGCCCCTAAATTAACACATGTGGAAGTGTGAACATAGCTTCTTAAAGCCCAGCCTGCCTTAAAGCACCCAGCAGCCTTATTCCAGTGATGCCATCCATTGCAACATCTGGGGAAGGTGAAGCTCTTGGACATCAATCCAAAGATTTTTCCTACAAGCTTCCTGGAATGGTGACATCAGGTTAGGAAGTTAAAAGGACTTAAGAAGACAACTGGAGTCACCAGCTCTGATGCTAGCTTTAATCTGAATAGTTTACATGCAAAATTTTCAAAAGCAGACTTTTGTGGGGAAAATACTCAATACCCAACATTTCATGTTAAGTCTGCATGCTTTCCAAATAAGGTGTTCTCTGTACTTCTAAATTACCAAGTATGAAAGCTGTAATGTTCTGTGCTCCCGAGGGGCAGAGAGTAATTCAGACATGAAGTCATTTTAATAGAAATCATTCCTCTTTTCTTGGCAAGAGAAGAATTTCAGTAGAATTTTTTCAAAATTACAAAATACCCTTTCCCGGAGGATCTGTGCTGGCACTTAGCAGGTTTCTCATTTCATTTAACACAAATATTTTGATCCTCCGGGGGAAATCTACTCAGTGACAGTGTCTGCATTAACTGCCTCCCAAAGATAAACGACGTGCTTTCCTCCAAAATGGACGCAGAAGAGGTCAGGTGGGAGGAAAATGGTCGTAATCCTAAGAAGAAATTTCTAAAAACAAACCACTCGCCCAAGCCTGCAGATGGAAAAGTCTGCCATCTCTATTTCATTTTCTTCAAGGGCTGTTTGAAAATAGGAGGGTTTTGTCCCTGAAAATCTGCTTGAGGGAGGAGAAGGTGATCTTGCAGGACGACAGCCTTCTCCTCCTTCCTCAGGTTAGATGACTGCACCAGCCTCCTGGGTTGCTGGGTGCAGAAGGCTCTGGAAGCTGTATCCAGACTTAATGACGTAGGGCTCTTGGGTTGGGCAAGCATGTCTGCTCCAGAGCTGTCGGAGAGAATACCCTGCACTTGATTCCTTGAACTGACCCAGCTGCATCAGAACTAGCACACTTTGCTTTACAAATTATTTTTTAATTAATTTATTATTAAACCTTTTTTTGTTTTACACATCAACCACAGTTCTTCCTACCTCCCTCTCCTCCTCCAACTCCTCCCAACCCCCTCTATCTCCCACCCAATCCATCCCCCATCCATTCCTCAGAAAGGGTAAGGCTTCCGTGGGGAGTCAACAAAGCCTGGGACTAAGTTGAGGCAGGACCAAGCCCTTCCCCACTGCATCAAGGTTGAACAAGGCATCCTACCATTGGGAATGGGTTCCAAATCCAGCTCATGCACCAGGGATAGATCCTGGTCCCACCATCAGGTGCCACTCAAACAGACCATGCTATACACAACTGAAGTTCACGTGCAGAGGGTCTAGTTGATGGACTAGAATCTGTGAGCTCCCATGAGCTTGGGGCAGCTGTCTCTGTGGGTTTCCCCTTAATGATCTTGACCCCCCCCATAATCCCTCCTCCCTCTCTGGACTCCCAGAGCTTGGCTTGGTGCTTGGCTGTGGATCTTTGCATCTGCTTCTGTCAATCACTGGTTGAGGGCACTATGATGACAGGATAGTCACCACTCCACCATTGCTAGGAGTCTTAGCTGGAGCCATTTTTGTGGATTCCTGGGAATTTCCCTAGCACCAGGTTTCTCCCTAAACCCATAATGGCTCCTTCCATCAAGATACATCTTTCTTTACTCTCCCCCTTTGTCCCTACCGCAACTTGACCATCCCATTTCCTCATGTTCCCATATCCCACCCCCTTCACTCTGCTCCCCCACCCCTAGTTTACCCAGGAGATCTCATCTATTTCCCCTTCCTGGGGCTATCCACGCGACCCTCTTAGTGTCCTCCTTGTTACCTAGCTTCTATTTATCTGCACTTTGTGCATATAGGTGTTTTGTCTGTGTGTTGTGTATCACATGTAAGCCTGGTGCCCTGGAGACCAGAAGAGGGCTTCAGATCTCCTGCAAGCAGAGTCACAGACACTTGTGAGCTGTCAAGTGAGTGGCCGTGAATTGAACCTGGGTCCTCTGGAAGTGAGGAGCCAGTGCTTTTAACTGCTGAGACATCTCTCCAGCATGGCTAGCACATTTCTGAAGAATATGCAATTTATTAACAATGCCTATCCAGAAGCGTCTTCAGGCCTCAAGATCTTCTGAAACAGACCATTTAGATCTGTTTGTACAATCATTGTGAAAAATGCTAACTTATCCCACTGATAGTTCAGTGGGGTTTCACATGTTTCTGCATAACAAGTCAGCTGTGTGATGAGGTGCAGATGGTTTACATTATGACATCATATTGGCCAGTAAGTCTACAGAAAACTCTGGGTTTGAGGGAGCTAACTCAGCGGTGGCAGAGTCAGGCATCATAAAATTCTGGGACCCTTTTAGAAGCAGGTGGGTATTTGTGTTCATCAAAGTGGAGATGTCTCTTTTCTTTAGTTCTGAGATGTTGACAGTGCCAACGTTGGCACATGGATGTGTGTGTGTGTGTGTGTGTGTGTGTGTGTGTGTGTGTGTGTGTGTGTACAGAGCATATGAGTGTGTAGGAACATATGTTTATGTATAAAAGGTTTTTTGTTTTTAGTGGAGAAGACATGAAACCAACTTTCAATTAGACCCCATCTTCAAATGCATTTGTGTTCAAAGTCTCTCCCACAGTCCCTCAACATCCTAAGCATTTGGGTCTTGGGTGTCTGTATTTGAATTAAAAATTCTAGATTCTGAAAACATGAAGCAATGGACCGTGTGTATCTTTTCATCATTTTACCCTGGGATGATCACAGTGTCTGGATGTATAGGGATCAATAAATATTTTCGTCGCAGCAGTCTAGAAGGTTAGCAGTGCAGGGGTATGGCATTAGCTGAGCTCTTCAGTTCTGCCCCAGTCACACAAGTGCCTACAATGGACTCATGTCTGCAATAAAAGATGCTCTGTCAGTCAGAAGAGTCCTAGTGCATAAGCAGTCAGATGTCACAGTGCTCTTTGGAACACTGGAATTCTCAGTGCCTGAAAATTGACAACTCTGTTAAAGGTAATTGGCAGATGTTTTAACATGAAGCTACTGGCTACAGACAGGAAGAGCGGCTTTCTAAACCCAACAGCAGCTATTTAAAAATAAAATTGTTTTGAAGTTGAAAGTTGCATGAAAAATGACAACAGTACAACCACTTCGAATTGGACTTCAGTGAGGCTCTTCCTGAGAAAACCAGCTTTATTAGGTCAGCAGTCTCTCCTCCTCCTTACCATTCTCTTTAACTACGACAGACCCAGAAGGAGTCACCCTAAGTCAAGGGCTTTATCTAAGTCTTGTTCTAATGAGGCCAGGATGGGTGCTATATTTCCTGTGGCCAATGTTAGTCAACTCAAGGGCTTACCTAACACAAGTCAGTCTTATGAATGTGCACCATGCTGGGTATCTCCTGAGATGTGGGTTAAGAGCATATCCTTCAGCCAGTCCGTATCCATCTCTAGTAAAGAATTAATTAAGAACTTTAGTTAATACTGATAAATAATAGAAAGTGTATTTTGAGTGTTTTCTGTGGATTAAACTCCCTGCATACATGATCTTCACCACAATACCATTTTGTAGGAAAGCAAAATAAAGCTCACTGAGGTTGCCTTCCAAAATCACCTTGTTATTACCTGACAGTTGTCAAGACTGAAGTCAGGTTTCCCAAACTCCAAGCCCATCTTTTCCATGTTTTCATGCCTGGCTATTTCCAGTTAACACCTTCTGTTTAGTGACTTGTAACCGGTGAGAGATGCTCTCACGTATGCTCTCCTTGCATACAAAGGACTGCTCATGAGGGATGTGCTTTTTCACATGGCTTTATGGGAAGAAGATGGAAGTAAAAAACAAAAACAAACAAACAAACAAAAAAACAGTTACTAAGTATCGGATACAGATTCAGGAATGTTGGAAAAGAAGACCAAGTTGGGCTGGAGTCCATGTGGACTTTGTTTCCCATGCTGAGACTGCTGGCCTCCAGGGGACCTTCTATGCAATTGCACCTGGCATAGGAAAACAGATGACCTAAAGATCTTAGAAAGAGTGAATCAGGCACATACTATCAGCCATGTCCCCCAGACTTCCTAGCTACCGGGATCTTACACAAATGTAGTACTGGAGCATGATTATCAAGCAAGGCCTTAGAAATTAGTATCCGAATCACATGTTAACCCAATTCATGACTGCATGAACAGATGCATAATTAGAGCAGTTAGTGTCAAAGGATTGAACTGGGAAGACCTTCCCACTGGGAGTCGTGGAACTCTCTGGTCAGGGGGTCTTGGACTGCATAGGATAGAGAAAATGAGTTGAACACATTGGCATGTGTTCCCTGTTTCTGGTTGTAGATGTGATGTGACAAACTTCCTTAAGCCCTTGCTGCTGTGATTTCCCTGCTGGGATGGACTGTAACCTGAAACTATGAACTAAAACCAACTCTTTCCCCGCCTGGTTGCTTTTGTATGGGCATCTTATCATCAGAAATCCCACCAAGGCAAGCCTCCAATTCACACCAATGTCTTAGCTTAAAAGTGGAATTCCATTTGAATCCTTGTCAGTGCTAAGGGAGGCAAAATGTTATTTATGCTTAACATGGGAGATTGGTCTACAAGGCTGTCTGTAGATTTGTTAGAAGAAAGCTGAAAGATATTAACTTGGTTTGAGAGAAAAATCCCGATTTATATGTACTGGCCTTTCACTAAAATGTGTTGTCCTAGGACAGTGTGGTAGTTTGAATGTCACTGGCTTTCATAATCCCATGGGGAGTGGCACTATCAGGAGGTGTGGCCTTGTTGGAGGAAGTGTGTCACTGTGGGGTGGGATTTGCGGTTTCCTATGCTCAGGATGTGGCCCAGTTCCTGAACTTCAACTTCCTGTTGCCTTCAGGGTGTAGGACTCTTAGCTATTCCTCCAGCACCACATCTGCCTACACGCCACCATGCAGCTTGCCAGGATGATAATGGACCAAACCTCTGAAACTGTGAGTCTTCTCATTTGAATGGTTTCCTTAGAAGAGTTGCTCTGGTCATGGTGTCTCTTCACAGCAATAAAAATCCTAAGATAAACAGTTAACATGATTTTTAGCTTTTTACACTGCCATGGCCCAAAGGACTCCACTGGCACAAACTGCTTCAAAATACCCTGGGAGAGGGTGATAAATAATGGGACTTGCTAAAAATTAGTAGACAAGGCATCAAGTCCATCGTTGAACAGGCCTGTCTTTGATATTGTTAGGTAATTTAAATGAGGAGGAGAAAGAGAAATTGGGAAGTCATGTGTGAGGGGGTGTGAGTGGAGATTGAAGAAAATATTTGTTCACTCCCAAATTTGTTATTTACTCCCTTCCCATATATATATATATATGTATTTGTATATGTACATGTGCGTGCGTGCGTGCGTGCGTGCGTGCGTGCGTGCGTGTGTGTGTGTGTGTGTGTGTGTGTGTGTGTGTGTGTGTGTGTATGTGTTCTACATTTTGGGCTGGGTAGTAGCATCCTTGACTTGTACTCCATGGATGCCAATCATGACAACAAAATTATTTTGCTTTTGTGAAATGTATCCTGCAGAGCAAAATTGCCTATGCCTGAGAGTCACCAGCCAAGGAAAGTCCACCTACAGGGGATTTTTGAGCTCCTCCTATGTACATTGACGTGGTGGCCAAACTTCTAGAGGCTCTGGGTTAGACACATTCAGACTCCAAGTCTGACTACATTTAGGGGCACAGGATAAAGAAGATAAAGATGATAAAGGCAAGTCTGTGGCAGCAGTTCCTACATGGAGAGTCTCTCAAGGGTCATGTAATGAAATATGGAATATGTAAATGAAAAGCCACAGTCTAGAAGCTGAGGTCCTTCAAACACCTGAGCAGTGTTTAACAAAACCAGCAAAAGGAAATAGAACAAAGTTTAATCACCATGGATACCTGGATGAGAGTCAGAGCTGATGGTCACAGTAGAACCCACAGAGGCTGACCTGATGAGAGATAGTGGGACTCCTGGTGGGAGGAGCTTTAGGTTTCTTTAATTAGAAGTAGATTGGTCTCCAAGGCTGGGACCAGGTTGAGCAGGAAGCAGGTGGGTCTGGGAATCTGCTGGGAAGAAGTATGGGTAGGCTATCTCACTCCATCCGGGCTCACAGATGTCCTATGTTTGCCTTGCATGATTTCTGGGCTTCTTCATGAATCCAGACTCCTACCAGAAAAAAAGGGTCTCACTTTGCATCCTGTCAGTCTCAAGGGAGGGGGGTCTTCATCTCCAAAGGTAATTGCCACAATCGTGTTACACAATTCCATTCATTGCTTGTTAGGATGGAGTGTTGAAAGCACATTTCACAAGATAATGAAGTTGTTTCTCAGGTCTAAAATAACTGGTTATCTGACTCCTTGGTTCATCCCACATTAGGTGTATCACACACACAAATGTCAAAATAAATAACTTATGTGGGATGTGTCAGCGCTCGCCACAAGCTGATGAGAACTGTGGAGGGTGGCAGAAAGCAAATCGGAGTGGCTGAGTGAGGGGAAAATAATGGTCCATGTCAGCAAAAGGACAGCCCAGCAAGAGAGATGAAAGCCTGGCGAGACTTTCAAGTATCCATATTCCCATTCCTGCAGCTTTCACTGAACAAATAGGGCCACATGTGGGCACACCAAAAATGTCAGTTTGCAATAAATTCCTGGCTGCACTAGTGTCTCAGGGAGCTGGATCTGTAATTTACAAAGGTGACAAGCGAAGCCATAAAGGTAAAATGGGGGTTTTCAATCAGGTAGCATGAGATGAGTGGGAGAGAAATCATACATGATTCTAGAAAATACACTTCTATTGGGAAACCAGCGACATTAAAAAATTGCTGCCTGCTCCGAACAGGAGTTGGAGGGATGGATTTTCAATCTCGCTTATTGAATGGAAAATTATTTTAAGGGAAGTTTTAGGGCATATTCAGGTGGCATCCAAGTGGAAACACCTTCAGGTAGACAGTGGAAAGCGTGATGATGGTGATGATAACGGTGGTACCGAGGATAGTGATAATATTGGCAGTGGTGGAGGAGGAAGAAATACAGGAAAAAAGATGGGGGATGACAATGAGGAAGTAACCTTGATGTTCTAGCTAAAGAAACAACTGGGACAACATGACCTATGTAATGTACATAGATACAATCAAAGCTCAATTAGCAAAGGAGGTCTGGAAGGGGAGATGATCCTGAGCAAATATCCCTCAGTTGATGATGTTGTCTCCATGGCAGCCATCTGTCTCACTGGTCACCCTAGTCGAACACTGTATTCAACCAACCAGAGCGGCACTAGCAGTTTTGCCCATTACTGGTATGCACCCAAAGAGCTTTGACTTGATGGGGCATGCCTCAAGCCAAGTGGTCACATGATCCTTTTCAGTCTTACTTGGGTTGATAAAGCCCAAGAGGTAACAGCAAGGGTGGTTGGACCTCATCTGCTGGAATCCTGAAGCTTCATCTGTCTGTGTAAGAATAATCAAAATTTAGACAACGGTGTGATTTACTCCCCGACATGCAAACCTCATCCTGAGGCAGAATGAGTAGAGGAAATAGAGGGGGAAAGCTGCAGCCAGTGCCAATGAGCCCATCAGAGTTCCCATATAACTCCCAGGATTATGGCTATGTGCACTCTGATCCTAATAAAATAGGATAAATAGAATCTTATTGGTGGTAAAAGAGCCACAGGTTCTCGGGGCAGAAATATATGGATCCAAACCAACCGTGCCCTTTTAGGACAAACTGCCTAAGTTCTCTACGCCTTTGGGTATTGAATGAAGAATACATATATTATGAATAAGGAAAGAGACTAAATTAATGATACTTGTCTTAACTGAGTGCTCTCTGCCTTGGGGCTTACATGAAAGTGCCTACACCGTCGTAGTTAGAGCTGTCTATGGTAAGATGAAAAGGACCAGTTCTCCTCCATTTTACCAAGGGAGAGACTAAGAGATGATGAAGGACTTGTGTGTGTGTGTGTGTGTGTGTGTGTGTGTGTGTGTGTGTGTGTGTGTGTGTGTTGGGGGGTCACAAAGGAGAAAGTGATGGAATTTGACTTCGAAGTAGGTCTTTTGGCTCCAGCAGTATGAACATAACCTCTATGTGATAACTGTCAGTCCTGGCCAGCCCTGGGGTGACACCCACTACATGCCAGCACCTGTGTTATTCACAGCTACCTAACATCTATTCTGGAATGAGAAGGCATGGCAATAAAATAAAAGGGGTGTTTTGGTTGATGGTATCGTTTGAATTATGACTTGTGAATGGTGGCACAGACAGTTTGCCTGGAAATTATGAAGATTTTCATTTTACAGGAAAAATGAATCAAAGGAACTCAATCAAACATTCATATCCTCTTGATTTTTCCATAATTATAAAAAGGTTGAGGGAAACCTTCCACCAATCACTTGGCCATTGAGGAACCCATGTTTTTGCTATCTTTTAGAATTCATATAAGTACAAGCATGCTACATTGGAAACATGACTGGATTTGAACAGAATCGACAGCATGCATTTTAAAGGCTCAAACAGTATCCCCAAATCACAAGCTTATATGGATTGGACAAACTGGAGTGGATCAAGTTTAAGAGCGAGCTTTGATGACTGCTGCGCTCCAAACTCTCTTGAGGCTGAACTTGCGTAGGGACTATTTCCTGATGTGTGAACTCACAGAGGTAACAAAAAGGTATTTACTAAGGGGAGGCAATGGAAATACAAAACTCACAAATACAAAACAAAGCAAAAGCCACCACTGATCCAGCAGCTGCTTGGTGTGGGACCACACATGCACCAGCTAGAGCAAGAGAGAGCAAACTTCCTCCTCCAGGGGTTTCAGTCCTCAAGTAGCATCCCAGGCCACACCCTAAGGCTGGTACCCCAAAGCTATTGGTGGAAAGAATTCCCACGACAATGTCCTTTTATGCAGATTCTTTTATTTGAATAAGGTCCCACAGGGATGTTTAAAAGATACCATTTCTTTTTTCAGGCAGATATTCTAGAATCTGATCATAGACCAAAGCCATTTCTTACCAAAGGTCATGTCAATATACTACTTTAAACTTCCTGACTCCGCTGATCTTTCACCTCATCACCAGATGGCTCCAGAAACAGCAAATGCTAAATCGATATGTAGGAGGATGGAATAGGGCTGGAGAGGTGGCTCAGTCATGAAGACCACAGACTGCTCTCACAGAGGACCCCAGTTCGATTCCCAGCACTCACTCCTGGCAGCTCACAAGTGCCTGTGACTCCAGGACAATCAGTGCTTCAGGCTTCATTCATGTTCACATTACCACACACACACACCCATAATTAAATAGAGTAAATCTTTAACGAAATGTATACCCAATTGAGCCGATTTCCCGTGCTAAGTGGTTCCCTGCCCTGGATTCATTTTGTGTTTTCTAGGAGATTGGATCTGATAAGCTTGGGAAAATGCCATTTTGCTAGCTTAGCCTCCTCTCTTTTCCTACTCATTTTTTCTCCTCCTTTTTCCCCTCCACCTCCTTCTCTTCCTTCTCCTCTAGGTTGACCTCTAACTCACTATGTTGTCAAGGACAACCTTGAACTTGTGACTCACAAATGCCGGGATAGCAGGCACATGCCACCAAGAAAGCCTGCTGTGGGCTAAAAGCCGGGACTTGGTGCGCACTTGGAAGACACTTTACCAGCTTTCCTTTTTTTTGTAGTAAAACTATATATCGCATGAATCTTACTATTTTCACCATTTAAGTGTGCAGTTCAGTGACAGTAAGAATGCTTACTCACAAGGTTGCACAACTGCCACTCTCCATCTCCAGAAACTTATCATGTAATATAAAAATGTGGTACCACCTGCAGCCATTAATAAAAAAAAAAACCTTCATCATGAGTTTTTAAAATGCTCTATTTTATGTTTATGTTTTTCCTGCATGTACATCTGTACATCATGTATGTGTGGTACCCATGTGGCTCAGAAGAGGAATCAGACCCATGAGAACCAATGTTACAGGTTGTTGTGAGCCTCTGTGTGAGTGTTAGGGTCACCCCTTTAGAAGTCTATGCAGCTCCCACTAAAAATTTGAAGCTAATTATTGTTTTCTAGAAGGTTACAGTAGGAATACAAGACCTGGATATCTTTCATCCTGTTCCTTCCAGTAAGTACCATTTATATATTAGTTCATTTGTGTTGTTGTTCAACAAAGGAAAGAAAAGGACCATGCCCTAGGTGGCTTTTAAACGTCAAAAAGCCACCAAGAGGAACTCTAAGATCAAGGTGCTAGTAGTTTCCATGTCCAGGGGAAGTCATACCTCCTCATAGACAATGATGCATGCAGTTCTGAGACATTGTATGGTGTGTGTAATTATGAACCCATCAAGAAAGACACATTGATGATGTATAGAAACATCAAGTCCTGTAAAATCTTCTCCTCTCGCTGAGTTGTTTCTACATTTTGCTATTGAGCCTGTCTGCTGAAGTGCCAGTTTGGGTTGCTATTTTTTTTTTTCACTTCTAAAGTGTTTGATGGGTTCCTCTTTATATGTTTTCTTTTCTGAGACATTTTGTTTTATAATTTCTTTCAGCTGAGATTCTACTCACACAAGCATTGTCTGGGTGGCTATTGTAAGGTTGTGGGTGAACGGTTCTCACATTTTGGTCATCTTGTTGGTGCCATCTTCGGTCTTTTTTTCTCATCTGATCTTGGGTTGTCCTTGCTCCTGCTTAGGTGACAGCTCTTCGCTTATATGCTGGGGTTATTGAGCGTGAGGCTGTACACAGATTGCTTTAGACACTGCTTTACCAAGTGAAGGCAAATTCTGCTCACTACCACTAGGTGGGCAGTGGACCTTACTTCACCGACAACCTTGTACTATTCTTCAAACCTCAGTATCTTATTATCATTCAGTGTCTCCTTAGGCTTGCTTTATGTGCAGTGCTCAGTGCTGTACTTAGTGTGGCCGCACTTGGTGAGGCTGTACTTGGTGATGCGGCTATATTTGGTCTAGCTGTACCTGGTTATGTAGTTGTACTTGGTATGACTGTACTTGGTATGGTTGTACTTGGTGATGTACTGTACTTGGTTATGTAGTTGTATTTGGTGTGGCTGTACTTGGTGCTGTGGCTGTACTTGGTCTGGCTGTACTTGGCCTGACAAATAGGGGATGTCTATTCCACCTTAATCCCGAGTCACAAGTTCAGGGATCACTTTATTTTTCTTCAATTTTCTGTAAGTGGGAGCATCACCTTCGCTAAGCAAAATTACATACTTGGAGGTTATTTTTGCTTGAAGGTTTGGGCTGCTTGTATTCCTCTTGAGTTTATCAACTTTTTCCTTATGAAATGTGTACCTTGTTGTGAATTGCTAGAAATCCCTACCAAGTACAGTCATTCAAACTTTTGGTTACAAGCTTAAGTTAGAAGAAAAGCTTTTTTTTTTTTATTTCTTAAGAACCAGTTAATTCTTTTTTTTCTTAGACGCTACTTAAAGAGTCTATTTAAAAAAGAACATAAAGGGGACTGGAGAGATGGCTCAGTGGTTAAGAGCACTGGCTGCTCTCTCAGAGGACACAAGTTCAGTTCTAAGCACCCACATGGCAGCTCTCACCATCCACAGTTCCAAGGGACCCAATGCCTCCTTCTGACTTCTATGGACCCCAGACATGCAAGTGGTGCGCAGACATGCATGCAGACAAAACACCCATATGCATAAAATAAAATTACAAAAAATGTCTTAGAAATATTATACAGACTTAGGAGTGACTCCCTCATTCAGGCTTTTTGGTCTTGACAGGGAAAAATTACTCTGGAAAGGGACACAATGGCATTGATTGTTAAATAAAGGCTACATCCAGGGGATGGAAAACAGCATGCTACACGCCTTATTTTCTCCTCAACTAGAGTAAGGCTGCTGAGTTATGAGCTTTAGTCATCATGTCACTGCCAAGGTTGAATGCATTTGTTAATTACAGGCCAAGTTCAGCAGGCAAAGCTACTTGCTATTAGGGATGCAGACAAGTCACAGCCTTTCCGGAGGATGGAGTGATTCCCACGACAACTCCAGAGTTAGTAAATAGATTTAATGATGTTTACCTTTAATTCTTAACCCAAAGACACTGCAAGGAATGATAAACATCTTGACTGGGCAAATTCTTTCACGTAAAGAGCCAGATAATATTTCAATATCTTAAGGTTTCATCATCAATTGTAATGACTCAGCCCCACAATGCAGCACAAGGGAAGCCACAGGCAGAATGAAGTGGAATCGCTGGGCCACAGTGAAACTTTGGTCCTGGCCTGGTGTGGTTGTGCTCACTTTTAAATCCTGAACTAAGGAGACAGAGGCAAGTGGATCTTTGTGGACTTGAGGATGGCCTGGTCTGCAGAGTGAGTTTCAGACCATGCAGGACTATATAGTGAGATAATAAACAAACAGAGAGTAATTATTTACGAAACTAAGTAGTAGTCCAGTTTGGACAGTATTAATGCATTCTTAGTGTATGTCATGGTTCTGTAAAAGTGGTCCTTTATTGAAGTCCTGACATATTTTCCTTCCTACAGCTTTTCACGTCTTCATTCTCCATGTGTAGAGTGCCTTTTCCATGAGTTCTTATGGAACTAAGAAGTTCTTATCCAAGCAAGTGCCTTATTGAAATCAGAAGTAGCCTGAAATTAGCCTCTTTTTCATTCCTGTTCTAAAATTCAAGGCAGGACTTACAAGCTGGGCTTAGAAAAGCCTGTAATGGCTAATGTCATGGCTAATGACACACTTTTCTTGGTCCAGGTGTTGTTTTACAGCCATTTGTGTCTATAATCTCAGCACCTGGGAGACTGAGGCAGAAGACTCGCAAGCTCCAGGCCAGCCTATGCCAAGTTGTAAGATCCTGTCTCAAAAAGATACCCAGAAGTCTATGCTGGCGGCAGTGGGACTCAGCTGTTGCTTCTAAATCTTGTTGAGAGCAAAAGGGAAAGCCAGAGAAAGAGGTTCAAGTTTGTCACACGCCAACCAAAGTCCCCACTCAAAATGATGGTTGGACACTTTTGTCTGCCACAGTTCCTGGGAGTTTCAAGCTTTCTGAGCCTTGAGATTTCCTCAAAATAAATTCTTCTCATTCCATGGCTTCTGCTGTCAGACATTCAAATATGTGTCTGTAGAGACTTCCTGGTTTTTTGTTGTTGTTGTTTTTTTTTTTTTTCCTGCAGTAGATGGTACGGTGGCTGGGCTGTCCTATTCCATGAAAAGCATCACTTTCCACAGAACTGGTGTCATCTTCTCATGTATTAAGACGATGAACTGACTGCCGTAGAAGGATGGCATCAGTCTCTGAAGAAATCGAGAAGCAGGAAGTCTTCAATTCTTAAAAGGCGTCATCACTTGTTGTGTGGTAACTAGACCTGGGCCATCTGCAATCGGTTTACTGAGACCCGCCCTCTTCAATGCTTGGAATTACAGTGAATAGCCACGATATTGTTTGAGGTTAAAAAAAGAGATAAATGCATTTGACTCGCTTACATATCTATGGCAAGAGAAAAGGATTCCTGGTTCTCTTAAGTTCATTCTTTTCCTAGTTTGTAGAGAAAAAACACCTCAGAATTGTGCCCCGAGCCTCCTATGGGTCATGAATTCAGGATAAGAGGTGATTCCTAAAGCAGTGAATTATTTTCTCATTTATTCACATTCCGTAAGATGACGTGAGTGGAACCTAGAAGGAGGGCAGGGCTCTCTCTTTGGCTCACTTAACTATATGTTCTCACAATGGGATTGTCAAAATAGGAACGTCACACACCTGCAAAGTAAAACAAGGAAAGAAAAAGGAAGAGAGAAACTCGGGAATTACATTAGACACAGATTAAACACAGTAACCTCAAAGGACCCATCGGATATAACACAGATGAAATCAGAAGTGGCATTTTCATGCCCTTCAATCAATTTAAGTAGCAGCATTTACAATTACCATATGGTACAGTGACCCAATTTTCATAAATAATTTGAATGCTGCTTTTAAAGGTAACAGCTTCAGATGGAGACAAATTCTTCTGAACGAATCATTCAAGATTCCCGTGCCATTTCCATAGCAACTGCAAGCAGGTTACACGACTGGGTGACAGGAGATCCCTGGGAAAAAAAAGAAGCCACTTTAGGTTGTTTACAGAGCTCAGTAAAAACAGTTAAATCTGGGAACCTCATCAGATTTCCTAATTGAGACCTTCTAGAGCCCTGCATGGTTTTATCAACACCATCCAAACAATGAATTCCCAACCTGGTGCCCTTGGACACCTCATAATGCCCCAAGGTAATCAGTTGCAAGGTCCCCAAGCTGTTCGCAGCATTTCACACTACCTAATGCAATTAGTGCATTTATCTGGGTAGCAGTTATGCATTTGGAAGGTACATAATCCAATATCTATGCAGAGCCAGGGCTTTAGTTTTTATCCATGACATATGATGTCATAAGACACTTGCTTAGTTGACAGTTGCATTAGCTTCTCTCTCTCTCTCTCTCTCTCTCTCTCTCTCTCTCTCTCTCTCTCGTGTGTGTGTGTCTTTTTCTACCAATACTACCACAGAAATTTCCCACTCTTTTCTTTTTTCTGTTTTCAATTTTCAACTGGCCACATTGCTAATGGATGCTTCACAATTTTTTATTAATTAAATTTATTCTTTCATTTTATATCTTGGCTGCAGTTTCCCTTCCCTCCTCTTCATCCATTCCCTCCTCCACTTCCACTCTGCCCCCGCCCCATATACACCCCCTTTGCTTCGGTTCATGAAGGGGCAAGCCTTCCATAGGTGTCAACAAAGCATGGCATATCAAGTTGAGGTAGGACTAAGCTCCTGCCCTTGTATTAAGGTACCCCAGTATGAGGAATACGTCCCCCAAAGCCTGCCAAAGTGTCCAGGGCCAGGGCCTGCTTCCACTGCTAGGATTTCCACAAGTAGATCAAGTTATACAACTGTCACACATATGTACAGGGCCTAGGTTGGTCCCATGGAGGCTCCTTAGCTGTTGGTCCATATTCCATGAGATGCTATGAGCCCAGGTTAGTTGTTTCTGGAGGCTCCCTTATGATGACCTTGTTCCCCCTGGCTCATGCATCCTTCCTC
Source organism: Cricetulus griseus (assembly GCF_003668045.3). Taxonomy (NCBI): domain Eukaryota; kingdom Metazoa; phylum Chordata; class Mammalia; order Rodentia; family Cricetidae; genus Cricetulus; species Cricetulus griseus. Next base: position 268,587,782 of record NW_023276806.1, read on the forward strand.
ACTCTCTCCAATAGGATTCCATTTGAGATTACTGTTGAGGATTTTCTGTTTAGAGCTGTACCTCATTTTTAAATTGAATTGTTTGGTTGTTGGTTTTTTCTTTTTTGATGTCTAATTTCTTGAGGTCTTTATATATTTTGCAGATCAACCTTCTGTTGGATGTGGGGTTGGCGAAGATCTTTTCCCATTCTGTAGGCTGCCATTTTGACAGCGTCCTTTGCTTTTTTAGAAGCTTTTCAGTTTCAGGAGGTCCCATTTACTAATTGTTGATCTCAGTGTCTGTGCTACTAGTGTTATATTCAGGAAGTGATCTCCTGTGCCAATGCAATCAAGACTACTTCCCATTTTCTTTTCTATAAGGTTCAGTGCAACTAGATTTGGGTTGTGGCATTTGATCCACTTGGACTTGAGTTTTTTGCAGGGCAATAGATAGGGATCTATTTGCAGAACCACGAACAAGACAAAGCTGTTCACTCTCTCCATACCTATTCAGTATAGTACTTGAAGTTCTAACTAGAGTGATAAGATAATAAAAGGAGATCAAGGGATCCAAATTGGAAAGGAGGAAGTCACAGTAATGGGATTTACAGATAATATGATAGTATACATGAGTGACCCCCCAAATTCCATCAAGGAACTCCTACAGCTGAAAAACACCTTTAGTAATGTGGCTGGATACAAGATTAACTTAAAAAAATCAGCAGCTCTCCTATAAACAAATGATACATGGGCTGAGAAAGAAATCAGGGAAAACATGCCCTTCACAATAGCCATAAATAATAAAAAACTGTAGCCAAGCAAGTGAAAGACTTGTATGACAAGAACTTTAAGTATTTGGAGAAAGAAACTGGAGATTTTAGAAGATGAAAGATATCCTCTGCTCATGGATCAGTAGGACTAACATAGTGAAAAACGGCCACCTTACCAAAAGCCATCTACATATTCAATAAAAATTCCAAAAGAATTCTTTATAGAACTTGAAAGAACAATACTCAACTTCATATGGAAAAACATAAAACTAAGAATAGCAAACACACACACACACACACACACACACACACACACACACACACACACACACACACATCGACTTCCATCTTAGCTGGGCGTTGGTGGCCCACACCTTTAATCCGAGCACTTGGGAGGCAGAGGCAGAGGCAGGCAGATCTCTGTGAGTTAGAGGCAGCCTGGTCTCCAGAGCGAGTGCCAGGATAGGCTCCAAAGCTACACAGAGAAACCCTGTCTCGAAAAACCAAAAAAAAAAAAAAAATAGCAAAAACAACCCTGTATAATAAAGGAACTTCCAGAGGTATCACTATTCCTGATTTCAAGCTCTACTACAGAGCTATAGTAATGAAAAAAGCATAGAATTGGCATAAAAACAGATAGGTGAGTCAATGGAATTGCATCAAAGTCCCTGACATAAATCCATACACCCATGAACACCAAATTTTTGACAAAGAAGCCAGACTCATACAACGGGAAAAAGATAGCATCTTTACAAATGGTGCTGACAAAACTGGATGTTGGCATGCATTAGAATGCAAATAAATCTATATTTATGGCCCTGAATTTCCCACTCTTAACATCCTAAAATTCTTTTCCTCTGCCCAACATGAGAGTGTTCACTCTTTCATTCCTGTTGTCTTCTCCTGGATGTATCTCCTTCTTGATGTATCTCTTTCATCTGTTTCTATTTCTCTCTCCTCTCCTATCCCCTTATATTTCTTCCAGCTCTTGTCTTTCTTGGTTTCCTATTTCCCTGTATCTGCCTCATTCTCTTGATGGAAAGAACACTTCATTCAGGGTTTGTGGAGAGATCATACAGAGTGGGCATTGTTATCATGACCATGAATGTAAATATATTTATAAAGTTGTTAATCACTGGAATACCATACAATACCCTTTTCAATAAACCAGGATGGGAACACTAGCCGTTCTTTGTGATTTCCTCCTCTATCCTTCCCATACTTTCAGGGATCTCCTGGGTACCAACCCATGTAGTTTTTCAAAGCTTTGTCCTTGGCTACTGCCATGGCAATGACCCATTAAGTACCTCTTTAAGTGTTCTCAACTAGATACCCTGGTGCAATTTGGAGGGAGAAAACAATACCACATATAATATGCTGGCAGAAGGTGCACATTTAGTAAATGCTATATTGTAAATAATACTAAAAATTATAAACTTCAGTTTTTGAAGTTATATTTTTAGCAAAATGTTCCCACATGAGAGAATGCCAAGAGGCAGTAGTTCTATAAAACATTTGGCAACAAAAGCATCCTGTGTAGATTATAAAGGCTGGAGCTTCATAAACCTCCCAAAGATTGGAAATTTAGTCTGTTGTTTAATCTAACATATCTCAAATTTATGTGGTGTTTAAGTCCATGTGTGATGCTATAGCAAAATACCCTAGATTGGACAACTTATAAAAGAAGAAAATTATTTATTATGGTTTTGGAGGCTGGAAAGTCCAAGATGCCAGCAGAGTTGGTGGTGTCTTGGTGAAGCCCATGATCTACTTCCAAGATGGCACCTTCCTGCTGTACCTCACCATTATAGAAAGGTGAACAATACCACAGTCTGTGGCAAAGCCTGGAAGGCAAAGGCCTCACTACTTCCCTCACACCCATTTATAAAGGCTCTGACCCTTGCATTGGGGGCATAGTTCCCATGAGATAGTCACTTCTCAAAGCCTGGCCTTATAATATGCCACCTTAGAGTACAGCTTAAGTTTCCATATATAAATTCTGTGGCTATTGATCTTCTTGTACTTACAAATATGCACTAAGTAAAAATGCATTCAACACCCTGTACTACTGAACACCACAGCACAGAGGCATGGTCCAATGGCTGAGCTCTTTCCATGGCCCAGAATTGTGTGAGGGCCTCCCATAACATCCATTGGCCTGAATAAAGAGAAAAATTAAAATTCAAACTATCTGTTCACTGACCATTTCACCATTGTGAAGTTAAAGAATCAGAAATCGGACCATTGCATTCTGGGGCCATCCCCAAGTTCCTCCTTCCTCCTTAAAACATCCTTTGACATCCTGCAGAAATGTTGCCTCCTTCAGTTAACTCTATATTAGGATTACATAACAAGCCAGGAGACCAAACTGCAAAAGTACAAAATGAAATCCTTTTCTTATGCCTCTTCTGTTCTCTTGCTTATCTTTTCTTCTCAACCACGACATCAGTGTTGTGATCAGCTGTGAAGGGGAACAACGGAAATACTAGGGTAAAACACACAATTCTAGATGCTTCCTTTTGTGCCATCTGCAATGTGTTTGATTCTGGAAGCCCTTGTTCAGTCCATTTTCCCCCATGCAGGTTGGGCTTCAAGTGATGTGTGCTTTTTTGTTTTCTCTGGACACCAATCAGAAAACGTATCTTTCAACATCTGGTATTACTTTAAAAGCTAAATGCAGAGAGAGAGAGAGAGAGAGAGAGAGAGAGAGGGGAGGGAGGAGGAGGGAGGGAGAGAGGGAGAGAGAGGAGAGAGAGCATAGAAAGACAGACAGAGACAAAGAGACAGAGATAGAGATACAGACAGAGGAGAGGGCTTGGTGCTCTTACAAAAGAAATGCTTACCGAAAGATATTTTAAAAAAGGAACAAGAGAGACATTTGGATACAGCTGATATTTTTTTCCACGGACATGTTATTGTTTCTCTGTGTAAAATGACCTCACAAAACATTGTGCCATAAAGCAAAAGCTCTCAGATGCTCACACATAATGGAGACCCCAGAGGGGACCAGGACAGTATACTGAATTATGTTAAATGGGTCGTGGCCAGACATTTAGAGGACATTTCTGTGAAGGCAAAATCACTTCCTTCAAAGAAACCCCACAATGAAGGGGAAAGGGTAAGGAGCCTACACTTAGTGATGGCCACAGGCAAATGTCCTGCTCCAACTGATGTCTTGTTCGTGTCGCCGACAGGAGAGATACAGCTGAGCGTGCTTTGGGGGATTCACCAATCTCACAGATGCCCTGTGAGATCAGAAAGGAAAATTTAGAAAGAATAACAAAAATCCAGGAGAAATCATATTCATTAGGAAACATCATTTAGACTATGTTTCTTCTCTCATCCTGTCACTAGACACCTGGCAAATGCCACGTAGGGAGGAAAGTATTCATTTTGGCTTAGGGTTGAAGGACATGGTTCATCAAGGTAGAGTAGACTAGGTCCTGTGTTCTACTTCTGAGATGGTGCTTTCATGTGTCTTCTCACCTGATATGTAACTCAGGCTAGCTTCAAACCTACGATCCTCTTACTCAATCTTCCCCAGTTCAGGGATTATAACTTTTCCAACACACTATGGCATTCTTTCTTTCTTTATTTTTTTGCTATGTTTGCTAATCTCTACTGCAAGCCAAGCTTTCTGTAAAGACCTGGGCATATGATGGACATCCAAACACTGATCTTGGCCCTGGAATTCAAGGTTTACATGTTGAGTTGTGGAGAGATAGACGCATTACAACTTACAAGATATTTAAGGTCCAAGTAGAAAATCACAGTGTGTAAAGAGAAATTACCAAGGGATTGCTTTAGAATGTCTGTGGATAAATGCAGAAGTTCTGGATGGCCCCCTAAATTCTGATGTCACCAGAGCTGAAACCTGGAGCAGTAGTAATAATTTAGGAAAGAAGAACAGGGAGGGGGTAGTTCAGATTATGTAAAAGCAAAGGCAAAGGTAGGAATGGATTGCAAGGTGACAGTGGCAGAGTGATACTTGAGGAGGACCCAGGATTCCATATCAGGGACTAGGCAGATGGCCCAGTGGACAAAGCACCTGCTGCACAAACATGAGAGGGTAGAATTTAGGTTTTCAGAACCCTAGCTTTTATCTCTATCCCCTAGAGTGTGGCAGATAGAGACAGAGGCATGAACTAACTAGCCAGAGGAGCTAAATCTGAGACTTCTGGATTCAGCAAGAGGTTCACACAAGTGTATCAGATAGAGCTCCATGAAAGTAGATACTTGATGTCAAACTTGGACCTTCACAGGTGTGCATACAATTGTGCATGCATACCTGCTCACATCTGAGCATCATACATGTAAACACAATACCCTCACACACGCATGCATACATGCTTAAGCAAAAAGTGATGCCATATTTGGCAGGACTCATTGCTTGGTGCACAAGTTCAGGAGAAGGACACTAGGAAGTTTGTAGAAGACCCTTGAGCTTGCTCATATAATGGATTCTAAGTTAGCAGGAAGAGTGGAAGCAGGACACATTAAGGAGACTTACAACATTTCTCCCAGGCACTCACAGCAATCAACCTTGGAGATAATGGCAAGCTTAGGACTCAACCCCTAACCTGAGGACAGTGGTCATATGTTTGTGTCAGCTATCATCTCACTTGCACACATGGGGCACAAAATAAATGCTCTTTGAATTGAATACTAACCAATACTTTAATAATAACATTATTACCAACATTATTGAGTGTTTACTACATTCTCTCTACCAAGAGCTTTGTGTCATTGCCATCATTTAAAACTCAGGTTATGCGAGGGAGGTTTGGTCATCATTCTCATTTGACAGGTAAGATAATAGAGGCATAGGGAGTGTTGCAGTTTGAGTATTGTCTTAGTTTGGGTTTCTATTGCTGTGAAGAGACACCATGACCAAGGCAACTCTTGTAAAGAAAAGTATTTAATTGGGGCTGGCTTACAGGTTCAGAGGTTTGGTCCATTGTCATGGGAAACATTGCAGGAGGCAAGCAGACGCAGTGTTGGAGAAGGAGTTGAGAGTTCTACATCTTGATCCTCAGGCATCAGAAGCAACTGTGTGCCACACTGAGGGTAACTTGAGCATTGAGGACCTCAAAGCCCACCCTCACAGTCACACACTTCCTCCACCAAGGCCATAAGTACTCCAAAAAAGCCACACATCCTAATAGTACTACTCCCTATCGCGTCCATTTTCTTTCCAACCACCACAAACATGAAATCTCCCTCACCCACTTATGTATTCAAATGCTTGGTTGCATCGCTTGGGAAGAGCGTGGGACGTTTTGGAGGTAGATCCTTTCTAGAGGAAGTACATCACCGGAGGTGGGCCTTGATGTTCTATAGCCCAGGCTCACTTCCTGTTCTCTCTGTGCTTCGTGACTGGAGAGACAGTGTGAGCAACTGACTTCCCACACAGTACTAGGCCTCTTAAGTTGGAATATATTCCCCAGGAGTAGGCCCTCTCTTTCTTAAGTTACTTGTGGTGGCTTCTTTGTCACAGTCACAAGAAAACACAGTGGGATGACAACTTACACAGGAAGTTATATGGCCAGTGAGTGGCTAGAGGCAGCTCTTCCCCACTCGGCAACTTTGGCTGTTACTTAGGGGCTGCATTGAATGACACTGCAATTGTACGGGCCCAAAATGAAGCCGCCCTTTGTGTATGTCTTTATTTTTAACCCTTCAAAAGGTTTACAATTCGTCACAGCATTCTCCAGGGCATATTCCAACTCCGTGTCAACATGTACGAATCAGTCTCTTTAAGGCATTGCCATTTATACTTTCTCTTGTCCCTCTAAAAAGATTCACTATTTGAATTCAGCACAACCTGTCTTGCATTAGCGATTTATGTCATCTCCCAAATACTGTTATGCCTAACAGCATCACCTATATTGTGTGACAGCAGGAGTCAAGACAGGAAAAAAAAGGGGGCCCATTCATCACATGCCAGTTGAAACCCAGATAAAAGAATAAATATTTGCCAACTATGAAGGAGCCCAACTCAACAGGGAGAGGGCCATTGTGCCTCCGATCCTGTGGGAATGCCAAACAAAGCAAGAAGGGAAGAGAAAATAAACCCTAATTGAGTGTTTGACTTCATTACATTAATACATCTTCCCTGTATTCATTTAATCAGACAATTACCAGTGACAAGATAAAACAGCACTGAATTCCCTCCACATGAATAAAAAGCAATTTTGGATTATCTTGCTGCATTGAGGTCTCATCACACAGAGTTTGGGCTCTTTCTCTCCCATTTAGCTGGGGGAAAACTGTAATTGCTCTAACTGGTTTTGATTGACTAACTGCCTTCGGAGGACCATAAATACAGATGTCAGTGCAGTGAACATTGGGTGTTTATTCCTATGATCCTTCACTGGTTATCGACATTTTGACCCATGAACCCACCAGCAGGTAATCTCATAGATCATTTTCTCTCTAGGAGATTCCTGTAGCTGGGCAGGTTTGTCAATATTTCTCACAGAGGGTTTTCATCAAGGGATGCTTTGTAATTGTCTAGAAGACACATTAAACACCCTGCTTTCCCGGGTGTTTCAAAGACAGTGCCATCACCTCAAGTGTGAATTGCTCACACCAAGATTTTTCTATCGGGCTATTTTAAAAAGTGTGTCTCAGGTCCTCGCTGCCTAGAAAATTCACAGTCAGATAAATATGATTCTCTCATACACGCCTCTGCAGCCATTCCCTACCTCATCAAATCAGGATTTGAAAAAGTCTCTAGCTGGCAAGTCTTTTTAAATTTTAAAGAAGTCAGCTGCTCCTCTATCTAGTCAAGTAACCCTCGTCTTAGACGTGGCTCTAGAAGTTTATATGTTTGTGTCTAACTGGTATGCCTACATGTTAATGAGGCTATACTGAGAATGCATGAGATAATCCACAACATCATCCTGACATTTCACACCTGATTTAGTTCATTTTCTGTTGCTGTAACTGTTGCTATAATCTAATTGGTGAAGAAAAGAAATTTATTGTGGCACATGCCTATAATCCCAGCACTTGGGAGAAAGGGGCAGGACAGTGCAAGTTTGAGGTCAATTTGTGAGCTACATTAGTTTGTTCCAGACTAGCCTTGACTGTAGTCTTGGACTCAAAAAAACCAAAAGAAACTCGTTTTTTAAAACCACCACTAAGTGGAAGCCCCTGGTTACATCATACCAAGACAGAAGGGACCACCTGGTGAGACACATTAAATACCATTATCTTGGATCTCTCTTTTTATAAAGGCACTAGTCCCACCTGTGGGCCCACATTGAATGTCTTTATCTAATTTTAACAACCCATCTTCAAGTACCATCAACACATGAGAGTTTATATCCAACACATGAAAACTGAGGGACCCACTTGAACTGTAGATATACATTTGATTCTCTCTCTCTCTCTCTCTCTCTCTCTCTCTCTCTCTCTCTCTCTCTCTCTCTCATTATATGTGAGTGGGTGCGTGTTTCCCTGTCAAAAATTGGCCAGAGAGTGACCTGTGGCGTCTTTCTGTATCACTTTCCACTTTATTTCACTGAGGCAGAATTTCTTGCTGAACCCAGAGCTTGCAGTTCAGCTAGTCCAGCAAGCCAGCTGGTCCCAGAGATCCACTGTCATTGCTCAATTGCGAGTTGAACACCAGAGGGTCACATGGTGACTTGAATCATCATTAAGGTAGGGTCATTCACATTCCAGTGACCTTGACATCAGGTCTGATATGGAACTTATTGGCCAAGAAACTATTAAAGAAAGTAAAGAGGAATCCAATTCTAATGTGTTGGTGTGCACTGTGTATGTGATTCCCATTAGGGGAATCTGGAGTAGGAAGCACAAATGACTATGAAGAAGACTAAAGATTTAGTAGGAGGCATCTGGGGCATAGGCTGCTGACCACAATTCTTAGCTTACTTGACTTGCAAGTCGGAGAAAAAGACACAATGCAGTTTCTTCATATATTCTGTCCTCTCGCTCTAGGAACTGGTAAAACAACTCCCAAGCACAGGTGGGAGTGTGAATCTGCGAGCTAATGAGTACTGCAAACGCCCTCCCAGATTCACAGTCTGAGAACAAGTTGTCATAAATTAACTCTTCTCTGGATGCCCTGCTCCAGTGGATTTTAAAATAGACTAAAACTCCAAGCTTCCAAAAGACAAGCTTTTTTTTTTTTTTTTTTAAATTCATCATAGGGATCTAGTCTATAATGGGTATTATAGCCTTTACTTGGGTTAAGGGCAGACATTTTCATATCTGACAGAGGGTGTGTGATGATGTCTCAGTGGCTAAACTGCTTGCTGTGCAAGTATGAGGACCTCAGTTCTAATACCCAAGACCCCTGTGAAGTGTGTGTATAAACCCAGTGTGCAGTGTATGTAACCACAGTGTGCAGTGTGTATCTACAGCCCCAGTGTACAGTGTGTGTGTGTGTGTGTGTGTGTGTGTGTGTGTGTGACCCCAGAGCTAGTGGAAATGGCCAGCACCCGATTCAATGAGAGGCCCTGCCTCAAAAAACTAAGGTGGAGAATGATTGGGAAGATAAATGGCATACAATAGCCAATACAACCACACATACATTGTCCATACACACACACTAAAAAGAAAACTTGACATCAAAATACACTTTATGCATGTATGAAAACCTTATAAAGAAACACATTATTTAGTGCAGCTAATACACACTAATAAAAGAATTTCAAAAGGAATATTAAAGGTTCTGAATTGGCATAATAGTACCTTGTAGAATCTTGAAGATGAAATGCAATGACATAAAGAGTTTTTCCCAGCGTTGGGGCACAGAATAAATAGCAAGGAAAGCAGCTGATGTCATTTTGACCCCAGTTTCACCTGCTACTTGTTGGACTCAAGTGATTTGCTGCATGTTTTCCCTTTTATACTAATTAACAACCAAATACCATTAAGCAAATATCCATTAGTGCATAGTTTCTAGTTTGATAATATTGTACATATGCTTTGGTATTTCCATGGCTCTTAAGCATGCTACCTTCTTTAATCCTCTTTAGGTATAAACTGTATATCAGGCAGGAAAGGACTTGGCTTCTTGTGTTCTCTGCTGTAGCCTCAGGTTAACTTCTCAGGTCTTTGTACTCCCATGGACAACAAACAAAGGGAATTTAATAATGTGCACAACTTTGAGAAATCCTTCTGGAGGGCCAGGCATCCTGATCAAATGCCTTTATTTTTCTCAGGTCCTTGTCAATTTTATCCTGGCTTCTAAAGCTTCTTTTCTAGCCCTTTTTCTGAACCCCATGGACACCCCAAAGCACAAGCCCTTATGTTCATCAGAGGGCCAGACTCAGTGTGATGGATGTTTATCTGAAAAAAAAAAAACCTTCCACTTGTCTGTGATCTCATTTAATGAAGAAAAGTGATAGGAGATAGATTGCTCTACAGATGTGCATTCTCCCACTTACAGAACTAATGTCATTGAATAGCCTTCCAGATATTAGTATCTCAGCTATCTGCAGCTGGAATTTTCTTTTGGACCGCCACCAGCAGTTATTATTATTAATCATGCATTCTTGACTTTAGTTTATGTTTGTCCCACTTGCTCTTTTAACTTAATTCAACTTATTTTCTTCATCTACATTTTGCCTTGGGGCTTTTTACTTTTCTTTCATTCTGTATGTCCTATTTTCCTGCTTCCTTCATGTCTGTCTGTCTGGCCCCTGGCATGTCCCTGGCAACTTTGGCATCTTTTAACTTTCTTCCATGAGCTTAAATTCCTCCTAATTACTCACTCTGGTCCAAAGTCTTTCCTAAACCTTTTCCCTTGCTATTGGCCATTCATTCAGCTTTTTAATTAGACGACTCAGGTGCCTGAGGCAGGCAAGGTAAAACAGCAGCACATCTTTACATAGTTAAACAAAGTATTCCCCAACAGTAATCCTAGGAACACATACAAACCTCACAATGTGTAAACTTTGTCTAGACGTCCATCACTGTTGCTTGGGCAGTTACGTTTTACCAGGGGCTAGGTCCTGAGGAAGAAATAGTGAACAAGGCCCAGCACCTATTCTCTATCAGGTAAACAGGGCAGATTGACTGAAAGTGAAAGCACAAGAAATGCTACAGAATTTGGGAGTCCCTAGAGTTAGTCTCATTTTGGATACTAATCGCATTTGGGGGTTTACAAATTGCCTTGTGTTCAATAATTAGCTCGAAAAATTCACTTCAGTGTGTTATGATCATAATTATGGTTTATTACAAGCAGAATAAAGATAAAAGCAGCTGAGGAATGTGGTCTGTGGGACTGGAGTCCAGGGGAGTTCTACACTAAGCCATTTGCTATCTGCTCCTAGGAGAACTGTGGATGGCACACATTTCTCCCAACAGCCACATGCAATGAGAAAAACTCACAGGAGCCTTGAATTCCAGGTTTTTTTTATGAGGGTTCAGTAACACAAAGTTGACACCCCCAATGTGGTTAACCTTTCTTTCTAGACCCTCTTAATGTCAATGAGAGACCCCATGGCTCAAAGCCTTGTTCTCACACCTCATTGCTAACTTACCATTGAGAATTCCCCAAGAAAACAAAAGTGCTCTTATTGTGCAGGGCTTCCCAAGGGCTTAGATCACTCTCAGTAGTCAAGGGCAAAGGTCAGGTTCTAGAAAACTTAATTTTTCATTGTAGGACAAAGATTGTAGGGCAATTTGAAGACTCCTTAGAGAGAAAAATGTGTAAGTGGAGGTTTGTAGTATGGGAAAAGCTGTGGAGATTTTGAGGTCAGAGAGATGTCTACAAAAGTCTGATAAAGGAAGGAGTTTAGATACTTGTGAAACTTCAGAATGTTGGAGCAGAAGGCATGAGACAGCAAGTAGCCAGAGACGAGCCTGGAGAAGACAGCTGGGGATAGATCTTAACATACATCTGAAGTCATGGGGTTTTAGAACCTGTCTGTGATGGGGTCTGCAAAAGCCAGTTGGTAAATATTCAGGCACTTGCAAGCTACTGCTCTACATAGTTATTAAGAACTAGATTATATAAGCTTATGGCTAAACAAAGCACATTAAAATTTAGCACCTAGAATTCATCCATTACTATTTCCTTTCTAACTCTTGGAAATGTACTTGAGGTTATTTGTGTCTGTTGAGCCTGTGTGGTAGTCTTGTTAATGCACCTTCAGTGATGTCATGTTAGTGACTTGAAACTAGCCATAGTAGGAGTATTTACACCACAGTCATTAACAAACGCTATCAATCAAGGTCTTCCTTTCTTTCAGGAACTAATTGCCAAATATTGACTTACACACTTCTGAGAAGCAATAGTACACAGAAGACATGAATATACCTAAAGACAATAAGTTGAGAAAGACATACACATTTTGTCTGCAGGGAGGTCCTGTTGACTTTGGAGCAGAAGATGAACTTACCAAGATTGATTGTAGAGTATCTTTTGGGTTGGTCGTGATATTGTTTCTTCACAAAGACTCAAGGGCAAAAACCATCCACAGTCTCAATGCCAGCTACTGCTGTGCTTCATCCAGTATTTGGCCCTTTTTCATCTTATGCACGCTATAAATTTCACAACAAGCCATTTTTCTGCCTTTCTGCTTGGAGGCACAAAACCAAATTTGCAGTTCTTTTCTTACAATTTATATTATACATTTTCATGCTCTTACTCTATCTTCCTTTTGTTTTCCTGCCCTATGTTTCTCGTTTTTAAAATGTATCCAACTGCATTTTATGCATTTATAACCCATGATAGGCGACAATTTGATGAATTTATTTAAAAGACAGCGTATGTCCTCACAGACTCTCTTTTATGAAAAAAATCAAGGACACTGTTTTTCATTAGTTGAGTGATGTTCATGGATTTTAGCTTTGGATTGAGGTTTCTTTGTATCATCGGGGAAAGGGGAGGGTATTTTTGCCTTTTCAATTCATTTGAAATGGTTTTGTTGAAAAAGAGAACCACACAGAGGCTCCTTGAAGGAAGAGGGAGGAACAATATGAGGAAAACACATTAGAGGCTTGTTTCAGACATTCTCTGGACCTGGGTTCTGCCCCATGGTTGCTAAATCTCGCTTGAATTGGGTGTACAAGGGACAGACATATCATTGTACCCCAGAAGGAACATTTCTTTCATTCATTCCATCCAGCAACCGCAGTACTCCTGTAGACAGACATCTTCATCTAGGTTATGAAGGTTTTGGAGCCCTTAAAGAGGGATATGTGCAAGTGGAAGATGTGCCATCCTCTTGTTTAGCCTTATTTTCTTCCTTGGTAAATTCCCTACACAAACATTAGGTTCAGCTTTGACTACTTTATAAGGAGTGTAGGAGGGGAAGACTGTGGCTGTCAGCTAAGAACTGGACATTTCAATGGACTATATGTGAGACACCAACTTGTCCAGTCCAGGAATAAAAGCAAACTTTAATTTTTATGTATGTGTATTTGTGTGTGGTTGTGAACACACCTGCAGGTGCTCTAGGGAATTAGATATTGGATACCCTGGAAGTGGAGTTGCAGGCAACTGTGAGAACCCCACTGTGGGTGCTGGAAACTAAACTTTGGTCCTGGGCAAGAGCAGCAAATGTTCTGAATCACTGAGCTATCTCTCCAGTGTTGTACACAGGTTTAGATATGACCAGAAAGTTGAGCTTTTTGCTATATTCTTTCAGTGTACAGTGATAGAAAGGACATCAGGTAAAAATAAATGTCACCGAGAATTCACAGTCATTCCCCACAACCCAAAAGCTAAAGGTTAGGGAAAGATACCCCAAAACCCCACTGGAACACACATAGGCTGGCCTGAGGAGTTCATAATCAGGTTAATTGGCCTGTGCTTCCCATGCTGGATAGACTCTCCTTGTCTCTGGTGTATCATTAGGACTGTTCTTCTTCATATGGAAATTATGTATAGATCTTGCTTTTTTTGTTGGCAGATATCAAGAACCTCCCCAGATGCAGGAACAATGGATATAACATTGGGTGTGTAGATGGAAGATCCGGGTCCTTGTGCTGACTTTGCTGTACGGCAGCTATGTGACCTGGTTGCTTGATTACTTACATTTTGTTTTGTCAATGTGGAGGTACTACTCATCTTCCTGGCCTAAGAAGGTGACCCTGAGGTAATTAGCATTAATCAGGTTATAACACAATAGGATTTAAAACATACTTGGTTAAAGCATTTGGAATGAAATGTAGCTAAAAGATTCATTACTGGAGACCAAAATTGGCTGTGGGTTTTTCTCATTACTCTACCACAGGTGTGCTGCCAAATTCCCAAAACCGTTATCTTCCCATGCACAGCTTTAAAATCTCACATATCCGGATTGACTGGCCGTGCCTTTGACCTGGCCTTCTTACAGGTGCCACGTGCTCAAGGTTGCTCATGGTCCTTGATCATAACTGCTGTTTACTCTTCCATGGAGCTGTGATGCTGTTTGGTTTCAATGTTAAATTCTTCTTCGCTGTGTGACCTGTGCATTCACTCCAATGCCTCTAAGTGCTTCTTCTCCACTAATGTCTCTTCTCTTCTTTCCTGTCTTCCACAGGTAAACCACACACACACACACACACACACACACACGGGGGAGGGAGAGAAAGAGAGAGAGAGAGAGAGAGAGAGAGAGAGAGAGAGAGAGAGAGAGAGAGATCATTCTATTGATTTTCAGAGTCTGTGATCCATGAAGATTCAGTCCTTCCATATGTGTAACCATGGGCAAGGTATCCATCCACAGATCTCTATGCCTACCTATTCAGTGGTTCCTCCCTGACCCATCCACACACCAGGAAGAATTCTAACCAAGTGCCATAATTTTCTCATCCTAAGTACCCAATGTTTATCTTGTCTCTAGGTCTCTTTCTTTCTACTTATTCCTTCAGTCATGTCATCCCTGGTCCCTTTCCCCCCTTGCAATGCTGTAGATCTCCTTCAAGGCTAAGTATAAATGTACTCTCCTGTCCCCAACACACACACATCCCTTCTCCTCCAAGTTTAAAAGGTGATTTGAATATCAGAAGGAACTTACTTCAGTCCCTTGTCTTCCCTCCTCCTCTGAGACAGGGTGCTCTTTGAAAGGTGAAACCTTGTATTCTACATCCTGATATTATGATGGTAGGCATGCCATGATCTGTGCAGTTAGATTAAATTGAAAGATGTCCCTCAAGAAGCTCACAACTGTGATCAATTGTAATCAACATTCTTAGTTATTGGTTGTAAAGCTCATAACTATAATCAATACTTTCCTGTGTCAGACATTATTGGCCAATATTCAGCTGTCTTCCTCATGTCTATATCACCTTCTTGAGCATTACCACAAGTCCTGGCCTGCAGGATCAGTCAACTTGAACCCTGGGAGAGGGAGTGAGAATGAAAAGGCGCAAGAGATACGAGAGATGGAGACAAGATAGTATTCTGATCAAGTCTCTTTTATTAGACACATCAGTAGAACTTAAGTTGGGTGAAAGGGTCAGGGAGGGGGAGGCTATTGTCCCACCAAGCAGGATGTGTTGCAAGGAGATAAGTCTGCAGTTGGGGCTCTCTTGACTGCAGACATGGACATATGCTTTACAAGAAAATAAGCAGATGTGAAGAATCAGAAACTTAACTGGGTGTTAGTTCCTAAAATAGTAAAAGAAGGCATAAGATGGTATTTATTATGCTATCTTCATTCAGGGTCCTCTACAACCACACACACACACACACACACACACACACACCATGACAAATACTTCACTCTTATGTGAAGAGTAATTACTTCACTCTTATGTGAAGAGTAATATTTCACTCTTCTGGAAATTTTTCAAAGGGGGATAAAAAAGTTACCTTTGCTTTACATATGGGAGATACAGCTCCAGAAGATTAAGTAGAACACAGAACACACAACTCATCAAAGTCCAAGGTGAGACTTAAGCTCCACATAAATTGGTCTTATCCTTGGTTATATAACAAACAATGAGGCTAGGGCTTTCCCCCCCCCTGCCCTATTTGAGTTTTCCTCCTAACTCACATTGACTTGTTTATCCATGAATCTTAATTTAGCCACTTGCAAATGTGTGTCTATTTTTAACAGGTGCTGTCTCTTGTGTACACGAGTTGAGTCTTGTCCTAATCTCCTTCGGCTTGGATGTAGCTCTTGGGAAAGGGCTGCTATGTCTTAATGTACTCAGCTGCTCATCCAAGACGATAAAGCCATTGATGCTTCCAGTGGCAGCTGTCTTCAAACCCTTGGCATGTTTAAAAACAAACTCAGAAAACTAGGCTCTGGGGACCAGAGAACCAAGTGCAATTTATTGTATGATGGAAAACATTTTAGGAAGCCCAAGAAGAAAAGGAAGTCCTTTCAGCATCTTCCTTAAGATCCACAAATGGTCATCCTTGTATTTTTCCAATCGCTAAGGCACTTTTTTTTCTCCTCTGAAAGTCATAAAGGATTTGGTGGTTCTCAAGAAATGATGCAAAAGTATCCTTAAGTAACCTGAGGCTGTGTGTACTGCTTTCTCTATGTTTGATGAGTAGTGACATTCTACAATAAAACAATGCATGGAGCAATCAATGCCATCAAACACTCAGTGAGCTGCTACCATGAGAGTTATGGGTGGGAATACCTTGTTACCTTGTATTCCCTATAATCTGGCTATCAAACAATGGTAATTGCTCAGTAGATGTGTGCTAAATTGGAATTAGTATGGAGAATGTTTTCTCTAAAATAACTCATATCTTTTGACAGAGCAAGGAGAATGATCCATGTCACACTAAGGTTCACAGTGTGTGTGTGTGTGTGTGTGTGTGTGTGTGTGTGTGTGTGTGTGTAGTACCCATGGAGTTCTGAAAAGCCTAAGATCTCCTAGAGCTGGAGCTACAGGGGTGTGTGAGCTACCTAATGTGGTTGTCTGTGTCTTTAGTCCTTTGTAACAGAAGGGATTTAGTCCTTTGTAACAGAAGGGAATGCTCTTAACTGCTGAGCTATCTTTCCAGCTCAATATTTTTGACATAGAAGGATTCAGATGATACTAGGTCCCTTTCAACTTGCATACAACACAACCACACACAGTGTTTTCAGAAAGCATCAGATAATCCAGAGGCCTAACCATATGGACTGTACATTGCCCTATGAATTGTGGAGGTATTGTGCAGGGTGGTACACTGCTATTGAAAATGACTTCACTGTACTTATTAGCACTGTGTGGACTCTAATCAACAGGATTATTGTTAAATAACAAGACAGAATGCATTATGGTAACAATGTATCATGTAGCACAGTAAGGAAGCATATAAAGTATGAAGAAGTAAATTTGTATGAAGCGTGAAGAATCTATATTGAGTACAACTTCATTGTGGGATATAATTAAAGTGAACAAATGGAGAGAGAGAGTCAATGTGCTCTTTGATAAGAAGTCTCAATTTAGCCAAACAAGTCTGTACATTGAAACCTTTTGGACTCCTTTTGGGAATATAATTAAAGGTCACTTAGGGTGATGTTTGAAAATGCTTTGGTAGTCTTTTAATTAATTAATTAATTAATTAGTGTATGTAAATGTGTTATGAACCTATGTGTGTGTGAGAGACAGAGACAGAAATACAGAAACACACACACACACACACACACACACACAGAGAGAGAGAGAGAGAGAGAGAGAGAGAGAGAGAGAGAGAGAGAGAGAGAGAGAATATGTGCACACAGGCATGTGGGTGACTGTAGAGGCCAGGAGAGGGCCTTGACTCCTCTGAAGCTGGAGTTACATGCAGTTGAGAGCCACCATGTAGGTGCTGGGAACTGAACTCTGGTCTTTTGCAAGAGCAGGATGTACACTTAACTGCTGTTCTCCAGTTCCCTGAAATATTTAACACACAGGACCTTGGTGATTGCAGGGCAAGGGAGCTGAGAGGGATCAGATCTCTATTAGATGTTTTTCCTAGGAGTGACATACCTATAGACCCCGCACCCTGCTCAGTGACAGGAGAATTGAGAAGTGGAGTGAGCCAGGGGTGTTTGCTGAGGAATACATGTCTTTGCTGCAATGCAGAATGTAGAAATCATGGGTCCAAAGGCACTGTGTGGGCAGACTGGTTCATTATCTTGATTCCCTGAATAACATTTTCATATAAAGGTTAGCAGTAACCTGCTCTCCGTAGAATGTTAAAGCAAGTTCTTACAGGAGCGGGACAGCAGAGGGTAACCCAGATCCACTGAATAAATAAGTTCATCATAAGTGGAAATGTGTGAACAAAAACCTTCCGATCTCTTAATTTCTCTGAAGGACAACTGATGGCTGAAGGAAGCTAATATTGTATTGTGGGATATATATAACACACACAAATGTAGCATATGTAACAATTATCCAACCGAGGGGATTGACAAGAATTATGTGCTGGAAATGGCTGTATTTTATGAGTTGCTTGTTGTTTACTATAAGTAGACCTGAAAAATTATGATACATGTCATCCCACAGTAAACAAAAAAGCTACAGTATAGAAATTTTTTAAAAAATTACTATAATCTAGTCAGTTTGCCAAGAATAAGTGGTACATTAGCCACTTGGGAAGACTTGCAATAGGAAAGAGTGGGAAGAATGGAGACAAATAATAAAACTCAGCCCAGCCAAGAGCTACATTAAGTATTAATGTTCAATGAAAGGTGGAGATGATCAAATTGGGTAGAAAGTATAAAAACTAACTGTATGCTATTGATAAGAGATGCTTGTTAAGGACCAAGACCCAGGGAGATCATACAAAAGAAGAGTGGAAACAGATGCACCATGCAAAAGTAAAGAGAATCTGGCTGGCTTGCCTACAGAGGACTGTTGTTAGAGATAAAGGAGGGTATCTAACAATCAGTAGACTAGCTATCCACTCTGGAGGCTTAATCCCAAAGGTTTATATGTCTAAAAGTGCAGACATATGAAGCCATATTACCACATTGGGAGAGCTACATGATTTGGGGATGGAAAGTACCCCTCTCTCTGGTTGTAGCTTGAGAAAAAAAAGTCAACAAGAATGAAAACAGTGTGTGCAAGCCTTCAATGATGGCAGGTGAAGCAGGCTTGCTTAGTGCATATGGAATATTAATAGGATAGACCATATGTTAGAATTAAAATAAATCACAACAAATTTAAAAACTAGGATAATGAAAACTATGTTCTCTGATATCAAAGCTCAATAAGATAGTGAGAATAAAATAACCTAAAATAATAATGTTGAAATAAATAGCCTTAAATATTTGTATATTAAATTTCACATTTCTAAACTACACACAGAGCAAGACAGAAATCATAGGATGATAAAAATTGCAATTTTGTCAACTTTAGATAAAATTTAAGATTACTTATGTGTACATGTATGTGCATGCATGCATTCATGTGTGTGTATGTGTGCCTGTGTGTGTGCAGGCATGTGTGTGTACATGTGTGCACATGTGTAAGTACCCCTTCAGACCAGGGGGGCATATCAGATCCCTTGAAATTTGAGTTAACAAATTATGAGTTCACTCACATGGCTATTTATGAGTTCACTCACATGGCTGCTGGGATCAGAACTCTAGGCCTCTGGTAGAGCAGTGTTCTTAACCACTAAGCTATGTTTTTGGCCTCAAAGCTAAAATATATTGAAACATGAAATGAATTATCAACACTTCCACAAGAAGTAGAGTGTCTGTGTATTTCTTTATTTAAAAACTTGAAATTTATTATAAAAACTTGAAGTGTGCCTCCAGCCTACATATTCTCAGTAGTAAATCCTACATAATATTTTAAGGGTGATAATAGCATTCTAATACAACTCCTTTGTAAAGAGAGGAAACATAACATTTCCAAGTTTATTTTTAAAGGCAAGCAGAACTCCAGCAGAAAAATCTGATAAAGATAATGGAATGAGATGAAAATGAAAGGAAACCCACGCCTTATAAAAGCAGAAGTGAAAATCCTGGACAGAGAGGCAGCAAATGGAACGTAGAAAAATATCTTAAAATGAAAGACTGAGCTGACATTTAAAACAACAAAAAAGTAACAAACAAACAAAAAACAAAAAACCCCAACAGCACTCACAATATCTAGTGGAAAAACAGATGAATGGCCATGGGATGATTTGCTCTAGATGTGTCAATATTCAACATTCATTTATAAAAACATTCTTAATCTAGGAACAGAAAAAAATTAAATTTGGTAAAGAGACTTCAACTGAACAAAACAATAACTACCATGCATTAAAAACTGAATACATCCTTCCAAGGTCAGGAAGCTGACAATGATATAAACCTGTATTGTTTCTACTCCAGTTTGAGTCAGAATCCCAGCTAGTACAATGAATGAGAGCATGAAATAGTGAAATCCCCTCCCCCCAATCCTTACTCACTGGTCATAAAATTGTTTAGGAATATGATTAAATTAAATTAAAGATAATACAAAAGATTTATATTACAAAAACAAAAAGCCACCAGAGCTAATAAAAATAATACAGTAAATTTCCAGGATTCTAGGAAAACAAATAATCAATTTAATTTCCACACCATTACAACAAATAATTGGAAAGTAAAGAGGAAAATAAAATTAAGAAAAAGAATGCATTCATACTCTCACTACAAATATGCATTTTTTCGAATGAATTACAGTAGATGATATACTGGAAAGTCTCTAATAAAAATTGTAGATCATTTCTGAGAGAAATAGGACCCCTAATTAATGAAGAAATATACTGTCTCAAATTTAAAAAATTGCATTTTGTTAAGATGTTGATGTTCTTTGAAGTGATCTGCAGACACCATAAGCCCTGCAAAAAATGTTTTTTTGACAGAAACTTTTAAGTGGATTTAAAATGTGTTGAGAGGATCCTGGCCTCCAGGATGATACAGTAAGTGAGGCCCCCCTGGGTCACAGGGTGAGGCACTAGGGATTGGAGAGATGGCACCATGGTTAAGAGCACCAACTGTTCTTGCAGAGAACCCTGGTTCAATTTTCAGCACCTACACCATGGCTCACAACCATTTGCAACTCCAGTTACAAGGTACCTGATGCCCTCTTCTGACCTCCGAGGGTACCAGACAAGCACACCCATGTGCATGCAGGTGAAACATACAAACACAGTTAAAAATTAAAAAAATAAAAAAAAATAAATCTGAGTGAGGCCCAGTCTCAAAGGCCTCTCAAAGGAGGAGAAGGAGAAGAAAAGAGAAAGGAAAAGGGAGAGAAAAGAGGAGGGGGAGGGAAGAAACAAAGAAAGGAAATTGAAAATCATTTGTGTCAGGACACAACGCCTCACCCCCATATACTAGTATAGATATTTATCTATCAGCACATTGGCATAATCTATTTTATCTATTATATTTTCAGCGGTCATATTGATAGTCTAGAATTGATAGTCTCTCCCTCTCTCTCTCTCTCTCTCTCTCTCTCTCTATATATATATATATATATATATATATATATATATATATATGTATCGTACATGTGATATATATTCTGGATTAACAGAATTGGGGTGTGCAGTGGTTTGAATAGGTATGGCCCCCATAGACTCATGTGGTTGAATACTTGACTCCTGGGGAGGAGGTGTGGCCTTGTTGGAGTAGATGTGGCCTCATTGGAGGAAGTGTGCCACTGTAGGAGCAGGCTTTGAGGTCTCATATGCTAAAGCTAAGCCAAGTATGGAACAGACAGTTAGTTCACTTCCTGTTCCCTGCGGATCAAGACATAGACCTCTCAGTTACCTGTCCAACACCATGTCTGCCTGTGGGCCACCATACTTCCTGCCATGACAATGATGGACTATACCTATAAACTGTAAGCCAGCCCCA
The DNA here is from genome assembly GCF_003668045.3 of Cricetulus griseus. NCBI lineage: Eukaryota > Metazoa > Chordata > Mammalia > Rodentia > Cricetidae > Cricetulus > Cricetulus griseus. The sequence continues at coordinate 268,609,275 of NW_023276806.1, forward strand.
ATTAAATGTTTTCCTTTATAAGGGTTGCCATGGTCATGATGTCTCTTCACAGCAATAGAAACCCCTAAGACAGAGTGACATATTATTATTATATGTACACATATGACACACAGATGAGATACAAATATCTATATATGAAACCACACATGCACACATATATTTGCATATATATGTGCTCCTTATCTTTGTTCCCCAAGAAATAAATTTAATGTCACCATTATTATAAAGATGAAACTGATGTTAAAGATATTAAGATATCTCTCTGTTGCACACAAGAGGGGAGCATCTTGAGATTGGCAGGAGAACCAGTTGCAGTAGGAAGGCAGAGCTTTGGAATCATGGCACAACACTGACTGTAGGTAATAAATGTGTCATACACACAAAACTGCTAAAAACAGCAATGGATAGATTAATTAGGTCAATTTAGTCATTAAACCTTGTAAGTATTTATTTGAATATCACATTTTATTCTTAAGTATAAGTAATAATTATCTACTGGTTAAAATATAAAACAAAGGCTAAGAAATTTCTTCATAGCCAGCTATCTTGTGGATGATGTACATGAGGTTGGAATCTAAATGTATTTGGGACCAATTTTGACAGCTGAATGGTTCAGTAACTACAAGGACAATACAATGCTCCAGGGGACCTAGACAACTTGTGCGCTCTCTCTCTCTCTCTCTCTCTCTCTCTCTCTCTCTCTCTCTCTCTCTCTCTCTCTCGTTGTTTGGTTGGTTGTTGTTTTGTTTTGACAGGATCTATGTAGCTCAGGCTAGCCTAAGTTTGAAGTGCTCCTGCCTCAACCTCCCCAATGTTAGTATCACATATATGTACTAGTATGCCCATGCTACCAAGAAGAAACCCTACAAGTGACCATGGACTTTCAAGGTTGAACAATCCTTTTCATCACCTGTCTGATTCTAAACTCACAGGCCTGGTTAGAAATGTTTCTCGTGGAATGATGCATCTGTCTGCATGTGGTCATTTGGTGAGCGGGACTTTCCAAACAACTCACTATGTTTTTGCTGATAGCAGAGGAAGGTCAAAATGGATGCAGCTTGCCTTAGCTGCCAAGCCGATTGGCAATTTCAAGTTGCCCAAATGAGTTATTTTTCTACTTTACACACTGAGTCTAGTAACACTACCTGGAAAAGAGATGGATGTCCTTTAAAATGGGTGTTCTCATGCCCTCTGACATCCAGCTCTCATTTTAATTGAGAACAGGAGTCCTTCTTTTCTCTCAGTGAGTGTTCTGTTTGAGAACAGTCAAGTGTGTGTCATTATACTACGTTGGCAGTTTCCGAGTGATTTTGGAAAAGATCAAAGTCCTTTGTTAATTGCTAAATATAAGATATTTAATCATTTAACTGTGATTTATTGGGTGAAAATAGAATGTGACAGCCTTCTCCAAAATTAATATAATTGTAATAAATGGATGGAATAGAAAAATATAATAAGATTTCCAGATGTCGAATCATCAGAGACTGGGGAGAAGCAAGTTCTTCTGTCTCATTTTTGAAAGTGTGAACATTTAGTTGATCCTAAAATGAAAAAGCTGCACAGATATATGTCTCATTTTGGAGCTATCCACACCAAAACAGGAGAGCCATTCTCCCCTTCACAGAACCAAAAATTGTTTCACTGAAGCCTTTGGCCAGGAGTTAATTCCCTCTGGTTTTCAGTCACAGGAGCATGAGTGGGCCCAAGGTGTCTTAGGTACTGGTGTCGTGAGGTCTTGCTGCATGAATGTGCAAATCTATGAAAGCACTCACTGTAGCATGCAGAATCACAGGTGGGTTTCCAGTTCTCTTTGCCAGAAGTTTTCAGTGAAGACCTGGAATGCCATCTTTAAGATGGGTATTTGATTCTCTCTGGTTGTAATCCTTCAACTTAATGGCATGTATAGGAACTTTTTCTAGATCGTGCTATGTTTGGCTCTCAGCTGACTTTCCACTGAGTTGACCTTAGCTGATACTCAGAACTAGGCACCCACAAATAAGATGGCCATGCACATCTCACAGTCTTGCCTCTGTGGAGAGTTCCAGAGCCTCAGGATTATAAGAGTATTTTTTCCTAGGATGGTTTTCAGTATTAAATAAAGATAATGTTTCTAGGATACTTAGCTCAATACCTGGCAGTTATTAATAAAATACCTAGCAAAGGTTAGGCGTTTTCATTACTAATATTTTGAATAATGTCTTTTTTAATCATACCATTATTGCAGTTTAGTGGTTACTTTCACATTTATTGTTTAAGGCATTTTGAATTGAAGAAAAAATTGTTCTCTGCTGGGATCACGTAATTGGTTCAGACTCAAATATAGAAAAATGCGTTTAATACTGCAAAGCACTAATGAATAGAAATCCAACAATCCTAGCTTATAAATTCCCTGGACTCCTCAGTCTCAACTTATAGAAGAAATAAAGTATATGAGAAAAACATGCTCATATCAAATATTTATTTATACAAAGTAAAGTTTAGAAACGTCAGGAGTATGTCGGATGCAGTTGTCATTGTTTCATTTCATGTCTTAATTCAAAACATGAGTCAGTGTGAGCTGTTGCTGAAGTTAACCCACGTGGGAAGTTAACCCACGTGGTCATTAATTCAGTTAAACCTCACTCTTGAATGCCTACAGTCTGACCCACACTAGAGGTCGAAAAGGACTAGAGATGCCTGCAACCATGTTCATTTATGCCTGCAACCATGCTCATTTCATTCAACTTCTACTAAGCGGGAAGATAGAGTATAGTCAACAATAAAGATTCATCTGTGTGCACATTTAGGACTCTCTCATTTAATGGGAAATGATATTGATAAGTATCATCCCATTATGTAACAATACAAATTCATGGTATAGTCCAATTGAGGTATAGAATAACTTTCTTAGCAAGTGAATATAGTCGAGACTTTTCTGGAATAATCTTGTTTTTGAGGTAAACACTTTCTGAATAATTGTGGAGTCATTTAAATGAGGCCACAGTTAGAAGTGGGAGCAGAATTATACTTGTTTGCTGACACCAGGGCTTGAGGCCAGGGCCCCTTCGCATGCCAGGCAGGGGCTGCCATCAGCTGGAGTGTACCTACCCTTAGCCTCATGGCATCCTTTATGAAAGAGTTGAGATTAAGAAGGAGTGTCCCTAAGTCTGTGATAGAGAAGTTTGTACAAATATTTTTTTCATACAAATACTTTATAATTAGCTCTTAAAATACCCTTACTGGAGACATTTGACTATGAGACATCCCTTTCAAAGCAGCTGCCTTCGAGCATTAACTGAATTTCAACTGTAAGTATAGCATCTTAAATTGTATTTGAAAACTTCCCAAGACTTGAGCATTGTACAGAAGAAGTTCTCATTGGTCATAGATACTTATTTTTTACTTTTTGAACCCAATTAATCGGTGATTAAAATGTTGATAATGAACTAGCAAAGTACTATAACACTTGAGAATGGCTCAAGAGTAGAGATATATTTCATATCTGTGTAGTACACTTTGGGGTTCTTTTCATATTTAATCTTTTTTTTTTAAATTTTATTTTATTTTATTAGTTCTAGTTAGGGAACAAGCTTATTTCAAGTCCCTTCTCCCTCTCCCTCCCCTCACCCCCAAACTTTCTCCCCCACCCCCAGCCCATCCCCCCAACCCCATCCACCCACTACTCCCCAGGCAGGGTAGGGCCCTCAACGGGAGCTCAGCAAAGTCCACCAAGTCTTCCTATGCTGATCCTGGGCCCTTCCCCATGTGTCCAGGGCCAGAGTGTAACCCTTCATATGGGATGGGCTCTCAAAGTCCCTTCTTGCACCAGGGAAAAATACTAATCCACTACCAGAGGCTCCCTGGAGTGCAGAGGCCTCCTTATTGACATCTATGTTCTGGGGTCTGGATCAGTCTTGTACAGGCCTCCTGGACAGCATCTGGGGTCGATGTGCTCTCCCTTGTTCAGGCCAACAGTTCCTGTGGGTTTCTCCATCCTAGTACAGACCCCTTCGTTCTTCATTCCTCCCTCTCTTCAACTAAATTCCCGATTTCGGCTCATTGTATATCTGTGGATGTCTGTCTCTGTTTCCATCAGCCACTGGGTGAGGGCTCTAGGATGGCATAAAGAGAAGTCATCAATCTCATTTTAGGGGGAGGGTTTTTAGGTTATCCTCTCCACCATTGCCTGGATTGTCAGATCGTGTCATCCTTGTAGGTCTCTGGAGATCTCCCTGGTTCCTGATCCCTTCTCGGGCCTACAGTGGCTCCCTCTGATATCGTTTCTCTCATCTTGCTCTCTTTCCTCTATTCTTCCCCCAACTCAATGTTTCTGCCCCTCCATTTCCTCTCCTCTTCTCCTCTTCTCTTGCTCTTATTGTAGCAGCTCCTTCCCCCCCCACCCTCATGCCCCCAATTAGTTCGGGAGTTCATGCCATTTCCATTCCTGGGGACCATTTAACCCTTAGAGTCCTTCATGTTTCCTAGTTTCTTTGGTGAAGAGCATTATATACTGGTAGTCTTTTGTTCTATGTCTAAAATTCATATATCAGTGAGTACATACCTTGCTTGTCTTTTTGTGACTGGGTTACCTCACTCAGGATGGTTTCCTCTAGTTCCATCCATTTGCCTGCGAATTTCAAGATTCCATTGCTTTTTTCTGCTGAGTAGTACTCCATTGTATAAATGTACCACATTTTCTCAATCCATTCTTCAATAGAGGGGCATCTAGGTTGTTTCCAGGTTCTGGCTATTACAAACAATGCTGCTATGAACATGGTTGAACATATGTCCTTGTTGTAAGTACATGCCCTATTTGGGTATATACCCAAGAGAGGAATGGCTGGATCTTGAGGTAGACTGATTCCCATTTTTCTGAGCAACCGCCATACTGATTTCCAGAGTGGTCTTACAAGATCGCACTCCCACCAGCAATGGAGGAGTGTTCCTTTTTCTCCACATCCTCTCCAGCATAGATTGTCATTGGTGTTTTTTATTTTAGCCATTCTGACAGGCGTGAGATGGTATCTCAGAGTTGTTTTGAGTTGCATTTCTCTGATGGCCAATGATTTTGAGCACTTTTTTAAGTGTCTTTCAGCCATTTCAGATTCCTCTGTTGAGAATTCCCTATTTAGTTCTGCACCCCACTTTTTAATTTCGTTGTTTGGTGTTTTGGTGGCTAGCTTCTTGAGCTCCTTATATATTTTGGAAATCAGTCCTCTGTCAGATGTGGGATCGGTGAAGATCTTTTCCCATTCTGTGGGTGGTCGTTTTATCCTACTGACTGTTTCCTTTGCCTTGCAGAAGCTTCTCAGTTTCAGGAGGTCCCATTTATTAATTGCAGACCTCAATGTCTGTGCTTCTGGCGTAATGTTCAGGAAGTGGTCTCCTGTGCCAATTTGTTCAAGGGTAGTTCCCACTTTCTCTTCTAGAAGATTCAGTGTGGTTGGATTTATGCTGAGATCTTTGATCCATTTGCACTTAAGTTTTGTGCATGGTGACAGGTATGGATCTATCTGTAATTTTCTGCATGTCCGAATCCAATTGTACCAGCACCATTTGTTGAAGATGCTGTCTTTTTTCCATTGTATAGATTTAGCACCTTTGTCAAAAATAAGGTATCCATAGGTGCGTGGGTCGATATCAGGGTTTTCAATTCGATTCCATTGGTCTATCAGTCTATTTTTGTGCCAATACCAAGCTGTTTTCAGAACTATGGCTCTATAGTAGAGCTTGAAGTCGGGGATGGTGATGCCTCCAGAAGATCCTTTATTGTAAAGAGTTGTTTTGGCTATCCTGGGCTTTTTATTTTTCCATATAAAGTTGAGTATTGTTCTTTCAATGTCTGTGAAAAACTGTGTTGGGATTTTGATGGGGATTGCATTGAATCTGTAGATTGCTTTTGGCAGGATTGCCATTTTTACTATGTTAATTCTACCTATCCATGAGCATGGGAGATCTTTCCATTTTCTGGTATCTTCTTTAATTTCTTTCTTTAAAGTCTCAAAGTTCTTATTGTACAGGTCTTTCACTTTTTTGGTTAGTGTTACCCCCAGGTATTTTATGTTGCTTGTGGATATTGTGAAAGGTGATGTTTCCCTGATTTCTTTCTCATTGGATTTATCATCTGTGTATAGTAGGGCTACTGATTTTTTTGAGTTAATTTTGTATCCTGCTACCTTGCTGAAGGTGTTTATCAGCTGTAGGAGTTCCCTGGTAGAGTTTTTCGGGTCACTAATGTAGACTATCATGTCGTCTGCAAATAGTGAAAGTTTTACTTCATCCTTTCCAATTTGTATCCCTTTGATCCCCTTTTCTTGTCTTATTGCTATAGCCAGAACTTCAAGTACAATATTGAAGAGATATGGAGAGAGTGGACAGCCTTGTCTTGTTCCTGATTTTAGAGGAAACGCTTTGAGTTTCTCTCCATTTACTTTGATGTTGGCTATTGGTTTGGTATATATTGCCTTGATCATGTTTAGATATGTTCCTGTTATTCCTGTTCTCTCCAAGATCTTTATCATGAAGGGATGTTGGATTTTGTCAAAGGCTTTTTCAGCATCTAGTGAGATGATCATGTGGTTTTTCTTTTTAAGTTTGTTTATATAGTGGATTACATTGATGGATTTTCGTATGTTGAACCATCCTTGCATCCCTGGGATAAAGCCTACTTGATCATGGTGGATGATTTTTCTGATATGTTCTTGTATTCGGTTGGCCAATATTTTATTGAGTATTTTAGCATCGATGTTCATGAGGGATATCGGTCTGTAGTTCTCTTTCTTAGTCATATCTTTGTGAGGCTTGGGTATCAAAGTGATTGTAGCCTCATAGAAAGAGTTTGGCAATATCCCATCTGCTTCTATTGTGTGGAACAGTTTGAGGAGTACTGGAATTAGCTCTTGTTTGAATTTCTGGTAGAATTCTGCAGTGAAGCCATCTGGCCCTGGGCTTTTTTTGGTTGGGAGGCTTTTGATTACTGCTTCTATCTCATTAGGGGTTATAGTTCGATTTAAACTGTCTATCTGATCTTGATTTAATTTTGGTAAGTGATATTTATCCAGAAAGTTGTCCATTTCCTTTAGGTTTTCCAATTTTGTGGAATACAGGTTTTCAAAGTATGACCTAAAGATTCTCTGGATTTCCTCAGTGTCCGTTGTTATGTCTCCCTTTTCATTTCTGATTTTGTTAATTAGCATGCTCTCTCTCTGCCTTTTGGTTAGTTTGGCTAGAGGTTTGTCTATCTTGTTGATCTTCTCAAAGAACCAACTCTTTGTTTCATTGATTCTTTGTACTGTTTTCCTAGTTTCTACTTTGTTGATTTCGGCTCTCAGGTTGATTATTTCCTGGCGTCTACTCCTCCTTGGTGAGTTTGCTTCCTCTTGCTCTAAAGCTTTCAGTTGTTCTGTCAATTCTCTAATGTGACTTTCCTCCAGTTTCTTCATGTGAGCACTTAGTGCTATGAACTTCCCTCTTAGCACTGCTTTCAGGGTGTCCCATAAGTTCGGGTATGTTGTGTCTACATTCTCATTAAATTCTAGAAAGTCTTTGATTTCTTTTTTTATTTCTTCCTCAACCAAGGAATGGTGCAATTGGGAGTTATTCATTTTCCACGTAAATGTAGGTTTTCTGCAATTCGTATTGCTGTTGAATTCTAGCTTTAATGCATGGTGGTCTGATAAGATACAGGGGGTTATTTCAATACTTTTGTACCTGTGGAGGTTTGCTTTGCTGCCAACTATGTGGTCAATTTTTGAGAAGGTTCCATGTGGCGCTGAGAAGAAGGTATATTCTTTTGTGTTTGGATGGAATGTTCTATAGATATCTGTTAAACCCAGTTGTGTCATAACTTCTTTCAGATCCTTTGTTTCTTTGTTAAGTTTCTGTCTAGTAGTTCTGTCCAGTGGTATAAGGGGGGTGTTGAAGTCTCCTACTATAAGTGTGTGTGGTTTTATGTGTGGTTTGAGCTTTAGTAATGTTTCTTTTACAAAAGTGGATGCTTTTGTATTAGGGGCATAGATGTTCAGGATTGAGACTTCGTCTTGATGGACTTTTCCTGTGATGAGTATGAAATGCCCTTCTTTATCTCTTTTGATTGCTTTCAGTTTAAAGTCTAATTTGTTAGATATTAGTATTGCTACCCCAGCTTGTTTCTTGAGCCCATTTGATTGGAAAATCTTTTCCCATCCTTTTACTCTGAGGTATCGCCTGTCTTTGAATTTGAGGTGTGTTTCTTGTAAACAGCAGAAGGATGGATTCTGTCTTCGTATCCATTCTGTTAGCCTGTATCTTTTTATGGGTAAGTTAAGACCATTGACATTCAGGGATATTAACGTCCATTGTTCATTGGTTCTTCTTGGTTTTGGATTTATTGTTGGTGGTATCATTGCGTGTGGATTTTGCCCTTCTGTTTCTTTTTGTGTTTGGTGAAATTCGATTAACTACTGACAGTGTTTTTGTGAGTGTAGTTATGTTCGTTGGGTTGGAGTTTTCCTTCCAGAGCCTTCTGTAGTGCTGGATTTGTTGATATGTATTGTTTAAATCTGTTTTTGTCGTGGAATATCTTGTTTTCTCCATCTATAGTGATTGAAAGTTTTGCTGGGTACAGTAGTCTGGGTTGACATCCATGCTCCCTTAGTGCTTGTAGGGTATCTATCCAAGACCTTCTGGCTTTCAGAGTTTCCATTGAGAAGTCGGGTGTGATTCTGATTGGTTTGCCTTTATATGTTACTTGGCCTTTTTCCTTTGCTGCTCTTAATATTTTCTCTTTATTCTGTAGATTTGGTGTTTTGATTATTATGTGTCGGGGCGACTTCTTTTTGTGGTCCAGTCTGTTTGGTGTCCTGTAAGCTTCTTGTACTTTCATAGGCATATCCTTCTGTAGGTTGGGGAAGTTTTCTTCTATGATTTTGTTGAATATGTTTTCTGTACCTTTGAGCAGTATTTCTTCACCTTCTTCTACACCTATTATTCTTAGGTTTGGCCTTTTTACGGTGTCCCATATTTCCTGGATATTTTGTGTTAGGGTTTTGTTGGACTTGAGGTTCTCTTTGGTGGATGAATGTATATCCTCTAGCGAGTCTTCAGTGGCTGAGATTCTCTCTTCCATCTCTTGAATCCTGTTGGATACACTTACATCTTTAGTTCCTGATCGTTTATCCAACCTTTCCATTTCCAACATGGTCTCATTCTGTGTTTTCTTTATTGTGTGTATTTCAGCTTTCATGTTTTGAACTATTTCAAGAGCTTCCTTCACTTGCTTGGATGTTTTTTCTTGGCTTTCTTTGGATTCTTTAAGAGATTTATTTATTTCTTGAATTTTTTGGTTTGTCTTTTCCTCCAATTCATTTAATTTTTTGTTTGTTTTCTCTTCTATTTCTTTAAGGGATTTTCTTGTTTCCTCTTTAAAGGTCTCTATCAACTTGCTGAGATAATTTTTGAGGTCCATCTCATCTTCATGCTCTGTGTTGGGCTTTTCAGCTCTTGCCGGAGTGGAGTCCCTAGGTTCTGGTGGTGTCATGTTGGTCTTTGTGTTGTTGAGTGAAATCTTATTCTGTCTTCTCCCCATATCCTTTTAGTGGGTGCGGGTGGGTTCTCTCTATCTCCTCTTGTGGCCCAGTGGTGTGTGGGGGCTAGGAATTCGATGTCCACAACTCTAGATGATCTCGACGCTCCTGGTGGTCTCCTCGCTAGTTCCTAGTTTCTTGGTCGTTCGGCGGAATGGAAGAGTGGGGTGCTACCAGATTTGGGGCACAGGGAGCTCCTCCCTGCCTGGGCTTGTCTGGCCCAAGCCGGCAGGCTCAGGAGGGGGTGGTGGGATGGGGGTGGTGGGGTGTTCTGGCCTGGAGTCGGGAGCGGGCAGGAGCTCACTCACCTAGTTCCAGGTCAGTCTGCGGCGGCGGAATGTAAGAATGGGGTGCTAGCAGATTGGTGGGGCAGGGGGCTCCTCCCTCTCTGGGCGTGTCTGGCCCAAGCCGGCAGGCTCAGGCGGGGGTGGTGGGATGGGGGTGGTGGGGTGTTCTGGTCTGGGGTCGGGAGCGGGCAGGGGCTCACTCACCTAGTTCCAGGTCAGTCTGCGGCGGCGGAATGTAAGAATGGAGTGCTAGCAGATTGGTGGGGCAGGGGGCTCCTCCCTCTCTGGGCGTGTCTGGCCCAAGCCGGCAGGCTCAGGAGGGGGTGGTGGGATGGGGGTGGTGGGGTGTTCTGGTCTGGGGTCGGGAGCGGGCAGGAGCTCACTCACCTATTTCCAGGTCAGTCTGCGGTGGCGGAATGTAAGAATCTTCATATTTAATCTTTAACTTCCATGTCATTTATCTTGATGTATGACAAGCCTACATCATACTTTTTAAAATTCTTACTTTCTTTTTTTAATAAATTTTATTTAAATTATTAACAATCTTATTTTACATATCAATTCCAGTTCCCTCTCCTTCCCATCCTCGCCCCCAATCCCATGCCCAATCCACTCCCCAGGGAGGGTGAAGACTTCCATGAGGGAATCATCAAAATCTGTCAAGTCATTTGGGGCAGGGCCTAGGCCCTCCCCTGTGTATCTAGGTTGAGAGAGTATCCTTCCATGGGGAATGGGCTTCTGAAGTCTAGGGATGTGCTCTAGGGATACACCCTGGTTCCACTGCCAGAGGCCCTATAGACTGCCCAGTGCTTCTAACTGACACCCACATTCAGGGGGCCTGGTTTGATCCTATGTTGGTTCCCCAGCTGTCAGACTGGGGTCCATGAGTTCCCACTTGGTCAGGTCAGCTGTTTCTGCGGGTTTTCCCAGCATGGGCTTGACTATTTTGTCACCTCTCCCTCTCTGAAACTGGATTCCAGGAATTTGGCTCAGTGCCTAGCTGTGGATCTCTGCTTCTGCTTCCATTAGCTACTGGATGAAGGCTCTAGGAGGGCATTTAAGGTAGTCATCATTCTCATTATAGGGGAAGGGCATTTAAGGTAGCCTCTCCACTAATTAGGGTCATCCTTGTGAATCTCTGTACAATTCCTTAGTGTCACATTTCTCTTTAAAACGATAGTGGCTCCCTCTATTGATGTGTCTCTTTTCTTGCTCTCCTCTATTCCTCCCCCAACTCAATCTTTCCGATCCCTCATGTTCTCCTCCCCGCTTCTCTTCTCCTCTCCTCTTTCTCCTACCTCCCTCTCTTCTCCCCTACCCCCATGCTCCCAATTTGTTTAGGGCTCTTATCCCTTTCTGCTTCACTGGGGAGCTCTGTATGTCTCTCTTTTGTCCTCCTTGTTTCCTAGTTTCTCTGGAGGTGTAGACTGTAGGCTGGTAATCCTTTTCTCTATGTATAATATCCATTTATGAGTGAGTACATACCATGTTTGTCTTTCTGTGACTGGGTTACCTCACTTAGAATGGTTTCTTTTAGTTCCATCCATTTGCTTGCAAATTTCAAGATTCCATTCTTTTTTTTTTTTTTCTGCTGAGTAGTACTCCACTGTGTAAATGTGCCACATTTTCTCTATCCATTCTTTGGCTGAGCGGCATCTAAGTTGCTTCCAGGTTCTGGGTATTACAAATAATGTGATGAACATAGTTGAACAGATGTCCTTGTTGTATGAATGTGCACCCTTTGGGTATAAGCCTAACAGGGGAATGGCTGGACATTGAGGTAGACCGGTCCCCATTTTCTGAAGAAATTTCCAAAGTGACTGTACAAGTTTGCACTCCCACCAGCAATGGAGGAGTGTTCCTTTTTCTCCACATCCTCTCTAGCATAAACTGTTGTTGGTGTTTTTGATTTTAGACATTCTGACAGGAGTACGATCATAACCCAGAGTTGTTTTGATTTGCATTTCCCTGATGGCTAAGGATGTTGAACGCTTTATTATGTGTCTTTCAGCCATTTTAGATTCCTCTATTAAGAATTCTCTGTTTAGTTCTGTACCTCACTTTTTAATTGAATTATTTTCAATGTTTTGGTGGCTAGCTTCTTGAGTTCTTTCTATATTTTGGAAATCAGCACTCAGTCTGATGTGGGGATGGTGAATATCTTTTCCCATTCAGTGGGCTGTTGCTTTGTTGACTGTGTTCTTTGCCTTACAGAAGCTTCTCAGTTTCAGGAGGTCCCATTTATAAATTGTTGATCTCAGTGTCTATGCTACTGGTGTTATGTTCAGGAAGCAGTTTCCTGTGCCAATTCGTTAAAGGGTACCTCCCACTTTCTCTTCTAAGAGGTTCAGTGTGGCTGGATTTATGTTGAGGTCTTTGATCCATTTGGACTTAAGTTTTGTGCATGGCGATAGATATGGATCTATCTGCAGTGATCTACATGCCAGCATCCAGTTGTGCCAGCACCATTTGTTGAAGATGCTTTCTTTTTCCCATTGTATAATTTTAGTTTCTTTGTCAAAAATCAAGTTTTTGTAGGTGTGTGGGTTAATATCAGGGTTTTCAATTAGATTCTAGTGGCCTACCTGTCTATTTTTGTGCCAATACCAAGCTGTTTTCAGGACTATAGTTCTATAATAGCGCTTGAAGTCAGGGATCGTGATGCCTCCAGAAGTTCCTTTATTATATAGGGTTGTTTTGGCTATCCTGGGTCTTTTGTTTTTCCATATAAAGCTGAGTATTAGTCTTTCAAGGTCTGTGAAGAATTGTGCTGGTATTTTGATGGGGATTTCATTGAATCTGTAGATTGCTTTTGGCAAGATTGCCATTTTTACTACGTTAATTCTACCTATCCAAGAGTATGGGAGATCTTTCCATTTTCTGGTAACTTCTTTAACTTCTTTTTTTAAAGACTCAAAGTTCTTGCTATACTTGATTACCATTATCCCCAAGGTATTTTATGTTGTTTGTGGCTATTATAAAGGGTGATATTTCTCTGATTTCTTTCTCAGCCCATTTCTTGTCTGTATATAGTAGCAATACTGATTTTTTTTTAGTTAATCTTGTATCCTGTCACTTTGCTGAAGGTGTTTATCAGCTGTAGAAGTTCCCTGTTAGAGCTTTTTGGATTACTTATATAAATTACCATATCATCTGCAAATAGTGAGTGTTTGACTTCTTCTTTTCCAATTTGTATCCCCTTGATCTCCTTTTGTTGTCTTACTGCTCTAGCAAGAACTTCAAGGACAATATTGAAGGGATATGGAGAGACTGGACAGCCTTGTCTTGTTCCAGATTTTAGAAGAATTGCATTGAGTTTGATGTTGGCTGTTGGTTTGCTGTATATTGCTTTTATTATGTTTAGGTGTGTTCTTGTTATCCCTGATCTCTCCAAAGACCTTTATCATGAAGGGGTGTTGGATTTTGTCAAAGGCTTTTTCAGCATCTAGTGAGATGATCATGTGTTTTTTTCTATACCTTGAGCCGATGATCTGGCATGCGCATACCCTTCTTATTTCCTGGTCTCATGATTTTAATAATGGATCCTTGCTTACCTGACCCCAAAGCAAGAATTTCTACAACTCTATCATTCTTCTCTGGAAACCGAGTCTCCATTTGCATTCAAGTATAATAAGAAAAACCTGGACTCATTAATCCCAACTTTCAGCTACCAGGTGGAACTGCCAGGTCCTATAGCCTGGGAAAGTGTGTGTGAGAATTTGCAGAATGGAACTGAGCCAGGTTGTATGTCCAACATCATCTCTAAGTCCTTCTTACGGCAATTCAGATGTTCAATGCTGAGTCTCCATGGCCAATTGATTGGGTGGGATAAGTTATTGTAGCTTACCTTCATACCAGCGCCCAAACATCTGAGGCAGCAGAACACACCAGAGAGAAGTTTTGATTAGAGAGTGAGGAGAGGAGGAAATGGAGTGTTGTATGCACTGTTGCTTTGATGGAAGAGCCAGGTGGCCAAGTATGATGTCAGTACAGTTCCTTTTTAACATGTACTTGAAATTCACGTTATTGGTGGACTGTTTCACTTCCCATAAGTGTCCATATTCTATGGGCAAAAGAAAAATAATAATGTCTACTATTATGCATTGAAGGATTAAATGAGAGAATGCATAGTTATCTTTCTCCATTTTACTACTACCACAACTATTATTATTAGTCAAGTCTTCCTTTTGAGGGTATATCAAGATAAGCCAGTTGCTTATCATCTAACCTTGTGTTTGTTAAACAAAGGAATCCTGGAGACTTGGGTGGAGAAACTTGGTGTTCTTTGTGGTTGACACTCTTCTGTGTCTTTCAGAAACTTTCAAACATTTCCATTTGAGCTGGTCATGGGGGCTCATACATGTAACACTAAGCCTTAGTAGGCTAAGGTGGAAGCATTCCTGTGAGTCAGACCGGCCTGGGCTACACACTGACTTCTGGGTCATCTTGGGCTGCAGAGTGAGAGCCTGCCTCCAAAGACCCTAATCCAAACCAATCAAAACCAAGACACCTAAAGCATCTTCATTTTAAATGTATCCCACATTCAGAAGGAAGAACAAAATTCTTGGTACCCTGGAGTCTGCTGTTCATACATTTGCACTCTTTAATCCAGAGCAATCCAGTCTGGAGGACTCTTTAGAGTTTAAGGAAGAAAAGCATTCCAGGCATGGAATGCCCTAGATTGTGGTCTTCGTCAATATTTAACCCTGAACCACTGCCCATCAAAGATCTTTGGAAGAAGCCACTCCCAGGCAAGAATTCTGTTATTCTTTAAACACCCACTCCTTCCCCTGTTGGCACAGCAGTCACCGTTTGCCAGGGACTACCCAGTGAGCAGAATTTTCTGTGTGAGCCCTGCTTCGTCTTCTTTTCAACTCTGCTTTCAAGTTAGTACAGATGAATCTAGCTGACATTCAATGCTGATATATAAATAGAAAAATAGGAAGAAAAGTTCTCTTCAGATAAAGGTGTGGATGAAAATGTCTTTTCACACAGGCTGGTGAGAAATAAGATTATTTTTATTGATGTGTCAAATAAAAGGTCATCTTCAAATACCCCCTTCTTTATTTCCCCCATCCAGTCTTCTACTTTGAATTCACATAAACACCCATCAACAGATACTAAAGAAGAGGTTCCTGGTTGTCTTCCCAGCATGCTTTGCCATGTTCCCTTAAGGGCTTGAAGAGCTCCCCCTTGAAGCCTGCCTTTGTCTGTCTTTTGTCATTTGTCTTGCATGACTTAAGGAAGAGCACATCAAATTTAATTTGATGGAACAAAAGCTTCCTCCTCCTCGTGGGAAGAACAATATTGAGTGAATAAGGACTCAGTCAAGCTGTGCTGAGCTACTGTTGTCAACTGTTGCTGTGCATACTCTGATGTGTAAGGGCATGAATGTGTTCAATACATTTGTAAAACTATGCTATGCATGCACGTCAAGGGTGTTTGTCTGTGATATGAGGGGTGTTTTGTCTTAAAGACCATATTGGAATACAGCTAGCCTGTATTATCTTACTGTACTAAGAGCTATATTAAGCTAAGTATTTTACCTTTAAAAAACTTAAACAAGGATATCATCTAAAAAATGTGAATCTAGGTGCTTACTAGAGAGATGGCTCGGCAGTTAGAACACTTGCTGCTTTGGGAGAGGACCTGAGCTTGCTTCCCAGCATCCCTCCCACATAGAACACAATAACCCATGACTCCAGGTCCAGGGGATCTGATGCCATCGTTTGGTTTCTAGAAGGACCTGTTCACAGTGAAACATTTAAATAAAAATAAAATCTTAAAAAAACACAACAAAACAACAAACCAAAACAGCAGATCTATCATGTGATTGCTACATTCATTTTTGTTTGTTTTTGTTTTTTTATTGTTTTTATAAAAAATTATTTTACATACTAACCCCAGTTTCCCCTCCCTCCTTTCCTCTCTTTCAGTCCCCCACTTCTCTTCTGCCCTCTCCACCCCCAACCCCATCTACTCCTCCATCTCCATTCACATGGGGTAAGGCCTCCCATGGGAATCAACAAAGCATGGCATATCAAGACAGGACCAAGTTCTTCCTCGCTGCATCAAGGCTGAACAAGACATTCCATCATAGGGGATAGGTTCTCAAGAGCCAGCTCATGTATCAGGGACAGGTCCTGGTCCCACTACTAGGGGCCCCACAAAAGACAAAGCTATACAACTATCACCCAGATGCAGAGGGCCTAGGTTGGTTCCATGCTGGCTCCTTAGTTATCCCTCCAGAACCCATGAGCTCCCACAAACTCAGGTCAGCTGTGTCTGTAGGTTTTGCCATCATAATTTTGACCCCTACCCCTTGCTCGTATAATCCCTCCACCCTCCTTTCAATTGAATTTATGGAAGTCAGCCCAGTGCTTGGCTGTGGATCTCTGTATTTGCTACCATGAGGTATTGGATAAAAGTTTTGTGATGACAATTAGGGTAGTCACCTATCTGATTACAGGGGAAGGCCAGTTCAGGCACCCTCTCCACTATTGCTAGGAATCTTAGCTGGGGCCATCCTTGTGGGTTCCTGGGAGTTTCCCTGGTAGCAGGTTTCTCCCTAACCCCAAAGTAGCCCCTTTTATCAAGATATTCCTCTCCCTCCATCCTGCCCCCAACTTGACCATCGGATTCCTCATGTTCCCATTACCTCACCCCCTCTTCTCTACTTCCCCCACTTTTCCCCAGACCACCCAGGAGTTCTCTTCTATTTCCCAATCCCAGGGAGATTGATGCCCCCCCCCCCCCGCACAGGCCCTTCTTGTTACCTAGCCTCTCTGGGGATGTGGATTGTAGCATGGTTTCCCTTTACTTTACAATTAATATCCACTTAGGAGTGAGTACATACCATGTTTGTCTTTCTGTGACTGGGTTACCTCACTCAGGATTTTTTTTTTCTAGTTCCATCAATTTGCCTTCAGATTTCTTGATGGCATTGTTTTTAATAGCTGAGTAATTCTCCATTGTGTAAATGTACCACATTTTCTTTACCATTCTTTGGTTGAGGGGCATATAGATTTTTTTCCAGGTCTGGCTATGACAAATAATGCTGCTGTGAACATAGTTGAGCAAGTGTCCTTGTGGTATGATTGAACATCTTTTGGGCATATGCCCAACATTCTTTAAGAAAAGATATTCTCGTTCAGACTATCTTCAGCACTTGGCTCTGGTCATCTTTGCATTTTCAATGTTAAATTGCTATGTAATGATGTCTCTTTGTAAAACAACCAGTACTCTGAGCTCATATGTCTATCACAGTTTCATTTGCTAATTTTCTATTAATGTATATGTTTGGTAAGGCACACCTTCAGACTATTTTATCCATTTTCATTTGGATTGCAATTTTCTTTGTGTTATGGTAGGAATTTTTGTGTGTGTATGAATTTGGATAGCAGGCATTTATTTTATTACGTGTTTTGCAAAGATTTTCTGCCAGGCTGTCACTTGTCACTTGATTTCCCAACAGCTTCTTTTCAAAAGCAGGTGTTTCTAATTCTAATGAACTTCATCTAATCAATTATGTATTTCATGGGTTCTGGCTTTAGGGTTGTTAATATCCAAAGAGTCATGGTCAATTCAAAGTTACCTAGATTCACTACAGATAAATCTCCAGAACTCATATAATTCCAAAATTTGCATGTAACCACGATTCATTCATTCATTCATTCATCCATTCATTCTTGCTTTCTTTCCTTCCTTTCTTCCTTTCATTTGTTCATTCATCCTTGCAATTTTGGAAATGAAGCACAAGAGCAGTGTTGCTGAGCCATGCCTCCAGTTCCTTTTGAGATGCATAGTACATGAATTACTTTGGTGTGTGTTGTATGTTGTGCATGTATGTGTAAGTGGAAGTGTATTTTCTTATGTGGACTCACGTAGAGGCCAGAAAGTAACATCAGATTTCTTCTGCAATCACAACTCTACCATTAGTTTTTGAGAAGAGTTCTCCAACTGAGCCTGGAGCTCATCCATACTATTAGGCTGGAAAAGCAGTAAGCCCTTCCTACCCTCTGCCTGTATCCACCCCTGAGTGCTGCCAGATTTGGCTTTTGTAAATGCTGGGAATCCTAACTCCTGTCCTCACGTTTGTGCATTAAGCGCCTTGCCCAATGAGTCATCTGTCCAGATTCTGAATTACTTTTATTTTTACGCACATTTATCTAGTCACTTCTCATCGTTTGGTGGAGAGGGAAATCTTTCTCAGGGAATTATTTTTCTCTGTTGTCAGTGACCAGCTGCCTATGTCTCTGTATCTGCATGAGCCTGTTTCTGATCTGCACATTGCATCCCAGCAGTCCATCTCTTTATCCCCCAACAGCACACCACGATCACCTTGTGATTGAAATCTCTGAGGTGGAGAAATGACAGTCTTCCAACTTTGCTCTTCTTCAACATTGTTTTGGTGACTCTGAATCTCTTGCTTTTCCATATAAATTTGGGGATAAGTCTGCTGATAGTCACAGTATCAACTTGCTTGATTTGGATGGGGATTAGTTGGATTTATAAGCCAAGTTGGGAAAAGGGATCTTTGAGCAATATTGAATCATTTTAGCCCAGAACATAAAGTATCTTACACACACACACACACACACACACACACACACACAGAGAGAGAGAGAGAGAGAGAGAGAGAAAGAGAGAAAGAGAGAGACAGAGACAGAGACAGAGACAGAGACAGTATTTTATACTATTAGATTGCATACCCTGATACCCATGTCTCCTTCTATCCTTCAGGAGTGAGCCACTAACCAAACCTATACTCAAGGGAAGGAAGATGCTAAGAATTCACTTTTATGGCTTTTACCACAGCCCCACCCTATGGCTTCAGTTTTCTAGAGACAGAGTAATCAAGTTATAGGAGGTATAGCAGAACAACTCTCCTCTGCATCCCCATTTTAATTAGAAGAGAGAAGCTATTCATCATGGAAGAGGTGGACACAGTCGTATAATGACATAGCTTGATCTTTCAGAAAGCTACCACCAAGCTCTAATTTTAGCATTAAAGCAACAGCATTCAATCTACCTGCTGCCCTGTCCTACCTAGTCCCTCACTAGAGGATTTTTAATTTTTTTTTTAAGGAAAGAGTATATGGTAGACTTAAAAACCTGATCGTCTTTCCTGTGGAGTGTGTTTCTAACACAATGTCTCACATGGTCATTAGAACACAGACATGCAGAGATTGTGTGACTATGGAGCTCAACAAAATGAAATTAGGAAACCATTAAAATCCAAAGATATGTGTCTTATCTTTTCTTGTCTTTTTTAAAAAGATTGTGTGATCTACTGAAAATCCCAGTGAGCCATGTAACACTGTGGTTCTGGACAGGAGAGAGGGGGATATGAGAATTTTCTCAATATCTTACATTAACAGTGGATACAGGACTCAATTATACATGTCAGGGAAGTCAAATTTAGGCAATCCTATATGTTTATAAACCAAGTGAGATGAAACAGGAGAGAGAGAGGAGGATGTGGAAACATCTGCGTGCACCTGCATCTTGTAAACCCACCACCCTTAGACCACTTACTTTGAAGAGGTGCCTTTTTTCTAGATAGAACTCCAGGGCTCAGCATAGGGTCCTGGGTCTCTAGATCTGGAGATGATAGGTTGTGGAATGAATGGTGTTTGAAAAATCCCAGGGTTTTATCTGATTCCTTATGAGATAAATGGATATAAAATCATTATGCAGATGTTCTTCGCACTGAAAGTCCATTTTGATGAACCTCAAAGTTTTTCAAAGATAAAGCAAATTTTTAAAACAGAAAAATTTAAAAAATACTATGGACTCAAGAGCTGCACATCTCCATAATAACTTAAAAAATAACAGTCCCGTTTCAGTTAGCATTTTATCCTAACTAAAAATCTTAAAATAGATTTTTCCAAGTTAAAGCTTCTATTGATTCATCTCTGAAAGAAAAGTGCTGATAATATATTACTAATGTGTATCGGTTTTTGACCCATCCCTGGTAGTTGCCAAGAAGAAAGACCCAGGAGCCTGAATATATGAAGCTGCTGTTTCCATTTGATATTGCTGGAGACATTGAGGAAATCTGGGCTTGGAGCTACTGCATGGAGCTCAACCATGACTCTTTCATGGAAGGACCATGTGCAGTGTATTCCAGAACAAATAAATAAGACTTTGAAAAAGTATATTGATACAATGTTAAATGAGAATGTCAGGTGAAGATATTAGGATCTGTAGACTCTAGAGTGGATATTTCTACTATGAATAGACATCCCTAGTGTAAGTTTCTAAGGAGGGAAAGAGGAAAAGGGCCTTGATTCACCCTGTCATTAACTCCTAGAAAATTACGCTTGGTGCATAAAAGCATTATTGCAGATGTGACACAAAGGGTTGTGCAGGCCTTGACTTCCGATAGAAGGTACACACACAAACATGTTTCATGGCTGCTCTGACTTTATGCTGGGAAACATCCTAAAAACACAGCACAGGGAATGTGAATCCAAGAAGTTGTGTTAGAGATAGAGACGTTTGACTTTTTAGGGACTCTGATGGCTAGAATTTAAAAGGCAGATAAGTGTAAGAAGTTGCATCTGCAGACAGAGTTGCAAACTCCTGAATTTGCCTGTCCCATTGTTCCCATGCCAGCCTGTACTCACAAAAGTGGACCAAGAGCCGCTCATGCGAATGGGTCAAGAAAGGTGTGATACTGTCTGAGAGCAACCCTCTGGGTACAACTGAGAGGGAGTTTCTAGATTAAATTAACTGAGGTGGCAAGACTGGTTTTGAATGTGTGAGACACCATTCCATGAGTTGGGGTCCTAGACAGAGTGAAACAGAGAGAAAATGGGGGGAGCACCACAGCTCATCTCTCTCTCTGCTTGGTGATTGTAAATGGAATGTAATCACTTGCCCCAAGTTCCTGACACCATGCCTCACTCCCCCAAGGCTGCAACATACTGTCAACCTGTGTCCAAACACACCCTTCCTTCTTTAAATCACTCTGTCAAGCATTTCTTTTATCACAGCAAACACAAAGTAACCAACACAGAGTGTTGTAACCCAAATAGTCTCCAGAGCTCTTTACAAAACTTGGAATCATGTAAATTGTAAAAGAGCTTTGAGAAACCCGATTGAATAAGCAGAACATGTATTCCCCACTCTGTAGGCTGATTTTTCTGTCCCACCTGTCAGCTCCCAAATAACCACAAAGAGACTTCTTATTAATTATGAAAGCTTGTTTGATACTTAGGCTTGTTACTAACTAGCTCTTACAACTTAAATTAACCTGTTCTTATCAATCTACATTTTGTCTTGTGGCTTTATTACCTTTATTCTGTATTGCCCATGCTGTTTCCTTTGTGTCTGTCTGGAGACTCTCTGTATCTCTGTTCTTCCCAGCATCATCTTGAAAGACCCCCGCCCATTAGCTTTTTCTTTTAAGTTTGCCTCCTCCTCTGGTCGGCGGCTGGCGGGCGCTCGGCGGATACATCCTCCCCTGCACTCCCCGACCCCTGATCCCCACACCCGCCAGCTTCTCCTTCCCCGCCGCCGCGCAAGGCCGGCCCCCCGCTGGGCCCAGAACGCGAGTCGGAACCAGCCAACAGCCCATGAGCGCAGAACGGCTTAGGACACTTCCGTACGTGCACGCCCGGCTGTCGGCTCCCCCCCAGCCGGTTCACCCCGGCGGGGCTCGAGCCCCCAGCACGCTCGCCTGGCACCGCGCCCCGAGGAGCCCGCGGCGGCGAGAGGGCGCCCCCCCCCCCCCCCCCCCCCCAGGCCCCGCTTGACGGGGATCGCTCCGACCCAAGGTCAGCCATCTGGACTCGGAAAAAGATAAGTAAAGCCGAGGCCGTTTCGCCTGACTACTAGACCTTGAGAAAATGCTGATTTGATGCTTTTCGCTTCTGTACCGTGCTTTTCCTCCTATATAAGGACCCCTCTTCCTGGGCTCGGGGCTTGGCCTAAGAGAAGCTAAGTCGTACCCGCGCCACTAATAAAGCCTCTTGCTTTTTGCATCCAAGTTCGTGGTTTTGCTGATTCCTGGGTGCGGGTCTCCTACGAAAGTACCTCTTCGCGGGTCTTTCAATCTATGCCCCCCAAATCCTGCCTAGCTATTGGCCATTCAGCTGTTTATTAAACCAATCTGAGTACAAATCTTTGCAGCGTATAAAAAGATTATTCCACAACATTTCTTCCTTTTTGTCTAAATAAAAAGCAAGGGATTTACCTCTAGCATAATAAACCATGAGCAATAAGAACAATTATCAGGTAAGAATTATGTTCTCAATGTCCAGATCATTTGTATTTGGCGTATTTGAAGAAAATACTCCATTATTTATTCTATCTTGATGAGTCCGAAGCTTTGTACGTAATTTACCTTCTATCACATCTAAGGAAAACTATAAGTATGATTATCTAGTCTTCAACTCCATCAAAGACCCAGAAGAATTTAATATTACCTTAGTAAACAGGAAGTACAGAGTAAGCAACTTCTGAAACTGAAAGTACCAACAGAAGCAGCTGACTGCCTGGAAAGTCACCCAAAGTTTCTCTGTAACATTGGGGCATCTATCTTTGGCCTATAGGCCTATAATATCTGACTGATTTTCCTATAAAGCAGGAATTTTGAAGGACTGTCCTACCTTGTTTTGGCAAAGTTCATCAGTCACCTCTTTGTATCCTGTTTGTCCAGTTTGGACAGCATACTGTCAGAAGTCAAGACAAGTGCAGCCCCTTGTCCAAATGACTAGTTTTGCCACACTGAATAACTTGTTTTTGCCACATTGAAAGCAAACTCCATAAGGAGTTTCTTCAATGCCAATTATCTTCTCTGAAGTAAATTGGTGCTATCATGAGCAGATGTGTCTCATTGTCATGAAAAATCCCATGTTAACAAAACATTTTAAATGCTGTATTCTGTAGGTCTTTGAAGAGTTTGAAGACCATCTATCTATCTAAAATATATCTGTGTTTGACCTTGAAAATGTACCTAGCATGACTGCAAGTTTAATTGTTATAAGTGATTAACTACTAACCTGCATTATCTTAAATAGTTTGTAATAATAACTATCAAGGACTAGAAATTTTCATTACATTGCTAAATAAACTGCATAGGTGCAATGCCTTAAGTAAGACTAGAAACATATGTACAGTATGTTGAAACAAAAAATAACCTTAAAATTGGTGGTGCACACCTTTAATCCCAGCACTTGGGAGGCAGAGACAGGTGGATCTCTATGAGTTCAAGGCCAGCCTGGTCTACAGAGTGAGTTCTAGGACAGCCTCCAAAGCTACACAGAGAAACCCTGTTTTGAAAAACCAAAAAAAAAATTGTATCAATATACAAAGTTCCATATCAATGTAAAATATTTGAGACTAGTGGTTGTTTAAAAGTATTCTCAACAATCCACATTTTTATCTCATCATTTCTATACTGTATCCCCCTTTTATCACAGTGTACAAAAAGATTATCCCACAACAAGACTCTTACATAGTGAATGAAATGGTTAAAAACAAGACTCAAACATACCCATCTAACATGCAAATTATGTAACTACTGGAAAAACAAGCCCCACCTTTACTTAGAGGAACACACACACACACACACACACACACACACACACACACACACACAAAACAGTATTCTACAAAATGAAACCATGATTTCAAAGATTCAACAGTACTAAATATGTCAAACAAACAATAACAACAAACAAGCAAAACACCCAGAAATTTCATGTATAGGATAAAAATGAGTCAGAAACTATCCTCTAAAAGATCTGGTAGTTGTTGCTTCTTACAACCAGGAAAAACAAAGCTGAACAAAGCAATATGCAAACATCTCTTCTTAAAAGACTGAATTGCTGATCCCAGGGTCAAACTACTTCTCTCCAGTTGGAAGACTGAACAACAGTTTACAGTAGCAAAGCTTCTTGGGAACTAGTAATAGTGAAAGGAAACTCAAATTACCATTGGTTACTTGCTGGAGATGCTCTTTGAATAATTTTGAGATTTAAAAATTTTAGTGTGTGTGTGTGTGTGTGTGTGTGTGTGTGTGTGTCTGTCTGTCTGTCTGTCTGTCTGTCTGTCTGTCTGTCTGTCTGTCTGTCTTAAAGGGAAGACACTCACTTTTGTGAGTTTTACCTCTAAGATCCCCACAGTGAAGATTGGAGAAGGAGTTCCTTGTGCTTCAGGCAGTGAGAAGAAATGGTAACTAGGAAAAGATCTTTTACTGATGAAAGAGAAGGATGCTGTTCCCTGGAAAAACAAAATGTGTGCATTAATGTAAAGGACTTTCTCTTATTTCAGATTTCTTTGTAGGGGAATGTACTGGTTAAGTAGAGCTAGCAGTGCACTGCGCTGTAGGATTTTAAGTGTGTGTGGAAGTGACGTGTTTGAGAACAGGAATGCAGATAATACGGTGGGCATCCAAAGTACCCTCCTGCCAAGTGTTTGATTTTGTGTGGTGCTGGGGCATTGGAAGTCAAGCTGTGATAAACTGAGGATGTATTTAGAGAACGAAGAATAAGCCTCACATATAAACATGCAATTTAAAGCCAGCAAGCCAAGAGAAGCTAAAAGCACAAATCACAATCATTGGGAAAGGCATGGTGGGAAAAAGGAAACAAAGAGTGAAACAGACAGTGGTAAAACTGTTGGCAATACTGTAGATTTTTATAAAAACTGAAAAATTGGGGGATAGGTTATCAGAGTGGATAAAAAGGAGAACCTATTACAAAGACTATTTTTATTCCTTTAAATGATGTATGTTTGTCTGCCTCAGTGTGTGAGTTTGTTTAAATGAGCACAAGTGTCCCAGAATCTAGAGGCATCATGTTTCCCTGCCGTTAGAGCTACAAGCAGCTTTGGGTCACCTGACTTAGATGCTGGGAACAGAACTTGGGTTTCCTGGAAGAGTGGCAGAAAAATACTCTTAACCTTAGAGCCATCTCTTCAGCCTCTGAGATCCCATCATATTTGTATGCCATCTATAAATAGAAATAGAGGGTAAAAAGAATAGAAAAAAAAGGTACAGTACAAACACTAGGGGGAGCAAGAAAGCATGGTTTCCGACAGCCAACAGGAAGCCTTCACCAAGGCCACCACTATTCTGGGCCATCACACAAACCTCAACAAGTTTAAATGAGTTGAAATCTAACTATAGTAAGATGTAAGTATAAATCAATAACAAAAACACATCTACGGAACCCTCCAGTGTTTGAAAATGAAACCACACATTGCTAACTATAATAACTTACAGATAAAGGAAGAAATCACGAGGGAGATTAGGAAATATTTTGAACTGAATGAAAATACAACCTATGCAAATTTGTGGGATACAGCTAGCATGTTGTTTACAAGGGGGGAATGTATAGCTTTAAACACATCAGAGAGGATAAAAATCTAAATGATGTACTCATCTAGCTTATGGTTAGAAAACAAAATAAATACAAATCAAACTAAATAAGGGCTCGAGAGGTGGCTCAGTGGTTAAGCATTTACTGCTCTTCCTGTAGAGGAGCTGAGTTAGGATCCCAGCACCAACTTCAAGTGGCTCATAGCTGCTTGTAACTCCAGTTTCAGAGGATCTGACGCCCTCTTCTGGGCTCTGTGATTGCTGCACTCATATGAACATATCCATACACAGCCACATACATATACACATAATTAAAAAATAAAAATAATTCTTTAAAAGAACACTTACAGTCAGGTAGTGGTGACATACACACCTTTAATTCCAGCACTTAGGAGGCAGAGGCAGGTGGATTTCTGAGTTTGAGGTTAGCCTGCTCTACAGAGTAAGTTCTAAGACAGTCAGTTGTTACACAGTGAAACCCTGTCTGGAAAAGAAAAGAAGAAACAAAGAACCCTTGACAAGAAAACTGGAAGACACTGAAATTGAAGAGCAGAGCTGTAGGATCTTCTGGGCTCTCCTCAGTCAATCAAAGGAGCATTTTGCTGGTCCCACACTTTCTTCCTTGTTTTCAGCATGGTAAGTGCAATATCTTGTCTCCAAAGTCATGGGCAGTGGAAACATTTCAACAGAGCCAGGGAAGATCTACAGAGATTGCTGAGTGCCCACACCACAACTGGGGTATCTGTGAGTCACATAAACATCCTGCCGGAGATTCCTAGAAAAATGTCAACAAAGAAACCTAGGGAAACATGGGGCTTCTTCCACTTAGGGAAAACCTTGAGGCGTGAAGATTCAAGAGTTAATAAAACGTTACCCCATTATCTAATACAAAGTGTGAGATATCAGGATCTATAGTTCAAAGCTATTCATGCGGATAAAAATAAACATAATTGTAGATTTTTAGTTTGGGGAAAACACTCCAAATGGATTGGTGAGTATTAATTGGGAGCTCATGCTGGAAGAGAGCTGATTGACTAGACTTGAGAGCACAGGGGATGCTGTGCCTAAGCATTGATATTAATGGTCCAGAACCCGGGGATTCTCAAGTAGCTTCTGCATCCAGAAAGCCAGGTCTGTAGCCATAGTCACTTCGGGTACTGTGTGTTGTACAAGGAGCCTGAGGCATTAGACTTTTAATGCAAACCCTCTTCCATGGCTATGGGATTTTGCTGTTGTTCTTGCAGATTCATTGTGACTATTAAATTAAAATATTGGGAAGTCATTTATCCAGCAAATACTTATTGGGTGCATTTCAAATATTTTTTGAGGCAGGGGTTTGATAATTTGACCATGCTGGACAGTTTATTTCTTATGTAACTCAGGCTGACCTTGAATTATAAGCCTCTGGTCTCAGACCCATGAATGCTGGGATTATAGGTGTGAATGGTCTCGCTTAGATTTAGTGAATATTTCCAATGTGTTGTGCATCATTTTATGTTTGAGGGCATTGGCAAGGATTAACAGGACCTGGGTACAGCTTTCATAGAGCCAATTGGCTGATGCAATGATTGGGGGCATTGGAAATGAACTCAGGAGGAGTTGAGCACAGATGATAATTCCAGGCCTTGTAAAGACTGAACTGCATCCGATGGATGTGAGGTGATGTTTCTTAAGGATGCAGAAGCCTGGGGAGAGTGTGCACTCATTCGCCTGTGCACACATGTACAAACATGTGGTCACGGAAGTCCTTTGTGGGTGAGTGGCCTTTGAGATGAGAATGAATGGTGAGACGACCCCAACCATGACCCCACCTAGAAAATGAGAACCTTCTAAGCAGAAACTGAAAACCACCAAGCCCGAATGTTCTGTTTGTAGCTGGATCATATCTACACTAAAGCCATGAAGAGCAGAGGACTGGGGTGTCAGCCAAGGGACTTATCTTTGGTTCCTCCTTTCACTTGCATTTGACTCGGGCTTCAGCTCTTTCCTCTGTTAAAGGCACAAGGGATGCAGCAGCTACTTACAACACACCTAGAGCACAGCTCTTTAAGAACCATCCCATCCCATCCATCCATTCACTCTAGTCTTTAGAGTTCTGAAATGATCTGTGCAAAGTCTCTCATATGAAATGATGGGGAATGTCCTTCTGTACATATGTTTCTTTTATTGATTGATGAATAAAACACTGATTGGCCAGTAGCAAGGCAGGAAGTATAGGCGGGGCTTCCAGATGAGGAGAATGCTGGGGAGAGGAGGCAGAGAGAAGCTGCCAGAGAGAGATGCCATGTAGAGGCAGAAGGAGTAATATGCTGAGGTATTACTGGGTAAGCCAAGAGCATGTGGAAATACTTAGATTAATAGAAATGGGCTAATAATTAAGAGAGGACTAGCAAGTAAGAAGCCCAAGCCATTGGCCAACAGTTTAATAATTAATATATCTCTATGAGCTTCTTTTGGAGTAATGGGCAGTGGGACTAGGCTGGAAAGAAACTCTGCTTCATGAAAGCAACATGAGAAATTGCAAAGTATCCCTCACCTGGAGGATGTTTGGGTTCCAAACCCAACTGAGAGTCAGTGAGCTGCTACAGCCACAGAGAGGCCAAAGGACAACCACAAACATGACCTCCTTTCCAGCTTATTTGTTCACATGTGTTTGCAAAGCAATAAAAAAGAAGGGCCTGGTCTCTGCCCCAGGGTTAGGGTTAATTAAGGAAACAGGTTGTTAAGCCGTGTGAAAGGAGACTGCTAGAGCAGAGTAAAATATGTCCCAGGACTTCATGTGTCCTTAACACAGCAAGAAGTAAGAGATACTTTCATTTGGCAGTATGGTTTAGCCCCAATCCATACTGTATTTGATTGTGCCCAAGCTCAGAACCACAGACAGCCTGAAACAGGCCAAATGCTTTGGGGGTTATGTCCATAATTATTTCCTTCATGCAGAAGCCAGAAAATGCCCTGGGAAGGTTTTTAGAAAGCTGTTCTCTTCCTTAGGAGAAAGATTAACAATTCCATTTGTGTTTATGGCTCCAGTTTGGGGATGGATTTTAAAGACCAGTTCAGTCAGGGAACATATGCACTCATGTACACACACACACACACACACACACACACACACACACACACACACACACACACACACGAGTGACATTTTGAGGATGCCAGCCTATTATTCACCCAAGATGATTCCAGCTAAATTAACAGAACAGGAAGGAAACAGTTTCCAGAATACCCAGGTATACGGAACGGAATCTGAAGAAAGGTTACTGAAATCACACAGACGGTCTATGGCACTCTCATGAATAATCCATGAGAAAACTAAAAATAGGACAGCCCTCCCTGATACTAAGTATTTATGAGCAATGGAATTTGTACATAGATGGCTTATTGGGACCTCTCAGGCTCTCTGAATGGCTCTCTCATTAAGGGAAGTACTCTGTATCTGTAGATTAATAGATAGGGAGGTAGCATCCATCACATGACATGATTTATGTTTGACACTTAATGTAATGGAGCATCCTTAGTCAAAATATTTTAGAAGGACTGCAGTAATTCTATCTCATCACCATCTACTACATGACAGTCAGTGTAGCCACTTAGATATGTGACAGGCAGGGACAAGGAATCATTCAACCTTGGCTGTCAAATCCCGTTGTTTACTTCTCTGCTCATAGGTCTTATGCCTGGCCGTAGCATATATTGCTTTTGTCTATCTCCCAGCCCGTGGCAAGCTTTTGTGTTGCTTTTAACCCCCGTGTACCACAAGATTAAAAGTCATATTAAAACATTTAAAAACGAGGATTCAGTTAAAGGCCCAGCAAGAATGAAGAAGATCCGTCAACCCAGGCCTTTTTTTCTTGCCTGAGGTATTAATTACTTTGTTGTTGTAATGGAACAGCTGATGAAAATAGGACAGATTTATTTTGGCTTACAGTACTAGGGATAAGTCCAGTGTGACAACAGAAATCGTGGGAGGAGCTCCATAGACAGAACACCATGGCTGGGATTCCCATAGCAGCTCTCCACAGGACAGGAAGTAGAGAGAAGACAGGAAGTGGGCCAGGCTATGAACATCAAGGCTGCCCCACATGAACTTTCTTCCTCTAGCTAGGATCCATGGACTAAACATTCTTAACTTCCCCAAACAGTACTGCCACCTCTGGACCAAGTGTTCAAACACATGAGCCTATGGGCGACATTGTAAGCCTAATGATAGCACCTGGCTAAAATGAGTTAGATTTAGGTAGCCACTCCCATTTTGAACCGGATGTGTAGTTGTTTTTTGTTTCTATAGATCCTCTCCTGGATGCCTTCATGTATATATAAACTTAACATCTGAATTTGGACTCTTTATTCAGGGACATCATTTATATTGATCACCGTTCATCTATCCATGTTGCTTTAAGAGGGAAGTTTGGAAAGATCAGGTTGCGGCCACCCAGCTTGGCTCTGGCAAGCCTGCTCTGAATCCAACTGTAGATGGGTCATATGGGGCTAACCATACACACAGGCAAAGAATTAACTAATTTTGCGAATGGCAGTTGAATA
This sequence comes from Cricetulus griseus, assembly GCF_003668045.3. Lineage (NCBI taxonomy): Eukaryota > Metazoa > Chordata > Mammalia > Rodentia > Cricetidae > Cricetulus > Cricetulus griseus. The sequence continues at coordinate 268,638,980 of NW_023276806.1, forward strand.
CTCACTATGGATATTTTATTATGAAGGAAATGGGAGGGAGGGCATGTGAGCATGAAACATGGAGCAAGAGGCATGGTTCTTATTTCAAGAAATCCAAGAGCTGCTCTGTTTACTCACCACACAGTGCACGCATACAAATACACAGGCAGACATATAAAGTCATCACTTATTAAATCAAAGAGGAAAGGTCACATGCTACTATACCATGCATTACATAGCCCAAAGGAAATAACAATTAAGACGCAAATAGAGTCACCATTCCAGGGGAAATTGGAGACATTACAGAGAGGAAAATGGTACTCCCTCCTTGAGACTCGCTCTTCTTTATCTTAGGGGGAGTTTGATTCATTCTTTTTCTTTGTAGGGGCAGACAACATCAGAGAAATAGCAAGCAAAAAAGGATAAAAAGAGGGAGAAAGATGAGGAAAAGGGACTCTGGGCGTGGGTGTGAATAGGAGACTCTAGAGGTGGAAATGAATGATAGGGAAGGGAAAGGGAGAGACGGGAGAGTCCTAATACTCTATGTATCCTTCATCAACAAAGATCATGAACTTTGCAAGTCAATGGCTAGAACTGGAAAATTTCATACTGAGTGAGGTGACCCAGATCCAGAAAGGCAAACATTGAATGTTCCCTCTCAGGTGAAGCTCCTAGCTCCAAGTCTTCAGATGTGAGTACATACCCTGAAGTAACTGCAGGGACTAAGAAAGCAAAAAGGGACCATTGTCAGGGTGGAGATGGGGTCGAGATGGGTGTTATTGCGCTGTCAATAGGGAGTAAAATAACAGGGTACAAGTGACCTGATGGGGGAAACAGGAAAACAGGGGCTTTGATTAGGGAGGGGATGGATAAATACAAAAGCAGGAAGCAGGGTAAAGTAAACATAAGGATGTCTGAAAAGTTGTTAGGAATCATACTATTAATGATCTACATAACATATCCTCTGATACCAATAAGTCTGTGTATAAACATACACATATTTTTAAATGAATTTTCTCAACTGGGCTTCCAATGCTCTCTCTAACAAGCATAGACTATCTAACAAAAACCCTAACAACAGACATGATAAGCCCTCTTTGGACCTGTTGGTCAAAGTTATCCAAGATATTCCTCAAACATACAGCCTATTGCTATTGCTCTTGGTTGCCCATCCCCAGAAGGTAAGTCCCTATTGCTGAAGACATCATGCATGTCAGACACAGAGCCCAGAGGTTCCTGAGATGGAACTGACCTGGAATCATCTGTCCTGCAAACTGGCTTTCATGGTATTAGAAGGCACCACCATTCAAGCTTCCAAACAAGGAAAGCAACCAATAGGCTTACCCAGTTATGTTGCCTATGAACTACAGCAACCAGTTTGTCACAATAATAACCCTAAGGGTGCTATATTAACAAGCATGCCTTGGAAGTAACTACCAGTTCTTTAACTGGACCTAAGACCCACTCAGTAAGAAGGAGATTATGTTTTGTACTGAAAACTTAGCCAACTACCCAGTGCTAGAAAACTCGTGGATCTAGGAGGAGAAGCTACAATCACCACTTTACTAAATCAGTATAATCCCTAACTATACTCTAAACATTCATCCTTATGCCTGAAGTTAAGTGTAGTTCTCACCCTTCATCCAGGAAACTTTTGTTTGCTGTAGACAGACACCAATACAGAGAATGACAACCAACCAAATGCAGAGTGGCGAAGCCAAGCACCATCAGGTTTTTTTATATGTATTCTTCAGACTCAAAGTCTAGACTCCTGTTCTCATGCTTTCACAGCAAGCATTTTATATCTTGAACCATCTCCTATGTCTCCACCCATCTCTTAGATGTTGAAAATACCACATTCTATGCCCCCAGATCATACTTCTCTGTAAGGTGCTTTGACTAGTACTCTTGCCTTCCTAGTCACAGTGATAATTATCTGCACTTCTGGTGTGCCAGTTAAGTGCAGCTGTCTGGTTTTGTTATCTCAGGATTCTCTCCTGCTCATTGTTGTCAAGGAGCTCATCTCCTTGGAATACATTATTGCTCTCATCTACAAAGGACAGTTGTCACTTAGCATTAGAAGAATCTCTCAGCCCTGAGTTCTCTGTTGCTTTGGTAAATGGATTGTTCTCTAGGCCCTTCTGTAGATTGTTATTGGCTTATTAATTTTCTGGCCTAATGTGGCTGCATCTACTCTATCAGGGCTCTTGATCACTGACTCCACCCTCTGTACATCTCTCTCTCTCTCTTTATGTATCTGCTATTGCCTTATCTAAGCTAGTAAGAGCTATGCCCAGAGCATTTTCATCATCTCTTGGGATCCTTCATAGGTTATGAGTGCTGCCTCACAGGAGATCCCTCACATGTGGAGGAACTCACACTTTTCTGACTTTACATTTGAGTCCCTTGAGGATTCCCCATCTCCAGAATGATAACCTGCATGGACTCTTTGGTCCCTGCTGGTTCATGGTGCATAGATAATATTACTGCATGGTACAAATATTAACCTCAGTACCCGAGCATGGAACTTCCCCAACTGTGTTGTATTGTAACTTTCTCGTTATTAATGGCTATGAGGAAAGATTTGGGATTTGTGATTTCCCCTTGTAGGAAGGACAAAGAGACTGTCCCTTAAGAGGGAGAGGTAGACTGTGAATTGCTGCTAGAGTTCAAAATAAAGAAAGGTATCTGAGTATTCAAGATTTTCCAATATTCAAAAATTCTCCCACTACAACATCCAACATTCCAATCTCTTCTAATCAGGGTCTTTCTGTTACTGTAGCAAACGTTCTAGTATTGAAAACCCAACCTTCTTTGAGGTTTGGCCTGGGTGTGACATTTAGTCTTTTCTGTTGACTGAAGGAGTTAGAGGCTCTTCTTGTGTCCCTAGTGAAGCTGTCTATCATGGTTCCACACTCCATTATGTGTCCCGGCTCTGTTCTCTTTGAGAAGAACTTTCAAAAGTTGTTCTATACTTGGGTGCCAGTGATGGAATTCTAGCCATAGTACTCTGATGCACTGCTTCTAAAAATCCTTTTTTTAAAAAGAGATACATTCTAAAACTCAACTTTTGGTAGGGACCATCCTAGATTGGCTTCCTAGGAGACAAACTGTAAGATGCTGAGATTTGCATTGAGTGGCATCTCTGATAAAGGCAAGCACTGGATTGGGCAGAGAAGGTGGCAAAAGGAACTGGACCTGCAGGAGAAGCTTTGGGTGATTCTGTGATAAGACCTAGAACTGCTCTGCCCTTTGTGCTATGCAGTTTAACCAATTGTCCTCGGTGCCTTGACACCCACGGTTAACTGAATGCAGGAGCTCTGAGGAAGGTCACCATCAGTGAGGCTACTTCCTGTGGGCCAAATCAGTTCCTAAAGAGGAATTCTGCTGTGAACTGGCACGAGGTTATTTTTTTTTTGCTATTTACCTTTTCAATTATGTATCTCTCTGTCTCTGTCTCTGTCTCTGTCTCTGTCTCTCTCTCTCTTTCTCTCTCTCTCTCTCTCTCTCTCTCTCTCTCTCTCTCTGTGTGTGTGTGTGTGTGTGTGTGTGTGTGTGTGTGTGTGTGTATGTATGTGTACTACTTGAGAGTGGGTATTCAAGGAGGCAAGAAGAGGCCATTAGATTCCTTGGAGCTGGAGTTACAGAGGGTTGGGAACTGAACTCGTGTCTCATACACAAGCACAAGCCACCACACTCTTTACTATTGAGCCACCTCTCCAGGCCAGACTTCCTTGGTCTTCTCGGAATAATTGGATAGTGTGCAGTGTTATAAAGTGCAGCTTCTAATGCAGATTTCTTCAACAGAGGTTGAAGTTGTTGATCTCTTGATGGTGGAGCCTTTTTCTAATTCCTCTTTGATTTCACTGCCAGTATAACCATTAGACTAGCACTTTCCATAAAACCCTTACCTTATCAGTATGAGCTAAATGAATAAATGATGGAGGAGAATTCTGAGCAAGCATTCATTGGTGGCCCTATTTGGTCCCAGTCATCACAGTGGAGGCCTCAGTATCAGCCATCCCACATTGTAAGTTTTCAACATTGCCACCCACACAAGAAACATGTTTGAGTGTCCTATTTGTATGTATCAGCTACTGAAAAGAGCCGATTTGAGACATGCACATGTCTGTGGGAACTATTTGAAACTCATGTAATGGCTCTGATGCCTGACCATGATGTTGGACTCATTGGTGCCTGGCTGATGGCTGGTGTCAGTGATTGTCATGCCCTTCCATGGACAGGGCAAAGTCTTCCCTGCTATAGAGTTGCCTGTTAGCTTCACTCAGGAGACTTAAGAGACTACCAGAAATGCTTAAGAATTTGTTCTGGGAAACAGATTGTTTGGGAACTACTTTATTCCCTATCTGAGCACATAGTTTACCACAGCATGCGTTAATTTCTCATTAAACAATGTCAATATTCTACTTGGGAGAAGTAATTGTAGCCTTTTCTTAGGAGCAATTATCTTGATGGAAGTAATTAGTCAGCACAGCTACTTAAGGAGCCCTGGACTTGGAAGGGGTTCAACTTCTATGTGCCATGTGGTTGGGAATGAGCTTGGCTCTGGATTCAACTTGGAGGTGTGCACCATCTTACAGAGGAATTCCTTGGTTGTCTTCCTTGCCTCTCTGTCCCTGAAAAGTTGATGGGAACTTCTAATATGAAAAAAAGTTCATGAAGACCCAAAGAATACCTGTTATAATGCCTACTTCACACATCTGTCTCTATATCTTTAAGTAATGAAAACACATGTAAGATGTTAGGGTTCTCACTTGTTTAATTTTCTCTAGCCCTTTTTGCCAGCTTACTGGACCTGCAGATGATCTACAAACATGTATCACCCCCTCACCCTTTTATCAACATTGCATTTGGAGTTCAGGTATCACTGAAACAGACATAGAGAAGCAAGTCTTTATTTTCTTAAAATCTCAAGAAATTTAAAACATATTTATTTATCTCCAGACCAGCATATTCTTGGGTGAAGTGATAAATGTATCCATCCAAACACTCTCTAACTCTACTGGTAAAGTTTCTGGGCCAATAGTACTATTCTATATCTGGTTATATTTGGGGGTAATACAGCTGTTGGCAATTGTCAAAATTCAATGACTGATTAATTTTAGAACAAAGAAAAATATTTGTAACAAATGCTGAACTCTGACCTTATTTTTTATTGAAGAAGTATTTATGGAGATGATTGTGATGTCTGCAATTTGGCTCAAAAATACAATATAAATAAGATGGCTTGATGAATGGAAGGATGGGTAGGTAGAGTGTTAAGTGATAAGAGAATGAAATGTTTATAACAGAATTTAAGTTGAGGCATAGGAATACTTTCTGCAAAATTATTTAAGCATTTAATATATATGACATTTTATATTTGAATATTTAAAATAATGGCTATTTAGCACTCTCCCTGTATTATCTTTGAAGCAAACTTTGATCAAAATGGGGTGGCCATTCAATGTGCTTATTCCTATGAATCTGGTAAAACATGGCACTGTCTATGAAAGTTCATGGAGATCTCACACTAGAATTGACTTGGTTTCAGGAGCAAGAGTAGAATGAGGATTATACTGTCATCTTAGGATTCATTCTGGTTTATTCATCTAGTCATCCATCCATCCATCCATCCATCCATCCATCCATCCATCCATCTACACATCCATCTATCCATGCTCAACTATTTCTCTCTTATGTGCATGGAATTTAATAATTTATTTTTAACTTTAATTATGTGTATGCAAGTGTGTATGTGGATTTGCCCACCTGAGTCCAGTGTCCATGGAGTCCAGAAATGGGCATCAGATCCCCTGGGCCTAGAGTTACAGGAAGTTGTGAGCTACCTGAAGTGGGTACTTGGAACAGAATTCAGGTCTTCTGGAAGAACTGTACTTTTAACTGTTGAGGCATCTCTTCAACTTCAATGTGAGAGGTTTAAGGTTTACCAAAAGAAAGTTCTATAATCAAAAAACCAACAGTCAGAAGGGTCTTGGAATCAAGTCTTGACTCCTATGAGTTCAACCCTGACTCTGAGTATTGGCTCTGCAAGATGAAATTACTGCAAAAGCAGGGATTGTATGGAAGACACCTGAAAACATACTTCTATGCATTTGGAACATGTAGAAGGTAGCACTTTTGGTTTTCATGGTTGAACCCAAAGTCACCAAATATTCTCAAATATTCTAGTCATGAATATGGAGCCAAGGCTTTCCTTTGAAAACATTAGGGGAAATCTAACACAATGTCTCCAACAGAAACAAAAGCACTTTATTATATATGTAAAGGTTTTTACTTTATTAATTATGTAAAAGCACTTTAGTACCAAAACCAAGCCAAAACAAACCAAAACAAAAAAAAAAACCCAAGGGGCCAAATCTTCTCATGCAAGTCCTGCCAAGGAAGTTGCGGGTTTCTCCATGCTTCTCTTTCTTCTCTTTCCCTATTTTATTGGCTCAAATCGAGTTTCACAGAATAAAATTTGCTCACCATATTTGGATTACATTTGCACACACATATGAAAAGTCCCTTTCTTTTCCTAAAGCAGTGTTTTGGGGCTGAAATAACAATATATGTGACTCAAGAAGCACTGTCTAGAAATGCTGGACAGAAAGACAGATGAGTAGGACAAGTGGGGTAAGGGAAGGTGAGAATGGCAAGGGCGAGGAAGCAAAGCAGAGAAAAGGAAGGGAAGGGAGGAAGGAGGCAGGAAGTGGAAAGGAAGGAAGAGAGAGGAAAAGTGAAAGAAGTAAGTGAAGTGAACAGGGAGAGAGTAAGTTGATGCCCTTAAAACCCAGTGCTCAAAAGATGCTGCTATATGCTGGACCAGTCTGGGCTTCTCTTCACCCTCCTCTAACGTCACTAATCTGCGATTGCTCACCATTAGAAACAGAAATTCACTCTCCAGGTTTGGGCCGAGGTTCCAGTGACATGACTAAATGCACCAAGGAGAGGAATTGTCCAGATATGGGTGACCCACTATGGTGCCTCCCTTCAGAAAATGGTGAGGAAAATTGAAATCAGCCAGCATGCCAAGAACCCTTGCTCTTTCTGTGGAAAGATCAAAATGAAGAGATGAGCCCTTGGCGTCTGGCACGGTGGTCCCTGCACATGAAAACAAGGGAGTGTGGGGGAGGGTGGACCTACAACAATTCTGCTGTCACAGTCATGTCACTGAAAGGCCAGTAGAAGCACTGTTTGAGACTTGCCTAGCCTGCAATAAATAAGTTAATTTATGTTAACTTAAGAAAGGAAGGAAGGAAAGAAAAAGAAACAGAAATGCAGGGTGGTTTGCTATCCTAAAGACCAAGGATCTAGATACTTGATTCTTAACCTTTTTGTGTTTTCTCAAGTAGAAAAGAGTTTTTTTTCCAACTAGTACTTACAAAATTATTAATTGTCCAGATGGTGCTGGAGCACGCCTTTAATCCCAGCACTGGGGAGGCAGAAGCAGGTGAATCTCAGTGAGCTGGAGGCCAGCCTGGTCTCCAGAGCGAGTTCCAGGACAGCCAGAACTGTTACACAAAGAAACCCTGTTTTGAAAAACCAGAAAAAATATTAATTGCATTTATTCTTTGCTAGTGTCATATATGTCTACAATGCATTCTAACTATACTCACTCCAATTCTCTGTTGTCCCCACCCCCACAAATCCTACTGTTCTCCTCTTTCCCACATGCCTGCCTTTTTAGGCTAGTTTTGAGACCCAGTGATTTTAGCTAGAACGTTCTTTATGGATATGAATTGGATTTATCCATTGAATGCTGAGGAGCTCACCAGTGGGTGTACAACTAAAGATAGTGACTCACCCTCTCAGAACCTGTCAGTAACCACCAATTAAGCAGAGAGGAACCACGCCCCATGTGTCTCTTCATCCATGCTTGATTGTTGATAGGTTCATTCATGTGTAGGCCTGGTGCAGACAACTGCAGCTGCTGTGAGTTCATGGTTGCAATGGCTGTGTTGTGTCTAGAATGAGGCCTTGGCATCCCTTCTCCTCATCTTTCAGCTCTTCTATTCTTTTTACCCCTTTTCCTATGATGCTTTGTGGTGGTATCACTGTCTTGTTTGGGGTTGAGCATTTGAGTATCACTTATCCTCTGCACCTTGAGCAGTTATGAGTCTGCATTCACTGCCCTTCACTTTAGAGAGAAGCTTCTCCAGTTAAGGATCAAAGTAGCATTTGTCTACAGGTATAGACAGAAATATTTAGAAGATAGTTTGACCCTGTCAAGTTATCTAAACCATAGTAGTAAGTATCCTATTAGAGCCTCTTACTTCCATGGCCATGGGTTCCTTTCTAGATTTACAGTTCCAGATATTGGTTCCCTTCTATTGAGAAAGCCTTCAATCAAAGTAGAATGGCTGGTCAACTCCATGACAATTGTGCCATTGGTACACAAGTGGGCACTTCTCCCTGGCAGATTGGTGGTGTAGTTCATAGGCCTCACTGCTGAATTAGATTGACTTACAGCAATTTCTGTTTCTAGGATTTTGGGGTTTTTCTCCTTTATCTGCTTTCATATCAACATAGGTACATAATCACAAACAAACAAACAAACAAACAAACAAACAAACCCTAAATCTGTGAAAAGAACATTTTGCACTTGAAAGCACATTGGGAGAGTCTTTCATGTGATGCCTTTCATTTTCTCTGTTTATTTTCTGTTTTAAAAGGTGAGTTGATAGTGATTTGTTTTTCAGATGTTTTAGATAGGTGATTATATATACATATTTCTGAATGCTTCATAGAATTTTTATGTGAGTGGAAATTTAAGTTATATGAGACATCATGTTAGTTGGGGGATAAAAGGAGCTGTTTTTGTGTCCCTGGATGTAATTTCGGAGATGAGGATTATCATGCAAAATATTTATCATGGGGTGTTTGTGGGATTATCATGACATGGCTGGAAGCAAGACTGAGCTTAGTGAGAAATCAGGACGTGACGACAATGTCCCAATGTAGGTCTTTCATCAACCCCAGGGCTATAGTGATGGGACACTCATGGATGTTGCATTGTACTTCATTGCCATCAGTAGATACAACTGCACTGTAAGGGAAGCATGATGTTTGGTGAGACAGCTCCCTCTAACAGGGGACTTTTGGAAAAGGATGACTCCAGAGCTCTCAACAGCAGCACTCCAGGACACAATAGGAATGAGTCCTGCTCTCTAGCAAAGTGCAGAGTTCACTGAAGTATGAGATCCGTTTCATGTCTGTGGTCTAATGTTAGTGTGTGTGTTTTCACACATATGTGTGCACATGTATGTGTGTGTGCACTTGTAAGTGTACATGTGGAAACAAAAGATCACTGTCACATGTCTTCCTAGACTCGGTCCACCTAATTCTTTGTGTCAGGATCTTTCATTCAACCCAGGGCTCATCGATTCAGATGGACTTGCAGGTCCTTAGTCCTCAGGGAGTCTTGTGTCTGTACCTCCCCAGCACTGAGGCTATAGTTACATACACCACTGCATCTGGCTTTCTACATGGGCACCGGGGATCTTAACTCAGGTCCTTGTGCTTTCACGGCAAGAACATTACTGGCTGAATTATTTTCTAGACCCTTGTTTCATAATGATGACAACCAGTTTAGGGCATCTATAGTACTGTGTGCTTCTCCTCCTAGACACAGCAACTCAAGGAGCCACAGCTATCCAGTCTCAGTTTTCACTGAGAGTCTTTCTCTGAACAGCTGTATTTTCAGCTTTGATTTCATAGCAGTTTTTTTTTCCTTTAGTTCAAAATGGAAAAAGACCAATGTATCTCCATGGAGAAATTCCACATGCCCTATTTCTTAGAACAGGTAGACACAAACCATCAGCCATCAGTGACTGCTGTACACAATCTATGTTGGTTTCTGCTAATCTTTCTAATCTATTTACTAGCCTACAAGTGGATGTATGTTGTCATTTTCTGTCCCTTGCAAACATTCATATGAGGCATAAGTCAATCCATTGCTAGTGGATCTATATATTTTCCTCGGCAAGCTTAAGAAGGACTCACTAAATATATTCTTTCTCACTCATCAATCTATGTTAGGAAGATGCATGACTTGTGTCTAAGGCCCTGTCAGTGTGTTATTTTCCATGTTCCTCTCACATGTCAAATATAAAAATACAGCTTGTCAGAGTCAGCCCAATGTGGGGCATTGTTCACAGAGGCTGTGAACAACCCCGCCGTACTCTCGATTCATCATTCCAACAACCTAATCCTTTCACAGGCCAGTCTAAACAAAGTGGTTAGGGGCATCCCCACTCACCGGTTACAGAATCAAGCTTGCTTCAAAAGGGCTGAAATATCCCAAAGAGGAAAACTAATTTTGGAGGAGAGGAGAGGAGACAAGCCCTGTTTGGTTCCCAATTTTCTAGTCACTAATCTTGCTTAGAAGGTTGTTTATCACTGAATAATTCTCCCTTGTACCTGGCGCCTTGACATTTTGCCCAAGTGGCCGGGAGGCTTCATTAAATCAGAACTTCTAATTCGGCTCACCTGTCACAGCTAAAAGCTCCTTCAAATGCATTGACATCGATTAATATTTAATGATTGAGTAGTAGAAATATTTGCTCAGCACTTTTTCAACTTTTTCTTCCTTTAAATTAAAAAATGAAAGTCTTTAGAATAAGCTCTGCTTCATACATGAACAGCTCTAGTTTTTGACAGTGGGAGAATTATATGGGACATCAAGGAAAGGACAAATGATGATGTGTGCTTCAAGAAATAGCTACCACTCTGTGAATACCTTCTTTGTGCTGAGCACCTACCAGGTACTTCTACAGTTCATCGCCAACACTCACTGCCCTTACTGCAAAGTAGATAATATCCATTTCCTTTTGCAAATGGAGAAATAGTCCTAGAGGAATGGAGAAACCCAACCCTAGCTCACATCACCAAGGGAGAGTGAGGATTTGAACCCCGAGTTGTCATTTGATATCCACATCTACATTCTCTTCAAGAACATGTGCCCATTACCCTGAGCAAGGAGACCCACAGTTTGAGCCAGAGTCTCCTTTGAGGCCAGCAGGTAGTTCTTATAATTGTGCCTCAGTTTCCCTATCTGGTAAATGAGGTAGACGTGAGACATTTAATTCTACCTTAGGATCACTTAGAATTCAACTTCCTGAGTTTAAGTTGGGTCACCTGTAAGTTGACATGAACCGTAGCCTCTGTGTATTGTACATGTTGAAAAGAAGGCAGTGTCTTCTGTCAGTCAAAATAATAATGTCTATAAAAATGCCAGGACATACTGGTATAGTACTCAGGTTTATAAAGCCATCACTATAAGAGCAAAGCTGGGGGAGAAGTCAAAAAAGAGTGATGGTGGCGACCACAGCCTCGTAAAGTCTACTTTGGTTACCCACTGTTGCCAAGAGCTGGGACACACGTAACAACTTCCCTAAGCCTCTACTGTTTCACCAATAAAAAGTGGATGTTATAATTCCCATCTGACAAAACATTATGATAGAACAACTTGTGTGTGTAAGGGGCCTAGAATAGGGTTTGGTGCAATGTGGTGTGTGTTAACTAATGTGCTGATGTTGTTAATATTCAGTACAAACAAACAAAAAACCACTAGCTATTATCCACTTCTATTCAAGTGGGTGGGCAAGGTGAATTTTATTACCTGTCAATGACAATGGAAGCAGACACCTTTCCCCAAAGCGTATTTAGATGATGACACAGAGGACTTACTTCAATGATTTAATGTCCTCCTATGGAAACAAAGCTTGAGCATCAGATTTGGGTGGACAGACCAGAGGCACCTAATTCAATCATGAGGGCAGCAGGGGTCTTCTGTAGGAAGTGGCTCTTCTGTGCTTCGAGGCAGGATGCTTTGACAGAAGCTGAGGACAGCTGCTTAGGCCACAGAATCCCTTTCTGTCCTCTGTGGATCCAGCTCTGTGCATGGATGGCCAGTTTGAAACATGAACCAGCCCCCACTGAATCAACATGTAATGAGAATTCAGTCTGCATTCACCGCTCAAAGGGAATGACTTCTTTATCCACTTATCTATAACATGGGTGGTTACCAATATGATGAAACTTCAGGTTGAAAACTGAATGGGCCCAACTCAGTTTCACAACGTGCACTTAAGCAAAGTATAAATGAAGTAACAGAGGGAGAGAAAAGAAGATAGCTTGGTCCTCAAGCTTTGCTGCTCTTCTTTCCTTTGGGATGGACTAGAGATGTGGCAGCAATTCAGATTTTAATAGGATGTATTAAAATGGGAGATGAAACAGCAATGGTGGAGCAGAAAGCTGAGCTGGGTCACGATGCTATCTTAATGCAGAACTGCCTTGCCTTTGATTGGCAGCTGAGTGAGAAGGTCATGTGGTTCAGGATCTCTTTGATTCACCAATATGGCCTATACACAGCCTGCACTATACCAGGTAACAGTACACATGTAATAACTCGGCCTATATTTCTCAAAGAGTGGAGCTGCTACAATCTTCCTTGATTTTCAATCAAGTGTGGTGGTATGAATGAAAATGTCCCCCATAGGCTCAAAAAAAAAAAAAAACATGTGCAGTGCACTGTGATGTCCCACTTGCTAGATACAGTCTAACCTAGACACACTATCAAATGCTCTGTGAGCATGTTAGCCTGTGCTATGCTCATAACGGCTTTGGTCGATTCATTGCTTGCTATCTTTAAGTTCCCTTAAGGAAAGGCAATGTTCCTTCTATAGACTGACTGGGTAGGATCTGAGTGGCTTGTTATTCAACTGGAGTAAAGTCTGGGGAAAGACCAGGGGATTATCTCCCCTCTTTGCCTAAGGTTGGTGGTATTAGAGAATAGTGTAGAAATGATATTTGGAGTAGAGATGGAAAATAACAGGTTAATATGAATTATCCTATATATAACACCAATACAAACTTCTATAGCTATCATCATGAGTAATCTACCACTTATGGAGTATTTAAGAGCATTGCGTTCTCACTAAATTCTTGAAAAATCCCTGAATCAATTAGGAAAATGAGGCTCAGAGAATTTAAATAATTTTGTCATGATCACATAGCAAGTGCACCAAGCAGGCACATTTTGACTCCTGACTTATCTTATTTAGAGAGTTCTTACCTGCGCAGATGTGAGCTCTTAAAACAAGACCACTAAGCTGATGTACAAGTTCAAGGCAGAGAGAGCAGTGATGAGAATAACGGGAGTTTCAAGATAGCGTGGACAACCTCCAAAGGTTCAGGCTACTGCTGCTGATACCTAGAGGTCAGCTCCTCGAGGTCTGCTAACCTTTTGTCAACACTTCCATTTTCACACAGTTACTCTTTACTCTTGGGATACTGTACAGCAGGATATTAATCAATAACTCTGAGGTTCCAGGCAGACCGGAATAGATATTCGATCTAAAGCCAACTAGGCTCATGCTTTCTCTCTGGAATTTGACTCCAGGACAAAGTAACAAGCAGACATTGTCATATCCATTGGAGTTTAATCACCCTAGAGGTGACCAAACTGTTCCTGCCGTGGTTTGTTCCCGAAGACCCTGTAGCCCTTGATTCCAGGCTTCCAGGAGGCCACTTTTTTTCCTGTTTCTCTTTTGAAGTTGGTCTCTAGGTTGCCTATCAACTCCTAAGCTCCCAATGTTTTTCAATCTACCTTCAGGCTTCAGTTAGCCCAATTCAATTTCCAAATTGTTGATTGCAACAAAAAGGACCTGATTGAAACACCAGGTCTTCAGAGCTTTGTCAAAGATATTTATAGACACCTTGCTGAGGCATAGAAGGGAGAAAATAGTTGCACACCTGTATCTTTCTCATAATGTTGAAAACAACAGTTCAAGTCTCATTGTTTTAGGAAGAACAAAGGTTAGTGAATTTATCCCAGGGAGCACACATGTATTTTGAAAGGACGATTTGAAGTAAAGCTGGGGAGTATGAGATGGAACACCAAACTTTCTCTCATCTTCATCCAAGGATGTATATCTTTAATTTATTACTATATACTTACACTCTAAGACTTGGAGACTATTTACTAATGTGAGTCTTTTGTTATAAAGTAAGATATTTCTATTTATATATTATATACAATTATATTTTGTTACATATATAGAGTTACATATACTGTATTAAAATTTCCCTGACTAGCAAATTTTTAATTTCAAAACATCAAAAGTAAACATTTAAGATATTCCAGCCAGTTATAGAGATTCCATTATGAAAATATTTGAGATCTACACAGTGGAAAATGGGAGAATTTTCTTTTTAACCATAAGGAATGTTGCAGATGAAAGTCTAAAAGATACCAGGAGTTAATGTCCAGAATAGTCTAGCTGTGATATGTAGACAGAAGTCAAGCCATATACACAGAGAAAAGGATGGAGGATAATTTGCATATTTGTATAAGTAAAAATCAGTAAGAGTTTTTTCTTCTTTGTGGAAAAGTAAAGAAAGAAAAGGAATGAAGGAATTAAATGCATTGAACCACAAACCAAGAGATAATCAGTCTAGATTTCTAGGAGGACCAGACCTCTGAAGAATATTCAAAATGAATAGAGAGAACACAACAGATGCTGTAGAAAATCTAACCCGTGATGAACTGGGCCAGCGCTGGGACACCTGGAAACATCTAAGAGAAAGAGAATAAAATTATGAAGAGGTTACGGTATAGTAGAGGATGGAGATGGAACCTGGTGCCTTTCCACATTTCAGAGAAGGAAGCCAGAACAACAGGAGAGGAACGATAATCAAAGCCATATGCTAAATGAAGAGCAAAGTCCCTAAGCCACACTAATCTTAGGCTCCCAGAGCAGGGGATGCATCACAGGCTGGAAATCCATCAGAGCAGAGAATCGTATTTGCACATGGCTGCTTAAAGTGTTTGAATTAAGGCCAGGCGTTGGTGGCACACGCCTTTAGTCCCAGCACTCGGGAGGCAGAGGCAGGCGGATCTCTGGGAGTTTGAGGCCAGCCTGGTCTCCAGAGCGAGTGCCAGGACAGCCAAAGCTACACAGAGAAACCCTGTCTCGAACAAACAAACAAACAAACAAACAAACAAAAAAACAAAAAGTGTTTGAATTAGAAGAATAAAACTAAACCTTGCATCTACCAGAGCAGAAGGAAAAATATTGCCCGTAAAGACTTCTCTTCACCCTCTGTATTAACAAATGACAAAATTTGAGAAAAACCTTTATTTGGAGGAGAAAAGTTTGTAACCCAAGATTAAAAACAAAACAAAACAAAACAAAAACACCTAGATTTTATTTCATATGTGACAGCAACAGAAAGATGTTTGTTGTTGTTCTAAAACTTGGAAGCTACTCAACAACGTGAGCCCTTTGTTATTTAAATAGGATGTGAAATATACTAGAAACATCCTAGAAAACTAGAAAAACCACAATGAAACAGAGGGATTCTAGGCAGTGTGCCTGTGAAGTCTCACTTCCTCTCTTTACATCAACAATTAATTGGATATTGTAATAAAAGCGTGAGAGAGTCCTATGGCAGGGTCCTGTTTCACAGTATCTCACTGTGGCCCTCTGTGTCTTCTAGCAGACAGAAAACAGAAAAAAGATTCAAACGGGGTTTTGCTTTTATGCTACATAAAACGTGAAAGTGGTAAAGAACTGTGTTCTAGGCATTGTTGGTGCCAAAGAGTTGAGTGACAGTGGGAAAGTTTTGAGTGATGCCAGTCACTGAGGTTTAATGTGGAAAGGGTTGCCAACAGCCTGGTGGAAAATTCTGTCACTGGGGTTCTCTTCACAGTTTCCTCTCATTTTAGCTGAATAAGCTGTGATGGATACTGAAACATATAAGTGTTAATATTATTTAGGCAGGAAATGGTGAGACTTGAGGTCAGTCTATTCCCTGGAAACTTAGTTTTTTCTACACTTGAGTAAACATTACTTAATGAAGGAGACATTGGGTATTTTAATATCTCAGATAGTCAGGGTAATGCCAATGGACACATCTCAATAGCAAAACTTGACTCTCAATTTAATAAAAATGAAAATTACTTCTTCCTCATTTTCAGATAGTCAAAATAAGACCACCATTGTACACCTTTCAAATCCACTAGAGGGAAGGAGAATTTGAGTTTGGTCCCACCCGTAAGGAACAGGGTAGTCTCACATCTTACGGATGAGGATGTGCAGGCTATCGCTTCTTTGGTGATGAGCTTGGTGACATCCAGCAGAGCTAACAGTGGGCATGTCTATGATCTCCATCTCAGGTAACTACAGCATCATTAATTATGACAAACATGTATGCATCAGCCATCAACAGGAAAATGACAAGACAAACGCTCACAGCACATTCGGTACTATTATTAACCACACCTGACAGTAAACTACGTAGAACATTATGGGGGGAAAACAACCATGTTGAAAGGGAAAATGAAAGTTAGTGGTGAATACTTATAACATGATTCCAATTTTGTTGGAATAGCATTAACACTTGTTCCCCTTAGGATTTCAAACATCAAGCAGTAAAACTGTAAATGCACTCAAGGAAATGATAGATCCAGTAGTCATCATCTCTGAGAATGGAAGGAAGCTTGGCACTAGAGAAAGGAAATAGAAGGTGTTGGTTGGCCATTCTGCACTGGCTTCTGGGCCAGCATCGAGCATCTGAGGCATGTGTAAGGACACAGTGATTGCAAAGCTGGCAGTGTGTATACTATTGCTTGCTTAAAATACATCACAATAGAATATTAGCAACATTTTATTTATGCTATAAATTTAAAAATAGGTTTGAATCTGTAATTTTATCATTCTATATGATCCCAGCTAAATAATTAAAATGTAAGATCTGAGAGGAAATGAAAAGAAATATTGGTTATGTATGGAGGATGCATGCAGTTTTTAAACTGTAACTTTTCCATATTCTCAAAGTTTTCATAATGATTTTTGTAACAGAAAGAAATGTGAAAGACTTCTAGGTAAGATGGTGGATTAAGAGCCACATCTATTTGAAGTTAGATAAAAAGCATCAGAATAAAATAATCCCTCTAAGAGACAGAGCTAAGGAAAATGGGAACGAGCCTGAGTAGGAATATTTCTGCCTGGAAGCAGCTGGTGTTCTCATACAACCAGGGAAACATTCCCGTCATGCATTGGTGTGCCTAGATTCAGAGAGAAGGTCCAGGCTGTGGAAACAGGAACAGAGGTTGGGCCAGTGTGGAGGATGGATAGAAGAGAGGACTAGAGCACCAGCCAGTGGAGACTGACACAGGAGTGTGGGCAGGAGCCTGAAGATGGGACCAGGAGATAGTGAGTAGCCACAGAAGGCATCTCCTCACTTAGCACTGCCAGACTACTACAAGAGAAATAACCCCCCAAACCTCCAGGATGGGGAAGTGATTGGCAGGGGGTGGGCCTGGACGCAGAAGTACACTTCTATCCCAGTGTCCTCACCTGGAAGGACACATGGCTTAATTTACTATAATTACCGAGACTAGCAGCTTCACCCAAAGCCCCAGACTGATGAAATGGACAACCCAAAGGAGAGAGGAACCATATCACACCCAAATTACAGACTGAAGTCTTTGCACCTCACTAATATTTCAATTTTTTTATTTTAGTGCTTAAAACTTTGTTATACTTCTGTAACTTGGTTGCTGTGTTTCAGCTTGTGTCTCATCAGAAAAGCCTTTATGGATATCTGCCATTTCTCTGCTACCTCTTACACCTCCAACCTCTAATTATATGCTCTCCTCCTCATTCCTACCTTAGTCTGTCTTCCTTTTCACATTTGTTCTCATGTCATCACTTACATATATATTCTTGCTCTTTATTCCTGTTGCAGCCTCTGAACTACATTTTCTTCAACTGGTGCCCTAGTGCTAGACTGTCTGCCACAAGAAAGTCACTCCATATGTATAAAGGCCAAGATTCATCAAGAAGGTGTGACAGCTTTATCTATGCCCCGATGTTGGTGCTCCCAATTACACCAAGCAAAGGTACTAGCAGGCATAAGACACCTAATACAACAATGGTGGGAGACTTCGGTACCCTACTGTCATGTTTTCATGAATCACCCAAACTGAAGATCAGTGAAGAAACTTCAGATGATGTCATAGGTCTGTTAGCTGTTAACAGAATATTCCATCAAACATGTGAGGAACACCCATTCTTCTAAGCAGTCCTTGAAAACATCTCTGAAATTATTCACATTATAGGTCATAAAGCAAACTTTTACAAATATCAAATATTGGTACATACACTTTGGATATTCATAGTCCTTGGCCCTTGTGGTGATAATTTCTATTCTTGAAAAACAAAGGTTCCAGTCAATATTTTCATTACAAATACTCCCATGTTTCTGTTTGAAGCACAGTGGATATTTATATCTGCACATTAATGACATTGAGAAATCTGATATGAACACCACATGTACACACACCCCACAATAGAAATCTATCAAGTGCTTTGTTTTATCCTGTGTTTGTCAAGTGCATACAATTACAGAACTTTTATGGAAATATATTTGTTATCATTTAGGGGATGTTCACTTTTATGTGATCCAGTTTTCAAAGCCTGGTCTTAGCTTCTGAGATCTCAAGAACATGAACCAGACAGTGACGTGATTGGCGGTGAGATTCCAGAACTAGAAAGAGACAGTGCTATGAGAGAAGTGTAAAGATGGGGTGGAGAAAAAGGGAATATTGGCCAAGAACAGATTAACCATATCTCTGTCTGCAATGTGAAGCAAACCGATCTATATTCTAGAGAGTGAAAATTTTCTTATGCTGAATTTATCAGTGTGGGTATCATTTCCAAAAGAAGCCAAGGAAGGACTCTAATGGAAAACCTGGACTAGTCACAGTAGGAGCAAACACAGTCATGTGAAGCCCAGCTCTACACCATCATGCCTGATTTCCACCTGGGAGTTTCTGAGGAGAAAATTACTAGCAAGCTAAAGCAGAGTTGCGACAACTTAGCCCACACCACTGTGCCTGGCAAGAATAACCACACGGTGAAGGAGCTCCTGGCTCACATTTCAAATGGCTTTCCATTAATTTATATTTCATATTCAGACCCATGACTGTGTCTAAATTTCAGAGCTTAATTTCTAGTCCCCAAGGGGAAGTGCCAGAATGATCTTGAATATTTTGAAATAATGTAACTTATAGCTGTAGGCTTAAACAACCGGTCTGATTATCAGACTCAAAAAATGGTCTGGTGTTCATTGTGCATGTCCTGTGATCAGAGCAGACAGAATTTGATGAGCTAGGGGCAGTGACGACACAGGCTCCATAACCCAGTATCATCCTGGGGTGAAGACTGGTACAAACTACCATTACAAGCATTAAGAGAAGCCCATGATGAGTAGAGAATTCCTGAACAGAAAATGGGAAACACTTTGGAGGGTGACAATGACCTCGGAGTTCATGACATACCATTAGGAATGTACCAGACACAGTCTGCCTGTCTCCTGAGATGGATTGCACAAGCCTATCATGTAAAGAACACTTTGTAGTACTAAGAAAAAGATTGTGAGATAAGATTGTGCAGATTTAAAATACGGTCCTTCCAAGACAACGAACCTATCATTTTAAAAAATATAAATAGAATTTATAATATGCTAGATGCCTGTAGCTTTGGGTAATGGTGTATCAGACAATAAGAAGTAATGTTTAGTTTTATTCCTTGAGCCCTTGGCTGAGTAGTTTAACCCTATTCTGTATTACCGTGGTTGTGTTACCTGTTATCCATTGCTGTCCCTCAACACCCAGCTCAAGATCAGTAATTATTAGTAACATTGATGATGAAGATAATAATGAGGATGGTGATGGCTATCATTTATCATGTCCTTAAGGCCCATGATCTTTAATTTTGCATATTAACTTGACAAGGCTATAGAATACCCTTAGTTGATAGAATACTATTTTGGGTTGCATCTGGGAACTTCCTGGAAGAGCAATATTTGATTTACCAGAATTGAATGGAGAAGGACTTCTTCTCCGAAGTGAGTGGATATTAGTTGACCCGTTCACAGGTTGAGTAGAACAAAAACATTGAGAAAGGATGCATTTGCTACCTTTGAGCTGAGGCATCTGTTTCTATCTGTTCCTCGCTTTTTGGCCATCAGGATATTTTGAGGAGGCAAAAGGAAAAGGTAGTTGAGTATCATGTATCTAGAGAAGCTACTTTATGACTCTGCTCCCTCCAGAAAGCACAGAAAAATATTATTTAGCTGCATATGAACAGAGGGAGCACTTTGCAATCTAATAAAGATGGCAGAGTGAGTGCCCCATACCCTGGGAAGCACACAGGAGGGCCTACGTAGCAATCAAAACCAAAACTTAAATTGAACTACAAAAACCAAGCTGATGGCAGACATTTTGAGTTAATCACCAAAGAAAAACACAAAACAGGCTGGTTGCATGTGACTTAAAAAGAAAAATCCCTGTAGATAAAGTAATAAAATCATGTCCCACCGGAGTTGAGTCAAGGACCACAAAAGTGAGCAAACAGAAAGGATGACTTAGTAAGATACATGGGAAAAGGAAGGGAGAGACTTTTTAAAATGATTTTGATATGAATAAAGCACCCCTTCTCCCACAAACATCTGAGGTGTTAGGAAATCTTAGATGGTTCAACATGTCAAAACAGAGAAGCCTAACACGGGATCCATGCAATCCAGGGTTTATGGATCAGATAGACTGATGAACTGGGTTGGTATTTGAATTAGTTACTTTTACTAAGCCCTACCTTTAAAAATACGTATCTATCTCTAGGTCTAATTTTATGTGTATTGTTTTCCCTGGGTGTATGAATGTATTATCAGTGCAGAAGTCAGGAGTCAGCATCTGATCTAGAGTTACAGGTGGTTGTGAGTAGTCCTGTGTGGTTGCTAGGAAACCAACTGGATACTCAGTAAGAGCAGCAAATGCTCTCAACTGCACAGCCATCTCCCCAGTCCCGAGGTCCTACCTTTTAAAGGCCATACCTCAACACTGATATGCTGAGGACCAAGCTTCTGGCACATAAATCTCCTGGGAATACATCACAGCAAAATAGCATGTCTTAATAACTAGCTGAAGAATTTCGGTTTTCAAAATAATCAACACATGCCTCAAAGAAGATTCTTAACAGTAACCACAACTTTATCATAAAGTCATGTCACACACAGGGCTGGGGAGATGGTCCAATCAGAAAGTGCCTGCCTAGAAAGCAAGAGGGCCTGGCTTCAATCTCCAGGCCATGCTGCCTTACACTCCACAGTGCTCCACTGTGGAGGCAAAGAGAGATGGATGAGGCATCTGAGCCTGCGTGATGAGGTCCAGGCCAGCCAGGGGCACCATCACAGCAGACAGTTTTGATGATTTCTGTGGAATGATGCCCGGGGTTGATCTCCAGCCCCATATGCAGATAAGCATGCATTCCACTTCCAAAAGCATGCACACACACCTGTGTGCATGCACACGTGCACACACCACAAACACAGTCAGTCACAGCATTAAATTATAGCTTTCAAAAATATATTCAAATACAGTTTGCATTCATTGCCTCTCAGACTTATACTTGACTATATTTAGATCTGATTATTCAAAGCCGACGCCATATTAATATCTTAATAATGAAGTAAAATGAAAATATGTACACAGTGGAACAATGTGGGTTGCTGTTATATCGTAAATTTAAATTGCTGCTATGACTGGATAGCATTATAACTTGCTTTCTTCGAAATTTCACGCTTTCGATCTTCAGCATCTGAAACTATGCTGAGATGGGAGCTGGTGGTTTCATCAAATTGTTAACAAGTCTCCAAAGCACAACAAATTAGTCATTTCTACTATATAATGGAATCCCTGGAGAGAAATCGCCACTGGAAATTGTTCCTGAAATGAAGATAGTTTGAAAGTACCTATTAAGAGATCTGGAAAATTAACTTATAATGGACAAAGCTATCTATCTATCTATCTATCTATCTATCTATCTATCTATCTATCTATCTATCTATCCATCCATCTATCCATCTACCTACCTATCTATCTATTTATATCTATCTACCTATCAACCTATCATCTTTCTATCAATCTATCTATCTGTCTATCTACCTATCTAGTGTGTGTGTGTGTGTGTGTGTGTGTGTGTGTGTGTGTGTGTGTGTGTGTGTGTGTGTTTGCCTGCATGAGTTCATGTGCACCCCATGTGTGCCTAGTGTCCCAGAAGCCAGAAGAGGATAATACTCCATTGGAGCAGAAGTTGCAGACAGTGAGCCATGATTTGTGGACTAGGAACTCAACCCAGATCTTCTTCAAGAACAGCAAGTGCTCTTAACCACTGAACCAATTTTCAGGTCCAGCTGAAGCTTTTATTTATTTATTTTTTTAAATAAAGTATCATTCAGAATGCCTAGTGAAAAGAACAACAGAAAGAAGGTAGACTGCTAGCAGAACTTTCAACAGCAGACCGTGTGTGAGTAAATAGTATTTTTTTTTAATATTTTAAGATACCCATGGAAATAAAAGTGTGAGAGTCCCAATCTCCTGTTCAGTCAAATTGACCATTAAGAACGAAACACTGTTGATGAATAGATGCCAATGTTCAAGGACATAGAGAGAGACACTGGGGAGATGGGGCAATGCTTCAGGCCACTTGCTGGTCTGTCAGAGGGCATTTGGTTGCCAGCACCCA
Organism: Cricetulus griseus; assembly: GCF_003668045.3. Lineage (NCBI taxonomy): Eukaryota > Metazoa > Chordata > Mammalia > Rodentia > Cricetidae > Cricetulus > Cricetulus griseus. The sequence continues at coordinate 268,661,557 of NW_023276806.1, forward strand.
ACTTGGGTAGCTGACAACTGTCTGTAATTCAGGGGCTTTGATGCCTTCTAATGGCTCTGATGAGCACAGTGTGCACACACACACACACACACACACACACACACACACACACACACAAGAAAATGACGGACAGAGAATATTTTTCTCATGTGTACTTCCTACCACACCACAGTGAAAATGAACAGTATCTAAGAGTAAGCATTTTGAGACTTCCATGGCATCTTGACATGGCTGGGACATTAAAGCTCATGAATCATTTTGTTAGTAATTTCTTTTCTTCATGGTTTACAAAAGTACTAGCCCATAATAGACTGAAAATTAGAGGAAAATCACCGTACTTAAAAACGTTTCCAGCAACCACATTTCCCTTAAGCATGGGTGGAGGGAATTGAATATCAATTTTCTTGTACAATTTAAGATAAAAAATAACTGTGAGGGAGATAATCCAATGTGTAATGTGTGCATGCCTTAACAATATAGATAAATACTTACTCTGGGGGGGGGCGGGGGAGGGGGGAGAGTTCATTCAGGAAAGCTTGCCATATAAGCACAGAGACCCGAGTTCAATTCATAGAACCCAACAACCCAATTTTAAAAAGGCAGATGCTACTTGCTTGTACATCCAGTGATGGGGAGGTTGAAACAGTTAGATCCCTGGGGGTCACTGGCCAGCCAGCCTAGCTGAATCAGTGAGACTCATGGCAGTGAGAGATGCTGCCTTTAAAGGATTAATGGTGCCCAAGGAATGACACCCAAGGTTGTCCTTTGACCTTTATACACAGGTGCACACATATGCACTCGCACATATGTGTATGTGCATTCCCCTACACACACACACACACACACACACACACACCACTCACACACTCAAACAATGAGGAGACCTCTGTTAGGATGTCTGGATGAAGCCTGTGCTTGGATTCATACAGTACAAAAGTTAAGTTCAAGTGCTTGAAGACAGTGCTTGAGGTTCTGTCTGTGGTGTGGTGGGACTTTAAGAGATGAGGTTTGGCAGAGGATGACGATGCCATTGAGGATGCTGCCCTTAGAAGGATTACTGCAGTTGTTGAAGAGCCCTACTTGGTTCTCACAGCCGTGAGCTGTCATAAAGTGAGGCCACTTTCTTGTCCTTTCTGCATGAGAGTGGTCCTCATTCTGTGTCTCTGGATGTCTCACATAGACGTTGGTGCCAAAGCGTTTGGCAGCAGCTATCAGAATCATGACCCAAGTGTACATTCTTACTCTATGTAGTCACACGTTGCATTGGTTAGTTTTCACTGTCAACTTGGCATAACTTAGAGTTGACTGAGGACAGAGTTTGAATGAGGAAAGATGAAGATCAGGGTAGCCTGTGGGCCTGTCTATGGGGGACAGCCCTGCTTATTATTGACTGGGGTGGGAAGATCCCAGTCTATTGTGGGTGGCACCAATTCCTAGAGAGAGGTTGCTAAACAGTATCCCGACCATGCCATATTTTGTTTCCACTACAGAAAGTGCATGAAGACACCTGTCTTCCAGTTTTCCTCAGGTCTAGAAAGGCATGGACACAGTGTTACCAGAAATAATTGCATCTAACTAGCAGATTCTACTCTTGGATCTTTGGACAGTTCCTGTGACGTGTCTGAGATACGTCACTACCCAAGCGAGAAGGCACTACCCAAAGATGGTGAGGATTATGTCAAAAAGACACAGGAGACAGCATCCAGTAGCTCCTTTTGATGGAAGATGAGGTAATTATTGTAGACAGGATACAGCCACCGATTCAATCACAGCAAGCTTAATTCTATGAGTTCATAGATGACATAAACTTATGCACAGAAATATTTGATTTAGAAGGACACCAGGAAGCATGTTAATTGCAGCATAAACCCTCTCATAGAGGAGAACCAACCATTCCTGCCATTCACACACTTTTCAGGACAACCAAGGAGCTGGTGACGGGATGTGTGCCCTCAATGAAGTGCAAGGCAAAGTGCTATGCAAAGTGACTGGCCTGTGGGGATGGGGTGACCAGAGCTTGAGGTCTATTGTAATTTGGAGAGCTAAGGCCACTAGACAACAAGACACATCAGAGGTGTGTTGAAAAGACAGATGCTAGAGGGCAGCTTGGAGACTTTTCTGCCTGGATAGATGCTACCAGAGCATGAGCATTGACTGAGGAAGAGATTGGAAGGAAGATAAGGAAGGGCAAGAGCCTCGGCTTGAGAGTACCCACACGCAGAGGGGAAGTGAGTACAAGAAAGGGTCACCCAAGAGGATGGACGAGAGACAAAATGAAAGGTGTGATCAACAGTCATTGTATCCTTTACAATGGGATAAAGTGGACTCCGAATGACAGCATGTCTTTGGCCGCTGGTGGCCAGAAGTTGCTAAGGGTTTCTGAAGAAAAGCAGCTTCAGAATGGTGGAAGAGGTTACATTGGAGACTGTGAATGAGATGGTAAACCTTTTCATGGAATTTAGTGGGGGCCATGGGGTGTGTAGGGCTGCCCAGAATGCCCTGCAAACTGACGCACGGGGGATAGTTCGGGTAGAGTGGGAAACATTAACCATGGGGGGGGGGCGCGATACAAGAGCACCATTTGTTTAAAAAAAAAATCAAGAACCAAGAGATCTTCAACAAACACTTCTCTACTCTTAACAGTCACTTTGTCCCTGCAATCATCATCTGTGGCCACTTTCTGTGGGTAAGTGACACATTTGCTCCCTCTAGGCTGAGAGACACACTGTGTGTGTGATGCGACTAGCTTGGGTGTAAATAAACTAATGACTTACATACAATGGGCACCTCTGAGGAGCTTCTGTGCATCTACAATTGCCATCACCCAGCTCCCACTGTTTGCAGAATGCTTTTCCTGGCACCAGGAACATTAAATCACCTGGAGAGTGGCTTACATATATTTCTCTATGAGCTGTAGTCTTCCTTCTACAATTTCTGACACCAAAATATTACTGGTTTCAGTTTTCCGAGGGTCCCCTAGTTTGGAGGACAGAGGTGTCAATGTTCAGAGGTCTTGAAAGACACAGATTCACATGTGTTGAATCTTTCTCCTGAGAGAAGAAACATGACTCTTGTTTGATACTGCGAAGCTCACAACTGTTCCTCTCTGAGAAAATGCTGAGGGTTATCTGGATACATAATTTGTGTTTCATGTTGCTAAGTCTTCTGTTTCAGGCACTTTGAATTTTTAACTATTTTAAATCACGATGAAAACGGGCTTTGGAATAACTCGGAAGCTTTGCCCTGAGGTAAAAGGACCTTGAAAAAAAATCATTTCCTATTTGCATAATGCTTTTAATTTTTTCAAAGCCTTTTTCATATCTATTATTTCACTTGATCCTCACAACAGCCCTGTGAAAGCTCTCACTTTAAAGATCCGGACTTGAAAGCAGAGAACATTTAAAACACTTCAAAAAATGTAGTCAAATCACAAAGAAATTCCCACAGCATCCATATCACGGCTCTAACTTAAACTGTATTTACTGCAAATTGTATTGACTTGAGAGATGGCATCGTGTAAATAGTTTCTCGGCTCCAAACCGCATTCAAACTGAAGTTGTTATGAATACAAAAGAGCTTTCGGAGGAGGAAAGAACTGGAATTTCGCTGCATTAAAGGCAAAGGCTGCTGTGTGGATGAGAAAGCAGCCTGGAACCGGATCGGTTCTGCATGGCAAGCAAGCGTCGCCCTGCCTGCCGGCACCGGGGAATGGATTTACATATATTGACCCAAGCCAGCATATGAATAACGATCGATTTTCTTGATCTATTCTATTCCTTCAATCTGTGCTTTTGCTAGCAAACGAGGAGATGTCGCTGTCAGCCAGAAATAGAGTTTCCTGGGCTTATGTCTGCTCTTAAGAGCTCTTTTCTACTTAATTAAAAGATACATACGGTGGTTGACAGAGAACAGCGGGCTCGTCAGAGCTACAAAATTTGCTTCAGAAAGATGGGTTCCTGGAATCGGAATCATGAAAGAAGGCTGACGACTTGTAAAAGGCAGACTTACATTGCCGAGCACAGTCTATTTCCACGTCAGTTTTATTAATAGCAGAATAAAAGCAAAGGAACAAATACAATTTGTCTGTCAGGAGTAGCCATAAAATCATCCTTTCTCAGGGGCTGCAAATTATTCCAGGTAACAATATGTAACCTGCCAGGAAAAAAAAAAAATGAAGAGAAAAGCTTTTTGTTTTTGGCTCAACATATTAACACAATGCGTCATATTAATTCATATGTTTGCCGCTTCGAGCACCCCTGCCTGTAAACAGTACTGGAGTTGGACGTAGGGTCAGATAATGGATATGCTGCAAATGGGACACATTCTCACCAAGGGTGCCAGGAGAAGCCTAACACCCGTCAAACCCCTTCAAATTCCCTTTGCGTCAGATGTGGTGGGAACATCGGATCCATGAGGCCCAAGACTGAAAAACAAAAACAACAAAAAAATCAAAAACAAATTCCATTTATTTTGTAGATTTACAGTAGACCTTTAACCGAATGTAACCACTAGAGGGCGCAGTGGTGCAGTTTTACAGGTCACTTCCCTCGCTTTCTGGGTGATCAGAGATCCTAAATCTGTACAAATGGGATGCGATTATATGTATAACCTGAACAAGTCTCCTTTATACTGCAAGGATGTATTTTTCATGTATGTGTTCACATGTACAACATGTACACAGAGTCCAAAAGAGGGTCATGGTTTCCCTGGAACTGGAGTTACAGGTGTTTGTGAGCTACGAGTCATGGTTTCTAGGACTGGAACTTAGATCCTCTTGGAAGGGCAGTTAGCACTCTTAGCCAGCCACTGAGTCATCATTCCAGCCCTTCTATGCTGTACTTTGAATCATCTCAAGATGACAAATAATGTATAATATAGTGGGAATACTTCCCAAATAGTTGTTAAACTGTATTGTTTAGGGAACAATGACAGGAAAAAAATTGCATATGTAATATAGTTAAAACACACACACACACACACACACACACACACACACACACACACACACACACTATTTTCAACCAGGCTGGTGAATTAGCAGACATATGCAGACCCGAGGCTGTGGACTGGAAAGGACATCTTGCTTGCTTCTTCCCTTGATGAATTACCCCATGATCACAGAACTTCTCTGTAACACAGACAGGAACGATAGATGGATGGTCTTCAAACTGGATTTAGTGCCTTCAACAAGAACCATTGGCCCAAAGCCTAGGGGTTCCAAGAGCCACCCTTGTGGCCATCTTAGTAATTCTCTAGCAGTCATTGAAAGCCACCCTGCTTTCAATAAGAATTTAAAATTTTGCCACCGGCTGATCTTAAATACCTTCTACCAAGCCACCTGTTCTGGGGGGTTGGTGCCTAAGAATTGTCTCCCAAGCACGGATATGGATTTTAGCTGAATCACCTCGATTCTCCAGCAGTCATTTTTCATTTGCTTTGTCTGACAATACTGGTCCTTTATTTGGCTTGCTCATTGGCAGAGTCTGGCACCTAGGATGGAAAGCAATAAATAGACATCGAATGGTGATCAGGCCTTTGCCTGATTCAGACTTCTAGATTTTAGTCAATGAACTAGTGAGAACCCCCAACCCCTATCCCCCACCCTATGCACACCAAGGCATGAACATCAGAAAGGGCAAGCATTTGGCCAAGGAGCAGCCTGACAAGGATATAAAAATGAAGTCAAAGTTTCTGATCTCTAAGAATCAGGAAGTCAAAGTCAAGACAGACTTTGACTCATTTAGCCCCTTCTCATTTGGTTTGGAAATGGAGCGAGACATACGGTGCTCTTTGGGCTAGATGTATCTTTATTTCCAACCCGCCTCTGCTGCCACTGCCTTGACTTGTGGTGTGAAATTCCGACTCTAGCATTTGCCCTGGAGACTGGGTGGTGGAAGAGTTCAGTTCTATGAGAGACTGCTACTGTGGAAACTGAGACAGTTCAGAGTGGGGTGAGAGCATGCTGGTGAGATGCTGCATTAGCAAGGACTCTGTGGCCATTGTGAGATGTTACAACACACATGTGCTTCCTTTGGGCAAGGCTGCCCTTTTCCTGATGCTGTCAAGCCTTTAGGATTCATATTCACACCTGGGCATGTTACCGTCAAACATGCCTTCCCACCTGTCCCCACTTCTCTTAGAATGAAAGCAAGGCCAGCATAGAACATATACAAGGCCATATATTCTGGTTGTATACCCAGACAAATATTCTTGGCCACATGAACCCTGCTCATTGATGTAGAGGTTTCATTTAATTTCTCTCAGATGACAGATAGGGAATAAAGAACCATGTGTTATTCCAGACACATTTATTGAGCATCTTCTATGTGTGAGGCAGGAAAAGATACTCAGGATGATATCATATTTTTGTCTTTCATAAACACACTCTCAATGAATTTTTCTTGAATAAAGATGGAAAAGCAGTCCAAAATATCATGAACACAGCATGCAATAGATACTTGGGGCGGGCAAGTTACTTTAGGGGAGTCAGGGAGATCTTTGAGGGAAACAGTGATGAAGTTGATACTGAATAGTAAAAAGGAGACCAAAAATCAAGGGCTTTTCCCTACCTGCCTTGTAAAAATTATCTGGATATTTGTTATAAACAATACTAATCACCAGGCAATTTCAAAGATTTTTGACTCAGTAGGTCAAGAGGTGAGATCCAGGAATCTTTCTCTGTAAATAAATGCCCAAGTTATTCTAGCTCCAAAGGAAATTTGAGAGATCCTGAGTGAGGTGATGAATTTCACCATGCTGAGGACATAGTCAAAGTAGGGTACCATGTTGAGAGCAGAGAGAACCTGAGAAAATCAATTTTGAGTAGAGACTAGCAAATAGTGCAGATCAAAGTCAGAAAGTGTTTGTTAAAGGATGCTAGAATCTTGCACGATGCAGAGGACAGATTCAGGTGATTCCAAGGAAGGGAAGGGAACAGGAATGACTTCCAGAAGTGTCTAATATGCTAATTCCTTAGAAGCACTGGCAGGTGAAGTCTTCTTTCATTTTTTTTAGGTGGCATTTTCTTTGAACTTCAGTCAGAGATGGTGGGTAGCCTTCGATCACTGTCTAAAACCCCCTTTGGCTTATCATAAGCCAATGTTGGTTTATTACAGAACTGGACACAATTGCTCTCTGCAAAAGTGGGATGCTATTCAGAAGGAAGAGATGGGCAGGAGTGAACCACCTTTCTCATCTTTGCTCTCTTAGTAACAGAACGTAGCCTGAAAAATCTGGATCATAATGGTCAGAATGAAACTGAAATACAGCCCATCAGTATTTGGTTTTGGCAGCCTTGGACTTCTACACCCAGCCTCTCAGTGCACTGACTCTCAAGGGTGGGTAACAGCATCTGGGCACATGGTAGGAATGCAGATTCTTGGGTTCCATCCCAAATCTTCTGAATCAAAACTGGGGAGGGCAGAAGTATAGGAGATGCTACCAGTCATGCTTGAAATCCTTCTGGTGGCCCCCAACTCTGAGAAACACTCTCAAGACGAAGAGCAACCCTGTAAGTGCAAGCATATAGAGAAGGACTCTCAGTGAATAAGTCCCTTGCTGGTATGTGTGCATTATGCATTTATTAAGCTCTTGCTATTGTTACTAGATATCATAAAATCTGTTCCCCCGCCAAAAGGTAGAATGATATTTGGTCCCTAGTGCTGGAGATCCAACCCATGAGTTTGCACATTTTAGGCAATTCTTCTGTCCCTGAGCTGTCCTTCCAGCCTCCAGGCTACTTTACTTGATTACTTCACAACTCCCAGTGGCTTACATTCCAAGATGAACTACAAAAGCTAACTCATTCCATAACAGGACCCACCCACCTTTCCAGCCTCCTCTACCCGCCCCATCATTCCTCCATTTTTGTGGAACATTAATTTAGCTAGGCAAAGATATGTTACACTTATTTATGCTGCAGAATATTAGTTTAACTGTGTAAAGACGTGTTACTTATGTTTATGAAGTATTTGTTTAGTTACATAAAGATACATTGCATCTGTTTCAGCTCGCCTGTCTAAGGCACCTGATTAGGCTAATAAAGAGCTGCATGGCCAGTGGCTAGGCAGAGAAAGGACAGGCAGGGCTAGCAGGCACAGAAAATAAATAGGAGGAATCTAGGCTCAAGAGGAGAATACAAGAAAGAGAGAAGAAGGAAAGAATGAGGGACATATCTGGGGCAAGGAGCCAGGCAGACCAACATAGAAGCAGTGAAAGTAAGAAAGGTGATAAGACCTGAGGTAAAAGGTAGAGAAAGAGAGACAGGTTAAGTTGTAAGAACTAGCCAGGAACAAGCCTAAGCTGGACTGAGGATTCAAAACTAATGATAAGTCTCTGTGTCATTATTTGGGAACCTGGTTGTGGCTCAAAAGAAAAAGCCTGGTACAATTGATCATTCTGGCTTTCTTGTAATCAGAGTTTCTCTGTGTCTCAACAGCCACTCCCAGATAACCAACTCAGAGACTTAGTGTTAATTTTAAATGCTTGGTTGATAGCTTAGACTTATTACTAGTTAATTCTTACAACTGAAACGAACCTGTTTCTATTAATCTACATTCTGCCATATGGCATCACCTCTTTTTTATCTTATACCTCCTCTTTCCTCTTCATATCTGGCTGGTGACTCCTCTGACTCTTTCTTCTTAGTGTCCCGAGTCTGGTTCCCCCACAAAAAAAAAATCCTGTCCAGCTATTGGCCAGTCACTTATTTATTAAACCAATCACAGTGACATTTACACAGTGTAAAGGAATATTCCACATTCCCCCTTTTGTCTATTAAAAAGGAAGGTTTTAACTTTAATATAGGAAAATTATATACAACAAAAAAGTTATTAAGTCCATTTGTATTTGGCCCTTTTACACAAAACATTTATCTTATCTTTTACCTAATTTATCTTTTTATGATAACTAAGGAAAATTTAAATCTAATTATCTAGTCTTTAACTCCATTAAAGACCCTAAAAGGGCAAAATGTTACCTAATGACAGGGATATCTGACTGCCTAGACAAACACCCAAAGTTCTTCTGTAACATTAGGGCACCCATCTTTGGCTTATAGCCCTAGAATATCTAACAGACATTTTTGAGAAGCAGGGAAGTTTGAAGGACTGTCCTACCTTGTCTTGGCAAAGTTTGACAGTCACTTCCTGTTGCATCCTGGTGGTCCAATTTGGACAGTATACTGTCAGCAATTGAGGCAAGGGCACTTTCTTTGCTCAAATGGTTAGCTTTTGCCATTAAGAAGGTAAACTCAATATGGAGTTTCTTCGATGCCCATCATCTTCTGTGAAGTAAATTTGTGCTATTGGGAGCAAACATGTCTCAATGTCAAGAAAAGCCTTATGCAATTAAAACATTTTAAATGCCATATTCTGTAGGTCTTTGAGGTGTTTTAAGGCCATCTATTTATTTAACTACATCTGTTTATGACCTTGAAAGCATACCTAATATGACTGTAAGTTTTACTATTATAGATAACTATTGATTTGTATTTCTTAGTTATACATTACATTTTAAATGAGTTGCATAAACACATTACCTCAAACAAGAGTAGAAACACACATACAGTATAACAAAATTACTTTAAATTTGTATCAATAAACCAAAATCCACACCGATGTAAAATATTTTGAGATTAATGGCTGTTTTTTAGATTAAAGTAGATTTAAAGATTTACCCCTTTGTCCTATCATTCCCATATCATATCCTTTTTTTCCTTTAGAAAGAGATTTTTGAATTTAACTCTTGTTTAGTTACTGTATCTGACCATGACCAATAACAATTTGTAACACCCCCTTAAATGATAATAAACATTAATAACTCATCTTTTGGGAATGGGGGTGTCATTCTCTAGACTACTTTCTGCTGTTTGTGGGCACTAGTATTTTGGGGGGAACCTTGAGAAAATCAGGATAATTGTTAGGTCTTGGATGGAAAATTTTGGGGGGCTGGATCATCTCAGCCAGTAGCCTTGAAGTCTGAGGAGATGGTAACAGGCATTCTGAGATACTGGATCACCCGGACCATCAGTTTTCATTACTGTTTGGTTACCTTGTTCTGAAATACATAAACTTTTAAGGGTAACATATATTACAAGTACGAAATATGTGGCATGCACAAGTCAGTTAAAGATATTTTCGTGGTTTTATGCTTGAGTAGGTAAAATACATGTTACATGTTTTATTTTTTTTTTAAAGTTTATTTCTTTATGTCTGTCTGTAGTCAGGATTTGTGAGGGGAGGGGGGATCTTCCTCGATCAAACCTGGTCATTCACAGCCTTTCATTTCCTATGGAAATAAAAGCACAACCTCTCCTCCAAAGCAACACACCTTTTGACTTCCATTTTGAAATCAATATATTTTTAAAATATATAGACTGGTTTAATCTAGAAGTTTTCATAATCCAGTGTCTCTTAGCATCCAAAAAATTTAAGACAATACAATAATGTACAGGATCCAGGCTCTGTGTACATGGATTTTTCTTTTATATTATTTTACTCCTTTTAAGGACTTTACTTGTTATTTTAAAGCTATATATTTCTTTTTATGACTATTTGTACCCTTTTTATTTTTTCTCCCAAGTCTTTGTACATTTTTAAACACATTGTAACCCATTTAGAGGTCTTTTTTGCGTCTGGATCTGTCTTAACTGAGTATCTGTATTGATTTGATTGCATGAGATGAAACTTGAATTGCTATAATTGTCACTGGTATGGCTCTGCTTAGTGCATGATGTTGGTCACTGGTTTCTCCACACCTTGGTTCCCTGAAAGCTTAGCTTCATGGCAGAAGTATGGGTGGGAGTCACATTTATTGCTCCAAGTCTGGGTAGTTGTTGGGTCAATTCTGCCACTAAGTAGCATGCCACCTGCTGCTCATAAACCCCATTTAAGTGTTTAGTAGCAGGGCCTCTTAAAAGAGCAGTGCTCAATAGCAGTTAGCACTGAGTTAAGGAGGCTCTGTTTTTTGTTAGTATTGAGCCTACCAAAGAAAAGGCAGCTATCAGGAAGCTATGTTTGGTTCCAATTTTGTGTGCTTAGAATCTTCTTTTAAGCTTTGTTATGTCTTAAGTGGACATTCCGGCCTCCCATTAAAAAACTACATGTAAGCAAACTTTCTCTGCGTCCCAACATCCACTCCCAAATAACCAACATGGAGATTTAATATTAATTATAAATGCTCATCCTATAGCTGAGGCTTATTACTAACTAACTCTTACAACTTAAATTAACCCATTTCTATTAATCCACATTCTGCCACTTGGTGTGACCTCTCTTTTATCTTGCACCTCCTGTTTCCTCTCCATGTTTGGCTGTGACCTCTCTGACCACCCTTCTTATTCCCAGTGTCCTCAGTCTGCTTCTCCTGCTTAACCTTATCCTGTCCAGCTGTTGGCTAGTCAGCTTCTTTATTAAACTAATCTCAGCAAAACAAACATATACTTACACAATATAAAGCAATATTCTACACTTTCTTATGGCTAATTCCATCTTGTCTTTCTAGCCACAGCTCAAATGTCTCCTTTGCCAGGAAGACATCTGACTACCTTGTGAATTATATATATATATATTATATATATATATATATATATATATATATTCATTTATGTGTATGTATGTATGCATGCTTGTATATAAGTATAGTGTATGCAGTGTAGGTGCCTGTGAGAGCATAGGCAGAGACAGGAGGAAGACTTTGCTTATCCTGCTCTATCATGTCCATATTAATCTTTTGAAACAGGGTCTCTTACTGAACCTGGAGCTGAGCTGGTTCCAAACTCATTGAATCCAGCAAGCCTGAGCAATACTCTTGCCTCCAGCTCTTACAGTACTGGCATAATAGATCCACATATGGTCATATCAGGATTTTCACATGGGGCATGGGATCTGAACTCATGTCTTTAGAAGAGCAGCCAGTGTCCTTATTCACTGAGCCATCTCTCTAGGCCCTCAAGTGAACTTCTATTTATTCTCTTCACATTACTCATTGACTTTCTTCAGGGTGTATAAAACTATTGTGCCTATTTTTCTGTTTATTGTCAAACCCATGCATGGTGTCATTGCCTCTTAGTGTTCCCGTGGGCCTTGGGAACACTGGCAGATTTAACACATATTTATTGGGTGACTTCCCAGGCTGTAACTGAAATTCAAATGAACACAGAAAGTTAGCAAATGAATTGCCATTTTGTTAGACACATGCCGCATCTCATTTTTTTTAAAGACATAGATTACAATTATTGTTTCATTTGTGGGAACAAATGTTTTACAGGAAGTCCTTCAAGTGATCTTAAAATATACTTGTCAGGAGTTGGCTTCAGGTTCAGAGTTGGCCCTGCATTCATTTATTGGAAGGAAAATGCTGGGATTCAAAAAGTCATCATGATACTTTGTACCACATCAGATAAACAAGCAAACGACTCTGAAATTTATGATGGCTTTACAGCTGTTTTGCTAGAGATTGTTCTGGAAATGGAAAGATGAACCCAGACTCCAGTGCCATCTAGTGGTCATGCTTAGTTCCTCTAGAACTAAGATCCAGTCCAGTCCAGTACTGAATTTTGACTTGTTGGGAGGTGTGTGTGTGTGTGTGTGTGTGTGTGTGTGTGTGTGTGTGTGTGTGTCTTTGCAGTCTCAAGAGTATGGCCTTAGTTAAAGTAAGGATGATGCATGCTAATAAATTCCTGGCAGAACCCTGACCACCAACCCTCTCTGGGGGATGGCATATAAAAATGATGATATAATACAAATAACAATTTTCTTGGTTAATCATTCATATAGCTTTGTGATACCTAAGATCATGGACCCATCCAATGCTCCTATTTATTGGTGAATATCAGTGGACACACAGAGGCAAAGGGAACTTCTGATTCATGATCAGCTGTGTCACCATTTGGATATGGAACACGCTCCCTAAGGGCTCATGTGTTGAATGTTTGTTTCTCAACTCTTGATACTGTTTTTGGGAGGTTCTGAGGATTTTAGGAGATGAGTCCTAGTTCAATTAAAATGGGTCACTGAAGGCGTGGCTCTGAAATCCATCTCTTCTCCCCAGTTTGCTCCCTCTCTGTTTTCTGCCTTTTGCCCACTACAGGGTGAAACATCTCTATCAATACCAGCACATGTCCCTGGCAGATGCCCTGATGGTCTTCACAACTGTGGCCCAGGGCTAGGGGAAAAGCAAGAAACTGCAGTGGCATCTTGCCTTGCCAGTGAACTTGAAGTGGTGCCACACCCTTTGGGCGTGGTTTCAGGTGCAGACATGAGGTGGAGGAGGTGCACACTCTGCTGGGTTCCAGAGAGCACTGGAAGGGCAGAGACTGAATCTTCTGGAACAGGAAGGCCGTGGAGGTTATTTACTCTTATCTGTGTAAGTTCTTCCTCAATAAACACCTATTTATCATTTATCTTGGGTCTGGTGAACTCACTTAAACACTGCCTTCAAGCAGTCATGAATAGAATGCTTTGAAACCATGAGCAAAACACAACTTCACACCTTCAAAATGTTTCTATCAGGTAACTTGGTCACAGTGAGGTGAACAATAATGGCGACATTTGGTGTTTTAGGTTCTTAAGTATCGTAACTAGAGGAACGGTCACCTAACACAATTATTATGTATAAAACATCTCGTTTCTATACAGAGTTGCTCACATGCCTCCAGTTGCAAAGTTAGTCCTAGGTATGTGTCAGCTGCCTAGATGTTTTTCTTGTTCTTGCCATTGGCTTGAAGTGGAGCCCTTTGCAGAAGACTGCTAGGTCATCAGTTGGAGAAGCCTTGGGGTCACCCTGTAATAGTACAGACCAACAACCAGTATCTAATTTGAAGGGTGTGTGTTCCGGCTGAGATGGGGTCATGTAGGCCTCATGTTGGACAAATCAGTTCCAAATCTTAATCGTGGCACTCCCTAACTCATCCTGTTGATGTCAACATTTCTCATTTGTGTAGTAGATGTTAGAACAATATTTGCCTTCTGAGCCTTTCATTAGGGTTAAAAGATATAATGACATATTTAAATTGTCCCATCTAAGTGGCTGATCTATGAAAGCTGAGCCATTGACCTCTGGCCTCACCTAGTCTAAAAGCACCTGCTACTTCTAGTTTTCCAGTGTGACACTTCCTGCTTTCCTTTGTTCTTTGCAATCCAGTTCTACCCAATCTCTAAATATATAACATTAGAGCTTTCTAAAAATTGAATGACTTGACAACATGTGTTGAAGGCTGGGGACAAGGAACGTTTTAAAGACTTCATGTCATTATTGTCATAAAGCTGTAAGAATCACCCAGTAAATGAAACCAAGAGTTATCTTATAAGAAACTGAGACATATTTTGAATGCTATAAAACAACCCTCTATGAACTAACTGTAGCACACCACTCACCAAAACATTCCGTTACGAGAACTTAGTGAACCCACACCCTGGCTCCAATTTCTCATTCTGAGAGTACAGTCTCTCGGTTACGTTAATGAAAAACAAGCTCAAGAGGCTTGGATTCTATTCCTTAATTTGAAAATAGTCTACAAAAAGGCTTGGGAGACATTTGTTGATAAATTCCAAATGATATCCTACCTAAGCCAGTCATAAAATGGTGGAGGGAGACACTGAACCCCAAAGGCACGGCCATTTAACTCTCATTCATTTCAGAGTCCTCAACCCTTTCCCTCTTTTCCTTTCCTCCTTTCCTCTCCCAGCAAAACCCCAGTCTCAGGCCAAATCATCACCAAGAAAAACATTGTGGACCATGTGTCATGATCGCATCTGCCTTTGGAACAGAGGGTTCTATTCCCCAGATATTAGATGGAGCTGTGGAATGCATTATTGAAGTGGCTTCTATGTTTCTCTTCTTCCCTCATAACAAAGCAAACACACAGCAGCTAGGCCACTCTGAGGACAACCCATGCTACCCAAGTCCTCCCTGTAAAGGAAGAGAGCTTTCTTCTCAGCTGTCTGTCTTCCATTCCTAGTGTGTCTTTATGAGCCTCCCAAATCTTCCTTATGCACCTTCCCAGTGTGCTTGGAGTGTTAGAAGAAAAGGAGAGAAAGGAACTTATAGAGAAGTGGAGATGAAGAAGTGTGGAAACAATGTTTGATGGATTTATAAGTTGGATATTAAAATCTGTTTGCAATGTATCGAAGACATACCCATGTTCTAAACTTTGTGTGTGTGTGTGTGTGTGTGTGTGTGTGTGTGTGCGCGCGCGCGCGCGTGCTCAATGTCTAAAGCAATGTTCAAAGTCAGACTCAGGTGGAATCTTTATGTCTCTTTAGCTAAAGGACTTGGTTCATCTGGCAAGCTGCCAAAGGCAATAGGTCATAGCCACACACCATGTCCGTGTCCAGCCTGACAGCTGGGCAAGAGAATCATGTCACCACTGTGACCTTTGGGGGCTGACCTAATAGAACACTATGTTCTTCAGAGATGTTAAGAATTGGAGACTGTGCAACCAAACCCTCCCCAGTGCCACCATAATACATAGTGTCTGGTCAGAAATCAGATGTATTTGTGCTCATGTGAAAGTAGACTTGTGTATTTAAACCTTTAAAGCCTCTCTATATAGAAAGGATTAGATGATGTGTCTATGTTTTCCTACCTTACTGGCAACGTTAAAATGATGTCTCATGTCAGGCTGCATTGAAGTATCGTATACAGCATTAGGTTACACATTTGATGAGGGTCTTGAGCTAGTTAAACCACGCATGAAAATGGATATATTTTAAGAACTGACTTAAAGACAAAGAATTGAAATGAATGGGAAAACTCAGCGTGATAACCCCAGAAGAAGCAAAGATGGAAGGAAAGAGTCACTTTCAAATTTTTGAGCAGTATCACTTGGCGTGAGAAAACTGACCAGTTGTCACTCCAAACCCAGTGCCAGAAAAATTAGTAGAAGCATGACACGGAGAGATGCCTTTAATACACGGTGCACTTTCCAACTGCTTGAGAGTGCGGCACGGCCACCAGATCTGTAGTCTCTGCCATCTCGCCAGTGTCTAGTCCATCTGGCTGGAGCATGCTGCCCACATGGCAGTGCAAATGACTGCCTACAGGTGCGTCTTCAGAATTCCAGACTCAAGGAATTAATATTTCCAAAGGAATATCTGTTGTAGTGATAGTGAACATTGGCCCAGCTTCACACACTTTGTGCCAGGCACCATGGAGTGATTTTGTTTACCAGAAGGTAACATCCCAAGAAAGGATTTTAATTATTCTTGATGTGAGGCAGAAAATAGAAAAAATAATTCCACCTTGTTTGTGGAGTTATGCCTGTATGTGTATTTCAGTGTGTAGAGACCAGACATCACTCTTGGTTCTTCGGCTTTTATCAACTTATTTTTAATTACTTATTAATTATTCATTCATTTATTTATTTTGAGTCAGGGTCTCTCACTACCAAGGATGACTAGCCAGTATGTCTCCCTGCCTTACCTCCCAGAACTGGGACTTTATGAACATGTCATCATACCCAACTTTTTGTATGTGTTGGATTCTGAGGATTGAATTCAAGAAGAACGCTTTGCCAAGTGAGCTCCCCAAATCCCACCTCTTTGCAGTGAGAAGATTAGTGGAAAGGCAGAAAATTCAATCTAGCAAAAGAAAATGCCACCCTTCCTTTGTTATTTTAAAATGACTCCTTTCTTTAGACAAAATATGATATTTGTGCACAGTAGGATATGAGACACACTTGGGCATTGATGAAGCAGTAAAACAAGATGCTAAGTGAAGAAGGTAGTTCTAAAAGCATAACTCTTATATGATTCCACTTATCTGAAGTGTCTGGGCATTGTAGATGTACAGAGCTAAGAAAGAAATTAAAGGCCAGCAGGGGACAAGGAGAGGGAGTGGGTAATGACTGCTCAGTGAGCACAGAATTTGTGATAAGTGGGTGATGGAAATTCCTTGAAGGGGCTAGTGATAATATTCTACTTCTTTGTGGATCCACACATGCCAGTAGACTATGTGCTGGAAGTGATCAATTTTATGTTATGAACATTTTACCAAATTAAAATATTAATTGAGCTCCCTTCCCAAGCTTCGGGAACCATTACAGAGGAGTGAGGAGAAAGACTGTGGTAGTCAGAGGTTAGAGGGAGATGGGGGATAAACAGTGTCTAGTGTGCATGTCTAGACCTCTGCACTCGGGAACTCAAGGCAGCTATGGTTACCTGCACAAGTCCTGAAATATCAAGCCAGTTAGCATTTGTCATGGGATGTGAAGGGGTTCATGAGCCCACTGCTCTAATTGAGGCGCTATGGGCAGTTGGCTTCTGGGAGAGGGAGAGTCTGTTTTAAAGGAAGTGGTTTTTAGTAGGGCAACCACATTTCAGTGGCTGGCCTCACACCCATGAGTGTATAGATAGCAGAAATGAAAGTTGATATATTGTTAAATTTTTTTAAAATTAGAGAATACAAAGTTGTGGAGTATAGGGAGGCAGAGGCAAACCTGAGAGAAGTCAAGGGAAAGGATTAGGGATAAATATAATAAAAAATCCTTTGCATGAAATTCTCAAGGAATTCATAAAAATTATTAGAAAAATAAATTTGAGGTATTTGAGAAAATAAATAATTAAAATTTTAAAGTGAGGCATTCCCTCTCAAATGCTGTCTCCTCCTACCTGTACTCAGCATAGGTTTTGGATTAAACTTTAATTTTCTGGAAAGAAAATCAGGATGTCAAATGACAAGCTGTTGGCACAGAGCACAGTGGACTCACTGGGTGATGATGTCTGGCCTTCAAGCCAGCAGGGTATCTCAGGAGTGACTCCACCCTTAGGCGTGGTCAACACTCCCATCGTCCCCAGAGCTCATTGCTTGGGAGAGAACTGCCCAAAGAACTTTCCAGAACGATGGAAACATTCTTTGTCTGTTCAATAGCCATGGTCTGTGCACGGTTATTGAGCAACTGAACCATGATTCAGCCTGACTGAAGAACCAAACTTTAAATTACTTCGTCTTCTAAAAGATGGCTTGTAGTCAGACTTTCTTTGGGCCGCCCGCTCCCAAATAATGGCATCAAGGCTTCTTATTAATTATGAAAGACTGGCCTTAGCTTACCTTAGGCCTGTTCCCAACTAGCTCTTAAAACTTAAAATAACCGGTTTATATTGTCTTCATTCTGCCACATGGCTCTTCACCCTTCCTCCATACTGTATGTTTGATTTGCTCTATGTCATGCTGGTGAAATCCACCTGCCTCAGCTTCTCCCAAAGTTCCTCTCTCTCCCCAGAAGTCCCACCTATCTTCTTCGCCTAGCTAATGCCTATTCAGCTCTTTATTAAACCAATTACACCTTAGGCAGGTGGGGCAAAACATAGACACATTTTCACACAGTGTAAACAAATATCCCACAACAATGGCTATTGACTTTTGTGACATTGTTTTAGAGACCTCCATTCTGGCTTTTCTCTGGTTAAGCCTTGTCCTCAGAGGTGAGTGGTAGTAGGGATTAGAGGCCTTCATTGGTTCTTTCCTTCCATACTCTTCAAGAAGTAAAGACCAGCTCAATTCAGGAACAAGTGCATATCAAGGAAATGAAAATATGAGGTTCTGGGAGATGGCTCAGTGGTTAAATGCCTGTAATAAATGTAAGGACTTGGGGTTTGATCTCCAGAGTCCTGATAATAGTTGGGTGCAGCATCATGTATCTGTAATCAGGTACTGGGATGTGTGTGGAGACATTTTGGTCTCTGGAGTTCACTGGTGAGAGACACTGCATCAAAAAATACAAGGTGTAGGGCAACCAAAGAATACCTCTGACGTTGACCTCTGGTCTCCACATGTAAGAAAGCCTAATGTTTGTTTTTTTGAATATTTATAACTCTAACACTATCTTCTTTTCTCTCTCTCCTCTCCCTGCCTATACCATCTCAGAAGGCCCTGACTGACTTTCCTACATGCTCTTCAACATTTTGCAGTGCTGGAAAAGTATTCAGGGGCAGTTGACATCTTTCTGTTTTGCTTGTCCATATGTTGGGAATCTTCATTAGCAGCGTCATTCAGAAGCTTTAAAATGTTGCTTTCCATTACTGCCCCATCTGTAGAAGGTGTAGGAACCAAGATGCAGCCTTTTGCATAACCTGTGTATTTTACAGAAGAAAGAAACTCTTTAGTAAAGTCACCTATCAATTGAGGACTCTGATTACTGCATTCTGATTGCAGTAATGTAATATGTACCATAAGTGAGTTTTTATATTTATATATTATATTATGCATTTATTGTACAATATAATAAATCATGTAAGATATATATAGTATATATGATATATACATTATATATACATACATATAATAAATCACTTATGCTGTATATGTGTGTGTAATCAACAAGAAATAGAAGCAAAGAAAGAAATAGCGGCCACAAACAATTAAAAACTGAAAGGAATAATAATCAGCTCTCATACCAGGGAAGACTTCTACCCACTTCTAGTTTCGAGTGGCTCCCCAACCATGGTGTTTGGAAATATGCATCCCTGGCTGTGGCTTTCAGAAAGTGACACAGTCTGTTTAAGATAAGTGGATTAGGAATGTTCTAATGGCTCAGTCTTATGATTTTGGGGGGAACTGGTCTAAACTGAATCACTATGAAAGTCAATTGTTAATTATCAGTAGGTTCGGAGACTGATGTCTGATCTTCGTGGGCTGCAATGAGACCATGTCAGAGCAAGGCGGGGCATCTTGGGACTCCTGGATCCTTCAGATTGGTCACCACCTGGAGTGGCACTTGTTCCCAAGTGAGTCTGAAGCTCAGGTTCTGTTATACAGGTCATCCACAAAGCTCATCTTAATGGGGAGGGAAGATGGGCTCGGTCAGGCTGTTTATTGAGAGAGCTGCTATGGGTTCAGAGGTTCATGATCTTCTTAATGTCCTTTAAAAGGAAAGTGTTAGTAGTGAAGGACCAGTATGGCAGAGTGAAACTATGATCACAAAGTTCCTGAGTCATGCTCTCTAGTCTACGCTGCAGAAACAGGTCGCTTAGACCAAATGGTCTGGGGCAGTTTTGTAGAGAAAGCAATAGTGTACACAGCCCTGCCAGGGCTGTGAAGACTGGGGCAAGAAAGAGGCTAAGTGATAAGTTCAAGTTCAGGAGTGCTATAGCCTGGTGACTCCGTGGTGATTTGAAGCCACCGCTGAGCTTCTAATAAAGAGCTGTTCTCTGGGTGCATTAAAGGAACATTGTGCTGTTCTCCATTTTCACATGTGATTAAGACAGACAGACATCCACAGCTGTGCTCTGCCCTGTATAGAACCTGTGAAGTCCATTCTGTTCTCTGGAGACAGAGGCAAGCATTAGCCCTCAAAATATTTTGCCGATAGAGAGACACACTTGCTTACTAGAGGTTATCCGAGCTATCTCCCTGAGTGGAGTCCTGGGTTCTGAATGATGGTGTGAAGACACCCCAAGTGCTAACACAGAAAAATCCTGCCTGGGGACTTTGAGTTCCGTGTTTGCTTGTGATAAGGGGAGGAGTCCTGGCACAGGATGCTCCGATGTGGAACCCTAACCCTAACCCCTTTTTAGGTTCCTTGTCTCATAATGTCATATCAGGGCATTTTCTTTCTTTTTTTTTTAGTTTTTTTACTTTTATTTTATTTATGTATATTTTTTACTTCTCTTATTTTACCCTATAGGTCTTTGCATATATGTTATTGCCTCCAGTTTAGTGTTTTAATGGTATTCCTGAGTGTGCCAACAAGTGGGTCTGTTTCTTGTGCCTTTTGGGGGGCTCTTTTCCTTCCATTTGTTTTGCCCTATTCTGATGTGTTAATATTATGTTTTATCTTAGTATATTTTGTTATTAAAATAAGAAGAAAGTCTATTTTCATTAATTTGATTAACTCTTTTACTAATTGAAATACTCATCTGAGCTCTTTATATCAATGATAACTGAATTTTAAAATGGAAGGAAAATGATAATTGCCTCTTAAGGTAAGAAGAATCAGTTAATTGTATTCCTGTGTTTAGCTATGATGCTGTGTGCCTGGAGTGATTTTCATTTGTATTAGTTAGTGAGTACAAGGATGCCATTGCACCTCTATGATAGAAAAAGAGAAGAATTGAAACAGAGCTTCCGGGCAGAGCAAAGTGTCAGTGCCCTGGAATATACTACACTTTGCAATGTCTCATAGTCCTCTGGGATGAACCTATAGAGGAGAAAATCCAATCAAGCAAACAAGAAAAACACCATTATTAATGAAAGTCCCTCCTCTGATTCCTTCCCCATCTCCTCCTTCCCTCCCTCTCTCTGTCCTTCCTTTCTACCTTCCCTTTCTCTCTCCTTCTCCTTTTTCTCTCTTTACTTCTCCCCTATTCTCCATTTCTGTCTCAATTCATACTTCTCCCTCTCCTCTCCCTTCTCCCTCTGTTCTTCCTCTTTCTTTGCTCTCTGTCTTGCTATAGATCCAGTGTGTTCTAGGAAGTTGAAGTGTGAATTTCAAAGTATGTTCAACTTGTATCTGGAGTTGTGTATTATAATTTCAAAATAATAAACGGTTTCAATTCTCCCCTTAAAAAAGACAAAAGAAAGCAAAGGTTTCTTCTAGTTTAATACCATTATTATATTGCCCATTTGATCTTAGAATTTAAAATGGTAAAGTCCAAGTCATTAAAGCTTGGCTGACTTTATATATTTCAAGTATTGAATAATTAAAAGATGTGACTGTTTATTGTAGGACTTTTCATATAAACACAGCATCACCAGATTGTTGGATAATCCTCTACATATTAATCTCCAAAGCTTACTAATTGGCAACATTTTCTCAATATTTAACTTGTCTTATTCTCTTTGATTTCCTAGAGCATTATAAAAAAATGAATTTCCAAGTAACAGGAGCTCTAGAAAATACCACTATGGTGCTGGAGAGATGGTTCAGAAGTTAAGAGCAGTCACTGTTTTCCCAGAGGATCCAAGTTTGGTGTCCAACACCTACATCAGAGACTTACAAACATCTGGAACTCAATCTCCAGGGGATCAAACACCTTTGATCTCTATAGATACTTTGACGCTTGGACATACCCACATGTAGACACACTCATGTACACACAACCAAAAATAATAAAAATACATCTTTAAAAGATGCTACTGAGACACCTAACAAAATAAGCAGTAATTTCAATTATAGCACTTTAATCTTGGAATTGTAACCCAGTTAGTGTCTTACCAAGTATATTTTCAGTAATACTATTTTTGATGGACATTATTGCCTTTACACTGAGGTATCTTATAGTCAAATTATTGGAATTAACAAAATTAACCACTTATAATACTTAATATTTTAATTGTAATTTCAATATATAAATGTCAGAGAGGAAAAGAGTATGTATAGAAGTTTTGAAAGTTAATTATCAACACATTTCTTCCCTCCATGGACAGTGGGACAAGCATATGTCACAAAATCCATGAAAGTAAAAGGCTGATGGTGGTGCCCAGATTACAAGCTCCTCCATGGACACTTGTGTTTTCTTTTAGTAATTAACAGGGATGCTGGCTGACGGCAGGTTATCATGATGCCAGACAAAGAAAGTGCCAATGCAAGAAAAAGGTCAATAGATCAATGGGGTAACAAGACATATTCTTTTCTCATGACTTAAGGGTCACATGATGTGGTACTTCCTGTAGTGTAGTGGTTATAATAACAACACATGTCTGAGAAGGGCAGGTTCTTGTGTCCCTCTGAAGGGCTTCCTTCCAGTAGGCATAGCATGAGGATAAAGCTTTGGCAGAGCCTAGAAAAGTGGGTAGAAAAGATATCTTGAATAGCATTGAATGTCAAGAACCAAAGCACACATAGACCTGAATGTCGTGTTCAGGGAACAAGCAAGAGCCGTGTGAAGCTAAGGAGAAGTCTGGTAAGAATTCTTGGATTGGGCATGAAATGTCCCCATCCATCCTTGTGTCTAAACACTTGATCCCCAGCCATTGGAACCTTTAGTAGGTGAATCTATTATTGAAAGGAAAGGGTCAGGAGTAGACTTGAAATAAGCACCACTTCCTGTTCACTTTACTCCCACTGCAGATGTGGGAAGACAAGAAATCCTAGTGGCTGAAAATTCCTACCACCGTAATTCTCTGTCACCATAGACTGTACCCTCAAACTGTAGACTCAAGTAGTGTACTCAAGAGCCACATTTGTGCCTTTTATCATATATTCCCAACAAATACCCTCATTAAGGAAGTCTTGAGACAACAGATGTTTTCATTGAATTCCATTGAATGGAAGGAGCCATAAGTTCATGTGTCTGAGAAGATACTCTCTCAACAGATCTAGCATAGCAACTGTGAGAGAAAAGACCCCAAGGGGTGGACCACAGGAAGGATGAAAGAAAAGATCAGAGAGCCTGTGATGCTGTGGGGTAAAGGTCATCCAAGAAGAGAGCTCCAGAGCAAGGATGTGGTCCTAGAGCTCAGAGGAGAGGCTATTAAACAAGAGCCACTGGAGTGTCAGAGCAGGAGGAACTAGAGCACAACAAAGGCAGGAAGTCTTCACCGAGTAGAGAGGGTAGAGATGGAGTCTTAGATTTATTTCATATTTCAAGTTGTCTATATGTGTTTACATATATGTGCATGCACACCTGAGTGCAGCTCTCTCCAGTGGCCGGGAGAGGGTATTAGATACCCAGGATGTTAAATTATAGGTGGTTGTATGCCATCAGATGTGGGTACTGGGATCTAAGCTATATAGATGCTCTTAACCACTTGAGCCATTTTTTTTCTGACCCTGGGAGTCCTACTTTAAAGGAGGACTTGGAATTTCCATCGACAGAAAATAATATATAGCTCTTTCTTACTCATAGTGTGGGTCATGGGCTGGTATGAATCCTCCCACTGTTTTCTTCTGGTCAGTAATAAAGAAAGTACAACTGCGAGGAAACAGTATGACACCCCTGGATACCCACACCAGAGGTTATTTGATGGGAGATATCATTCTGTAAATATGTTTCTCTTATTGGTTGATGAATAAAATACTTTTGGCCAATATGGAATCAAGATAGGTGGGACTAGGGCATAAGGAGGATTCTTGGAAATGGAGTAGGGCGTTGCCAGGTGATCCCAGGAGGAGAGGACGCATGAGTCTATCATTCTTGGTAAGATAAGACCATATATATATGTATATATATACATATATATGTATATATATACATATATATGGGTTAATACTTAAGACAGAGCTAGCCAATAAGAAGTCCTAGATATTGGCCAGCAGCATTGTAACTAATAGAGTTTCTGTGTGTTATTTGGGGCCTTTGAGGCAGCTGTGGAACCGGGTGGGAATGCCACAACATTATTGATAGTTATTAATGTTTTTACAAACACATTAGCTTACAAGACACTGAAAAAACAATAGTGCTTTTTCCACATATGGCTTGGGAAATAGGACTGAGATTATCCTTGGCAATTCCTTTAGTAATGTATCTTCCTTTAAGGTGGGTTTTAGTTCTACATTCAAATAAATGACTATTTCCTTCTTAGGGATCCAGTTGGCTTTCAATGATAGGTTGACTTTTTAGAAGATTATGACCTACATTGTCATAAGACACAGACAGCACAGGAAGATGCTCACACTTGGAGAAATTCAGAGAAGTGGGAAGGACCAGAGAGGCCCCTTCATTCCCCATAAGTAGAATTACAAGAACAGAATATGGTCAAACCACTTCTTTACTCTAGCCCACATTCTTAATTCCCATCCTTCCTTTGGTGTGTGTTTTAGGTGTGTGTGCATAACTTTGTGTGTACACACGTGCATGGATGCATCTGCCTACAAGTATGGGGGCCAGAGATTAGCATCCATCAGATGACTTCCTCCATCACTCTCTGTGCTCTTTTATGAAATGAGCTCCCAGTGAAGCTAGAACTAGATTGTCTGACCAGTGAGTTCTAGAGATCATATTGTCTCTGCTTCCCAGGACTCTGTGTGGGTGCTTAGGACCCAAATTCAGGCCCTCATGCTTGCATGACAAGCACTCTGGCCACCCAGCCTCTTCCCATCCTCTATTTGCTTCTGACCACATACATTTGACAGTTTAACAACTGCACGTGAGTTCATCATCCACCCATTTAATCTCATTTGAATTTTCTCTTTGGACACATTCATCTTGACTGAAACAAAGCTTGTCAGGGATTGTATCATTATTCTATTTGTCAGAAGACACAAATAGGAAGGAAGGACTGGAAACCTATCATCTCCACACAATTTGGTCCTCCCATCTTCTCAGGATTATCTTGACTTGGGCCACTCAGAGATATTCCAAATTGTTTATTAAAAGATCAATAAAGTAACACATGCAAAAAAAAGCTAGAATTAAATATAGCTGGATGTATGCACTCAATCAATGTGAGTCTCCATTCATTAAGAAGTGTAGCAGTGATGGCCTCAAATAAGTGTGAGTTAGAATTTTAAAGTTGAGATTGCACAAATTATTTCAATCAATCTTCCCCAATGTTTTCTAACCCGTGTTAATTAGGTCCCAATCTCTGTCACTAACTGTCTGACCTCCTTCGACTGCTTAAACTCTCTGATTCCTCAGAGTCTTTGCGTTTAATCAAAAAGGCTGATACAATTTACTCAGTGGAGATCCTGTGAGCTTTGAAGATGATGTACACAACACATAAAGGACAGTTGATAGCTGATGTTATTGGGATGTGTCAACATAATTCTGCATTGACTTGATATCATGTAGAGTAGACAGATCAATCAATATCAGTATATAGAGAGAACACTTCTCTGCATGAAGTAGATCTCTCACTCTACCATTTTTTTTTAATTTCAAAAGACAGGCAATTTAAGTCCAATGCCAATGGTACATTCAGTCACATATACTAAGTATCTACATGTTATTTTCTTCCTGAATTTCCCTTGTATGGTGTGATATTCCAGGTCTGCAGGAATGATTTATTCCATTTGAGCAGAATGGCTCTGTCAGAACCAGGTATGGTGTAGGAAGATTAAGAAGCAAGGCAGATTCATCTGACAGTATAATTATACACACAACTTTTAATGGTATTGTGCATGTATTAAAGACATTGCATCCAAATTTTAAGAGATAAATATTTTAAACTTAGAAAACGAGAACACTTTTTGTTGGAGGAAAAGAAAATAAAAGAGAATTTAATAATATGCCATTCAAACTCTCTCTAACTAATTACGTTATTTGAGATACACAAGATAAATCGGTCACACCACAGACCAGGGCATGGGCTGTAATTTAATAAACACACGTCCCACAAGAATGATGAGGATTATGGCCAAAGGCTAAAACTGGATGTATACATGATCTAGGGGTGTAGCTTTGTTTATAAAACAAATCACTATCTAAACTTGGACTCCTGTAGACTTACTGAAATCACAGTTTTGCACAAGCTGTTGTTTTCCCACAGGGTCACCTTCCCCAGCTCATTTTCAGTGTGTTTTTTTGCATAGAGCACCACAGTGTGGTCAGGAAGGGAGAAGTAAGAACATATTTTTTAGGAACCCTTTTTCCCATATTCAATTCTCTTTGATTCATTTCCAACATTTCTTCAGCTACCTTACTCCTATCAAGAAAATACTAGAAAACAGTTCTTGGAAGTTTGCAAAATTTATGCATGGGGTCTCCATGATTACCTCTTAACCCGGAACAAGACCCTGTAGTGTAATACAGAGATCCATGGTCAGCTGATGGGAAAATAGAGCTCTAACTCTGCCATGGCCCAATATGATCAGAAGGCCTGGAATAAGTCTTCTTATTGTTTGGCCTCAAGATTTTCATCTTAATAGAGTAGGATGTACAAATGACACTTAGGGACTCCATCACATCATCGTGCAAGAGAAGATGCTTTAGTTCAGTCACTGACAGGCACAAATGTTTGTCTGCTTTATTACTTGGCATGGTGCCTGCCACAGAGAAGGCATTCAATCAGTGATATCTGTAATCTGTTATCTATCCATAAGCAATTTTGATTCATCTTCATAAGAAGGCCACGGATTCTGGAAGTTACTCAGAGCTTATTTTCAACAATCACATTTCTTGTGTCAGCCTCTTGCATCAGCCTCCATATGTGGATCTCACAGGTAGCTTCTTTTCCTTCTCCTTCTCCTTCTCCTTCTCCTTCTCCTTCTCCTTCTCCTTCTCCTTCTCCTTCTCCTTCTCCTTCTCCTTCTCCTTCTCCTTCTTATCCTTATCTGTATTCTCTTCTTCTTCCTCCTTTCTACTTCTTTTTCCTTAAGAGAAGCAGGCAAAACACAATCTTTCTCAACAAAGAGCCACCGTGCAATCATGACGTACCTCCTTCCAGGTTGTGGTTGATTCATACTAGGAACTGAAGGCTGGGAATGTTTTTAAAATTTTCTCAACCTCAGATTCAAAGGATGAATGTCTTGCAGTATCTATCATCTCAGATTTAATTCCAGGATCAAGTTAGAGAAAACTGAAGGCTATGTAGAATAATTATCATAAGAACAGGCTCTGGGGCCAATTCTTAACCATTGACTCCCATGCCTGTGTATTATGGGCACTTTAGCTGCCTTCCTTATTTTCTCCTTTTATAAAATACAGGTTAAAACACCAGGCATCTCACAGTGTGGAAGTGAGAAATACATGAGGTTTTGGCTTAGAACAATGCTAGACTAAGTAAGTAATACATTTTTCACAGCTGCAATTTGTAACTGTTAAGATTTCCACTGGACAGGAAAGATGTGTATGAACAAAGCTCTACTTGAGTGAATACTGATGGTCCCAGGTCAGAACATTAGTGTCAAAGGATGGCAATTAGAGACGTATTGGGTATGAAAAAGACATTCACAAGTCAAACAAGGAAGGAATGCTAAGACTATAAGATACATACAACTGTTTCCCAGCCATGCTCACTAATCACTACTCTTCTTAAGTATCTGCAGAGGCCAGAAGAAGGAGTTGGACATCCTGGAGCTGAAAATATGGCTATGAATTGTCCAATGTGGGTGCTGGGAACTGAACTTGGGCCCTCTGCAAAATACATACTCTTAAACTCTGACCCACCTCTCCAGTGTCCATAAAGTCATGTCTTTTAATCTTTATACTATCCTCCTTCCAAAACTATACCCAGTTCCATTTTTCTGATGAGTCACTAAAGGATCAAAGAGCTTAAGGAACTTGCCCATGTTCAATATCTAGAAAGTGCCAGAGCTAGGGTTTGAACCCACATTTGATCCACTTTGGCATCTGTAGGGGACTCTGTAGCCACACCTGCTAGGGGCTGGCTACAGGTGTGCCAGACCACACCGTGAGGTAGGGAAGGTTTAGGAGTGAGGGGTGCTCACATGGCCTTCCCTTCTTCCGTTTCATCTTTGGCTTGCTGTACTTACTGCTGCCCCGAAGGCTGGTTAGGTCGCTCTGTAAGGAAGGCTTTTCCCTAGTAAATTCCCTTGTATTTTTACCTGTATTGGTAATCCCACAATAGGAATCAATGTTTGTTCAGAATGTCAAGTTGCCTCCCACCTTGGAGTGGGAATCAGAGGAGTGGAAGAGGTGAAACTAACTAATCTATAATCAATCTCTCCATCTCTCCTCCTCCTCCCCCTCCCACTCTTCTTCTCTCCCTCTCCCCTTCCTTCTTTCTCTCCCTCCCTTTCTTCCCATTTCTCTGTCTCTCCTCTCTACCCCCTCTTCCCCATCTTTCTTTTCTTCTCCCTCTCTCACAAACGTATAACAACACTATTTTAAACCCTCATATATTTCCCATAAGAAACCTTAGAATGTGTAGATAGCACCCCCAAAGACCTACATAGCACATTGGTCTTTTTAAAAGACAACTCCCTCCAACATATTAAACAAGATCCCCATAACTGCTAGAAGCTGACCAGTGTTACATTTTCATTCAAAGGTAGTTATTTTGAGGTTAATATTAATTCAAGACATGCAATTTGCAAACCAGCATGCCAAAATTACTCAGAGTATCTAGAAATAATGAAAGAGCAGAGGATTAGTCATTTTTTCCTCCCAAGGACTTTCTTATTTATCTTCTTTAAAGCTAAAATCTTAACAAAACCCAACCATTGTTGAAGCGTTGGAGACATTTTTCTATTTTCTTTTGGTTGGAATGATTATTCTTGACAGAAAATGAGTCTTTTAGGAATGAGGCTATAAAAATAGTAAAAAGGCAGGGAAAAAAGTTATCAGAAAAATCTTACTGAAAAATGCTAAAAAGATCAGAGAGTAGCTTTCTGGGCTGGCTAAAGAAATGTTTTATTATGAGCTTGACATCTGACCCTACTGTTCTCCTTAGCCAAAAATGCTCAGCTTTTTATTGTATTAATTTCAAATTTATATGTGCATAAAGAAATAACCTTCTTTCTTGGGAACATGTTCTATTATAGATTATAAATAACATAGGAAATTAGTTATTTTTGAGCACATTTTTGCCCCCTCTCTTCAGTTTCATTTTTGAGTATCAAGCCAAAAGACGATCCCTTGAAACAACACAAGAACTTTTTTCTTTTTCTTTTAATAAACCCACTCTTCTTTTTTATCACACTTTCATTAAACATTTTATGAATGCACTAAAATATATTGAAGCCAACCTTAAAATGTTCTCCTCTTGTGGCAGACTTATGCTCCTTCATTCTTTTCACTCTGCATGCTATGGGACATTTCAGCTAGACTGTGAAATGTGGTCTTTATGGACCCCTGAAGGTCTCAGCATGGCCTCCAGTGAGAAATACACCAAAAAGAATATGAACATAAAAGCTGGTGAATTATTACAATAGCATTCCCCATGAAATCATGCTGAAACTTTAAAGGAACATTCAAGTCATTAATGTATGCATTCCTTTAATTCCTCTAACAGACACCTTGTGATGGGGTGCTATATGCTGGATACTGAGATATGGCCGATAGCGATCAAGTAGGAGAAATATCCTCACCCTAAAAGTTGACATCGGAGTGGAGGGGGGCAGTTGTGTAATCAGACTGTTCTCTTTGTTTGAAGGTGATGCTCATCATGGAGTAGAACAAACATGGAAGGAGTGAGGTCGGCCAAGAAGGTTTCACAGCAACCTTTGAAGGAAGACTAGACATGACCAAGAGAGGAACATGACCTTTGAAGGAAGATCTCCCCAAAGGAGGGACCTGAATGGTGAAAGTGGCCAAGGGTTAAAATGTGTTTAGAGTAAAGGAGTCAACACAGGCGTCTGTTCTAACAGGATCTGTCAAGTTGTGCAAGTTTGGATGAAAGGAAAAAAGATGTGTTAATTGGAAAAACATCACTGAGTGCTACTCTACTCGTCAAACATGATGATGTTTAGAGAAAGGGATTCAGTGGGGAGATATAAAGAGAAAACATCTCTAGCATTGGCAAATTATGCTGTTTTGTCTCTGCATAAAAAGATCCAGGGAGGGCAGATTATGTTCAGTGTGTATCTAATAAGGCTGTCATCTACTGTTTCTTAAAAATGAACCTATCAAGACTCTAGGAATAGCCCTTTGGATTTCTATGTGAAATTTGTGAATCATTCTCTCTCTCTCTCTCTCTCTCTCTCTCTCTCTCTCTCTCTCTCTCTTTCTCTCTCATAATTTTGATTAGGATGATTAGGCATACACAATCAGGTTCAATAGAAATGACATATTATATAATTTTGAGACTTTTAGTTCATGAACCTGTTATTTATTTAGGTCTCCTATAATAACTCAAGTATTTAAGGGTTTTTTTTTTGGCTTTTTTGAGATATGGTCTCTCTGTATTGCTTTGGATACTGTCCTGGAACTTGATCTATAGACCAGGCTGGCCTGGGACTCACAGAGATCCACCTGCCTCTGCCTCCTGAGTCCTGGGATTAAAGTCATGCGCCATCAAGGCCCATCTGTATTGAAGTTTTTATGCAAAGTTCTTAACATTTTATGAGGTTTCCTCTTTCTTTTAACTGTTCAAAATACAGTTGGTTTTTCATGTTGACCATATATATTCTAGGACTATGAAATCACTGATTTGTTGGAAGATCCTTTGGGATTTCATGTATGGTCAAATGTGTCCTCAGTAAAGAACAACCTATGTCTTCCTTTGCAGAGGGGACAGCAGGATGGGTCCCTAGAGAGTAGAGAGGGGAGGTAGTGATGGTTGCTTTATTTGCTCACTAAATAAAGTGAGAAAATCTGAGAGAAATCTCTTAAGACCTCATCACTCAATATAGAATTTGTAGTAACTTGCTTTCAGACACTATTAATGGATTTTGTCCTTTGTAAGATACTGCAAGTATCCTAGAAATACATATCTTGTCATAGTGGTTGTTGATTTTTCTTAGTCACTATTTCTGCATTTATTAAGCTAGTCATCATTTTATTCTTTTAAAATGGAGAATTACACTCGTTAATTTTCAAATATTGAATGAATATTATATTCTGGGAAAGATTCCAACTTGGCCCTAATTCACTGGTGAGGAAATTTAGGATTTCCATCTACATTTCTGAGCATGTGATTTTTCTTCTCACTGTGTCTTTATCTGGTTCTGTGTTCAAATGATGTGAACCTCTGAACATGGGTTTATATTTTCTGTTCTTGGAAGGCTTTGGGTGAGGCTTGCCTTATTTCTGCTGTAAATGGTTGGAAAATGTCACTAGGGGTTACTTCTGTGCACTCATTTTCATGCAGGAAGCTGTGGTTGCAGGAACATTTATGCAGATGTGCAGGATATTTGTGCAGATGTGTAATGCCTCAGCCTCTCACTCTCTCTCTCTCTCTCTCTTTTTTTTTTGCTCAGGCTTTGTATTTTTGTATTTTCACATCACTTGTGCATTTCATATGAAATGCCAAATTTATCTTATCTTTCTAAATTCTGAAGGCCTAACAGTCATGAATCCCCATGGTTTCTGACATTGGTAATCTACCTGTTCCTCTGTTGCAGATCATCCTTGTACTTAGGGAGTTGTTTTGGTTCCTGAGCTTTTTTAGCTACATTATACATTCTTCCCCACTTGTGCTATGTCAGCCCTCAGATATTTCATTCCCTTTCCCTCTTTCACTCTTCCATTTCTGAATATTCAGGGACCCGATTAGCACTCTCTCTTATTCTCTAGGCCACACTGTCTGTCTGTATTTTGTTTCCAAGCAAGTATAACTGCAACCTGTAGGCTGGTAACATCATCACAGTGTGCCTGGCCTGAATAATGTGTGTTTCCTTGGAATTTTGACTTAATCTCTATATTTTAAGGTAATAATCACATTGGTTAATCCCCATGCTTGCAAGTTTTCTGTTGCTTTTTAACATTATTCCTCTATAAGTGCAGAATGTAGTCTACCATCAATCTTTTTTTTATACTTTTGGTTGTGAGCCTAGCCTTTAACGGCTGAGCCATCTCTCCAGCCCACCATCAATCTTTTTTTAATTAAAAATTTG
This sequence comes from Cricetulus griseus, assembly GCF_003668045.3. NCBI lineage: Eukaryota > Metazoa > Chordata > Mammalia > Rodentia > Cricetidae > Cricetulus > Cricetulus griseus. The sequence continues at coordinate 268,693,892 of NW_023276806.1, forward strand.
TATTTGTCTTTAAGTTTACATTTAATAAGAGCTAATCACTTGCATGCAGAGCGGTGGCTGTAATGGAGAATACATCTAAGATCACAAAAGCCCTTTCTCTGCCAGCTCAGTTCAGGTCAAGGGCAGAGTTTCCGTGATTCTTCCATGTAGAAGTTCCAAGTTTGTTTTGCTTCTATTATCAACCCTTTGAAATTCATTGAGATTTACTTTACGTCTCACCATCTTGTTAATTTTGCTAAAGGTTCTGTATACTCTTGGAAAGATATAATAATCATTGAATTTACCTGTTTATAATCCATATAATGGCCATGTTGTCCATACCTATTATGTTGGGTTTCTGTTTCAGTTTATACAGTAGTTACCTGGAGAGTTGCGTTAGATATTCATTTAAGACAGTTGTTTGTTCTCCCTTTATTCCTTCCATCTTTTGTTGTTTATTTTGTATCTGTTTGGTTAGGTATACACACCATTACGTTTTTGCTTCCTATTAGTAGGGCACATACTGACAGAGCTCTCTGCCTATCTCAATGGATAGGTTTTGCCTTTCTGTCTACTTCTGTTTGTATTGACAAACCTGCACAAACTCTGTCTTGATGCACTCAGAAATGTGTGTCAGCTTTCCTATTTCCTGATAAATAAAGAATGTGGAGTCAAGATCCCTGTCTGAAAATGCTTATTTTAAGAATCAGGGTCTTTAGTATATTTATGTTCAGTACAATTGTTGATCTTTTGGGATTGATGTTTGCTATCTTATTTGTATTCAGGTTTTCCTTCTTGATTCACATCCCTGTTTCTTTCTTGCTAGTTTCTTTCAAGGTAACTGTTTGTGCATTCTTTTTCACTGTAGGCATTGACAACCCCTTCAGTCCTAAAGAAGGGTTCCCATTTCTCTATACATGGTCCCTCCCTTGGGTGACAATAAGTTCTGGTCTTTTTGGTTAATCTCTCTTTTATTATTCTCTATTTATGTGTTTCTCTTTTTCAAAACAACCTCTCTCTTGATTAAGAGTTGGCACACTGAAGTCATTTGAGTGAGTCAAATCTTGATTTCATAACTCACACACTGTGTCTCCATGGTCAAGTTACCTAACTTCTGTTTGTCTCATTCTCTCCAATTTAAATATGGGAATTATGTGACAAGGGTTATTATGAGTGCTGAACAAGGCCAAGTCTATAAAATTGCTCGACATTAGCCTGGTATAATGTGTTTGAAAAGTGTTAACTGTTACTGTTCTTAGTAAGCACTGCAAGTGAGATAAAGCAATGGGATTAGGAAGTCAAAAATATAGTATCTATCTTTAGTAGGATAGCTCCCTTTGTCTGCTGGAGTTATTTCTATTAAGGTATCTTGATAGTTCTTAAACAGAATATGTCAAAACTGAAGCCTTTGCTTTTTTGACACAGAGTCAATCATTCCTGCTGTTTTTGGTGGAACTTCTATATATTCTGCCCTCTAAGATAACAAACAGGGTGGTTTCAGAGTCCCCCGTGCCCTCTTCCATGTCTGTCACTGTCGCTAACCAGTTATTTTTCTCTGATGTTTCTGTTTCCTCATTTCATTCCTTCATTTGGTGTCTTTGCTCTAACACAGGCCTTTCTCACTCCAGGCACTGAAACTTCACTTGCTAATTTTAGTTATTCAAGCCTTTGTCCATTCTCCTATTGAATCTGTACCCAAGCATGAGAATTTTCTTAAAATTCAACCACTCATTCCCTTGCTTTGCTTTATGAAACCTCTTTCTAACACTGGTGGCACCCAGCTTTATTCAGCTGTTAGTGGAGCCCTCCACAATCTGATCCTTTTGCCCCATGACTCTCATGACACAAAGACTCCTCATTAATGAGAAGAGGGGTCTGGGATTGGTGACAGAAAGCAGATCTGGGCACACCTGGCAGGCGTCTAACCTCAAGTCTTCAATAAAAGTTCCACAGTCTTGAAGAGATGCTTGGTTATAGAACTAGGAGAAGCAACAAAACAAATTTTGGATGTCTTCTGGTACCCAAATGTAAGGAGACAAATAAAGGGCAGACTGTTAAAAACACATGGGCTCCAATCTGAAGGAGCCAAAACAGTCAATCTCTAATCAATTTAGAAACAATAAGAACAGGAATGGATTTAATGCATGCAACAAATATCCATGATAATTGCTTATATATGTAATCAAATCAATTAATTTGGGAAAAGAGACAGATCTTTCTCACAGTTGTGTTTCAATTGTTAAAAGTAGGAGGAGAGAGGGATGGTGTCTATCAGGCAAGCCAGCTGGCATAGGAGAGCCATCTTCTGAGCTGGCAGTCTAGTCAGAATGCTTATCAACATCACAGGTCCTTAGCTAGGATGAGCTGAGAAGCACAAAGTTTTGATTTTGTGGTAAACTGCCAAAAATTAATACTGTGTTCTAACATTAAAAATATGCAAATTGGTATATACTCCATAAATTAACAGCTAATTTATCAGTTAATTATTAATTGATCAACAGTCTTTGGTATTAAAGTCACTGAAATATGAGAAGCTTGAAGAACTCTCATCTACTATTAGGCACCAAGGAAATGTTGCAGATGAATACAATGTGGGGTCCTGGGGAAGGTCTTGAACATTGTAATATTGGTGAGAAAACTGAGATTTGGAATCAGATCTAAAGTTTGATCATTAATCATGTGTTAATGTCAATTTTTCATTTAAAATCTTGTTAGGTATGTGTTTCTGTGTAGTTATGTACACAAGAATGTAGGCCCCTGAAGAGGCAGGTGACAAATGGTCTCCTAGAGTTGCAGTGACAAGCAATTGTGGTCTGCTTGATGTGGATGCTGGGAACCCAACTTCAGTCCTCCTCAAGAGCACGACGTTCCTGACCTCCGAGTCATATCACCAGCCCCCTCATTTGGTTTTCAATCACTGTAATTTGCTTTCACTATATGACAACCTTATAGGGAGAAAGCTAAAGCAAATAAAAGAAATCATGTTATTTTTGTATCTTGTAAGTCTAAAATTAGTTCAAATAAGCAGGAAGAAAAACACTAGAACCTGTTCTACCAGCCATCTTCCCCTTGATCTAAGCTTCATGCTTATGTTCCGCCTTGCTAAGTCCACCTCCATTTTCATTCGGTCTTAGAGATGCAAGCCATGTGGCAACTCTGGTATGTGCTTCAGTGTAAGGTTGAGTCCCTATGGTCCCCACATGGTCACCTTTGAACAGTTGTCCCCCAGTGGTGGCAGTGTTAAGGGGTGCTATAAAAACTCAAAGAGATAGGGGCCTAGACGGAGGTCGTAGGTCACTTGGGGGACATGTCTTAGGGATCATCCTGACTTCTGATAAAATTTCTTTGCTTCTCGTCCTCCCAGTTATGGATACAACCTCTCCTGTCACCATGCCACACACCTTTCACATCAAGAAACTGAGCAAAGTAAGTTTTTCCTCTTCTGCCCTAGTGTGACAAGCATAATGTCCATCCTGCCTGTCTGCTGTTGGCTGGTTTGGCAGCTGATGTGCTGGTTAACATTTCTAATATGTGACTTTTCTCATCATTAAAGCAGATGTTTTGTTAAGGCTCTCTCAAGGTTGCAGGAGACAGGACTAGCAATGCTAAGCACAAAGGCTTGCACACAGTAGGTGCTCAACACAATTAAGATGTCAGTATAAATGCAGTGTCTTTTATAGGCTCTCCGGTTGACTGGCAAGATGACCTCCGTCACTCTGGATCTCTTCAGTATAAACCTCTTCCATTTGTGCCACTTAAATACATATTTGATATTTAGCAAACTGTTCTTAGGTTTAGATAATTTCCTCGATTAAATATAAAATGGCACGATGCAGAGTCATATTCTTCTATCTTGCGGCAACTGCCTTATTCAGCATTCAAGACACACTGAGCGTGATGGATGTTCACTGACTGACTGATTAGAAACTTGGCAACAGCATATTCTTTCAGCTTCCTAATGAGCTGAAGCTTTCATACACTGATAATATTTAACACACTGAGAATGCTGCAACCAGCAAGTGGGCAAATATATTCAAAAACAGGGCTGCAGAGATGACTTTGCAGTTACAAGGATGTACTGCTCTTGCAGAGAACTGGGGATCCCTTCCCAGGACCAATATAGGGTGGCATACAACTGCGCTTAACTCCGGCTCCTCCAGCTGCTCTGACGGCCTCTTCTGGTATCCCAGGTTATTCACATCACATATGTGTGTGCATACACACATACATACAGAAATGTAAATAAAAATAACATCTTTACATATAACAAGGGAAGATTAGGTGACGTCACATTGGTATGAACATCACCAATTACCAATGATTCCTGAAAGCTTCCACTGTGCCTGGCTCATACTTCATCCATGGTACCTCTCACACAACTAAGATCACAGGTCAAGGATTAAAGAGCTAATAACAAGTAATTGACCCATCAAGAGCAAAGTTCTTGCACTGTCTTCTTCATTCTCCATCATATCATGCAACAGACAAAGCTTAATTTGGCTCATCCATTTCAATACCAGTGAATCGACTCTCCTAAGCCCTAGAATCCCAGACAGAAGGGAAGCACATATTTTTTCAAGACCAGTAGCACATATTCCCACCATTCATGTGTTCATTTCTTCATTCAATAATGTTCTCCAGGGAGCCACCTAACACGTGATGCAAATGATTCCCTGGGTCCTTTGGGAACAAAAGTCCCCAACTACTGAAAGCTTCTGAGATGCTAACTTTTTAGATGTGATCGCTGCATGGGATTATGGGTAGACAACAAGGATCTATGCATTCTCGCTTGATGCTCTCCTGTTGTCCTTCAGTCTCCTGAGTTGACAGAGATTTGTCAACTATATTTTATGCAAAGCATCCTCTCTAAAGATCACACTCAAGACTCAAAGCAAACTCCATTATTTGATTCAAACATCAGGAATGAACAGAAGAACCATTATGGATCTCAAGGGGGAGCTGTTCCCTTTACATGCTTCCTGGGTTATCCAAGCTGACTATGTAGTTATGTCACTGTGAAGAGAGTTTAGACAATGGAGATGTTTTTCCAGTCTTACTTCCTATGACATGGGATGTCTGAGGCCACTTATGCCTTTTTAAAAAGTGTTTGTATTTATTTATTATGATGGTGTATTGTGTGAGAGTGGGCATGTGGTCCGAGGACAACTTGTGTGAGTTGGTTCTCAACTTCTGCTTTTACATTGGTTCTGGGGCTGGAACTCCAATGGTCAGGCTTGGGCAACATGCACTTTCTCTGGCTGAGTGGTCTCTCCAGTCCCCCTGATGTCATTTTTGCTGGTGGACTTTGCCTAGAAACACAATGAAAGAAAAGGAAAGACAGAGGAAACCTTTGGATCTTAGAGTACCTGAATGGCTCTAAGTTTGTTTAGGACCCCATGGAATGGGGTAAGTGATAAAGCTGTGAAGGTTCCAGAATAAATGAGGCTGCCTCCTCTCACCTCTAATCCCAATCCTACTGCCCCTTTAAGCAAATGATGTCACATTAAAATGTACCTAAGACTTAAGTGGTGAGATAGTTTGCTTCTGCATGTGACCTATGTCATATCATTCTACCAGACACTATTATTGTTGTAAGGGAGAACAAGGACGTATCCTATAATAATTAGCTTTCAGAAGTAGCAGAGTGACACACAAACCCAGGATTACCACAATGACACCTGTCACTTACACAGTCCCTTGGATGGCTTTTGTGACAAATACATGAGATAATGCCTGTCAAGATGCCTGATGTATTGTATGGACCAAAGATGGTGAGTTTGTCTTCTCCAGGTCCATTATGAAAACAGCAGGTTCTCCAAGAGCAGAGCCCAGTCTTCTATCTTAACTCTGTTAGGGCTTTCAGTGCAGTGCTGTTTCTGGCACACACTCTTTCCATCCCATTGTAAGTCATCTCAATAAGATGTCGCTAAGCAGGGGGAGGTGAGGGTTTGAACTCAGGTATGCAGGACCCAGAGCCCACATTCTTTCTAGAATACCCCTCTAAAGGACTGGCTGGAGCTTGCCTGACTGAATTACCAATTTCTGTCTGGCTATGACTTTAAATAATTCATTAATTCTTCAAGTTGTCTTCATGGTGGCAGGGACACAGCTGAGTCCATTAACTGAGCCCCTCCAAACCATGCCAGAGTTGAGAAGCAACTACCAACCAAGAAGCCAGGACAGCAAATGCCATATACAATTTTCTATTTTTATTTTTTTAAGAATTGCGGTTTGTTTAGATAAAAAAGAACTGTGTGGAGATGCAGCCACAGCAAATCTATCAGTTCTTTGCAGTGTCATCAATCATAGAAGCACAAGAAAAAAAAAAAAAAAAAGCAAGCTGACCCAGTACTCATCCTTGGGAATTATTTTTCAGGAAATCCTGCAGGCTTTTTTTTTTTTTTTTTTTTTTTGGTCTCCAGAAACAATTGCAGTTTAATACAGGAAAAGAATCCCAGAATTCCAGAATTCACATGGCATTGATTTCTATTTCTTTTTATTCTGCTTACATAACAGAAATGCAAGTTTTCAAAACCAAACAAAAACAAAAACAAAACAACCCCCCCAACAAAGAAACCAGAGAAATACAATGTCAGACATTAGTAATATAGTATAGTATTAGTAATATAGTGACAACTGCCACTTACAGCTGAGGGATGGTGCCATTTCTTACTGCCTGTCCTTACAGCACCTCAAAGAAAGAGATGTCACATCAAATTATGCCCCTCACAGCACATACTGTGGTACAAGGGCTCCAGTTTAAGTAATAAAGTGGCCATGGAAGGCCTGGAAGCTGGATGTGAAGAGAGTTGGCCAGAGCTCATCTCATTATCTCCCCCTCAAAATTTTTAACCTATGTCTGTAATGTGCAAAATTGAAAAAAACTAAAGGCAATTTTCTATTTTATCTGACTCTGTGGAAAGACATTGTTAAATGATCATTGCTTTGATATTAAATAATTTGCATTTGCATAGTGACCTTTGAATATGCAAATGAGGATGACCTTTGTTTCAAGAAAGGCAATTTGATTTGATAATTGTTCTGATGACCATGGGGGTAAGGGGTGGGGGTGATGGTGTGGGGTGGGGGTGGAATGGACATAGAAGCAAGCTTCCTGGAGAACGCCTTTTGTATTTATGTGCAGGTTCCGAAGAGTGACTGTCTTAAAGCAGTTCAAATCTGTGGCTCTGCAGCTGTAATCAAAACCAGCGGGGGAGTCCCTGACTTATATCCCTGGCAGAGAACTCCTGGAATGCATAATGCATACGGAAGAGTTGAAATTCAGTCATTCTTCAGGTGACAGTTTTCACACTTTGCTCTAAGGCCATCCAAGAAAATGGAAGTTTGTCACCCCAAGTGGAACAATAATTAAACACTGGTCTGTTTTCAAATAGGCTGCTTAGCACCACTGTGCACAGAAGACGATGATCGATGCTCGCAGAAATGAGGAGTGCCTACAGATTCCAGAGCAACGACTCAGTGGGTATATTTACCCCAGAAATGGACCTTTTAACCTTGAGCTAAAGTATCTTGGTTGACTGCTCTCCATGACTGTTTCCAGCAGAGAAAGTTCCCCAAACAAGTAGGACTTGGGCAATCACTCCTTGGTCATCATGACCAATCAAAGTCTACCATTTTTCAGTGGTGTAAGCCACTTCTTAGGCAGAGAGAAATTTCTCAGGAGAGTCAGGTCTTGGAGAAGATGTTGCATTTTCTCTTGGTGAGGATGATGGCTCCACCTTCTTTTATTCATATACATTCATTCCTGGACATGTTACTTTCTTGTGCTTCCATTTCCTTATCTGTAGCATTGAGTTAACAACCCTCTATGGCCTACCTCAAGATCTGACTAGTACTTAAGCTACTTATTAATATTGCCTAGGTCTACTGGGCTCATTAGGGAGTTAATTTGGGACTCAGAAACATGGAAGTGGACACAACTGAAGCCATCTCAAGTGGACCTGGAAATGGAGTGACAATACAATGAGAATTCATATAATAGTTGATTGAAATTGATCTTCTAGCATTCTCCATCTGCCAATAGTGTGCATGGTCATCCCAGGACCCAGATATTGCTTTAAGTACCACCTCAGAGCTAAGAAAACTGGAAAAGGTTAAAATAGTGTTTCACCAAATCTTATGTTCTTAGTTACTTGGCCAGGAACCAGTGACTCAGAACTTCCATGCACCATTAGCTAACTTTGTAGCTTTGAAACCTTGAATAAATCATTTCATTTATTTGTAAGTTCATTTTTATTTGTGATAGAATTACATGATTTTTGGGCCTTTTTTTTTAGTCTTAACAGCCTGTGATGCTTGGGAGAGAATACATTTGGAAGCAAGGAAGGAGAGAAAGACATAAAGACAAGGAAGGGGAAGAGAGAAGGCAATATCTACGGGTGAGTATAATTGAACATGCTGGCATCTTTGTAGCTGATTAGGAATCCATTCTTGTGCAATGTGTCCATATATCATATTTCTGCTTTATAAATGAGCAAACTGTAGTATAGAAAGTTTGTTAGCTTGCCAAGGTCACACAGCTAAGTCAGATCATCTGGCAGTTTCACTGACAATATTAAATAGTATTCTCTAGATTATCCTGAAAAGTCAATACATAAAACACATCTGAAGGCGTGTGCTTTATAATGTGGGGATGTGTTTCATGTTGTGTAATCAAAGAGCTTTTGATAGATAGAAATCAGATTCTATTCGTCACAGGCAATACTTTAATTTGTTTCATCTTCAATGGATGATACCTCTGTTAGACATTTTCCCCCCTACACTACTTCTGTACTCAGCCCTTAACCTTGATCTCCTCATCCAGTGCACAATAATGCTTCATATTTCAATGGACCCCGCGGTGAGTCATTCACAATTCTTTTACTGTCTGTTAACAATGAAATCCATTCATTTTCACGGACCTCTAGATCCCAAAGTTTTTATAACTGCCAACTGGGGGAAAAGATGGCCTCCGATCTAACCTCCTGGACAAAGTTTTAAAAATAACGTACATATGACAAGGATTGGACCAGAGTTACGCCCACAGAAGGCACCATCTGTTTTGTAAATCTGAATTTTGCTTTAAAGTTTTGCTTATTCAGTTTCTCCAAGAGCTTTTGGTAAACTCATAAATCTCTTAACACATATACATCTCACACACACACACACACACACACACACACACACACACACACACACACACACACACACATACACTTGTACACGTACACTTTTAAAATCTCAACAGTAAAATAAAATCAAATAACTCATCCCATCCTCTTCCCTTTCTCTCTTAATTTCCCCATTTGAGAGGAATTATCATCTTGAAGATTCTTGATGGCAGATGAATTTGCTTCTCAAATAGAACTCTCATGCCTGCATTTCTGCTGGAGGCTGCAGGAATTGGAATGCCTGTTTGCTTCACAGATTCCCATAAAATCCAACTTCTCTCCATCATACATCTTTCTGATTACTGCTCAGCTATATTCATTTTGACAAGGAGAAAAACAGGCTCCATTGTTAAGACCAAAAAGCCTGAATCATTTTGTTTCAGTGACAGCATATGGATCTATTTAGAGGCTGGACTCCTTCACACGCTTTGTGCCTGGATTAACATTTCACTCTCTCAACCAGTGCCTTTAGACAAGAATGCTATTAGAAGAGGAAGAAAATTCTTAGGCAAGTATCCTACATTAATACATATCCTATTATGTGTACACACACAGTATGTATGTATGTGTTCTATGACCACCTTTTGAACATTTACCAAAGAGACTGTCTCCAAAATGACTGTTAAAACTATCACATCCGGAAAATCTTACAGCCCTTGTGTCCTCTGGAGAATAAGGCATTGTGGTTCACTCATGATAACCAGAAACAGGGAAAAGTTAACTGCTTTCGAGTGGATCATGTTTCTGCAATAACCCACTACATATCAGACACTGATTTGTTTCAGGTTTAGGCCTTTATTCAAACAACAAATGTAGACATTTCTTTAGCTGCTTGACGGTGGGTTTGACCATGAACTTCCTCCAGAAGAAACTCCTTCCCTTCCTTGTCACTCATTGCGATGGAAGTGGGCATCAGAGCCCATGTACAAAGAATATCAGTTTGCAAATCTGAAATTTTGATTGAAATCCAAGTTCTTTTGGCACGTCAGTTCATATGCCTTTGGCAAAAAGAAACTCTGTTTTCAAAAAGAAGCGAGTTGTAAGAGGACTTTATTAAAAAGGGCTCAACCAGCTGTTTAAAAGGCTATTTTGATGATGTCAGTGCCCAGGAATAAAAAACACATGGGCTTCGATTCCTTTTAACTATACAAGGCTTTAAAAATTAAAGGAATTGTGTTGAGAAAAATGTGTTGTGGGCTTATTAACTGAGAATCAGTCTTCCATGGTTTCTAAAGAGGCCCATATTGGGGAGACAACTATAGCCATTGTTAAACATGAAGACATGTGAGACTGGTTCAGTGAGGTTCAAGAGGCTCATGCTTGTGTACCAAATTGAGAGTGGGTCCCTCACAGCCAGCAAAAACCCTCATAAAGGCCACCCTCCCCTCCCTGCCCAACAATAAAGTAGCAAAGCAGGGAGATTGAATGATCCTCTTCTAAGAACAGCCACACTTCTGTGGTGAATTATTTCCTATGAAGTGTTGACTCACTTGTGGTGTAGACAAGGCCTGGAGTCTAGGGAACTGCTGGATATTTACTGTCTATGGAAAGTCATGGAGCTTTCTCCATGTCTCCTTAAAATCATGAGCTCATTCTGCTGACACCGAAGGGGATTTCAGCTTCCACAAACGGAGTGAGAAGACAGAGTATAAACAATTCACTTCTCAATTCTTAAGGTGACGTGACACCTCTTTGCAGGCGAAGATGTGGTGGAGTTTTGACAAATGAGTGCATTCATACCCAGATGCTGTAGCAAACACATTTGGAAAGCCTGATTGATGTTCCCAAACAGCTGTTGCTTGCTCTTAATTTGGTGAAAAACAAACGTATGTGTCTTCACCTGCTGGCTCTAAGGTCTCCTGGCCATTTCTTTCAAGATGTTGTAATGCGATGTGGGGAATCCAAGACGGGGGACAGCAGATGGGAATAACCAAATCACATCTGACCCAATGATATCCCCAATGCAGGTTCTTTTTAGCATGACTTTAAAATGGAACTATCTCCTTAGTCCAATGAGATACAGCAGCACAATCTGAGCAAAGTGGCAGATTAGCCGATCCCCACTACTCTGCAGAGGTCCAGCTGTTTAGAAGGTAGGGGAGGGTTTGGCTCTCCTCCTCCTTGCCTGTGAGTACAGTGTGCTAGGTTTCCTGATGTGCGTAAATACACGCCAGCATATGGTAGATGCTGAAGAAGAAGAAGTTGTCATTTTAAGTATATCACTCTTGTTTGTCATTTGCAAACACGACCCATGAAGATAACCATTTCTGTGACCAATTTGAAGAGGAGGAAAACTAAGAATCAGAGAAAGTAGACATGAACTCACTCATGTCCACACACTCTGACAGAAAGTGACTCAGAGGGTGTACAGGTAAAATCTGTCTGATTCCAAAGTACACACTTTCAAAGTTGAACATAGCCACAGAAGCAGCTAAGACGGAAGAGTGACAATTTGATGGCGTGGAGGAGGGACTGGCTCTTGCACACTCTCCTGGCAGGATTGTAAGTTCATACAACCATTTTGGAAAACCACTAAAAGATATTGACTTTGTGTTGAGCTACTTTTTACACCTCCACAGCCCTACCAGGCCACTTTTAGGAATACAAATGTAAAACATGTTTTTAAAGACTGAAGCATATGTACAAATGTTCATAGAAGGCTTCCTTATTTGTAGTGCCCCAAACCAGAAACAACCCAAGTGTACATCAGAGTAGAATTGGCACCAAAGCTGATCTTTATTCATATGGTCCAGTGAAATATGATGTGAAAAATGTGGAGGCCATAGCAGTCCAACACTTGGGTGAAATGTCACAGATAAAGTGGAGTAAGAGAAGACATACCTAAATTATACAAATTTCAAAATGCTGGAAGTCAATCAGATTGGATGGTAACATCATAGATGTCCCCTGGAGGAGAGGAGGTGACTAAGGAGAAGCACCCTCTGGGATAACACGAAATGTGTGTTCCTTATCTGAGTGCCATGATCACTCAGGAAAATTTTATTGAGTGGTACCTATCAGTGTTACACATTAATGTACAAACTCCCCTTAAAAGATTTTTTTTTACAAATAGATTTTTAGAGCAGTTTTAGATTGTGTATTCAATAGAGAGGAGCCTGCAATGACATTCCATGTAGCTCTTTCCCTCACATATGCACAGCCTGAATCATTATCAATTGCTCCCAAGTACAGTGGTACACAGCTGACACCCAATGAAGGTGTGTTAACCCGGGCTTGATTCTTGGTGTTGCCAGTCTCTTGGTTTGGAGAAATGCACGCTGGGATTTATCTGCCTCTTCGGGATCATTCAGAAGAATTTTCCTGTCTAAGAAATCCCCAAGGCTCAGTACACAAAGAGCATTGCCATGGGAGTGTGACAACCTGAGTTTAACTCTCCATGTAGAGCTGGGTGAACTGTGTGTCTATAATCCCAGCACTCCAAGGATGAAAGATGGAGACGAGAACCCCTATAAGATGGCATGCCAGCTAGTCTGGTGTACTCAGCAGAGACAAGAGACCTTTTCTCAAACAGAGAAGAAAACAACAATCACTTGAGATTGCCCTCCAACTTCCATGCATGCTTTGTGGCATGCCCATGCCTGCACACACACACACACACACACACACACACACACACACACACACAGAGGAATGTGCACATGTATGCATGCACACACACACACACATGCACACACACACACACACACACACACAGGAATGTGCACATGTATGCATGCACACACACACACACACACACGCACACACATACTATGAATCCTGACTTCTCCTTCATAACCAGCGTCAATCATTTATGTTTTTCTGCCTGAAGTTTGGGCTCTTACACAGTGCCATACAGTTGTGCACCATTGCATGCCAGCTTCTTCCACATAGTTTTAAGGTCCTGTTTCCTCTGCATCTTTTCACATTTGGGTAGCTAACTTCTTTTCAGTGGTAAATAATATTCCTTTGTTTGGATGCCCTAAAGTTTAATTACACTTTTCATTTGCAGTTTGGTTGCTTCAAAGGTTTGGAATGGGTTTTAAAGCTTCTATACATGTCAGTGTTCAGGACTTTTGTGGATATCAATTTTCAGCTCCTTTGGATGAATACAAAGGGATGTAATTTATTGATTGAAGGGAGAGACCGTGTTTACCTTTACTCTTATGAAGAGTAAAGGTAACCAAACTGTGCCTTTACACAGTCTTCCAGATTGGCTGGTCATTTTGCATCCCATCAACAATGAAAGATAGTTCATGTTGGCCTGTGGCTCCAGCAGCTTTGTTTGGTCAGATCTCAGCCATGCAGTAGACTCCAAGTGGGATCCTACTGTTGTACTGAACATTCTCTGATGACCTGTGGGACGGGGCACATTATCCTGTGCTCATTAGTTAAGCTTCCATGTGTATGCTTCCAAGTGAGGTACAATTTCTGATGGTGTTATTCATCTTATTGATGAGTTTCAGTTGCTTTCTCAATTTTTCTTTTTGCCTTAGCACTTTTATTTGAACTTATAACTTCTTAATTTTGATGAAGGCCAATTTGTCACTTTCCTTTCCAAGGGTCAAGCCTGTGGTGTCATGGCTAATGAGACATTGTCAAGTCCACTGTCATCTCTTCTTTCTTCTATTTTATCTCCTAAGAGTTATATACTTCCATAGTTTATATTTAGGTCCTTTGTCTAGTTTAAGTGGAAATTTATAAGGGGCATAAGGTCTGTTTCCTGATTAATTTTATTTGCACACAGTCCACTTGTACCATTAGATGAGAATGATATCTCCATCATATTGCAATTGCCTTGGATGCTTTAAATATTTATTATTATTTTATTTCATTTTGTGTGTCTGAGAGTTTTATCTTAATGTCTGAGCTTCATGTGAGTGCAGCACCTTTGGAGCCCAGAAGAGGTTTCTGGGTTCCTGGAACTGGAGTTGCAGCTGGTTCTGAACCATGACATGAGTGCTGAGAACTGATCACAGGTCCTCTGCAAAAGCAATGGGTGTTCTTAACAGCTGAGCTGTCTCTCCAACACCCTTCTTGTTTTGACATGGATTGACTAACTGCACGACTGGGGGGTCTCTTTCTGGACTCTGCTGTATTCCATTAACACATTTTTTAATGTAGCTTCTCACTGCCTCAAAGTGTGCAGCTCTGTCCTGAGGCTGGAAGGTAAGCAGCTCTGTCCTGAGGTTAAAAGTTGGTAGCATTAGTCCTTTATCTTTCCCTTCTTCAACATTATCTTGTCTATTTTGTGCCTGTTTGGGATTTTCACATACATTTCAGGATAAGTTTTTAATCCACAAAATAAGTCACTGAGTTTTTCCCTGAAGTTGTAATGAGACCCTGGATCACTTGAGGGAAAACTGAACTCATAAAATTGATGCTTTCTAACTATGAACACAGATATTTTCCCTCCTTTTTTCCTGGACATGTATGGTGTGTGTGTGTGTGTGTGTGTGTGTGTGTGTGTGTGTGTGTGTGTGTATGTATGTATGTATGTATGTATGTATGCATGCATGCATGCATATGTGGTGTATGTGTGTATGGAGAGATCTTACTAGGTATCTGTGGCACTGACCACGCCCATTTGGGGGTGGCCACAGGGCATGTGGGATATAGGCCTGGGGAGAGAGAAGCACAGGTCTCTTGGGGTTTGGGTCAGGTCTCAGAGACCATTGGAGAGTGGATGCTTGTAGCACTGACCCTGGGTTATCGGTTTCTCATTTAAGTAATTTCTCTCAAATAAAATAACCTTAGATATCCCTACCCCGTGTATGGTAATCTTCATCCTACCTTTACGTATGTGTGTTTGTATGCATGCCTCTGTGTGTGTGTGTGTGTGTGTGTGTGTGTGTGTGTGTGTGTGTGTGTGTACTCATTCATGGAAGACACATGTTGAGACTAAATGTCCCTTTGTATCATTCCCATCTTATTCCCTGATACAGGATCCCTCACTAAACCTGGCTCTCACTGTTTCATCTAGCCTGGCTGGCCAGACAACCCCAGGGTCTGCGTGTCTTCAGTCTCCTCCCTCAGGGCAAGGGTTATAGGTGCATATCACCATGTCTGGTTCTTTTACCTAGGTTGTGGGAATCTGAAGTCACCTCCTCATGGTTGCAGAGCCAACTCTTTTAGCTCTATGATTTCTTTTATCAGTATTATAGTTCTTCCTCTGATAGACCTTGGATGTTTTTCAAACTGTGCACCCTGTTTTACTTTGTGGTATATGAATACAAATGATGCTATGTCTTAAACTTCAGCTCCTACTTGCTCTTTTCTAGTTTACAGGGAGCTGTGACCTTTGCATAATAACCCTGTGTAGGTAAGAAAGTGTGATGGTAGTGACTGGGCTGGAGCCAAAAGCTCTGCACAATTGAGAAGATGCGGGTGCCTGGAGGTGATCCAGGAGGTTTCAGGCTGTGCAGAAGAGACTTAAGAGAGGCAACTCATAGAATCCTTGCTCAGTTGCAGACCCCTGTGGATTCCTCCATGGGGAGCTCATCTTTGTGTTTGCTGTTTTAAGGTGTGCGTGCGTGCGTGCGTGCGTGCGTGTGTGCGTGCGTGCGTGTGTGTGTGTGTGTGTGTGTGTGTACATATATCCTATATTGTGTTTGTGCCATGATGTTCTTACACCATGGCACACACATGGAACTCAGTCAGAGGACACCCTGAAGGAATTGTCTCCTTCCACTGTAAGATTCCCAGGGCTCGAACTCAGATAGCCTGTGTCATCAGCAAGTACTGCCATCTCCTGAACCACCTCGTCAGCCCTTGCCTTTCATTGAAAGAAATGTTTGCATCTTATCTGGTATTTCCAGGTGTTAGTGAAGAAGTGTTTCTCATGACATCTCCGTTGACTTACTGCCAGCAACAGGAATCTTCAGTATATTCAATTTTTGAGCAAAATCCATTCATTTGACGATATATACAAATTATATTTAGCAACAATATATTCTTCTGTCATCCAGAATGTAATTTCCAGGATAACTCTTGGAGGTATAAATCCTCGCAGCAGAAGTAATACTGTCACTTTTGTAGACTGTGTGAAATGAATTGCTAAGGACAGTGGGAGCCACTGCGGTAATGAGCAAATCAGTTCACTGGACCAGTTAACTTCAGGTTTTCACCAGCACACTGAGACTGTGAACCACAGTGATAGGGCCCTCAGTGCATCTTCCTAAGTGGGAGACAAAAATGAAATAAAGCCACAAAGTTAAGAAGCTAGAAACAAATAGCTTTCCTGTTTGTGCTTCTCTTGTTATCTTCAAGAAAACCAACATTGGCCTAGAACTTTCTGCCATGAAGTTGTTAGCAGCTTTCAAAAACGTTGGAGGCTGTTTTAAAAGCTTGGTTTTAGATTTTTAAAATGTAAATGTGTATATGTGTTTTGCCTGTGTGGATGTCGGCACGGCACACCTGTTACTTGGTGGGTGCCCACAGAGGTCAGAAGTGGGTGTCAACTTGCCTGGAACTAGAGTTAAAATGGTTGTTAACTACCATATGGGTGCTGGTATTCGAACCAAGGTCCTCTGCAAGACCAAAAAGACTCTTACCACTAAACCATCTCTCCGGCTATAAAGAGAGGGACTTTTTTTTCCACTTGACCTCATCCCCCAAGCAACACGGCGGTGACTCTATGGCTCACGAATTCTATTGTGTGAGGGGATTCTGTATCAAAATGAAAAAGATGTGGCGTTTGAGGTCTCCTTATTGCCAGGTAAAAATAGAAATATGACAGCCAGCAAATGAAGGCAAAGCTGCCTTCTGATTACCCCAGATTCGGTAATATGTGGCTTCCCTATCTAGTGGCATCAGATAGAGGCTTTACTTAGGTTTTTATTTGACTGGCAAGAAATCATAATTCTAATAGTGCATGGGTGATATGAATATGAGAGCAGACATCATCAGCCATTTCCCGTGGGAAGAGTCAAACAGTGAATCTTCTGACTTTGAAGGCCAGCAGTCTTTGTTGGAACAAGCCACCTCCATTACTTCGAGAGATGGGTTGCAAACAATTGCCCAGAGTAGGTTGGCTGTGCTGCAATAAAACTTTATTGACATACGGAAGCATCAGACTGAGTGTGGCCAGCGGGCTTTTACTTTGCCAGACCCCGGTCTGTATAAAAAGGCTGAACTTCAGAAGAAAGAGATTTGCCTACATCCATCTTAAGCTTTCAAGAGTATTCCTTCTTTACAAAACCACAGTTGTTGTTTTTTTTTCTTAGTGGTTTATAAAGACTTCAGGGAAATTACATACGTGTGCATATATAATGTGTGTATGTGATTCATGCCTTTAGCAAATAAAAATCTCAGAATCACTTTTAAAGAACCACAGTGCTTTAAAATTTTCATTTTGACAGTTGTGTTGATGTTACTGTCTTTCAAATAATCAATATTTTTACCCGGAGAAAAACTACACAGCTGGTTGCCATGTGATAGCAGGATAAAATCAGACCTTCTGGGACAAGGGAGTCGAACTCTGTAACAAATCTAATTACAGGACAGCCTGTGGTTCTGAAGGGTGACACTGGTATTCTCTAACCCTCATCCTAGCCAGTCAAAAGCCAAGCTATTTAAAGACTCAGAGGCTCATGTAATGCTTTTCAATTCAAACTGGATTTCCAGGCAGCGGGGTCCCCACTTAACATCCCCAGAGACAGTAATAGCATAATAATAGCATAGGACACTTGACACCTTTATGTAACTAGAGGGGGCTCAGAGACCAATGGCCAGCAAATGGCTCTGGCTTTGCTGCCACTGTTGGTGATCCCAAATGATCCCAGTGACAGGGGTCTCTAGTTTGTGCCTTTCATTTCTATGTTCTACCCCTTAAGATCTTGTCAATACATGTGAGCCAAAGTGCCTTCCTTTAGTTCAAAGACAACAGAGCTTTATTTACCTGATAAATGCTCCCAGGAACAATTCTTTAGACAATTAAGGATGGCTATCAATCGTTTAGGAGGAATTGTCTTTCAAGTTCAATGTCACTCATTCTTTCAAATCGCCTTATAATTGATAAAAAGCATCTCTGCTCTGGACATGGACCGGTTTGGGATCTCCAGTATCAATGAAGAACATGTATTGGGTAGAAGTGAGCAAGGGAGGCCACACCCCATAGGAGAGGTAGATGTCATGCCCAAACTACCAAGAAACTCTGTAACAAAATGCAGATTGAGGACTCTAGGTTTTTTTTTTTTTTTTTTTTTTTTTTTTGAATTGGAAGACCTCATTTTCTGTTTGTAATATATTTTAAATTTTGGCTGCTAATTTTTTTAAAATGCTTGAATACTCTCTAAGCCTAATGAGACACATCTGTGGGCCAGATTTGTCTTATGGGAGGCTAATTCCTGACCTTAGGTTTGGAGTCTTCTTACCATCATGGTTGACATATTTTGTACACATTGCAATTTAATCAGTGGTAACTTGAGGACTGTTAACTATGGGGGGTGAGGAGCAATTCTTTAACTGTGAGGCAAACAGCGTAACTTCACCAGAGAAGCTACAAAGGTCAACATTACTATATAATCTAAACTTAGGTCATAAGAGAGACGAGGTTAAGTTTTAACTTTTTTTTAACCATGTAAACTCGAAAAGCAGAGACACGTGTTAATGGTTGATGTGACAGGTTGACAAGAAAACATATTACTCTTGTCTAGAAGCGGTCTCCCCCAAACGGGAAAAAAAACAGTTAGAGGAATAGAATGTAAAACCGTCACCAGACCATATGTTTGTGATATAACATGGAGCGTTTTCTTGCCAGTGTATCACATCACTGTGGCAAACTGCCACTGACTTCCCTCTCTGCCATCAAAGAGGGAAAGAGATTCAGCAGACATTCTTAGGATAAATTATATTAATGTTTTATTGTAAGTATTTAACTCATAAAATATATTCCTGGCAGTGCCACTCACTGAACCACGGGGATATTGTTCTGTCAATCATGAGCCTGCTTTCTCCTTGGCTTCAGGAAGATGGATCTGGAATGTATTTCTATTGCTTCGCTTCCTGCCTGTATCGCACAGCCTGATTTTTAAGTCGGTTTGCTCTCTCTTCACTACTTCCTCCAGAGTCAGAAAGGCCAGAATAAGCACCAGCCAGCACCCCTGAGAGTGGCCCTGACAATGACTACAGACCTCATCTACCAGCAGATTGTCCAAAGCAAGAACCATTAGGAGGAAGCAGTAATGAGAGGAACGAGAAGGAATTCTGCAAACTCCACTAAGCGCATGTCAGGGGAGATTCTGTAGAGTTCGAGGGGCCAGTGGGCAGACTTGCAGCTGGAGGTCATTCCTGTGAAGGCAAATCCTCCTTACCCATATCTAATTGCCAACTGTTCCCCAGGGAAGGGTGGCCCTGAATGGCCAAAACTGATTGATGCCAGGAAAGTTTCTTTGTTCAAAATGGACAGCTCATAGATCTCTCTGTCTCTCTGTCTCTGTCTCTCTCTGTGTGTATGTGTGTATGTGTGTGTGTCTGTGTGTGTGCTGTGTGTGTCTGTGTGTATATTTGTGTATGTGTGCCTGTGTGTATGCATGTGTGTGTGTGTGTGTGTCTGTCTGTACCGTGTATCTGTGCATATATATGTGTGTGTGTATGTGTGCTATGTGTGTGCATTGTGTGTCTGTGGGTACATATGTGTAGGTGTGCCTATGCATCTGTGTGCCTGTGTGTATGTGAGTGTTGGAGGATGGAGATACAGGTTAGATTTGTAGAATATCTTATGTACTATAATCCACTAGTTTCAAAAGAGCTTCCTCTTTAAAGTTCAAATAATGACCTTAAAAATATTTCCTGGAGCTGGGCGTTGGTGGTGCATGCCTTTAATCCCAGCACTCGGGAGGCAGAGGCAGGAAGATATCTATGAGTTCGAGGCCAACCTGGTCTCCAGAGTGAGTACCAGGATAGGCTCCAAAGCTACACAGAGAAACCCTGTCTCAAAAAACCAAAAAAATATTTCCTGGAAACAAAACTCCAAATACCCAAGGCCATCTTATTAAATTAAAACCTTGATGCATTTTCTAGACGTATCACAAAGCTGTTTCTGACAAATATATAGATTGTGTTGTAGAGACAAGCATATTTTAGAATCTAGATTGTTTATTATGGATAGGATTTGTGGCATATATATATATATATATATGGATATGCATGCATATAAGTACAACATATGCATATATGATATATGACTATATGTATATATAACTTAGGAAAACTATTTCACCTCAGCTAGTAAGTTGAAAAATCACATATGCAAAGACTTGAGTCATCTGCCGCTTCCCAACACAGAAACCAGGTCAATAGCATTTATAGTCACTATGGATGGTACACCTGCCAGCTGGAACCTGGATAAATAACACAGAAAATGAAACTTGGAAAGAAAAATGCATATATTTTTGTGTTATGCTAACTTTCTCAGAATATTTAAATCAGTTGTGAAAAATAAACAAGCAAAATTCACACAGATTAAAAAGATAGAAATTGCCTGCACTTTCATTCTTTTTATAATAAGAAGTCCCGTGACTCCATACAACTTCACTTTCTCTGAGTTTTTCCCATTGTTTGTTGTAAGATGCAGTTCCTCAGAGTTTTGGTTATGGTCACCAACAAGTGTATTTGAACTGATGAACTATAATGTGAGGTGCAGACATCTCAACAATGCTGTTATCTGAAGACAGCATTAAAGCAGGATATATCTTCTGTCTTCTTAAGTCCACCAATGCCCAGAGCTCCTGATCTCCATCCTGTTCAGGAAGTTATTCTCCTGAGTGAACATGCCTTGAAAATCTTAGCACACACAGCCACCTGCACGGGCAGTCTGATGGGAGAAGTAGCAGCTTGTCTAGGTATTTCTCTGTAATGGATGCATCTTATTCCACAGTGCCTTATATAGAATAAACCATGACATTTTCTATCTCATGTGCTTTCACAAAGCATGATGGATAAACAGCAGTATCATTTATGATCTTGATATCAGTGCCCTTTGCCTCTAAAGTTTAGAGAAATGGGCAGTGTACATGTGTCTTAATAATGTGTGTATATAGAATATATAAATTCTGTCTCTCTATATAAACAATTTATTTTTATTTTTTATCTATGTGTCCGTGTGCGTGCATGCCATCTGTGTAGGTGCCTGAAGAGCCCAGAAGAGGGCATCAGAGCTGGAGTTAAAGGTAGTTGTGAATCATCTAAGATGGGTGCTGGGAACCAACACTGGATCTTTTTAAAAAGCTGTTAAGTATGCTTTACAGATGAGCCATCTCTCCGGCCCAAGTTACACATATTTAGAAGTAAGGCATAAACTTTTCTTAGTGAAAGAGTGTTAGGAGAATCAATAGATAAGGTCTAGACTAGCAGAAGCAACTGAAAATGATTTATGTGGCCAAGGATTATGCCTATAATATGTAAATCACTCTCAATCCATAAGAATGCAAAATTCAAACAATTTAAATAGAAAATGGGCAAAAGACTGGAAGATATAATTCACCGAAACAGGACAAAGAAAGTTCCACACCTGGCGTGCCAACAAAGCAGGTGAAAATATACTCAGCATCACTATCAGGAAGATGCAAATGAAGCCACAGTCAGACATGCCAAATTAGAATACAGAGCTCCAAATGTCATCAAAATGAGGCTGGAAATCTAAATCTCCAATAGTGTTGATTGAATGTCCGACCTGAAAGCCCCTCTGAGAAATAGTTCAGTTGTTTATACATTTATCTTCCCAAACTGGAAATAATCAAAATGTTCTTTAACAGGTCAATATTAAAGCAAAATATGAAATAATCATCCTATGGAATAATGCTTAATGGGGAAGAAGAATGGACTGGATGCCTGTGTCAACTTGGAAGAGTCTAAAAGTCAATACATGCAAGGAAAAGCGGAAGTCCCCCAAAGGTTTACTATTGCATGATTCTATTTCTAGAAGATGTTTGTGCTTGCTAGGGATTAGAGATTTTGGGTGTAATATGGAAAGGAGCAACACAAAGGGGATCTTGTAATGACTGGGTGTCTTGTAATGTTGTGTCTTGATTGTTGTACTGGAGATGACATGGAATGACCATGCACACATTGGTCGGATGGCAGCTGGCTCCCATGGACTTTCCTGTTCCGTGCTCCTGGAGTCCTGTATTTATGTGTAATCTCAGTTGTGACTGCAGGTTCAATACCTGTTTTTCTCTACTGAAGTGCAGCCTCTCTACGTGTAGGAGCCCCATGGGTCTTCTTTCTGAACCTTTAGGATTTGCCCTCAAAGCAAACTGGAATGAAGTTTTCTGTCTCACTTTTAGGACAGAAATAGCTTACATCTTTGAAAGTGAGTATTTCCCAAACAATTGTGAATGTGTCATCTACCAAGATGTCCCTTTTTTTGTTTTTAAAGTATTTAGGAGACTAGAGAGATGGCCCATTGGTTAAAAGCACTTGTTGATTTTGTCAAGGACCTAGGTTTCGTTCCCAGCTCCCACTTCAGGCAGCTCACAACTGTCTATACCTCAAGTTCTGGGGAATCAAATGCCCTCTTCTGACCTCACTGGGCACCCACATGTGTGTGCACAGACCCACACATATATACACATAAATTAACACTAAAACCCAAATCTTTAAATAGCTCATGTGCTATTTTAAAAGGCACTAATATTCTGAATTTAAATGAAGAACATAAGTGGCCTCTGACTGTGTCAGTAGGGACCACGTACAGATGGTGTAACCACTGTGTAAGCTACTGCATTTTGTACTGGCTGGTATGGCTTTTTTTTTTTTTTACAAAGTGAGACTACTTCGCAATTTCAAGTCTGAACTCTGCCTCATGCTCTGTGTTACAAAATGCAAAACATAGAAGTACCACTCAGCAACTCACCAACAACTACAGTGATGATTGTGACGCATATCATAATATTGTTACGAGAAACATAATTATTCGAACAGACAATTTGTAGAAGAGAAGGGACCTCAGAGCCCTTGTGTTGTCAATCTGGCCTCTCTCTTAATCAGGGATAATAATAATAAAAGTACCCTCCATCTTCAGTCAGCTTGTCAACATGGCAATATTTATGGATGGCTGTATGTAACAATGCATTTCCATGCAGATGGATTAAGATTGAAGAGCAGCTGTAGACAGCTGCTCACTAAGTGAGGGAAGAAAATGAATTTGAACAAAGCCACTTATGAAACCCTAATTTATTAGCAGAGTAACAGAAGAGGAGCTTCTGCATAGTAACTGAGAGAAAGAGAGAGAGTGAGAGCGAGAGAGAGAGAGAGAGAGAGAGAGAAGAGAGAGAGAGAGAGAGAGAGAGGTGACAAAGATAATAGAGGAAATAACACAATGTATGGCTTGTATGTTCTGTAGAATTGCAAGGTCAACAGTCATAAGAACTCATGTCTAATCCTCTATTAGTTAATTACATTTAACAAAGCATTTGCCATCAATCTGTACACTGAGGTTGATTGACAGTCTGTCCTATTCCTGCTCCATTCATATGTAGAAACACAAAAGTCTTGCTCTCTTCTCTGTTATACTTAATACAGTGATTGCACACATGCACATACTCACTACACAAATACAACACACATTTGCACGCACATATGTTACACACACAAAACACTACATATATCCACACATACACAATGCACACATGTACACATGCAATGCACATGTGTGCATCACACAGACACATGTGTTGCAGAATATTTGTTTACACTTGCAAAGCTGTGTCACTCTCATTGGTTTAACAAAAAGTTTAATGGCCAATAGCTAGGTAGAAGAGAATATGTGGGATTTCTGGAGAGAGAGGTCTCTGGGGAAAAAAAAGAGGCACATGGATTATGCTACCAAGAGATGCCAACAGGATGCAGAACTAGTCAGACATACATATGGGGCAGAGGAGAGGTAGTGGAGCCATGCAATAGAACACAGATTAGTAGAAACAGGTTAATTTGAGTTATAAGAGGTAGATGGGAGCTGGGCTTTGGTGGCACTTGGGAGGCAGAGGCAGGCAGATCTCTGTGAGTTCAAGGCCAGCCTGGTCTCTAGAGCAAGTGCCAGGATAGGCTCCAAAGATACACAGAGAAACCCTGTCTCGAAAAACAAAAAACAACAACAACAAAAAAGAGGTAGATGGGGACAAACCTAAGGTAATGGCCAAACGTTCATAATTAATAATAAAAAGTCCCTGCATCTTTACTTGGGGGCTAGTGGTCACAACAAGCAAGTACTACTACTATTACTACTACTGTTGTTACTACTACAACACAAATGCACACACATACACACACACACAGACACACACACACCACATTTTGTTAAATGCTTTCTGGTGTGGCCCTGTGGTATTTTGAATAGAAACGACCCCCATGGGCTCACATACTTGAATTCTTGGCATTAGGAAGTGGCACTGCTTGACAGGGATTAGGAAGTGTGGTATCATTGAAGGGAATGTGTCACTGGGGATGGGCTTTGGGGTTTCAGAAGTCCAAGCCAGGCCCAGTGCCTTTTTCTCTTCCTGTTTCTGTGGGTCAGGGTGTAGAACTCTCAATTTCTCCAGCACCAAGTCTGCCTACAGGCTGCCATGCTTCCCACCATGTTGGTGATGCACTAAGTGTCTGCACCAAGCCCCAATTAAATGCTGTCCTTTGTAAGAGTTTCTGTAGTCATAGTGTCTCTTCACAAATAGATTCGTAGCCAGTCCAAGATTAGATAAAGCAGACAGTTTCCATACACAACAAAATGCCTGGCATGAAGATTCCTCATGTTTTTAAGTTGATTTGTTTCCTTCCATTACAAAGCTACCACATGACCAAGGAAGCCGATGACAACATCACATCTCTGGCTTCTATTTCTTCCACCACTGATGTGATGTATGCAAGAATCTGCCCGTAGCAGAGATCCATGATCATGATGCCCAAAGTTGGGACACATACATCGAAAGCAAACCAAACCCACTGAGAAGGTTCTTGACAGTTAAATGGTCCCATACAGCAGAATACTTGCCAATAAAAACCATCCTCTGCTATCACATGTTAACAGCTTTCGTGAATCTCAAATTTATGACACTGCACACAGGAAGGGAGACTCTAAGACTACACACTATTTGACCCCATGCATGGAATTCTAGAAAAAGATAAGCTTAACCCACAGAAATGTGGAGATGACTGGCATCTGTGAGGGTGGGAGGCGGGGAACTCCCCAGACCTGGGGAGTTATGGTGGCTTTTTATCTTGTCCATGATTATTGCTCATAGCTCAGAGTGCTCAATGAAGTCTGGTTTATTTACTGCATATAAATGATCACTAATACATCTAAGGCTCATTTGGTCAAGTTTTGATAAATACTATGTACTGTAGTCTCTTCTCAAAAATGTGTTAGCCAAGTAACCATAGCTTCTGTGATTTCATGTGTGTAATAGCCATGTCACATCCAGAGGACAGTATTTTATGGCTCTCCTCTCCATCCTACAACTCTTACATTCTTTTCAACTCCTAGGATGTTCCTTGAACCTGGAGGTTTGGTATGTGTGTTGAGAAGGTGTTGGGGGAGGGGGATGCCTGAAACCCTCAGCTGAGGAAGTCTGGAAGTTGGTGGCTTCTGGGGGAGGGAAAGTCACTTTTCTTTGGGGGAGAGGAACTATTATTAAATTGCTCATGCTCCAGCAGAAAAACCTATACCCAAGCACATACAGGTAGGACTAATCAGAATGTGGAATATTAAAAAATAAGCATGTGAAATTGAGAGGGAGAGAGATGTATTGAGTTGGGAACTTATGGCAAATAAGGATGGAGGAAGCGGGGTAGATATGATCGTTATATAGCACACACATATGTGAAATTTTTAATGAACAGAGTAGTAATAACCGTAACAGTAAATATGCTATCTGTCCATTAAAAGTCTCATTAAGGCAGCTGAACAGACTTCGGATGGTTTTTGAAAGAAGTCATCCTACAGTGTAGAACATTAATGAATTATATCTTCACACAGTCCGCAGTCTACATCACTTCTAACTATCCTTGTGAAAGAAGATCTGGTCACTGTATGGAATTCATCATCTCCGTGACCATGAGTAGGAGACTTAAAGGTCTTTTTACGGCAATTTCCTCACCTGAAAAATGCTGGAAAATGGCATGTTAGTTCCTCCTCTGAGCGGTGCTGCGGATGACATGAGGTAATGTTTGCAAGATACTGACAGGAGTGCCTGGAACAATGTAACAACTCTCCATTGCTGGCTTCTGCTGGAACACATTTGGGAAATCAAGCCTTTCTTCAATCATCCACTCAAGCTGGTGGAATCATGGTGAATATGACAGTCTCATATACATCCGAGAAAGAGAGGAAAATGAGCTACATTTCCTAAAGAAGCTGTTAAGGTGACCGCTGCGTGAAACACACATAATGATGTGATAGAGAGAAAATCCGCCCTGATCAGATGCTCAGATCTGAGGTATCACTGCTGCCTGTGTGACTTGGGAGTCAGACTGAACTTCTAACTTCATCTTTCTCTCAAACACAACAAGGTTGACAGGGAAAGGAAGTACATTAGTGATTGCCAGAGCTGGTAAGAGAGAGGTGTGGTGAGTGGGTTTGGGGTCTTTGGAAGGGGAAAGTGGAGATTGGGGGTTAGATGGCCAGAGACTACAACATTGTGAACACATTAGACACTACTACATAGTGTACTGCAAAGTGATGAAATGGTGAATCCTAGTGTCTTTTATCACAATAAAAACACAAGATAGTTGTACTAGATGAAACGAAGATCTGTAGTTCAATCATTAATTCACTACCTTTTTATTGGATTTCTGTTGTATGTAAAGCAATGTAGTACTCTGCTGTGAGGAACAGCAATGAACAGAAAAGTTGCATGGTGTTTTGCAGCTCATGGTCTTGAAGTTCTTTCCCCAGTGTGGTGGAGCTATGATGCTGCTCTTAGAGATGGGACCCAGTAATAAAAGTTTAGGACTCTGTGCTGGGATTAATGTGGTTCTCAGTTCTTGTTGCTCTCTATGAATTCTTTGAAAAAGGTGAAGGTTGAATCCCCAATTCCCTGATCATTCCCATCTCACTGGATGGATATTCTCTGTCTCTTTTGGGCACTTCCACCAGATGTCATCTGCCATGGTGTTATGTAGCTGAAAGTTCTGTCCCAGAGGCCAAGCAGATGTTTGGACTTTCTGACCCTAGAACAAGAAGGAAAATAATTTCTATGTTTGTAAAGTATCCATTCTCAAGGGCTTTTGGTATGATAACAAGAAACTGACTCACAGACTCTGTCTTAGTTAGGGTGTTCTATGGCCATGAAGAGACACCATGACCATGGCAACTCTTACAAAAGGGAAACATTTAACTGGTGCTGGCTTACAGTTTCAGAAGTGTAGTTCATTATCATCATGGTGGGAAGATGGCCTTATGCAGGCAGGCATGGTGCTGGAGAAGGAGCTGAGAATTCTACATCTTTATCTGAAGGCAGCAGAAGGAGACAACTAAACTGAGCCTCCAGCTCCTCAAAGCCCACCAACATAGTGACACTCTTCTTCCAACAAGGCCACAGCTACTCCAAGAAGGCCATACCTCCTAATAGTGACTTCCTTATGGGCCAAACATTCAAACACATGAGTCTATGGTGGCTATTTCTATTCAAACCACCATTGACTACCTAACCTTATAAAAATCAAATTCTATGAGATTTACATTCTCTTGATGTTTGTAGTTTGAGACATCAGGGTGCTTCTCTTTAAATCAGTGAATAGCTTTAGAGGTTACAGAGCAAATTGTTTGGTCAAGGATTATTAGTTAATCTTATAAACAGAAGAAACAAAAGGAAGATTCCAATATGTCCTTAGACACAATAGTGATGTTCTTAATAGTACCTAGTTTATTTAATCCTTCTTATATTTATGTAGATTGTGTTATCTCTCACATGGCATAGAAAAACTAAGCTGTGAGGTGGTTAAGTAACTTTTAGATAGAGTTTTTTTAAAGGGGAGCAGAGAATTAAACTCATAGATTTTTGTGAAACACTACCTGTAATTTGTATTAGCCTGACATCCTTTGTATGATGTATAGACTATATGAGCCATTACGATTTGCAGCCTTTCCCGTGAAGTCTAGCCTCACTCTGACACTTGCCAGCCAACTTGGCCAAAACAGTAAACAAAACTAATTTGAGGTCAAAGAGCCGATGATGCATAGAGAAATATATTTTGTGGCATTTGTGTATTCAAGACAGCATTTAATATTCAAAGTCATCATTTGGGGTGTTGCCTTTTATCCAAGAGTGGATTTTTTTTTATAAAATTCTTTGCGCAATCCCTAAAAGACTATTAGAATAAATATGTGGTCCTTGTTTAACCACTACACACTGAACATATTTTCTAAAACACAGGAAGAGCCTCATGGAACATGCTCCCTCTGTCATTAGCAGGATGCAAACACACATTCTGTGACAACTGATCTACAACATGCCAAGGAATTTAAAGAAAGGGTGGGTGATAAAAGGAAGCAGAAGAAGACAAACATTTGCTTTGCTCTCTAATCCAGACACAAAACTAACTACATCCATCTTGAAGTTATTTTTACCAGTGAAGCTTTGGTGAATTGGCATATAGTTGATAGAGGCTACATTAACCCTTCAATACACAACTATTTGCTTACTGGCTCTAAAGGAAATTTTCTGAGTAAAAGATGGCCCTTTCTATTTATTCCATGAAGTTGCCCCCCCCTTTTTTTTTTAAAAAAAAAATTTGCCTTCTTCTTACCGTCTTGGCTAAAATTGCCATTATAATTCGAAAGAAATATGGTAATAGAGACAAATCACTTCCACTTAGAAAAAGTACTTGATGAACTATCAAATAGGAATTTGGCATTTTTAGGAAAGAGCCATTGAGAAGTTAAGATAGTAGTGTTCTTTGACCCTTTGGCCAAGAGCTTTCCATGAGAGTTTGGCTTAATGCCTTTTCTGCCCATTATCTCAGACTGCTCTTTCTCCTTTAGCCTGTTACTATTGTGCATTTCAGCAATATCTTCCTGAGATTGAAGCATCCTCACATACTTGGTACCCTGCTCCTCTCCAGTGTCAGCTCCTGCCTTCTCCCAATAGCCACAGTCAAGAACTAGCTCAGTTTCTTCAGTGTTTTGAGTAATTTTATGTTCACATTATATATTTCTTCCCCCTGGAATAGATTTCTGGCATTTTTCTCTTCCTCCAAAGCATCAAGTTCATCAATTTATTATCTGCTACCTTCATGCTCTTTTTGTGACTTGTATATTTTGGTGATACCTGTACTCTGTTCCCTACAGTACCCACCATTAGATTTCTGATAGCACTCATGTTAAATTCCAATAAAGTTTAAAACTTGTATTTCATCTGAAACATATTCTGTACTCTGTGGGAAAGACAGTAATTACTTGTGATGTTTCATCTTCATAGTCAAGTTTACTCTATTTGGAATCAGCTCTTGGCATATCTGTGAGGGCATTTCCAGGCAGGTTTACCCAGGAATGGTAGACCCACCTGGGATGTAGATGTTGCCATCCTAATGGCAAAGGTCCTAGACTGGATGAAAAGGAACATGGAAATAATGAGTAGAGGGCTTGAATCCACCTTTCTCTGCTTCCTGGCTGTGGACACAATTCGATCTGCTCCCTTAGGCTTCCTCCGCCATGACTTCCCGCCATAATGAACTGTAGTCATTCAAACCTGGAGAAAAAATGAACACACCCACTTCTCTGCATTGCCTTGGTCAGGTATTTCATCACTACAGTTTTCTATGAACCAATGGCCAGAACAATGTAAGAAATCAATATGTATTGTAAGAGAGAGAGAGGAAGTGGGAAGGGTGAGAAGGGGGCAAAGAAAGGGAGCAGGAAGGACAATCAAGACTGGGGGAAATAGGAGAGTGTCTCAATCCAATGTCAACTTCTGAGGTAGCTCTGAAATTAACAAAGCTCAGGTTTCTTGTGCTTAGTCTCAGAAGCTCTGTTTCTACTCCAATTTATAGTTTCCACATTGAAAAGCATAAAAAGTGGTTCTATTTTCTGAACCTGTGAACCACAGAAGGAAACACAGAAGGAACCATAGAAGGAGCATGGAGAGGAAAGGGGCCTCTGTGTAGAAATGCTCTCCTCCTATGAGTAAAACAATGCTGTTTTAACGCCCACAACCCCAGCCCCTGTGAAGAGCTGCAGGAGATTTGAGTTTAGCACACTGGAAACTCACATCTTACAACATAATCCCACCATGTGTGCTATACTGGCTTTACAAATTAAATGGTCTGATGCTGAAGTGCTAGCAGCATTGATTTCATCACCAATGACCTAAGGCTCAGCAGGACAGGGGGAAAAGGTGTAAGAAAAGACAAAAAGAGCATAATTATTTCCAGGAAGACCCTGTTTGTAGACCCTGCCGGATACACAGTCATACTTAAATGCCCACATGTGTCCTCTTCCTTTTCCTTTTGCTTTCTGGCTCAACCTGTCATTCATGTCCTGGTGGTGCTCTTCTCAG
Organism: Cricetulus griseus; assembly: GCF_003668045.3. NCBI lineage: Eukaryota > Metazoa > Chordata > Mammalia > Rodentia > Cricetidae > Cricetulus > Cricetulus griseus. The sequence goes on from NW_023276806.1 coordinate 268,724,526, forward strand.
TTCATGCCTGTATCCTGTATCCTTGCCTTCCAGCTTCCTGTCCTGTCGGTCTTTTCCTAGAAATATACTCACATCTCTTCTTCCCCACTCCTTCCTGGCACATCAACACCCCCCCCCGCCCCCATTGTAAATACAACATCCCCAAGGAAGGAAGAGCATAGAGCATTCTGGATTGAACCAGGACTATATTTCTGCCCCAGGTTATTTTTTTCTCATTGTTACCCCCACCGCCCCCCACACAAATAACTTGACAAAATAAACTTAAAGGAGAACTCTGATGTCACTTTAAATCTGAAGGGATATAGTCCATGGTGGCAGGCCTGTAGGGAGCTGCAGAAAACCGCACCCAAAAGATGGCGCCGGTTTCCGCCTTCCGCCAGCCCGACGGCGAGCGCTCTCTGTGGTAAACAACTCCAAATAAGGCAAAGGTCATGTATCCTCTTAATTCTGCTTGGAGACAACCTATCCTGGCGCGCCACGTAGGGTTAGGTGATTGGTAGATGTAGACTATATCAAGCCCCGTCTCCCTCGGCCCGGGGCCGCCGCCATTATACATTGTACAAAGCAAAGAGGTTCCCGATTAAACTGTGTTTGAAGAAGATTCCTCGGTGTGGCGTCTTTCTTGCTGGTCAAGGGTGGATGCCGCACAGGCCCATGAGGCAGCAGGAGACATTGCATCTACAACAAGGAAGTAGAGTAAGCCACGCTATAAAACCTAAAGGCCTACCCCAAATGGAGTCTCTGTTTCCTACCCAATCAACAACCTTCCAAGGCAGCATCACCATCTGGGAACTGTGTTCAAGAACATGAGCCCAGGATTTATTCTTGGGGCTTATTGGAAATGGAGGGCAGAGTCTGAGGGAATAAAGAGTTTGGGTAATTTTGTGTCACACTGTGTTCTTTTGAAATTTGAGAATATGATCATAAAAGCCATCAAATACCTAGGTACTGCTTTTATCTACACTGTATGTTATGTATATTGTATAGCTGCCCTATATGTCCTAAAGCATATTAACATATATTTGTGATCATAAATATATAGTAGATATAGCTAAGTACACTCCCCCAAACACAGAATTATTCCTCCAGGCACCATCCTTCCTCTAGTGAACACTGTTCGTGTCCACATGTTTTACTTTATAAATGAGAACAGTAATATTCTCTGCACAGTCCTAATCCCCTTTCCATTTATTTCCTTTTACTTCTAAGCTTTTGAAATATCAAGTGTGTATATTCTGGATTAAAATGAAATGTCTCTTTCTGTTAATATTCAAAATTAATCTCAAGCAAGGCTTAGGTAAATGTTCTTTTACAAATATGTCTCAGAGACCCCAGAGTGTCTGGTAACACTTAACCCTCCATTAAATTATCTATTTATCAAATAATACCTCTACTCACATCAGGCTTTGCAATAACTTACTCTAACATACTAGCTAGACAAACAGACAGCTGAGTGACACTGGCATGTCTGTATCTCCCAAGTAGTTTCTGCAATGGCATAAGTACATTGTAAAGAAATTATAGATGCCATTTTTCTGAAATAAGGAATACATTTTGGACTGACAGCCCAGCTCAACTTCATGATTTAAAAATGCATGAGAAAGCTTTCCCTAAAACCGTCAGTTAAAAATAACAAATATCTAAAATACTGCCTTGCAAATATCCCGGTTGAGTTTCTGTTCCTGGGAATATAGTGGCCCAGTGAGTCACTCTGAAGATTTAGGACATTATTCTATTTGCTGTTTTTCCAAACCTATAATCTGGGCAGACATTTGTAATAACTGTTTTCTTAATCCCCTGCTGAACTGAGAAAGGTGATTTTTTTTTTTCTTTCTTAAATCAGGAAGGAAGAGGCATTTCAAGTCATCACTGACAGTAACAATTGCTGGACAGACATCGGCTATCTAAAAATAGGAGGAAGTCAGTCCCTCCCACTGCAGAAATATTCTGATGTCAGTGGTGTCAGGAAATGCAACCCAGCAGAGGGAAAACACCCGTGGGGTTCTATAACATACCGGAGTCATTGTCATCTTCTGCATGTAAATTGTATAAAACTCCCAACAATATAATCCTCAGGATATGTGGATGATTGGCGGGCTGCAAAGGTTTTCCTTTAGATTCAAACAGTTCTTTGATACAAACAATATTTTTCATTTCAAAGGCAATTGTTGATAGCCAATAGGCCCTGATAGTCCCATGTGGGCAGCACAGTAAGCATGTCGCCTTTCAAAACACAGGATTGCTTTTCATGTGATGGCGACCATTTGTGCAATTGAAAACCCATTCAGAAAGCTCACTGATAGACAGCCCTTTTAAAATTCCAAGATGTAAATGCATTGAAGTGCACTATCAGTCAGGCTTTTGCACAAAAGCCTCTAGGAAGATAATTTAATGTATACAAATGCAGCCATCACTGTATTTATTTTTCTGGCAATAATTCATTTCCCCTTATTTTCCAATACATTTTTTTTAAAACAGAAAATCTCAGCTATGTCTCGATTGAAACAAAGGCAAGATGCAACATCAAATTTTCAGTTTTTATCATTGTCTCAATTACTGTTTTTCTCCCTGGCCAATTTTTTTTTACAAGAAAATTGCAAATAACATACAGGACATTGAGATTACAAATGACCTTATAGCCCACCCCTGGGCATAAATGCCAGGAAAATGTATTTTTTCAAGTGAGCATTGCACATTATCTCTTTTTTATCTCCTAGGGTGAATTTATTTTACACAAGATTGTACTTTTATCCCACTTTTCATTTTATTTTCACTAATACTTCTCTAGGAGATGGCAGACCAATGAGAGATCATTATAGAATATAGAATATTTGTATGCACTGTCGGGGTGGGGGAAACAAATAGTAACAGGTTGCAACAAAATGAACTATTAAAAGAACAAAGCCAAGAATAAAACATTCAGCGTTAGCATACATCAAAGGTGAGCTATAATCCTATTAAGCAACAAAGTACAGTTCTACAAATTCCACTCTCTAAACTGAATGATCGTGGGCTGAGAGAAGAAAAATCAATCTTTATATTGTATCAAGAGCAATGTCTAATGAATCCCTACAAAAATATCGACAGCCGTGCAATTAAAATAACAAAAGTTCAATGATCATCTTGAGGCATTACTCCATCAATTCTGATAAAATGAAAAGCTTATTTAACTAGGTCTCAGCACCTACAGAGAATTAGATCACATTGAGAAACTAGTGTGGGAATTCAATCAGTTTTTTTTTCCCTCCATAGTGAGTCACTATGCTACCTGAAGGCCTTAATGTGTTTTCTTTTTAATTCCTGTGAAAATAAGATTACTAAAGCAGAGGTCCAGAAGACTACTGTAATTTTTCCCCCTAAAAACAAACCAAAGAAAACAACAGCAGCAGTTGCTGAGAAACATCCATCCATCCCCTCAAACCACAAATCTACATTTCAAATTAAAGTTCTACTTTTTTTTTTTAGAAGGCTCCAAGATTCCTAATGTGAGGGTGAGACTTCAAATGTTGTTTTTAATGATCATCTTGAGGCTCTTTCTGGTCCTCCAGGGTGGTTATAAGCTAATCTAGGAAGCCAGCCTTATCTATTGCTCAAAATTATCTTGGTCACCAAATAGCCACCCAGAAACTTGGTGTGCACCCCAGAATATTAGTAGTTATGTGATATATCCATTCCATTTTGTATTCTACAAACTTATTTGCACAGTGCTCTCTGTTTTGAGATTATAATACAACTACACCATTTCTCCTTTCAGTTTCTTCCCTCCAAATCCTCCCATATACCCCTCCTTGTTCTTTCAAAGGCATGGCCCCCTTTTTTCATTATTTGTTGTTTTATATTGTCCTGGCTGGTTTTATGAGTCAACTTGACACAAGCTAGAGTCTTCAGAGAGGATGGAGCCTCAGCTGAGGAAATGCCCCCAAGAGATACAGTAAGGCATTTTCTCAATTAGTGATCAATGGGGAGGGCCCAGCCCATGGTGGGTGGTGCCATTCCTTAGCTGGTGGTGCTGGGTTCTATAGGAAAGCGGGCTGAGTCAGCCTGGTCTACAGAGATGGTATGTAGATAATTCTAGATAACCTAGGCTATACAAATAAACACTGTCTCAAGAAAAATAAAAAGAAATAAAGGAAGGAAGGAGAGAGAGAGAGAGAGAAGAGAGAGAGAGAGAGAGAGAGAGAGAGAGAGAGAGAGAGAGAGAGAGAGAGAGAGAGAGAGAGAGAGAGAGAGAGAGAGAGAGAGAGAGAGAGAGAGGAAGCTGAGCAAGTCAAGGGAAAGCAAACCATTAAGCAGCTCTCCTCCATGGCATCTGCATCAGCTTCTGCCTCCAGGTTCCAGCCTTGCTTGAGTTCCTGTTCTGACTTCTTCTAGGATGGACTATGAACTGGAAGTGTGAGCCAAATACACCTTTCCTCCTCAACTTGCTTTTTGGTCATGGTGTTTCGTCACAGCAATAAAAAGCCTAAATATGACATAAACATACATAAAAATATGTGGGTGTTTGTGTATGTACTTCTAAATACATAAATGCAGACTGCTTAGTCTGTATAATATTGTTTGTGTCTATGTTTTCAGGGCTGACCATTTGGTATTAGAAACCCAATTAGTGTGTTCTTCCTTGGGGAAGACTATTTCTCCCACATGTACCATTTCTTAGTTGCCTATAGTTCATTGTGTAAGGTTGAGGCATCTGGGTTTTCCCATGTTCACTTTGACATGTGTATTGTTCTTGTTCAGCTCATGTTTGGGCAGTCAGGCTGCTGAGACTTCATGGGTATATCTTCTGACACCAATAGGAGACACAGTCTCACAGAAAACACTATGATCCTCTGGCTCTTAGAAACTTTCTGATTCTTCTCCCACAACATTCCCTGAGCTTTAGCTGTGGGGGTGTTTTGTAGACATCGCCACTGGGACTGGGCCCCCACAACTATAAATTATATTTTTGTAGTTTTCTGTGATGAGTTCTTATCTGTTTCAAAGAGAAGTTTCCTCAATGAGAGGTGAAGACTATTTAGACTATAGTTATAGATTATGATGGTTTAATAAAGGGGTGATTGTTGGTTCTCCTCCAAGACCGTGATTTCACTGGCCCTGGGTATTTGGGTATGTTTCTAATATCAGGAATGATTTCCTTCTTGATGAGCATATATTAAGTACAACTGGAAAGCTATTGGTTACTACTGAGGTATATATGCCACTACTACACCTTAGGGTTATTCTGCCATTCTGGTTGTTGTTGTGGTTCATAAGCATCATAGCTGGGTAGGATTGATGGTGGCTTCTATCCTTTGGAAACTTGCACAGCACCTTCTGATACCTCAAAGCTAGTCAGTCCTCATGGAGGAGGCACTCAAGCCAGTTACATCTCAAGGGTATCTGGGCACAGTGTCCAAAGTGGATGGTAACTTACCTTCCACCTCTTGGAAGGGCAACCAAGGATAATAGTGATCGCCTGTTATGTTTTGGGACTCTTTTGGACAACTTTGACCAGCAACTCAAAGAGGGCTTCTCGCATCTGTGATTAAGGTTTCTGGTAGTCAATCTTCAACTACTGGAGGGAGCATTGTCAGTCTAAATGAGAAAATTTAATTTAAAATATATGTATGTTTATACAAAGTCTTGTGTATAATATGTTTTTTGGTAGATAATTAATAGTATGATTCTTTATGACTTTTTAAAAATATCCTTATTGTTATTTTACCATCCTCTCCTTCTGCATTTACCAATATCCCCACTCCTTATTTATATGTCCTCCTTTTCCTATTTCCAAGTAAGATGACTTATACCTTGCTATTCCCTCCTCTATTTCCCCACCCCTTATCTTATCCCAACAATGGTTCCTTTTTTACTTTCCTAGTTTTGGCAGTTACTCCAAAATACATATTTACATCTGAACATTCAGAGCTAGGAACCCCCAACAAGAGAGACCCTGTGATATTTTACTTCCTGGGTCTGAGTTACATTACTAAGTATGATATTTTTTTTAGTTCCATCCATTTACATGAAAAGTTCTTGATCTCACTTTTCTTTATAGTTCAACAGTCTATTGTAGTGTATATGTATCATATTTTCATTATCCATTTATTGGTTGAAGGACATTTAGGCTGTTTCAATTTCCTAGCAATTGGGAATAAATAGGGCAGCAACAAACATGGATAAGCAATTATCCATGCAGTAGAATGTTAGATCCTTTGGGTATATGCCAAGGAGTGGGATAACAAAATATATGGTATAACATGTGTTTTATTTTTGTGTTTTGAGAATTTTCCACAGAACAGGTCAATATCCCTTATGAACACAGAATCAAAATTGCTCAAGAAAATACTTGCAAACACAATACAGACATACAGACATACATCAAAAAGATTAAGCATCATGACCAAATTGGCTTTATCCTTGAAATTCAAGGATGGTTCAACATAGAATTCAATAAATGTAATAAACCACATAAATGTACTTAAAGACAAAAAAACCTATATGATCATCTCAAACAGAGATAGAAAAATCCTTTTTGCAAAATCCAACATGTCTTCATGATAAAAGCACTAGAGAATATAGGGCTAGAGGAAACATAACTCAACATAATGAAGGTATAAAAGAAAAACCCACAGCTAGCATCATCTTAAATGGAGAAATGTTTGGAGCAATTCCACTGATGTCAGGAAGGAGACATCAATGTTCACTGTCCCTACTCCTTTTCTATATTGTGGTAGAAGTACTAGCCAGAGCAATAAGACAAGAAAAGGAAATTAAAGGGATACAAATGGGAAGGATGTCAAACTATCAATATTTGCAGATGACATGATACTACACATTATAGATTCCAAAATTTCCACCATAAAACTTTTAGAAATTATGAACAAATTGAGCAATGTGGCATGGTATAGAACCAACTTGCACAAATAATAGCTTTTCTTAATACTAACAACAGAAAAGGAGGTCGTGGACACACTTCCATATACAATAACTGAAAAGAAAAGCAAATATCTAAGAATAAACCTAACCAAAAAAGTGAAAGATCTCTACAAAGAAAACTTTAAACTTATGAAGAAAGAGAAAGATACTAGAAAATGCAAGGACATTCCATGATAATTGGTGAAGGGACAAGCTCCCTGTTTTGGCAGCCATAACAGCCTAACACGGGCTTGCCTGACCTTGCCTTGGTCACTAGGAGATCAGATGCCCGCCTAGTAGCAAGGAAACAATCAGAAGTTAGCTAGCAGGGCTATGCTTTACAGCTGTGGGTGTGCTTTACAGACAAATTCACAGCAATGATGTGCAGAACATAGCAATCACCATGGGATAGCCTATGGGCATAACCACCAATTGACCAATCAACACAAGGCAGGTCCTCCAAGACTGGAGACACTCCAATCCTGAGCCTGTGCGTACCCCTAGACACTCCCCTTACACTGCCCCATAAGATCTCTGTCCCATTGGTCTTGGGGTTGTTTCCCAGCCATCTGCCATGATGGATAGATGAAAAGGCCCGAACTAATGGGGTTAGCACATTAAACAACTGCAATAAAAGACTCATTGCTTTTGCATTGAAATGGGCCTCTTGGTGATTTGGGGGTTCAGAATTTGGGTACAACAATTGATAAAATTAATATCATTAAAATGATTAGTTTACCAAAAGTTAATAATATATTCTGGCCATGCAAGAAAGACAAGCCTGAGAGTACTTGAACAGGGAGAGTGGAGTTCCTTAGGAGCTACCCAATTTTCTTCTTTTTAAGATAGGGTCTTTTACTGGCTGGAAACTCACCAAACAGGTTTAACTGCTTCCCTAGCAAGACCCAGGGATTTTCCTGTCTATTTCCTCTGCAAGGTGATGTGGGCATTTTAACCTATTTTCCATTTAAAGCATACGTTCAACAGCTTTGTAGTAAAACAACAGATTAGGCTACAAGGCCAGAATGTTTGCAGACCAGGAGTCCCTGATGAATGAACCAAAGTCAAACAAATATCTGTGGGGAAAACTGCTACTCAAGCAACTTGAAGGAGCCTTCTCTCTTCATTTGTTTGTAATTGAGTTTTTGGAGGTCATGCAGTTAAGCCATTAGTTTTCTATAAGATGACATGTCTGATGTGTGGGTTACCATAACAATTGTCTAGGATATTTGGGAGAAACTTGAAGGTCACTTATGCTAAATCTCTCATGAGAGTCTGTGATATAGTGACCAAAAATAGAACAGCAGATGACCTTCTTATCATGTTGTCCCTGAGACTGCCTCAGAATCCTAGAGGCAGACTTCACTAAGCTCCATATGTAGATACACTAACAACTTGAGAAATGCTTTGCCCAGGCACAGGGTTAACAGCCTATTTCCTATCAGAGGGGATAGTTTCCTTCTACACTGTCCTTGAACATTCTTTACAACTTGAGCACAGTTCACCCTTCAGTATCCTCATAAGTTGGGGTGTTTATGCACCATGATGACTCCAGCTAGGACTCAGCAGTTTCTAAACTGACTGTCCATTAGCCCACCAAGTGCTAGGCCAGAGTGCTTACAGACAGAAAGTAAAACATCTTTTGAAACCATGACCATGACTAATGGGCAATTACCAAACTCTAGCTCCCCACAAAATACCAAATAAAAGCCTACTGCTCTTTCTGTCAATAGATCCTTAACTGATCCTTACTTTGATCAGTGTTAACTTGCTTCTGCTCTTGGTAGAACTGACTTTGTTTTTCTGTTGTGGTACATGGCTTAGTCTCATCTCTACTGCTTCAATGCTACAAGACCGCACCATTTGGCATCATTGTGACATGATAGTTCCATTATGAGGAGTCTCACATTATCAAGAAATTAATTACAAAAGCCAATGTTTCAAAGGAAAGTGGAAATTAAATGTTTATGAATTTCTCTCTCTTTAACAAAATTCTCGACCCTGTAGGAATAATTTCTTCATAATTTTAGATTCTATGAGTGTAAGTGTGGGATGGTGAAACTTAAAGACCATAGAGAATAGCCTTCATGCTGACATTTGGTATCTGCTTTCACATGCACTATCACTGTTCAGGACTTGCCGTCACTTTAAAAAATAATTTACATTTATTTTTGTAATGTTTTCGTTAATTCTTTGAGAATTTCATGCAGTGTACATTGATCACATTCATCTTCCTTCCCTAACTCCAACCAGATCCTCCCCTTCTTTCCCACCCTGACAACTTCATGTTTCATGTTCTCTCTCCTTCTTTCTTCTCCACCCTTCCCCCACGTCAAATCCATTGTTGGTTGACTGTTCCTGGGCAGTGTGGTCCATATACCAAGTGTCATATGATTAAACAACAGCAACAAAAACCTAATTCTTCCTCTCCCAGCAGCAGTCAAATATAGATAAATCCTCAGGTAAGGGTGAGACTTCACCCCTTTTCTTCTCCTTCATGTTGGAATTTCCTGTTGCTTGAGCTTGGGCTCCATCCTTTACAAGCTGTCACAATTGCTGTGAGTTTGTATGTGCACCTGCTCGGTTATGTCATGAAACCACTAGTTCCTTAAAGACATCCATTGCCTCTGACTCTTACAATCTTTTTGGCTCCAACTTCTGAGATGATCTCTTGGGCTTGAGAGGAGCGGTCATTCTTAATATAAAGCTCAAAGTCATTTAACCAAGGCAGAAATGTTAGACAACACATTTGCTTTCTTCAGAGGTGGCTTCTGATTCCCTCTCATGAAGCACAGATACTACCATAGTTCAAATACAAATTGTTCCTTCCAAAACTCATATTGGATTAGTTCTCACTATAAGGTACTAAGAGTGGGAAGTAGTCTCTGGTGTCCACTCTGTGGAGTTGGGTGTTACTAGCCATAGGAATTGGTCTCAGACATAAACTATACAGATGCTCAATGCCCAATGTAATGATCCTTTGATTTCCTACAGCTGTTCACCTCACTCTGAAACAGTTTATTCCTGTAACAAAAGCATAACAAAGTATTCAACACCCCAGACTTTGCCAATTACAGCATCTCTGGGTTTCCTAGTTTACAGTAATTGTATCTTGCAGCTTGAACAGTCTCTTGTCAAAATTATTGAGGCAATTCAAAATTCAGTTCCTATGATCTCTGTTTCTTTCCTTCTGTTCTGAACAGCTGCTGCTCTCAAAGGTAGTTGGAGAGAGGGATCCAGGTTCCTCACTCTGCTGTCTGGAGCAGAACCACTCACAGCTCTTCAATACTGGTGCTAAGTAGGGAAGTGCTCATTTGGTGAAATTCAGTTCTTTTTTTTCTTTGTCATGCTTCAGCCTTGTTGAGGATTCCACGGTGGAGTTTTTAATGTCATCCTAGTGATATGTCATTAGTCAGCTTTCTATCACTATGACAAATCCTTTAATCAGCTTATAAAGAGAGAAGGTTTAGTTTGACTTACCATTTTATTGTGCTGCCCTCATGTTTAGTTGGTCCGTGGCTCTGAGCCTCTGGTCACGTCACACTGGGATCACATGGTGGAGCAAATTGACCAGAAAGCAGAGAGGAAGAAGGATATGCTGGGACCTCACAATCTCTTTCACATACTCCCAGAGAGAGACCTAAGCTCTTTCCCAACATCATGGCGCTTAAAATACCCACCACCTTCCCAAAAGTGCCACAATGGGCAGTGAGCCGTTAACCCATAAGCCTTTGGGAGACACTCAACACCCAAACTGTAGAGAATTAAGTTATGTTGTTTTAAACATTGTTTTGATAAAATGTCCATGATAAAAATTACCATTTATCCCCTTTTAAATGAACAATTAAATGACAAGTACTCTCACAGTGTTTTGCAACCACCATCTCTTGAGTTTCGTGTCTTTCAATCACACCAAGGAGATGCTACATTGCCAAAGAGCCCCATTTTTGACAACCACCAATACATTTCTGAATCTATGGATTTTTCCCATATATACAGTCCATTTATATGGATTCTCCCATTCCATATAAATGTAATATATGGCCTTTTGCGTCTGTCTTCTTTCACTAAATATGTTTTCGTGGTAACATGTATCAATGCTTAAACCTTTATTTACAGATAAACAATACCTAATTGTTCATGTATACATTTTACACCATTTATGATTTGATGAAAATGTGCCTTACCTCTACTCTTTGGATATCATAGAGCAGTTGTACAAATTTTGTGTATATGTTATGCTTCATGATGGAAGAAAGTGTCAAAATAGGCTCCTCACTCTTGTAAAGTGTGCAGCCATATTTCTTTTCTTTTTTTAATTTGAATTAGAAACAAGATTGTTTTACATGACAATCCCAGTTGCCTCTCCCTCCCGTCCTCCCCTACCACCCCCCCAACTAAAACCCTACCTATCACATATCTTTGCTGTCCCCCCTGGATGGTGAGGCCTTACATAGGGTGTCATCAGAGTCTATTGTATCCTTTGGGATAAGATCTAGGCCCACCCCTGTGTGTCTTGGCTCAGGGAGTATTCCTATATGTGGAATGGGCTCTCAAAGTCCACACCTATGCTAGGGATAAATTATCAACTACTCTAGGAGGTCCTGTAGATTTCCGAGGTTTCTACACTGAAACCCATGTTACTGGGGTCTGGATCAGTCCCATGCTGGTATCCCAGCTATCAGTCATGCAGCCATATTTCTTACCTTCAAGGAAGTCTCTGAGTGCAATAGGTGATCTTGGTCTTGGGAAAATCCCCTTTGTGATTCTCCACCTCTACTAACAAGGATGCTGCATGTCTCAGCAGTCTTAATCTGGTACCCAAGTCTTAGATGATTCTTTTAGAGCTGCTAATCTTTGATCTATGTGAGAATCATGAAGAAATTGTCCTAATATGAGTGAAATAATGCTGCAACCACAGGATGGATGAACTCGCTCTCAAGGGTGAAGACAGGTACTCAGAAGACAGGTACTCCACATCCTTTTCTGAGGCTGACATCAGAAGGTGCTTCTCACATTTAACATGGGTCTCTCTGCTTGAAACAACTTGATCAAGAAAATCCCTCACAGGAGTGCCCTGCCTCTTCACTTTAGTTAATTCTGAATGTGGTCCAGCTGACAACCAAAATTAGCCATCACATATGCTTCACTTAAGCTTCAGTTCACATTTCTCTGGTGAGATATGAAGTACAGGTATAGTTGGGTTCATACACCCACAGGTCCCATCTTTACTATTGAAAGTCTTGGTCTTCTGTTTTTGTGTTGTTGAATGATTTCTTTTATATTTTTTTGTTTAGTGAGTTCACTGTATATTTTGCATAATTGTTCTCTATCAGACCTCTCTTTTACAGATATCTTCTACTCTTCTGTGGCTTATTTTTTTATCACCTTCACACTGGTCACTCACAGAGTAGAGATTTTTTCCCTTTTGTCTTAAAGCCATATGTCAGGCAAAGAAGAAAGATCTAGAGTGGACTAGGAATGGTCATTTCTATATTTTAAATTTGTGTTATATTTCTTTCATATCTACTGGTAGTCTACAGAAAGAAAACCACAATTTCTCAATTGAAAACAATTCTATTTAAACAATAATAATTTAAGTGACTAGGTTGTGTTTACTTTAGAAGTTCTTAAACAATAAGGTGCCACTTGCGTGAGTTCTTTAAACATTTTGACAGACAATCAAACCTGAGGAAATGTCAGTAGAGTCAATTTGACCTCTATTCCTGTTCTCCAATGGTTCTTCCCAGACCTCATTCATGAAAATTCCTTCTGTGTGCTTTTGATTCACCATTCTTTTGATTCCACAGAAACTGCAGATCTCCAAAGATGTGTTTTGTCTCTTGTCATGGGGAAGTTTTGTATTCACAGTCCATGATCCCATCACTCTGTGACCTGGTCCACATCCCAAACCCTTTGCAATACCTTATTTAGAAAGAAGATAAGACATCACTCAGAAGGGTGGTGTTGGTGTCTTGATGATAACAGAAGCTACAAAAACTAATCATCAGCCATGTTGAAAGTTCAAGAGGGTTGAAGGAAAATGGGAGAAGACATATATTGAAGACTCCAGAGGGAAGAATTAAAGCACAGAAAGAAAACAAACCTATGACAAAAATATGTGGAACTTCAAAAGTTTTCAGGTCACCTATTTCATCTTCATGACAATCACAACTGTTATCACTGGAAATGGTGTTTGATGTTGGTTTTCCTCAAAAACATGCAGCCTCCATGAGTGTCAAGAATGTTTTTTTTCTTTTATGCAATGCCTCAGTTTCTGGTATCCTCAGAATTAAACATGATCCCTGGCACATACATGATGCTTAATATGTAACTAGGAAATGGATCCCAATTAATTAACAAGTGAAGGACATCCACTCTTTGGAGTGTTTTGGTAGGCAGGAAAATCATCTTCTAGGAGACACCATTTCTAATCCTAGCACCCACTGCCTATGGATGCTGTGTATGGATGCTGTGAGAGCGCGGCCGTCTGTCTCACCCTTCTGATCTTGAACATTCTCTCCTAACGGGATGATTGAATTTACTGAAGATTTTCCCCATTATTGGTGTGGAATATTCCAGGCTTATTAGAAAAATCAGTCAGGCTATTAGCAGAAAATGTAGCTTAAGAGCAAAGAAACCTTGAGATGTTGTTGAGTCAAATAAGATATGTTTAGGTTAAAATTACGTTCCCAACTCTAGTTTTCCTTGGCAGAATTGGAAAGGCAAGAGGGGGAAGAGGATTCCGTGGGAAGACCTGGTTCATTTTCATTGTCTGCACATGTGTCTTAATTTGTTAAGTTGTCCTGCTGGAAACCATCACCTTCCATTTTATAAATATCCCAAGGGTTTGTGAATAGAAAGCATTTATGACATATAGTCTATTGAGTGGAGACTGATATACAGTAAGTGATTTACAGAATGCTGGCTCTGTTGCCAGTCCCTAGAGGGGTGATGGTGTCTTTTCATGCAAATGTGACTCAAAAGAAAAATGAACTCTCGGGAGTCTTCCACTGGTTGGCTCCTGAGGTCAGGCCCTAGAGTGGATAGGCAAAGAAGACTGATGCTGCTTTTGACTATATTTATAATTTTAGATGGTTAATCCTTTATTTTTATATATTAAGAGGACATATTGCAACATTTAACTTTTCCCCTTGGGATTTTTGTCTTTATCAAAGAATTGAAAATATAACACATTGGAACAAAACCTCTGCTAGAAGGAGTTCTGCCTATCCCCTGAATTTTCTTCATGAAGTATTAATGATTCTTCTATTTTTCTAAATTACAGTGATAGATGCATCTTGGCAAAGTGAAAATTGAATATAAAATGTTGTGCTGAATTATAAATATAGACATATTTCATCCTCTCATCTCAATACTTTGCATTAAATATGAGTGTTGTATTTCTTTCAAGTGATGGAGTTAATTTTATTTGAGAAAATAATAAAGTGATCATTCATTTTTGAAAGGCATTTTTGAGGGGGAAAGTATATATACTCATTTCCTTCTTGCTTTTACACACATATGTAAGCCACTTTTGAAGAGCCAAGAAAATATTTTACACATATTACAAACCTCACCAAGTGGGAAAGGACTCAAAGCAAATGTTGACCTAGGGATGTGACCTGCCACATTACTTAGTGGGAAGAAATTTAAATTGACTCCTTATGGATAGAGCAACACACAGAGTGATGAATGACATATGTCTTGGTTTCCAGGAAAGCTTGAATTCTCCAGTAGACTTTGGAACACAAGGTAGGAAGCCATATTCTAGCCATTCATAACTGTTTGAGAGATTTGGGTGTGTCTTTATGTCTGTATGTATGCAAATACAAGAGAGAAGTGCACAGCAGAAAACAGAGCATCTCTCAAAATCGACTGTGACAAATAAGTGCAAAAAGCAGAATGACAATGAACTAATCATTTCAAAATGTGACATTAAGAGGCAGTGAGATGGTTCAGTGTGTGAAAACACTTGCCGCACATACCTGGTCATCTGAGTTTGAATCAGAGAACTGTATATATAAAAAAAAGCCAGATGTAGTGGCATGCATTTGTACTTCATGAACTCCTACAGCAAGATGGGAAATAGAGAAAGGAGGTTCAACAGGTAACTCACAGGCCAGCTAATCTAAGATACAGTGAACAGTAGAAATGAGAGAGTTCCTGACCCAACAAGGTTTGGAAAGAGAGAACCAACTCATGAAGGTTGTTCTCCGACTTCAACATGAATTTGCCTGTGCATACACGTGAACACATGTGTGAACACACACAGTAACAATAATAATAGCAAGAAACACAATGTGTTATTATAATAGCTTACATATGATAAAACTGGAAAAGGCATCCGTGCACCAGATAAGATAATGTCTTAGTGTTTCTATTGTTCTGACAAAAATTTATGGCCAAAAAGCAAACTGGGGAGGAAAGGGTTTCTTAGGGTTCCACTTTATCATTGCTGTTCATCACTACAGAAAGTCTGCACAGGAACTCAAAGCAGGACAGGATCTCTAAGGCAGGAGCTGATGCAGATGCCATGGAGAGGGACAGGGAGCTGCTTACTGGCTTGCTTCCTATGACTTGTTCATCCCATCGTCTTATAGAACCCAGGACCAACAGTCCATAGATAGTACCACCCACCATGGGCTGGGCCCTCCTCCATATATCACTAATTGAGAAAATTACTTACAGCTGGATTTCAAGGAGGCATTTCCTCAGTTGAGGCTCCTTCCTCTCTGATGAGTCTGGCTTGTGTCAAGTTGACACACAAAACCAGCCAGTACAGATAGTCAAACAGAGACTACGAAAACCAGTTTTTCTTCCCCCGGGACTCTTGGCAGAGGAGCTAGAAATCCTGGTTATCACAATGTTGATAACCTGGCAGCAATCACCCATAGTTTGTGTCTCTTAAAAACAAACAGCCTAACAACTCCTTGTGTTGCTTAGGTTTTGTTTTGTTTTGTCAATTTGACACAAACTATAATCACTTGGCAAGAGAGAATCTCAGCTGAGGAACTGCTTCTAACAGATTGGCTCGTGGACATGACTGTGGGCCATTTTCTTTATTACTAAG
Source organism: Cricetulus griseus (assembly GCF_003668045.3). Taxonomy (NCBI): domain Eukaryota; kingdom Metazoa; phylum Chordata; class Mammalia; order Rodentia; family Cricetidae; genus Cricetulus; species Cricetulus griseus. The sequence continues at coordinate 268,740,496 of NW_023276806.1, forward strand.
CATTGGAAGAGGGTTCAGCCCACTATGGGTGGTGCCATCCCTGAGCAGACAGGACCTGGGATGTATGAATAAAGTTCCCGAGCAAGTCTGAGGAGGCATGCCAGCATGTCATGTTCCTCCATAGTCTCTGCTTGAGTCTGCCTCCAAATCCTGCCTGGATACCCCTTGATTGTAACCTGCAAGCCTTAAGCTCTTTCCTCCCTAAGATGCTTTCAGTCAATGCTCTGTCATAAAACCAGAGAAACAAACTTGAAAAGATGACCAGAGGTACATCTGTCTTTATTGTGTCATACCTGTCTTGTCACACAGAAGTTAAGAATCCCAATCCTATCAACTACCTGTTGGAGCTACCAGTACTCTGTCAACTTGGCAGAACTGGTGTTCTGTAGCTCTTCATTTTTGTCTTGGTTATTATGAGTATGAATGTCATTGATTTTCATGCCTGTTTCTTTGTTGACCCACAAAATCATATCCTTGTCTTATAAGTTCATTGGCCTGTTTGGGTGGACTTTTTATCCAAAAGTTCTGATTGTATTTCCATTTTCTTCTTACTCTGAGGAATTCCTGATATAGCATGTTCTTGCGCCCCCTTTCAAATTATAAGTATTATGATTATATAGCTCAGTTTGACTTCTTAGTTTTTATTTCCTCTTGAGAAATGAGTGTTCTTAATTTCAGTGTCTACAACTTACACTTTCTTATGGGGAAATGGCTTTGTCTTCCTTACTTAAGAATGGCCTCTGCCTGTCAGTCACATGATGGAACTCTACTGTGGTGGCCTGAAGGCTTACTCTATTTTCTTGGCTCTAACATCTTCAGCCTCCTTGGAGCTGGCTGTTGTGTCTGTCGTCAGCAGAGGCAGTTTTGCTTTTTCCATGTAAGAAAATTCAACTGATGTAGCAACAATTACTTAGAAATATGCTTTCCTCCAGAGCTCTTCAGTACAGATTGATCATGAACCATGCACAAAAGCATATGCTTCCTTGATTCTGACCAATTTGCTCATCTTTGTGTGAATCCCATAATATTTAATTAGCTGGTGTAGTATCATATCACACCTTTATCTGTGATGGAGCCATTTTCCTCATAGTTTTTGTTCAACAGAATGTGGGAGAGATGTCATATCCTATTGATCCTTTTTGGTTCTTTCACTCTTGCTCTCTTCCGCCCCTTCTAAGGTTTTATTTATTTATTATTTATTTATGTATTTATTGAGATAGAGGCTCAGGGAGCCCATGATTCCCTCAAACTCAGCATATAGTAGACACTGACCTGGAAACTCCTGAGGCTCCTACCTCCATCCTGCAAGTTCTAGAATAAAAGTCATGCTCCACCATGCCCAGATCCACTTTTAGTTACTCCCAACACCTTAGTTATTGTATGTACTTTTGACAGTACACATGGAATTCTCTTTTCAGTGGATGGATCCCCTTTATTTTGTTGATTTTAGCTAGCAATTATACTAAGAACTAATAATGATTTGTACAAGAGTAAACGTTCTAGTTCATGAATATGATATATATATATATATATATATATATTATATATACATATATATATATTCCTCTTTTGGGTCTTTTATTTTTCTAAATTTTTATGCATAGATTATTCACAGATTTCATTAAATTAGTACATCCAATGTTTTTTTTTAAATTTTTGACATAGTTTGCCAACATCACACAAACACAGGGGAGTTGTGTATAGCTTTTATTGCATCATATATATATGATATATATATGCATTAATTCAGCTACCTCCTATGTATAAGCTATCTATCTATCTATCTATCTATCTATCTATCTATCTATCTATCTTGTATCTATCGTCTATGTACCTATCATATTCTCATCTATCTATCTATCTAATCTCTTTATCTATGAATTATCTATCACAATCTATTATCCCCCTCTCTAACATCTATTGCTTTATCTAGCCTTTTCAGTAAATATGTGTATTTGTGTGTGTGTAGGTGTATATTTGTCATCTGCTGGTGGAATTAAATTTCATCTTTTGTTTACTATGATGTTCACTGTAAAATGACCATTAATTTCTCATTGTAATTATAACTCTAATTAGTACCTGACATTGAAGCCTGAAAAAAATACTCTGAAGAAAGCCCTGTCCTATTTAACTACCCATACAATAGTTAGAGGAACTATTTGTGATCCTTGTATGAATTAATTAATATAAGTGTTCATTGAACAAGAGGATTTAAACCTTGTTATTTATTTGCTGTCATTAATGGCTTGTGAATTATCATTTTATTCAATGTTAATGCATGATTCTGCTAATTCTGAGACTAAATTTTCCTTTGTAGAGACAGCAGGCAGCCTCCTCAAATTGTGTCTCTAACATCTTGACACACCCTCTTCTACTTCTGGGCACTGCTTTAGTTTTTTGACATAAAATGTTCCAGGCTCACTTTTCACTGAAACAGCTATGAAATAGCTCTTCAAAGAGGCTCATATCCTTCTGACTTGCTAAATTCCTATCTCCACTTCAATAATCATTACAGATTCTTCTGGAGCTTTATTCATAATCATATCATCTGTAAATAATGGAACTCTCCTTTGTTCCCCTTCAAGATTTTCATCATCCATTTTTTCCTGCATTCTGGCATTTGGTTGAATTTCCAATATGACATTAAGTACAGAGAGGAATAATGAATATCCTTGTTTCACATATGATTTTGGAGGAAAATCATCCTACACTTGCCCATGGGGATGTTTGCATTGTGTGTATACAGATGTCTTTTAAAATTAAGGAGCTTCCATCCTGGTTCTATTTGTCATGATCTTTTATTATAAATGGTGAAACGTGCTATTTTAGTGCAGCTGTCTTTTTAAAAGTTTTCCAATAGTTTGTAGTTTAAAGCGGTGTAGGTTTGTGATCTCAGTGTTGGGGGCGTCAGAAGTCCAAATAAAACCATTATAGAGACATACTCCTTCTGCATGCAGGATCTGAAAAGTATGCTTCCTTCCTTTTCCCACATACTAGAGGTTACTAGCACACCTTGACTTGCACACTAGGTCCCTCTAAGCTCCATCTTTTTTGTCATATCCTGACATTGACACTCCTGTTTTCTTCATATAACGACTTTAAGATTATGTTGACCCAGCCAGGATTCTGGAGAATTATGTCCCAACCTTTAGGTTCATAAGCTGATCATGTCTATAATTATTTGGCTACATAATTAATCATCTTCATGGGCTATGGGATAATTGCACACATCATCCATGGGGTGTTATTTAGCCTACCACAGAAAGAATATATATAAAATCAATTGTCAACACCTACTGAGATGCTACCAGATAGATCATCTCCATTCTCTATAAACACAGGCTTCATTTTTTAACATCTCAGGTTTATTTCTAGAGTCATTTCACCCCGTGTGAACACTGAAAGATCTCATTCCTTGACTTAACGTGGGGTTGCATCCTGGAAAACACATCACAAACTGAAAACATTGCAGGTTAAGTTTTATTTAATGCATCTAATGTCTTTAACTTACTGGACTTGGCTTAATCCAGCCTACATCAATTGCACTACCCTACAGTAAGGTGAAATTATGTGACACATAGCCTATTTTATGATAGCACATAAATAAATGTGATTTATTAAGGATCTGTGGCAATGTGTGTTTGCAACACAATATTGGAAGATTGTCTTAATTATTGTGTGGCTGATAGGATATTTTTATGTGCATTATGCTAGCTTAGGAAGATATTTCAGTCCAAAATATGATTCCTTCCCTTCCTCCCTCCCCACTGCCTATTTCTTCTTTCTATCCCTCTCTCTCCCTCCCTCTCATCTTTTCTTTCTTGTTTTCTTTAGATAGGCACTTAAATTGTAACTCTGGCTTGTCTTGAAGCAAGTAGGCAGTTCAGGCTTGTCTCCATCTCTTTCAATCTTTCTGCCTCAGCTTCCCTAATTATGCATTACAGGCTTGAACCACCATATCCACTTGCAAATCTGGTCTTTCATTTTTTCATTCTATCATGAAGTTCAATGGTTCCAAGTTGAATGATTGTACAACTGGGATCGTTGATATTTTGCTCCGTGTTTTGAGGGTTTATTTTCCTAAGTAAATTGACCTGGTATTTTTTTTTTTTTTGTCTTTTGATATTTTCAACTAATGAGTTGGAAAGTGTATTTCTTTTAACCAGTCTCATTAAAGTTTTACTTTGTATTCTTTATTTCCTTGTACTTAAATTTTTATTAGTTTTTTGACAGAATTTTGTACAGTATGTTTTGATCACATTCAGCCGCTGCTCCAACTTCTTCCAGATCCAGCCCCCATCTCTACCCACCCAACTTTGTGTCCCCTTTGTTTTTATAAAAGCTCAACAAGTTAAATGTAGAATGCTCATATATTCTTGGGCATGTGCTTTCATACTCGAGTGTGGTCAACTTACCATTGGGTACAGTCTTTCAAAAGCTAACTATCTTTCTCCCAGATGCCATTAGTTATCAATAGCACCTTAGCTACAGATGGCACTTCATGCCCACTTCCCTCTCCAAACTGGAATTTGGTCTGGCTTGAGCTCATGCATGAATTCTGTGCACACACTTGCCCTGTTATGTTGGGAAGACAGCTTCCTTGTGGTAGCCCACCACCCCTGGCTCTTACAATCTTTCTGCCCTCTCTTCCGCAGTGATCCTGCAGTTTTCTATGGACTTGATCTGCTCTTTTGTTTTCCAAATCCTCCAGATGGTTCAGGGGAATGGAGCCTCCCTTATGACCTGAACACTGAATGCTGAACATGCATGACTTTACCCGAAACACGTTTTCCTATGTGGCGCTTTCCTTGTTATAGTTACCAACTTAGCATATTTAGCAGAGTTCCCTTTATTTTCTTGCTTTGCTTTTTGTCCTACATCATATCCTTTTTATCCAGAATGCACACTCATGTCCCCTGTAGACATGTGGCTTCACATTGTATCTGCTGATGTCAGTGTTGATTACTTCCGTTGTTTATAGGCTATGACTATGTATACATGGGTCTTTGAACCACTTGAGTAGGCTTTGTGGTTTCAATTTTGTGTGTACAGTCTGTTATATCATTTTGTACTTTTCCACTTTATCTTTAAGTATGAGACTTTTTAACATCACAATGTAAACTTCTAGCTCAGTTACACACTTCTGCACATGCCAGTTTCATTATAAAGGAAACTGCTCATTTTAAAGCTCATACTTGCTTATTTTCCCTAAGGGAGCTTTGTTCTTTACTTGTACTTTTGTTGTCATTACAAACAGTGCTTGAGTACACACACACACACACACACACACACACACACACACACACACAGAGTGGTATAGTTCACACACCCACATATACACATAGTGTTTCAGTTCACACACGCATACACAAACAGTGCTTCATTTCACACCCATACACACATAGAGTGTTTCAGTTCACACTCACACACACTTATAGATATGTAAACAGTGCTTCAGTTCACACACAAACACAAATCAACAGTGTTGTGGTTCACACACAAATCAATACTGCTGTAGTACACACACACAAAAATCAAGAGTGCTATCACACACTAATGTACACACATATATAAATAATGCTTCAGTCTATACACACACACATAAACAGAGCTTCACACACACACACACACACACACACACACACACACACACACATGCAGTGCATCAGTTCACATATTCCCATATACAAATATCAACATTATTTCAGTTCACACTTACACACACATATGGATATATAAGCAATGCTTCCGTTCACACACACACAAATCAACAGTGCTGTATTTCACACACTCACATACACGCATATCTAAATAATACTCCATTTCACACACACATAAGCGGTGCTTCACTTCTCATTCTCACATATGCACATATAAACAGTGTTTCAGTTCACACTCACACATATATAGATATATATACACACATACACACAGTGTTTCGATTCACACACACACCCCTAAACAGTACTTCAGTATACACAGACAAACGGTTTTTTCAGGATTCATCTTTTTTTATTACGTCCTCAAAGAATTCTGACATCACTAAATGTTCATTTCTTCAAACGTATTGGATATTGCCCAGTGGCTGAACAAGATGTTTGTAGTTGTAGCAACTCACAACTTTTCCACCAAGAAGAGAAATTGTGTTTCTTCCTGTTTTTGCCAACATTTCATATTGTCAGAAAACATTGCTCAATGCTTGCAACCTTTTGTTCAAATAGTGATTTTTTTTGTGTTACTGCTTGTGTGTGTGTGTGTGTGTGTGTGTGTGTGTGTGTGTGTGTGCTCGCGCTCGCGCGCGCGCGCGCGCGCACACATGACTTCAGGTGCCTATGGAGTTCAGAAGGGGGCATCAGACCCCATAAATCTGGATTACAGGCTTTTGTGAAGCACCCAAAATGGGAACTGAACTCAGATCCTTTGCAAGTGCAGTAATCACTCTTAACATCGACCTACCTCCCCAGTTCACGGGTCTTTATCTTTGTGTTTTAATTGCACATTTTTGCTTAAATTCTAGTAAAGTCTACATGCTTGTAAGTTTCCTCTGTGAACTGCCTGCTCATGTTACTCTAGGGTTTTATTTAGGAACTTTCTGTCTGCACTCATAATTTTTTATGTTTTTATGTGTGTTCTTGTCTGACTCTGATTTCAAGGTCATTTCTTGCCTAATAAAAAACATTGGCAGTTTTCTCCATTTTTCTGTTTGGGTAAATATTTTGTATTTACTGGCTTTTAAATGTTTGAACAAAATGAGCCCCAAGAATCGTTAAGTTCTAGAATTAATTTCGTTGGAAAATAAGAATGGAGGGCAATAGTTTTGATTATAGATTAAATTCCTTTAATAGCCATTTGTTACAGTTTCTCAGTTTTGATTTGGAAATTTTTCATTAGAAATATTGTATTTTAATGATCTCCAGGCTAGCCAAGGCTACTTAGGAAGACTCTGTCTCAAAAACAAAAATAAAAAGTAAGAAAAAAAGGAAAATTGTATTTCATTAAGTTTTCAATTATCTCTTACTTTTTGTTACAATGCTCCTTTATGGTCCCTGAAATGAATATATCTGTGATTATATCATGTTCATAATGTTTTCAATTCCTCTGTTTTTCTTAGTCATTCCTTTGGGGAATATGATTATTCATTAATTCCTTAAAGAAGAATATTTAGTTTGGTTTATTTGATTTGATTTTTTTCTTACTCATTCTTGTTTATGAAGATTTCTTCTCTATAATATTTAAGACATTATTGTTATTTCTTGCTTGATTTGAAAGCTAAATCCATTCTTTTCAAATATGCTTGGTTTTTAAATGAAAGAATGCAAGACTCTTAATCTCCTTCTAAATAAAATGCCAGTTAAATATTTCTTGTCATTACTTATTGCATTTGTAGTTATTCAAGTCTAAATATTTTTAAATTTCTACAAGCAATTTAGACATGCCTTCCTAAGTTTCAAACATCCTAATAGAAAGCATCTATTTACTCTTGGATTACTAATTTAATTTAATTTTTGAGAGTCAAACAATGTGGGATGTATTAATGCAAGGAACATTTCCTGAGTGCTTGGAATGAAAGTATGCTTTATATTCCTTTGTTATAAATCCATCTCTCCCTCCCTCCCCCTTCTGTTCCTTCCTCCTCCTCCCCTCCCTCCATTAATCTCTCTAACCCTCCCTCCCTTCCCTCTGTCCCCTTCCCTTCCTCTCAGACTTTTTCTGGGTTTGTATTTAATTCAAAATAGGCATATCTTAACTGTCATACTTTTGGCTGTTTGGCTGGTGCTGTTGCTGACAGTTGAGTTAAACTGTTCCATTATGATCCTGTGTTTGCCAAGTTTGACCTTTCTATCCTGCCAGATTTTGATTTAAACGAAGACTCAATATAGGTGTAGGCCAGCTTCCTGTAGGCAAAGATACCGAGTCATGATTCTGATGCATATCTTGTAAACTTTATTCTTTTTATTATTCTTTGTTTCAATTCTGTTCTATTTCAATAACTATTGGTCTGTTGTAAAAATGAAATCCCCGAATTATTCTTTTTTTCTATTGGTTTTTCTATGCTATTCTTTTCTATATGTATACTTGCAGTTTGCTAAGGTAATTTTCACTTAGATTTTGACTAATAAACATAAGAGAACAATTATATTTTTTTGGTTTAAGCTTGATCTCTTACCTTTATTCATCTGTTTAGTCTTCTCATGGGGCCCTGTAAGGATAAAATCTAGTTGGCTTGGAAATTTGTATGTAGTGTGTAGACCTAGCTGGTCCCAGATGTCTAACTATCCCCTGCCTTGATATCCTGAGTGTTGGAAATGCAGGCATGTGCCACCCAGCCTGAGGGATGTGTTTAGTTTTATTCCTATCATCTGATTTTGAGTTCTCTGCTTGTACCCTTTCCAATTTTTCTTCTTCTAATATGATTTAAGCTAATAAAATGTTTAATGGTGTCTTTTATTTTACTCTGTTGGCTCAGAAGTCCTCATCATTTTGTTTCAGTAGGTACCCTGGAGTAAACCAAACAATACAGTTAGTAATATCATCTAACCAATTTTCATGTGTGACATTTTTCTGTCCTGTACAATGTAGAGCTTATAAAAAATCCTTCTTTGCATTAATTATCTCAAGCTCTCTTATTTTCAATTAAAGCTATAAATTTACATCTAAAAATGTACAAAATAGCACATTGTTTTAGCAGTCAATAAATCACTATACTCAGTCACATTCTGTCAACATCTGAGTTCACATTTCTTCTTGAAAAAAATTATTCATTGAACACTCTTATGGGACTCACGTTAAAAAACAATCTCATCTTCTTTCACATTTAAGATTTAGCTCAAGTAAAATCCTGCCCCACAGACACTGTGCTCAGTACCTCTAATACCCCACTGCATGGCTTTCTGGGATGTCTACTGCTGAAGGGAATTTCCTGGAAGTTTCTATCATTTGTTTCTGTAGTTAATGCTTTGATTGTAGATTCTAAGATTATTTCAACTATTGAACACATTGCTTCTGATTTGATTCACTGTTATCTTGTGTACCACTCAGGATTCCAACACTGTTGTGAGCGGTAATGTCTTGGTTCACTCCAGGGAAACTCAGTTGGATGTGCTTGAATCCTGGAGTTCTTTCCCAAGTCTTTCTATTCCCTCTCAGATCTTCTCATGGTTCTTCCATGACTGCTCTTGCTTATCCAGTATGGATCTCTTCTGTTTATTTGTGATGTGTTCTGTACGACATCATGAGTGAGATAGGCTCATTCATGAATTCTTTTCCGTAACTTTGCCTCATCTGTATGGTTGTTTCATATAATTCATGCTTTATTATTCAGTGACTACATTATTTTTTAATTTCCAAAGGTTTTTTTTTTTTTTGCATTAGCTTGTCTTGCCTCTGCTGTGACTTGCTTTCTTTATATACATTTATGTGGAGTGGTTCCTATTGATTCTTACTCTTGCTGTATATGAGGCTTCGATCCTTGCCCATCATTTTGCTTTTGACTTCTCTTTCTGCTTTTTTTTTTTTAACAAAAATTTGCCTTGGTAAGCCTCATATCAATGTTTGGAATACCCAAATGTTTTTGTCCCTTATCTGTAAGGTATAGGGAGATTTTTCATTATCATGGCTGTTTTGACAAATGATTACTATTTCATTGAAAATTATGAATATTCTTCTACTTCAGGCCTAGTAGGAAGTTTGTTAATTCTCTAAATAAAGTAGTTGCTAATGCCTCTGGCAACTGAGCAAAATGTATTTGCTCACCATGAGACAAATTGGAATAAAAATCAGGAACCCTCACTGCCATCTCCAGTCCTACAGCTGGAGAAACCAATCTTGGAATGATATCCAAGACCCTCAAATCGTCTGCCAAAACAGACTTGTTGCAAAAACAAATTAAAAAACAAATAATGTGGTGGATTCCAAAATTCTGATTTAACATTCTTTGATTTAAGATAGTGGAATTCCATGACCTATTAATATATTCTACAAGTGAAATAAAAACACTCTTTAATCAGGCACCTTGATATTCTGATTAAGTAGGGAGACATGGATTCCTAACAGTTGGAAGCTTCCAAACAGTATTCTAGTGGTTGACAGTCTTTCTGAAAAAACCAGTCACTGAACATCAAAAGTGTTTGCCCTGAAATACAAAGTTGATGTTTAGCATGCAAACATTTACCTGGAAACCAAACTTTCACCTTTGGTCTTCAAGGAATATTGATGGGTGATGGGTGTTTTGTTTAAATGTTTTTTGGCCATGTTTTGGGGATTAGTGCTTTATGGAACAAATGTTTACAATTCAACAGTTTTAATTGCAGTGTGTTGTCTAGAAGAGCATATACAACAGATTATACACTGCTCAATTTTGATGGAACCAACTGTAGTAAGCCCTAAACCCCAAGCCCAACCATATGACAAAACCTTCTGGGAATGTAAATTCATTACAGAACCCATTAGCAGACTCTCATAACCACTGAGAGGACTAAAGAGAGAAGGATATTTGGGCGGAGGCTCCCTTCAGTATATTATGGGGTAGGATCTCAAGCTTAGACATCGAGAAATCAGTCAGCTGGGAGAGCAGCTTCACAGGGTGATGATAATGGACCCTGAAGTGCAAGCTCCCATTTTTAATGGATGTCTACTCTAACCAGTTAATTAGGCCAGACGATGCAAGTGACTCTGCTTCTTAAGAGGCAGTACATGCCATTTCCCTATTTTTATCCAAAATGATGATGAACCTGAACTACAAAGAGTTTTAAACAGCACTGGTCAGCAGTTTCAATAATTACAGAACTGGAGCAATAATTTTTTTAAATTAAAATCTTCCAGAGCCCCAAATCTGCATATGCTGGCTGTATTTTTAGTCACAGAATCAAATACACATCACATCATGCTCTAATAAGTTTCAACCAATGTGTTACACATGGACATCTGCAGTCATACATGCCTTTACTAAGCACTACTTATTATACTCCTTAATATTTCTCATCATGTTTTACCTTTGACTAATTTCCTGAACTCCTCTAATATATTTTCTGGAAACTTGCATTTTATTTCATTTTGATTGTTTGAGACAGGGTTTCATACAGCCCAGGGTAGCTTCAAATTCCCTGTAGCTGAGACTGATCTTGGACTCCTGATGCCCCTGCCTCCATCTCCCAAGTTCTGGGTCTGTAGTCACACACTACCATACCTATTTGAAATGTGAAGTCATGTCTGAGAAACCCTTAATGAATACCCTCCTGGTTTTGTGTTAAGTAAGCTTCAAAATCAGATAAATATTGCAATGTAGGTTGAGACTGAGTTTTTAGTCTTCAGAAATACTGTCCTTCCTGCTAGCCCCTTGGTCATAGAAAACAGTCAGGCCCTAATAATCAAATTATAAAATTGTTACAATGGACTCTCAAGGTCCATTGACTACGAGTTTATGCTTTCTGTTTATAATCTGTAGTAATCAATTTGAAAGATGTTTGTTGTATCGTTAATTTTGATGTTGAATTACAAGCAGTGTGCTAATTAATTTCCTTTGTATTTATTTGCTTGCTATTTGCTCCATTTATCCCTGGGCATCTGGATAACATAAAAGAAGAAATGCCTGAAGATCTATAAAAATCATTTATTTAGTTCTTAGTAATTTAACACACTCTGTATCCTCTGACTCTCTAAAAGATCTGAGTTATCTTAGAAAAGAAGAACAATTCCTCAGGAAGAGAACTGAGTCTGAGGATTCCACCTTCAGCCTCCAAGATTGCCCTAATTGTCCTCCTAGCATCTCTCAAGATGACACATCTTGAATTTGTATTCAAAAAGCCCACAATCTCATACAACTGAGTAAATAATGTTTGATGGTTCTATCTAGAAATACCCTTTCTTCCCACCTAGGGCTTTTTGCCTCTTGGCTAAGTATACATCTATGCATCATCCATAGTTTTAAAACTTTTAGTTCTTATAAATTTTCTTTTACTCTTGATAAGCCTACCTTTCATCTAAGACTTACTTGGAAAATCTTTGAAGACTCTTGTGAGTTGATAGGCGTTTTTTTGGAGAGTGTTCCTAGCATCACAGGCAGAGATAGCATTAAGAAGATTCACTGTTGTATCTTGTGTAGTTTCTCCCTGGTTGAAGGCAATGGGTGCTTTTGTTCTTTATGTTAAAGTTTATGTGAAGTGTACTTCCTAGTAGGTGAGACATGATGTGTTCTGGGTCTATAAGTGCCATCTGTGAAAACTAAGCATCAGCATGACCTTGAGTTCTATGTAAACTCCACTTAAGGACTGAAGAACAGAGTTATTGGAAAGCAAGGATGCTTTGGAGGTCCAGAGACAAGCGGTGTTTGACATGGATTGTGGGATTATTGTGGATCTGTGGCCTCAGAAAGGTATGTGAGTGTGCCAAGTCAATGCATCTGTCAATATAATATGCTCCATCAGTGGCGTGATGGGTGGAATTAAGAAGTTGACTCTGTTCTGCTTTCCACCAAGCTACAAGAACCTTCATGGTTCTCAGCTGTATACCCACTCTTGCCATGTGCTCGATCACCAAAGCATGTTTTGTGACACAAGTCTCTAGCTAATAGGTTGCTTAGCCCAATAGACAGATTGTAGAATATGTTGATTCTTCAGAAATCATAGTAGAAAAGAGTCAAAGATAGATTTTTTTTCAAATTTACTATTCATTGAAAATTATACCTGGAAATATGTTAGATTCCAAGGTCTCTCTTATATTTCCTGAAGGCAAGGATTTGTTTTTTTCCTTGAATTTAAATGTAATTATTATTTTTACATGCATTCACTTATTTATTTAAATTTATTTGTCAAGGATTTGTTTTTTAAGAACCTTAATCTTTATTAGACTCTGGCAACAGCAAAAACCAGCACTTAGTAAATGTTCTATCTTTGATATGCTTATCTCTCATTTATACATCAAAGAGGAATTCATTAATTATTATCACAACAATCTCTGTATTTTTCTGACTTAGAAGTCCCACGTGTTTACTAGGAATTTATTTATAGATAAGAGATGCTTTGCCACTGATTGTGTTTTGTTCAAAGATAAAAGATATGTTGACCCAAACTAATTGCAGAAAACCATGACCCATTCGTCAGGACTGTAAAATAAAAAATTAAATAATTTTTCTTATTTTTCTTCCAAATCTTTGATCTTAGAGGACTGCGCCTTAATTATTATTTAAAATCTTTACTTATTTATTTTGGTGTGTTTCCATGTGTGCACATGCATATTATCCATGTGTGCACATGCATGTCACGGTCCACACGTGGATGCCAGAATCAACATGTGGAGTCTCTTTTCCCCAACGGGTGGCCCTGAGAAGGTCCTGGGTCAAGAAAACTCACTCCTAGCAAGTCAAGGTTTTCAAATACAGTCTTAGGACTTTTCATAGCTATAGCTGTTAAACTCCATACAAATTCAGAAACACAACAGAACCCGAGCACCAAGACCTTGGAGTCTCAGGACTTTAAGGGCAGCAATGCTGTTAAGCAGAGCCTCATAAGGACTTTGGAGTGGGAGACTGGGAAGATGATTTCTCCCTTTCCCTCAGGAAAATATTTACTATTTCTTTACTTAGTGTGGCTGTGTGTGGGCACCTGGATGCGGCTGCACACATGTGGGGGTCAGAGGGACAATCTGTAGAAATTGACTCTCTGTTTCCTCCTGTGGGTTCCCGAGACTGAACTCAATTCCTGGGTCTTAGTCGCAGGTCTGTTATCTGCTGAGTCATCTCCCCAGGCCACCTCCATTTCTAGTATTTGCTGCATTCTTCCTCTCTTTGTCTCATGTTCTTTACTCTGTGCAGGTTTAGCTTTTTATTAAATCTTTGCCCTTAAAAGAAAGAAGCTTTACACAACAGACATTGTGCTAAACCCACTGGAAAAGAGGAAAATCTGACTCCAAAAGTCCAATTGGTTACAGAGAGAGAGAGAGAGAGAGAGAGAGAGAGAGAGAGAGAGAGAGAGCACGCAGAGTAGGGAAGCACGTGACCTCAGATGCCCGGTGCAAAGAGCAGAAGGCAATTGCAAAGGGTTACCGCTAAGAAGGGCAGCAGAAGGCCTTTACTCAGAAATTCTCCTCTGAATCTATCTCATCTTCTGGAACTTTCCTATGCATACTCTTCAAGGATTTACCCATAAGTCTTATCTCTACATTTGTTGACATCATTTGGGCTTATTGGGTGAAAATAATAAAATAAATAAAAGAAAGAAATATAGAATGTCTAGGGGAAGGAAAATCAAAGAGCGGTAGAGGGACGGACATCTAACTACCTTGCTACTGGGAGGATCATTTGTTTTCACCACCTACTCACAGTTCTGACCCCAGAAAGCCTGGGGAACACTGAAGATTGTACTTCTACTGGGGTTCCAGACAGGGGGTCCAGGGTAGCATGGGGTGCACTGGTGTGGCATAATTCTGCCAGGAAGGATACCAGGCACACTCTGCAAAATATGTATTTTTTCCAATCTATTTCCACCCTATTCCTTTCTAGACAAAGGAATGGAAGTATTTCAGTTCTGTTATTGGTTGATTATTTTTTTAAATGTAATTTACTTTTACTTTTTGGCCATGGTTTAGTGTCATTGTTGCCATGCCTCCCCTCACACACCCGCACCGATTTCATGGGAATGGGGCTTCACTACGGAAGAGTCCGTGTAAGACTGCATTGTATTTTCTTGTCGGGAAGGTGAATGAGTTGACACCGTATAATGGGGGATAGAGAATCACCGTTTACTAAGAGATGTAATAGCAGAAACAGCCGTCACTGTGGAAACGGCCATAATAATGGTGATGCTCATTTTTTATTGATGACGGATAAAATTCGCCTAATACAATCGCACAGTTACTTGCTGGGATGTGGCTCCAGGCTGCCCCTGGGCCAGGTTTTTTTTTGCATCCCAACCTTCACTATTTGTAATGATAGCAACAGTAATGACGACGACGACGATGATGATGATGATAAATATCAGTGCTTTCTGAATTACAACAGGAACTGAGATTTTCAGCTATTTCACCTGGACCAGTTCTGCAGAATCCTCTTTTAAGGGTGCATTGCAGGCAAAACTACTCTATGATGGCTCTGCTTGCTAATAGACCTGTGCCAGCAATTTGGAACAGAAAGTGAAACCTGCCCACTGTGGGTTTTGCTGGTTTCACAGCTATTATTGTAGGCTTTTTAAAAATTATTAATTTATAAGGTGCCCCTGAGACTTACAGCGTGTGAGCGACTGAGCAGACTGGGGAAATGAAGTAACATAAATCGCTATTAAGTTAGTAGCGCAAGCCACACTGACCCTACAATGGCTCAATTGAGTATTTGTGGAAGGGGGTGGGGGTGGGGTCAAAGCACAAATCATGGAATTTTAAAAGCTTGTAAGAGTATGGTCAAAAATACATAAATTTATCAAAATATTTGCAGAGCGTCAACTAGACACCTGAAAGAATTGTTTAAAAATTACTATGTAGAAAATTCTTAACCATTTGGTGTTTTGGTGACTTCAGAAGTGTTCATGAGAGTTGTAAATTACAATTGGTATTTTTAGAAGGCAATTAAAGCCCCGATCCAGTCTTGTGCAACTTATTAAAGGGTTTGTGGAGGATGCTGATTGATGGGTGTGTGTACAGTGTGACTTTGTCAGGCCCAGTGGGATGACTTCCTGTCGGACCTCGGTCTGAGGACCAGCAGCATTGCCTCTGACAGATGGTCCCTGAGGACTGTGACTGACTAGGTTTCCTTTTTCCTGCTGGTCATGAAAGTGCAGAGTGCTAATTTACAGCTTTCTCCTAGCATTGCAAGGTTCTTCAGAGAGTGTTTTTCTCATCGCTCCCGAATCTACTCTCTGTTTCAAAGCCAAGTTTTATTGTGTTTGGTTACCTTTATATATCTGCCTGGCTGCCTCCCTTAGGTCTTTCCAAAGTGTGTAGAGATTGGGAAAGAAAAAAGAGGAAGAAAATTGAAATTTGTAAGCCCAGGCTTAAACTTCATTTTTCTACAGCAGATTATAGACACTAATTCTCCCAGATTTATCTTTTAAAAGGTAAAATTATATTCCACTTAAGAAATTTAATTGACTGTAATGCAAAATAGCCTCCATAAGTAAATGCCAATCTTGATTTGCATCATGTTCATAGATTGACCTACATAGACTCACATTGACTGTCTCCCAGTTAAATACCACTGCATCTTTACTGTGTGTCCCGACTGTTATTCGAGAAGACTATGACTTTCAATCTCTACTTCAGTGTATTCACTCAGAATGATAAACCTGGGGTTAAGTTGTGCAATATTCCCCATGGGAACATTTGGCAATGCCTAGAGTTGTTTGTGGTGTTCAGACCTGAACAGACATGTACTATTGGTATTTAGTCAGTGGAGGCCATTGAGATCATTCCATGTTCTGTAGGTCACAGTGAAGCCTGACAGCAAGAATTAACTTGGCGCCAAAGGTCAAAGGTGCCACATTTGAGGGTTTTAGCTCTTCAGGGAGAATGAAAGAAGGAAATGTGAAGCTTGTGGAGGTCAATAGCTTTTAAAAGTAATTTTCATTCTAACTCCCGCCCCAAACTTAACAAATGAAGTAAGAAAAACAAGAAAATTTGACCCAGTAGAGTTTGAAGATGCCCAGAAACTACCATTATGCTCCTACGAATATTTATATACAAGTACAGACAAGTGATTGTTCACAAATAATTTGACTTTTAGAAATCCACTTGAAGAGAATGACTAATGGGAACAACGTCAGAAAGGCAAAATAATATCTGAAATTCCTTTAAAATGAGGATGATTCAGTTAATAGTATTATATTTAGTAATTCAAAACAGCAGCAAGAGAGGATCTTGACTGAATATTCTCATTGCAAATAAATGCTACATATGTAAAATAAAGGGAGACATAAGTATATTGAATTGATCATTATATATTACAAACATGTTCTCAAACATCATATCATACTCCATAAAGACACAATTACTATGAATAAAATGCCATTTGGCAGCAAATAAGAACCTGAAGACTGTCAGAGTCCACATTGAGTGTAAGTATGTTGTGTTGTGTGTGCATTTCAAATAAACTCTCGTCTGTGCAAGTGAACAGGATCCTGTGGCAATATGACAGGTAACTGTGAAAAATTGGATATAGCCTAAGAGATACTTATAAGAAATGAAATGGCTCATGAGAATAAATCTAGTAGTGTATGATCTAGTCAGGCCTGCTGGTGTAGACTGTAAACCCAGCTACTAGAAAAGTTGAGACAGAAGGAAGGCAATGTGTTTAAGGAAGGCCTGAGCTACCCAATGAATTCAAGGACAGCTTGGGCAACTTGGTGAAATCTTGTCTCAAAAGTAAATAGAGGGCTGGGGATAGAGCCAAGTGGTAGTGCACCTCCCAAGCATTCATGAAGTGTGTTCAGTCATCCGCCATACACACACACACACACACACACACACACACACACACACACACACACTACCTATATAGGCATCATGGTAGATGGAGGACAAACAAAATATTTAGTGGGAAAAGTAAGTTTCAGAACAACATGTTAGGATAATGGCATTCCTATAAAATTCCCAAAATCAAAGTAACACATCACCAGTTAGGACTGCTTGGCTGAACTTAGAGACAGACATTAACAGCACTGTTCTAATCCAATACAGTTTTATACTCTTATTCTGTTACAGTGTAACTGAATTTGTTCTACATAAAGGTGGCTTGTAGATGCCAGCAACCAGTCAGATCCCACAAAGTAAAAGATGGGAGGCTCAGGCAATTAACTCTGCCTGGGGTCAAAGGGGAACCAGGCATAATATGTATAGGAATGTTTAATTGGTCCATCGTTCATACAGACTCCAATGAGCAGCCAGGGTCTCTTCCACAAAGTTCATGGCTTGTTCTGCTGCTTTTCTGGTATCTTTTCATTCTTAAGAGTATAAGATAGAAAACAGTTCCTGTGCCAAACAAGGCATCTTTGCTTAGACCCAGAATCGAACAATAAAACACAAGATCAAATCTGAACCCATACCTTTATATGAAGAATCACAGGCTTTCTAAGAAGCCTAGCTTCTACATCTTTGTTATAGGTCTCCAGCCTAAAATAAGTTTTGTCATTTCTTACCCATCACCTCACCCTTGAACTAGAGGCCACAGAGCTGAGAAGGGGAAGTGAATGGGGCTCTCTGGAGCATGCCAGGGTTCTGAAAGAATGGAAAAAGGAATCATAATGATAACACACACACAAAGAATTGTGTTTTTCAAATACTAAATATTAAAGATGGCCAGTGAAGCTATATGGGCAGAGACTGAAAGGGCACGTTCCAAATCTATGAGAGTGTTTGTCTCTAGGGTAGGAGGAAGGGGAATGCAATTGAGGAGTATAAAGGTTTTCACTTAATCTTTCTATAATTTCTGTGTTCCCGTGAAGAGAAAGTCTGGGGTAGACAAGATGGCTTAGAGGTACTGGCAGCACAAGCCTGGTGATTCCTGGAACCCAGTGAAGGTGGAAAGAAGACAAATGGCTACACAAAGTTGTCCTCTGGCCTCCACCTGCGCACCTTGTGAAGTGTGCCCACATGCACAACACTAATACATAAATACAGTAATAAAAAAGAAGGAAAAAAGGAAGGGAGGGAAGGAAGGAGGAAGAGGAAGAGAAGAAAAAATGAAGCAGTTAGTAGCACCTACTGTTCTTACAGAGGACCTGGGTTGGACTGCCAGCACCCAAAAAATGACTCATAATCATCTGTAATCCCAGTTCCAGGGGATTCAGTGCCCTCTTCTGGTCACGGCAGGCACCTACACTCATATGCATGTGCCCACACAGACACATATACAGATAAATATTTTTAAAGCTAAAATAAAGCCCCCACCTTCTTTTAAATTAGTAAACATCTAAAGTAAATATGCTATAATATTAATGTTTAAGCATGGCTGTTAGACATAACTTTGTCATGGTGTGTGTGTGTGTGTGTGTATGTGTGTGTGTGCTGGCAAGTATGTGAAGATCAGAGGACAACTTGCATGAATCAGCTCTCTCCTACCATGTGGCCAAACTCAGGTCATTGGGTCTGGCAGCAAGTGCCTTTACCCAATCAGCTCTCTTGCAGGCAAACACATTAATCTTAGACTTTAATAAAAATAGCATTACTATAGTGTTTCAAAATTAAGAAAAAAAATCATTGAAGGTATTTTGTTAATCTTCAAATCTTGGGCCATCAGTAAGCATTTTGTCACCTCCAGAAGAAGCAAACTGTGACAGTCCCTGCTCAGACAATGAGAGGGGCAGGCTGAGAGGAAGACATCAGAAGTGTCATCGCCATTAGTAGAGAAGTGTCATCTCTACTTCAGGAAGCAGAGAGCAGAATGAGGCAGACCCACTGACCTGGACAGAGCCTGGGAACAGCACCTCCCATCTCTGCCCGGCACACAGTGTCTCCCAGGTACTAACTCAGAAACAGTTAGACTCAGATTTCAACAGAAGCACAGGAGTATAATTTGGGTATTTCACAATTCACCTTATTCTCCTGAAAGTCAGCATGAAAGCTCCCGTGTTCCAGGCTTCCAAACAGCGGGCTGTCCCAATGCTTTTATGACAGACAGGTCACACAGGATACCCGCATAAGAGTTCTTTTTATGTGAGAACATTTTATCCCCCTCCTCACCAAAAGAAAAAGTAATGAATTATTTTCCAAAGCTGATAGTTTTGTTTCAGAGCATTCATTTTCATGAAAGCCAATGTCACCCCAACGCAGTAATGAATTCCATTTGGATGCCGTTCTGACTTCCCAAGGTTACCAACTGAGCTGGCACAGAAAGAATTATGCAGGTTTGATGAGGGAAAGCCCAGGGAAGTTGGAGAAAAACTTCAGGAAGCAGAGAGCAGAATGAGGCAGACACCAAGACTTCTACTTAAGCACTGAAGAACATCGTGGTCAAGCAAAGACAAGCCAGTTGGGTTACATTTTATGCAAATGAGGTCTGAGAAAGGAAGCCTCTGTTTCCTGTTTCCATGAGGATAACTTCTCGTATATATGCAGGAGGGGAAGGACTGGGGGCGGGGCGGGGGGGGGTGACTTCTGTGTCATGGAAACTCTCAAGATCAGTCACCAGAGCTCCAGCTCCTTCCTGCCACCACTGTGTCCATCTCATGTGTTCTTAATGCTCTTAATTGTCCTGCAAATGTGGTAAGGGCTTCAGCGTGTGAAGGAGGGAAAATTAGCTTTATTGCTTTTTCCACCTTAATTAAATACAGAAAAGGGAGACAATCAAAAGAAAATGTTCTGACCTAATTAATCCCAGAACCACAGAAACAATGGCAAGAGTTTTCTCTGAACAAATGTGCACCATTCAAACATTTCTTTTGCAAGAGGCAGTTGAGCTATGCTTCTCATTTTTTTTTTTTAAGTAGCATTCGAATATTCTAGGGGGTGGAAGCTGTTGATAGTAAACTAGTTAATGATTTAAGGACTTAGAATATAACCTCACTCTGATTGCATCCATAGACATAATTGTCATCTGTGAGCATATGTATGTGCATGGTATATGCTAGTGTGGATTTGTGCACATGTGTATTCAAATGCACACAGGTGTTTGTGTGAGTGAGTGTGTGTGTGTGTGTGTGTGTGTGTGTGTGTGTGTGTGTGTGTTGTCTTGAGTTCAAAATCAGGCATCTTTCTTCATTGCCCTCCATCTTCTATTTTGAGACAGGATCCCTCAAAGAACTTGGAGTTAATCTACCCAGCTAGGCTGGCTAACCAATGACCTCCAAGTATCCACCTATCTTCACCCCTGATGCAAGTTTTGGAGTTACAGATGTGTACTGTTTTACATGATTCTGATAATCCAAACCCAGCTTCTTTCGTTTGCAGGGTCGCACTTAACTGACTGAGCAATCTCCCTAGCTGCCATAGTCATCTCTTCTATGGGGTGCATTTGGACCCAATAAGGAAGACAGCAGATCAACTCTGCTAGTCAAACCTAAGCCTGGAAAACCTCAGATCAATAGGGAGGGCAAATATATTTCATTTTGTCTTGTGCTCACTCTTGCTTACTGATGGTGCACAAATACTTCACAAAGCTGAATATTCAGATTCAGAAGGCTTGGCCTCATATAAGCCTCTTGCCTTGTTGTTCCCTTTCTTATTTTGTTTAAACTTGCTTTCAGAGTGGTTGCAGAAGTGGATGTAAAAATATGAAATTATTGCCTAAACTCTCACACCATAGATAAGAATATGTCCCAGACACTAGGGATAGGATGTGACAGGAAAAAACTCAAGGTGCTTAATTTTTGTAAAATTGCCTTTGTATACAGGCCATTTTTATTTTGACTTTTCCATTTTACTGGACTATGACAGGAGGACCCTTCTTTCAACTCCCTTTTCTCAGCTTTCCAAAAGCTAAGTAAATACAATACTGTAGTCTGAATTCAATATTTTGGGAGCACATGGCTCAAAATAAATCTAGAAAATGAAGTCTGGATGGTAAACTCCTTAGAAGACTACCCCTGACAGGAAGTCAAAGCATGATGCTATAACAAAGAGGCCCTTTGAGGGATCTGTAGCAAAAAAAAAAAAAAATTGAAGTTATAATAGTTGATGTTTACTTTGGCTTCTCCAAGAAGTTGGAGACAAGAAATTTGTATTCTTTGGAAGACTGATCGAAAGGAGGATTTTTTTAAATTAAGTTTGAGAAGAGCCATGGGGCAAGAATGAATTCTCTGATAGCTGCTCAAATATTTCCTGAACATTATCCCTTTGCAAGGACTGGAGCTTTGATGAATGTGGCTGTCACCCAGGAGATGCCACGTATAGTATAATAAATGGATCAGCTCCTGGATACTCAGTCTTCTACAGAAAAATCAGTGAACACAATGATTCCATGGCCAGTTTATTTTGGTACGTGCTATTTTACAAACAGGTATACAGTTTAAAAATCCAAATTGTTATGAAGCAATGGTTCACAAGTCCTCGGGCTGTAGAGTCCTGGGCACATCTGAGTCAGAGATGCATGTGCCTTCCATTCCAGTATAATCTGATAATTTGTCAAGAAGCATGGTAGACCCAGGAACATCAACCATTGCCTTTTCTGATGTTGACTGCCAAGCAAAATTAACAGTAGTCAGTGATTTGTTTTCTCATATCCAATTTAGCAACATGCAGTTGAATGTGCTCACCTGGAGTGCATTGATGGACACCTGCTTTAAGGCTTTAAGGCTTCCATCCCCCAAATCTCTTAAGTAAGATTATACACATTATGTAAAGCGATTTGAGAGCATTCTGAAAGACTGTTTTGTTATGACTGACAATACTGGACTCTGATAGTTGCCATGTTGTTCTTTCAGTGATCCTACCCCTCTTCTGAGGAAATAAATTTCACTGTTCCCTCGCTGGTGACAAAACAGCATCTACTGGCTTAGAGGACTCCCAGGAGCTCACTTTGGACTCTTTTGAGGTGTATGTGATGCTTTCAAGTCTTCTACAATGTTTTCACATGAATGGTCTTTTGACTTGGACTGTGGAACTATGGCTGAGTTCAGACAGAAGCCTCCTCCAGAAAAGCTATATCTTCTGAAAAGAAGACTACATATTATTGCCCAAATCATGACAGGTCCAAGAGGAGATTCTGCAATATTTGGGTATCCAACAGTGGCCATCCTCCAGAAATCAACTGCCATCAACCTACAAAATGTGTTTTAAAAAACAAACAACTTTCATCTCTTTCAAACCAGCTTCCTCAGATCTCCTTTCCTGTTTGCTTCCCCTCTCATGTTTCAAAGTGAACGATGGAATCAAGGCCGGGAACTTCAGAGTCTATACAAAACCCACAGAGGACCAAAGAGAGCCCTTTCTGGGAATGAATATGGGTAGCACAAATAAATCTTGTGGTGTTATAGTGGCTGTTTTTAAAGAGTGCTGATAAAAGTCTTCTCAAAACAAAGGGCAATGTCTTATTCATTTGTGCATTCCTCACGTGATGGTCAATGGCTCATATAGATATTTGTTGATGCCATTGACCATTCAGAAAGAATACATATATACATAACAGTGTCCACAGGACATAGATCATGAATAAAATGAGGTCTCAACTCATCCATTTACCACTGGGCTACATCATTTAGTCCAAGCTTCAAATTCACAAAGTTTTAAGACATTTTCATTTTTCCCAATGAGTTTCTGTTTGTCTTCAGATAAGTAGTATTAATAAGACTGGGAGCTGATGTTTTTCCAGAATACAAATTTAAGCCATACTTTTCTCCAATTGCAGTGTGATGGAATTTTGTCTTTTAAAATAGTAATATATTATCTCATTTCTGTCTGTCTTTCCAGCTACCATTTGTCTTTAACAATTCACAGAATAATTGCCACCAAATTTCTGATAATGAATATGACAACAAAGTGGGATTCGAGATCATTTTCCCTCTCTTTTAAGCTTGTGTGTATGCCTGAAATCTTGGCAATGAAAGTATGACTTACAGAATCTGAGAAAGTAAGGCACTGTGCTAGCTATAAAACAAGATTAGGATTGTTAGAATCAAACACGTACAAGAAGAAAGTTAACCATAGAGGATCCCCAACATTGAGATGAAACAACTGGAAGAAGGGATTTTTATTGACAAAAAAGGAGAGGAGGGAAGAAAAGAAATGGATTTGGGAGAGGACTTGAATCTGTACATGATGGGCTGAGGTGTATATATAGAAACACAGAAGAGAAGTATGGGAGAAAGCAGATGATGATGGTGAATGGCTCTTCAATGAGACAGAGAGAGGAGACTCAGGAAAGGAGAGCTTCACTCAGGTAGCTAAGGTGGGACTTGTGTATTCTGAGAATGAAGGAACAACCAGACCCTTTGGGACAAAAGGGGTGATGCTGATTCTGAGAAAATATGAGGAGTGGTTAGTAGGTGATGGCTCTCATATCACCACAGGAAATGCAAGGAGGCCACAAAGAAAAGGCAGAGAATTGGGAAGGATTAGAGGTGGGAAATCCTTCGACCTCTGACTGGGTCTTTTCTATGTTCACATGTAGGAGTAGAGTAGATAGATGGGAGTAGATGCTTGCTCCCTCTTTCTTTTTTTCTTCAGATTTTTTATTTGAATTAGATACAAGATTGTTTTGCATGACAATCCCAGGTCCCTTCTCCCTCCCATCCTCCCCTACCATCCCCCCCAACTAAAACCCTACCCATCTCATATCCTTTCTTCTATTCTTCACCTGATTCAACCTTTCTGCTCCCTCATGTCCTCTGCATCCCCCCTCTTCTTCCCTTCTCATTCTTGTAGCTTCCTCCCCCGTCTTCCCATGCTCTCAATTTGCTCAGGGGATCTTGACCCTTTCCCCTTCTCCAGGGGACCAAGTATGTCTCTCTAAGGGTCCTCCTTGTTTCCTAGCTTCTCTGGCAGTGTGGATTGTAGGCTGGTAATCCTTTACTCTATGTCTAAAATCCACATATGAGTGAGTACATATCATGTTTGTCTTTTTGTGATTGGGTTACCTCACTCAGAATTGTTTCTTCTAGTTCCATCCATTTTCCTGCAAATTTCAAGATTCCATTGCTTTTTGCTGCTGAGTAGTACTCCATTGTGTAAATGTACCACATTTTCTCTATCCATTCTTCAGCTGAGGGGCATCCCCTCTTTCTTTTCTTTTTCTTTTCTTTCTTTCTTTTTTTTGAGAAATGGTTTCTCTGTGTAGCCCTGGCTGTCCCAAAATTCACTCTGTAGATCAGGCTGGCCTCGAACTCACAGAGATCCACTTGCATATGCCTCCTAAGGGATGGGATTAAAGGCATGTGCCACCACCACCCAGCCAAACAGTAGATGCTCTTAAGGGGAAAAGAAGTTCATATTAGGAAATACACGTGATGATAACATATTAGTATATTCATGTATGCAACTATAAAGTATGATTCTCATATTATAATAGGGTTATTGTATACATGAGCATACTAAACACAATATACTAAAAATGAGCACGTGAGCAACTACTAACATGGTTGCCAATAAACAGAGATGAACAAGACAGATATTCTCGATCTTTGAATTGTTATTGCATGTAAACTAGGCACTATAAACCTATTAAATAGGAAAGTTTGACCTGTCAAAATTTTAGGAAGGAAATAAAGACAAATGTGCTTACAAAGTGAAAGCCTATGAGGATCCAAGTGGGTGATAGGGGATGCCTCCCCGTGGGCTGGTAATCAGGGAGGCTTCAGAAATCCCCCAAGCAATGCAAGCTACTGCTATTGCCCTTGACTGCCCACCAGAACTAAATGGTAAGACTCTTGCAGAAGTTGCCATATGCATGGGTGGTAAAATGTAAAGAAACCAAACCAGAACTTAGTTGGAATTTTCCTTCCTGCTGACTAGCCTTCACAGGGCTGGAAGGTGCCAGGCAGGCTGCTGGGGGAGATCAGTCAACAATGAACTAACTCAGCTGTGGACCTCACACGCTACAATCATAGTACCATCCCAGGCAAGATGTGCCTCCACATGCATTAGGGGCATAACTGTTATGGGTATAACCAAACACCTCCTGATTAGATTTGAGGTCTATTTTACAGGCAGGAGATTATGTCCACTACTGCAAAAACCCATCAAAGGCCCATGGCTGAGGAGGTCATTGGCAAGAGCCAATACTGCTATTTTGTTAAATGGACATGGTGTCAAACTGCCTTCTAAATGCTTATGTTTATATAGACAGTACTGCTCTCCACCTTGGTGAGAGAAAGGTCTGTTCGTAGTGGTCAGAGTTTAATGCAGAGACTCAATAACGGATGGATGTGATGAGAATAAGTGAACTATTCAGTGTTTATTACTAAACAAGATATTTATATCAAGCCCCCTTCCCCAAGGCTCAGCAAACACCAAGGAAAAGGGTATGGAAAGAATGTAAGGGCAAGGAGACAGGGAGGAGTCCGGTGAAATACTGTCTTCTGCATTGTCATGGCTACTGCAATCATGAACTCACTTCAGCTGTGTTAACCTCACAAGACTGAGCCACTCAGCAGTCTACCATGGAAGGATCCTGAGGCTTCTTTCCCGCCCAAGGAGCTGTAAGCAGTTAATGATTTCTGGGGAATGGGGGCGGGGGTGAGGTCATATTCCTCTGTGGTGTAACCACTAGCAAGTTGCTCTTACTTTAGTAAATAAATCCCATTTGTGGTCATGCAAGCTGCCTTATCAAACACACAAGTACACACACAAACATAGGAAGGGGACTTGTTTTGAAGAGGAAAAAGGGTCATACAGAGTGAAAGAAGAGCAGAACAAGAAAGAATAATGAGAAGTGAATGTAATCATATATATAATTATGAGAGAATAAATTAATGGCAGTATTAATTTGGCGGAAAGAGAAATGTGATAGTCTCCCTGATGATCTTGCATATAAACTGCAATCAAATGAGAAGTAGTTGTCTCACAATAGGGGAGACAGGGACAGGGGCATCCTGAGAAGTACCAGAAAGTTAGAAAAAAAAAAAAAAAAACTCGGGTGAATTCTGGGAACCGAATTCTGTGGTTATTATAAGGGAGTATAAATTGTACCCTGTGGCCCCAAAGCAGCTGCAAGCCTGACACCAGAGATAGACTTATAACCACACTGTCACAATACAGATGATGAGAATGGGTGCAGGGCGGGGGGTGGGGGAGGCAAGTCCATCATGCTGTAAACCACAGCTAAAGACAGGGAGCCAATCAGTTCTGAACAAAGAAAAGTGCAATGTTTGAGCTAAAACTTTTTGAACCATTTGTTGATGTTGGTGCCAGCAGACTGGTAAGCCTTGAGAGAGAAATTCTGTCAGAAGAGTGAAGCAAAATCTGTGTAGGGGTCAGGAGTCAGTGAATGGGCAAAATCATGACTGTCTAAGTAGAAGTTGTTCCAGGATTAGTGAACAGCGGAGGAAATGTACATCTTTCCAGACTCAAGAAGAAGAAACTTCCAGAGATCATGGGCTTGTTGCTTCTTCTGAAACTGCAGCTGGGGTCCATGATAAATAAGCAGTCACAGCCCCGTGTCCACTTTATCTTCCCTGGCATTGCTGATCCAATGCAAACTCCATAAATTAAGAATCAGGACTGGGGACTATGCTCCCAGGGTGAAAGAATGGCTGCAGAAGTCCTTTCTTCCCTTGGGTACTTTGGCAGTCCATGGGAGGAGAAGGCAATCAGACATGAGTTTACTAGTGAAATGCAGGTTGTAGGGAATTTGTTGAAAACAACAACAAAAACTCAACAAACAAAAACTCTGTTTATAAGCACATGCTGTAGAAGATAGCGACAGACATGGAAAGTTGATTGTGGTGGCTACTTTGTGAGAGGCGGAGAGAGCCTGCCTTGATGGCAAAGGGAGCTGAAGCATTGGATCCAGGCTAGCATGTTTTTACAATGTCTTAGGAACTTTGATTTTGTTAATTCAGAGACATGTGTGATTGGATCTGGAATCAACTAAGCAGGTTCCCCTCTGGGAGGCTACTTCCTGAAAGGATGAGTGGACAGGGAAGATGCCCCCACTGGAGGCTAAGCAACACCTTCATGGGGGTAACAGGCCAGAAAATAAATATGTGTGAGCCAAGAGCAGGAAAGCTTTTGCTTGCTTGCCTGTATTCTTTGCGGTAAGTGCATCTGTTGTGTTGCTGTTAGCACTGCCACCATCCCTCACCAACACTGGAACCCAGCTGCTTCATCCTCCCAACATAGACTGAAGACCAGGGACTCTCAAGGTATTGCCTTTTGCAACATCTTGTAATCGCTGAGACATCAAGCCTCATATCCTGAGTAGCTGTCAGTTTTCAGTAGCTCTCTGGTGGGCAGATAATGATGGTTGAACTGTCCAGCCTACAACCTATGTTATACAAGCCAATCTAATAAATCCCCTTTGTAATATATGTTCGTTCACTGAGTTTTGTTCTACAAAACCCTGGCATTATCCATGGCAGGATAAAGATGGAAGAGAAACACAAGCAGAAGCAACCACAAAAACATCTTGCAAAACTGTGGCTGTTTAGGAAGGAGAAGCAAGAACAAAGAGAAAGGGTTATGGGCTCATCTGATTCTGCTATGGGTGTTCTGAACAGAAGAGCCAGTGAGTTCTTTTTGTGGAATGTGCATGTTGCATCGGAGAGCAAACATGGCACCTGTGAAATACTTTGACTTAGATAAACCAGTAAAACCTACTAGTCTTTGGAACCAGTTGAAACTGAGACAGCTGATGATGTAATTTCAGCTTTTGACCCACCATGAGCTGTCACTCAAGTCATGTGGGAACCCTTAAGTAATGGAGAGAAGCAATCTTTGCCAGAAAGTAGGAACAACTCCCAAGATATCAGAACCACAGCCATCTGAATTTTCCAGCCACATGATTGGCAGGAGCTGAGCATCGCCTCCACACAGAAAACATATTTGTCTTATAGCTCCAATTTTCCTTGGCCCAGATTCTTCATTGGATACGAAATCTATATGGTATCTGACATATGGTTGGCTTAGGAATTTTGGTTTTGCTCCATGATTTGATCAGATTTGCATATGACCCATTAGATCATACACCACAACCCATTGTACATTTAGTAAATATTTGACAAAATCTAGAATGGCTGCATACTCAAATTAGATGAGCTGTGAAAATGGACTTGGAAATGCAAGCTCAGTTCTTTCAGAAGTCTGCTACCCCCAAGGCTCTATTCAATTCTCTGTCTCTCTTCAGAAAATAAGTTTGGCTATATAATTCAAAGCTACAGTTCTGTATGGTTTGTTTAGGTGGCTCCAGAAATGTCAGAGAGTAAGGATTTCAGGCTAGTAATTACAACACAATCTCTGTGATGCTTACCAGTCAGGACCCAGTGAGTCCTTTAGTCAGTTTGATTTTCTGAGCTATTATAGATCTACTCACAGTTTCATTTCCCATGTATTCAATACTTCATGAGGCAAGCAGAATTTGACATGGTCTAAGCCCTTGATTTAGCACATGTTTTATGGAATTTTTCTTGGTTAGAATGGTAAGGTCTTTATTTTCTTAGGTTGAAAAGAAATGACTGCTTCTTTATTTGTAAAATGATATCAAAGTTTATATCCATGATAGAAGATTCTTGTAAAGTTTATAAGGTAGCAAGATTTCCTTTTACTGATAATTGCTTTTTATGTATGGAAAGCAATTTGTCAATTTCTAAAATCCAAGCTATAAAAAGCATAAGAGATGAAGAGATGGCCTATCTACTAAGAGCCTTTGCTTCTTTGCAGAAGACAAGGCTTGGTTCCCAGTTACCACCAGTTCCATGTAATCTGATATCCTTTTCTGGTTTCCACAGGCACTGAATTCACAAGGTGCACATGCATTCATGCAAGCAAAATAATCAAATACTTAATGAAGACAAATATATCTTTAATAAAGAAGTAAAGAGCAAAAAAACCAAATCAGTCAGAAATGTCTATAATCTTTAAAATAAGCATCATTTCATGTTTATTAGCTACTTGTGAAGGTGTAAATAACACACAAAGTTGCATTCATCCTTAATTTTAACAAAATCTCTAAGTGGTTGCTCCTACCAGTGATTTTAGATGAATCTTCCTAAAACTGATAAGGTATCATATTCCCATTGTTTGCTCATTACTGCTGGGACTGTCTGCTTTCACATTTTTGCATGCATACAATCACAGGATGGTGGCTTAGACGTTGAGTTGCTAGGTCAGAACACAAATGTTAATTTTCATCTCTGAGTTCTATGGTCAAAGTGAACCAATATGGATGCTCACTTCCCATGGACAGTGTAGCTATTTCTCCTAGATTCCTCCTACTAGATTCTCCTAGCACCTTCAAAGAAATGGGGCCTCTTTTTCTGCACCACATGTGAAAAGTTCTTATTCATAGTTTAGTTTTAATTTGACAGACGATATTTTGTTGTGGTGCATTTCAATACTTTATTCTCTCTGCATAAAATCATATGCTAAGTCTTTTACTCATGTTTCTTGTTTTCAGTGGCGTTTTCCTTTTCTCCCCTTATTTATGAGAGTTGTTTGTTCCTTAGGAAAGCTCATGCTTAGCAATACTTAGCCCATCCACCCAGTGTATTGTTTTACTATTCTGTTGGCCTAGTTTGTTGTTCAGCTTTCTTTGCTTTCTGATGTTCTTCTGATGTGTAATTTTCCATGAGCTGCTGTGTGAATCCTCTCTGCATCCTTGTTTATGTCTTACTAAAAAGTCATTCTTGCCATTTTATGTACAAAAGCAACATTCTCTATTTTTTTATTTTAAATCTTTAATCACTTGATCCATCTGGAAGTATTTTCAACATATGGATTGAAGTAAAGATCCAATTTAATAGTTTACAAAAACTAAACTATTCAGAATATTCTACTCCTGGCCTGTGATTTATCATGTACCCGAATCCCTTACGTAGTTCAGCATATTTATTGACTTTATCCCATTCAAATTTTTGGCTTGCCTATTCACATGACAGAACCAAATTCTCTTGTCTATTGTAACTGTGTAATGTAGTTAAATATACTGAAACCACTCTCTCATTTGTCTTTTAAAATCATGCTCCAGCTGTTCTTTTGTGCTTATTTCATTATAAAATATTCTAGCATAAGGAGTCATCACTAGAATGTAAAATCTGTTGTTAAAATCAATAGTAGTCACTAGAGATTAAAGACTTGGAACCGGGAGAGATGATCCAGTAGGTAAGGCATGCCCTGCAAGTGCAGGAAGCAGAATTTGAATCCCTAGGATATGTGACCATGTCTTTCTATATGGAAGGCAGTTGGCAACCCCAGTGCTGGGGGACAGAAATAAGCAAGTTGGCTGACTGGACTGACTGAGCTAGCTAGTACTGGGTTCATGGAGAGATCCTGCCTTAGTCAATAAAATGTGTAAAGCAACTGAAGAAGATATCTGACAACTGTGAAGGCTTTCTAACACACATGCTCACACATTTGAACACACACACACATGCATGGCACACACATACATGCATGCAAAATGCTCTTATTAGTAACATGGTAGAGACGATGTTAGATCTACAAATGAATTTAGGAGACCTTGGTATTTCTGACCTATCTACTTGGTAATTTATTCATTGATGACTCTCCACATCATTTGAAACATTCCTCGAAATTCTGAAGTTTAAACTTACACATTTTAAGGGCTTGATTAATATTGTAAGAAAAGTTTGTTTAAAAGTGTGTTGCATGTGGATTGCTCATACATGCTACTGGATTTATTTACTTTTAAGTTAGTTATTAAATTGTCACTTAGGTCTTGATAATTTTAAGTGCTCAGTCTTTTATGGATAAATATACCTTTGGCTCTTCCTTCTCAATATCTACCCTTCTCTTTCTTGACTACAGAAGTTTTTGTTTCTTTGTCTCCAACTTGCATGTTCATGACACTCTTTGCCACTAAGAAATGTGAAACATTTATGTAGAAAAGTCTGCCAGTTAATAGCTTCTGGGTTTTAGGTCTTGCTTCAGAGAAAGTTGCCCATCCCCCACAGGCTCAAGACACATTCTGTATTTCCATCCAATATTTATAGTTTTCATTTTACAATGAGATTTAATCCATCTGGAATTTATTTCTATAGATTTCATGAGATAAAAATCCCATTTTATGTTTTCCAGATGGATAGCAACATTTTCCAACATCATTTATAAAATTGGTCATTCTTTGCTCGCCATTTGGAAATGCCACTTTAATCATGTTCTAAATAGATCAGTATTACTTATTAAGCTAGAGCTTAAAAACCACGAAGGAAATGAATTACAGTAGAGAAACACACAAAGTAGGCAAAAACCAAAAATAGGCATTGGGAGAAAGCTGTACACAAGTATTTAATGTCCATAATAAAACAAAAAGGCCAGTCACAGCAAAATATAGAAATATTCACAGAAAATACACTCACATGTTATTTCAGTAAAAAAAAAAAAAAAAAGACCTCAAAGATAAATGCTGATAAAGTAGAAGGCCATGGTGGCTCATTCCTCCATCATTGTCAAGCTGCTCTTGCCATCCTGAAAGTTATGTGGAGCCTCCAGCTGCCTAGTCAAACCCTAATCAGATATGTCTGAGAACAGATCAAAAGTCCCCCTAAGTGAAAAGCAAAGCTTAGAATTAGAAGACAGCAAAAGAACTAACAGTGTCTTTTTATCTCACAATTCAAGGCTGTTTGATCTGTGAGGCTCTGCCGTTTATTTTAAGGAGTGGAATGGAGGTCGATGGACCTCATTTCAACAGTTCTCTTTTTACTAGAGAATCTGGCAAGAGTTCTGGATACTAAATACCCAAGATGAGTAGAGTCCACACTGAACTTGGAACCATGGCAACGGTGAGGTGTGCCTTCCCAGAGTTCTAAAAGGCTCCTATAGAACAAAGATACGTGTTGACAGTAGCGAGCCCCATCATCTAGATGTGTCTTCATGGCTGCTGTGTCTTCTTGGCTGCTGACGAGTTTGTTGTGGGACAACAGAACCAGTGGCAGAATTCTCTTAGATGTCTCCCTGGAAGCATCCAATGTCATTGACCAGTTCAAGCCACCACATTCTAGCACTGCCATTTGCAACTGCAACAGAATTTGGCAGAATGATCAAAGGCAGCATAGTATGCTTGTCTTAAGCACAGCGTTGTGGCATTTAAGACTTCGTCAATATGCATCATGCCTAAGAGGACCCTGAGGTATGTCCACACACAGCATCCCGTAAACACGGACACTGGACTTTCTCACAAGTGGAGGAACATGTTTACAGGAAGGTATTTGATTGAGCCTCAATCAGCCAGCAATGGCTTCAGAATCTGCAAGTGAAGCCCCCTCCTGTTCAGAGGTAGGAACTTGCCATGCATGGTGGCTGGGGGCAGAGGACGACGGAGTCTGTATCCTAAGTGATGTAAGCTATTTGACTACTAAGAAAATGTAAACATGTCTCAAGATGTCAACACCTGAGGGATGAGCAATGCTCTGACCAGTTTGTGACAAGTGCTTGGAAATCTAAAAACGTTATGACGTGTACCAGTCCACAAGAAAAAAACACACAATTTTAAAGGGTAAAATAATAGTAATAATTACAAACTAACTGAATACATTTTTAACTTTTCATCAGAGATAAAACCTAGACTAAGCAACAGACATTTTTTGCTATGATCAAAGCAGCCAACATAAGGACGTGGAAACACTGGCAGTTAGGTTAAATGCTGCCTTTAGCAGATTTTCCTGGAAAAGCCTTGAAGACTACGTGTCTATTTTTGACCATCCATTAATTACCAAGCTGGTCCTGGGTGCTCTCTGACTTCCTGGCATTCTAAGTTAAGCCAGATTTTGGACAGGCCCGAGAAGGAGGGCTAATTACAAAATTCTTTATTTAAACACTAGAAAGTCTTTCATGAAACCAAGCCAAGCCTCAGATTTGAAAGCACTTAAAAATATCCTTGTGACAGTCATACTACTTTATGCTCTATTTTTAGAGGCCCAGTGTTTGTTTCTCTGGGGGCGGGAAATGCTGTGAGCAAACAGGCAGTAAGGAGTGGCACATACATGTCACAGGCACAGGTATGCAATACAAATAGGCCACCACTGCAAGAGAAGGCTGAGGCAGTTTGACAAATAGCAGTTATTAGCATTTTTTTCCTTTCTGCTTCCCATTGTTGAATACTATATTTGAAAATATTTTTTATTTGTGTGTGTGTGTGTGTGTGTGTGTGTGTGTGTGTGTGTGTGTGTACATATACTCCTGCACTAGTGCAGCCAATGTCCATAGAGACCAGAAGAGGGCATTGCAAGCCTTAGGGCATGGGTGTTAAGATGAACTCCAGTCCTCTGCAAGAACAGTATATATTCTTAGCGATGAGGCATCTCCCCACGTCCCATTGCTAAAAATTTTAAATAGCACACCTTTAAAATTGCCACATTCTTCAGTTTATATGCATACAATCTTGACCTTAACTTGCATACAATTATTAAGAAAAATTATAAATGCATTCCATTTGTTTCCTGCACATTTTACAACCATGACATTGTTTAAATGGAAATCACAAGGAATAGAAGCAGAAATTACTAGAAAATAGTTGTGGTTTTGTATAAAATAGAATTTGTTTATAAAACGTGTTATCAAATGTGGTGGATAAATACCATGCCATATCAGAAATTCAGAGATTAAAAAAATATGTCTCAATTGATCATCTAATGGTCACATCCAATTTAGGAAGTTCCCTGAATAAATGTCTCTGAGTTCCTGGGAATGCTAGTGTGGGTTGATTGATGCCTTAAACTCGAACAGTACAGTTCTAGTGTTGTTTGCTAGATTGCCAAGTCCAGTTTTCACCACATATTTATAAACAAGAGTTGCTTTCAAAGGTTTGGAATCATCCACCCAGAATGTGGAGAGATGTGTAAAGGAAGAGGAAGACTATTTAAGACATGGGAAACAAAGCCATCATGGCTTCCCAGGAGATGATAGGGCAGTATTTGGTGACTCTCAGCATTAATGGAGGCCCTATGCATGAGGCTGGTACCATCTTCCAACACCTTGTTCCTGAAATCAAGCTGGAGCCAGGAATGGCATTTCCCTGTGGCTTACTCTGTTACTGTTGCTGCTCTTGCAGTGGCTGCAGGCAGCCACCAGATACCATGGCAACACTTAAGGGCCACAAACTCCTTCATCACTGCACACCAGAGCTCCCTGGAACCTGACCATGTGATGATGCACCTTGACAATGCAGAAGAAGTTAACTAACTTGGTATGTGAACCAAAATGGCCTGCTGTCAACTTTTTGCTACCAAAGCTCGAAGTTGTCACTGTCCTCTAAGAAAGTATGTACTACAGCAGAAAATATCCAGAAGGATATTCCTAGGAGGGCCCATGTAGTTACCATGGCTATTTTTTGTACCAAAGAAGCCTAATGTCATGAGTTCTAAGCTTCCATTCCACGGCAAGTTGACTTTAAAAGCATTTTCCCTTCATTTGTTCTTCATTCATTAAATACACATTTTTTTTTATGTCAGAGATACAATGAAGAGATCAGATGAGAGAGTGTAACAGTCAAGCCAGGTCACCCTAGAGGGTTGGAGGTGGGGATGGTAATTGCCAGTCCTAAATCTTGGAAGGGTGTGTTATGACAGCCCTATCTACATCTTTCCAAACAGTTCCATAAGAACCAATCACTCAGGGTGGTTCTTAGAGTTGTGTAATGTCTGCTAATCTCAGTAAGTTGTAACAACAGGTACCTGCCAAAGTTTCTTCCATTCAGATGAAAGAATGAAGAGGACATTGGCTTTGGTATAAGATCATCTTTTCATGTTGTCTCCGTAGAAACTGTTGTATGTGAAAATTGGGCGGGGAGTAAAAAGAGAACCAGTCTATAAGAAGAAAACGAGTCAAGTTCCCGGCTGTGTGCAGGGAACATATAACTAAGGTATGGGGTAGGATTCCTCAGAGGTGACAGGTGAGGTTTGCAAAGGCAGGGCCTCCCTGGAGGTGTCCTCCCACTCACTGGGACTACTCTCAGAGGGTTGGTCTGGGCCAGTGTGCCGTGTTTGGGGACTTTCTGGATGATCTCGCATGGAAGCACGGGTGGCCATGATCAAAGCCACCAGTCGGTAGAAGTGCAGTGCCATCACCAGGGAATTCTTCACGGCAAAGAACACCAGCATGTGGTTGATCACTTTGAAATAGGTCATCAGGACAAGGCGCACAACAAGGAAGGGGCCATCTTGAATGAAGAAACTGAGGCCAATGGCCCATAGATCGGCACTGTACTGGCACAGGAACAGCCTGAGGAAGCCCCTGGCTTTCACAGAGGAGGGGCATACCAGTTTCAACTGAACTGAAAAATGAAAGAAACAACAATGAACATTTAGAAATGCAAGATGGAAACAGACATCTGAAAAGTCACTAGTGGAAGGCTGGCTATGAAGGATGGAGAATGACCATGCAGTTTAAGCCTGGGGAGAACAGAGGAGATTTCTCTTCACCTCAGGCCTCCATATCCTGGCCACATGGGTCCATCTACTTTAAAGGTTTTGCATCATCTTCCAGCCTCCCTGTAGAAAATGACCTACATGAAGGTTTAAAGGAAAGTGCTGTGCGTGTGTTTGGGGGTCTACAGAGTGGGGAGGCAACCTGTCTGTACCGGGGCCTCAAGTCAGGTAGCCTGGTACTTCCCCTTGCTGCCTCACTCTCTAGCATTGAGATACTGGCCATGTGGCATAACCGACAGGCACTTCAGGTTCTCCCTTGAAACCCAGGATAGCATGAATCCTAAGACCGGGTCTCTATTCATTGACTTATTTGTTTTCTGTTAGAATAGCACCCTCTCTTTTTGCCCCCTGCTTCTTCCTCCAGTCTTCCTCTTGGGACAATGAGTGACTTTCTTAACTGGTAAATGCAATAAATGAGTGACAGCGTTCCCAGCCAGACCATCCCAGATGCTTTCTCAAGCATGTCCTTACTTACTACTCCACTCAAGTGCTTAGAATTCAAATTCAAATTTAACTCACATTGAACATATTTTTCTATGTTGGTGATTGCGTGTCTGGTATGGGAGTGCAAATATAGGCCATTATTTTATTTTGTCCTCATTCCCTCTGCTTTTGTTTTCCTGTTTATAAGCAACACCAAGAATAATTGCAGATATTCTTTTTTTTTTTTTTTTTGCCAGTTGAACAAAAGGAGACTCCATCAACAGATGAAACTTTTGTTTTAATTTCAAAGATGTAAATTAAATTCAGGGTCAAGGGTAGAAAATAATCCTTTCAGTAATAATAAAGCCTTCCATTTGGAGTTTTCCAACAAAGAATGTCTCAATCCAGCAAGGGCGTGCAAATACCACGGAGTGGCTTTGATAGGGGTGAACACAATGTACTGCTGGTTGGTGAATACAATAGCGGTTTAGTCAGAAGTGACATTTGGTCTTTGTTTTTCAAACAGCTGCATAGCATTATCACCTCTGAACGTTTACACAATTCCTTTCTGAAATAAAATTTTTCTTAGCAAGTCTGTGAACCACAAGATAGGAAAGGGGGAGGGAATGACAAAGGAAAGACAAACATAAGGTCAGTGGGTGCCTTTCTTGAGAAGCCATGCTCAGGGAATCCTTCCTGGCAGACCCCCCTCTCACAAGGGTATGACTCAATATCTAAAGGATGGAGCCCAGAAGTCTAACAGAACAGCAGCTGGCTGGCTTCTAGCTTACGAAGTACTGCTAGTAACGAGTACTGCTTATCTAAGGCACCCTTCATCAGAACATCTGCATGTTGTTTGCACATATATTTGTTTGTGATTATTAATCTGTAATTGCATTGGTATTCTCCTTTTATTTTCTTTTTGAGAAAGTATCTCAGTATGTAGCTGTGGCTGGCCTGGAACTCACAAAGTAGACCAGGCAGAGCTCAAACCCAGAGATCTGCATGTCTCTGTCTTCAGAGTTCTGGGATTAAAGGAGTGTACTGCCATGGCAAATCTTTTTTATTATTTTTTTTCTAATTTGAAAAAAGGCAGGCAACTCTCTTTCCATTTGTTAAGGAAACAATTTTCTCCAAGAAAGTGTGTGCTTAAGACCCAAAATGTTCACAAGATCTCTGAGTCTATTAACGTGTACCCCCAAGTTCACAGATTCTGTCTTCTTCTCACTCTGAGGCCAGCAGGAAGAGTGTCACAAAGAATAAAATAGATTAAGAAAAAGAAGTGTTAAAGTCTGGGGCTCCTCCAGAGTAAAGGACCAAGGACAAGAATTGCCAAGTCACATTTCTAGCAGACCAAAAAGTTATGGTGTGATTCCAAGCTGAAACCATTCAAATAGTACTCTCTATGATGCTAAAATGGTTTCATATCATATCTCATATCACATGAGAGCCACATGTGGCCATGAAGCAGGTAAAATATGGCCAGTGTCACTGAGGAGTTGTTCCCTAAGTTTGATTTAATATAAATCTGTCCAGCTGTGTGTGGCTGGTGGGTACCATGCTGTAGGACAGCACAGCTATTCAAAATCAATATTATGGCATGATAGCCCAAACAGTTTACTTCTTACCAACCTTTAAGGATTTATGTATTCATTAAAGTTAGAATAAAGACTGCCATTAATGGAAATCATAACTTTCCACATGGGGCTTGAAACTACAGCTCTTACTTTGTATGAGGGGTCTCACAACATGACTGGCTGGAAATATGGAGAACACACACCAACAGGTCACTAAGCACTCACTATTTAATTGAGACATCAATTGAACTGCTGTGTCATTACAGATGAGAAACTGAGGAACATACATCTAAATTAATTTTGGCAGGATTATATACAATAAATAGTAACTATTAGTTGAGTTGAATATAAAGCAGTATAGCTTACTGCTTGAGAATTTATTATTATTATTAATTTTTGGGAGGGTACTTTTTGGAAACTGAATCTTCCATAAACCAGGCTGACCTCAAACTTGCTATCTAGCCAAGCATGACTTTGAACTCCTGATCCTCCTGTGTCCATCACCATCATGCTGGGATTAAAGGAACACACCACCATACCTGGCTATGCTCATTTGATTTATCTTAAGCTCCATCACGCACCAAAGTGGATCCACAATTTGTCTTTCCTGAGTCTCAGCCTACTTTCCTTCTAAGTTGGAATAGAGCTAACACTAGGATATCAAAACATGAGTTCTCTCAACTGCCTTCTTTGCCCTAGTATAGTTTACATTGAAGAGTCGCAATTTTCTCATTCTTTACACAAATATGAATAGATTTACCTGCCAAGTCCAGGGGAAACTGCAGCATGCTCCATGTCCATACCACTAGGATGCCAGAGACCAATGTAGGGTTATTCCTAGAAGACAAAAGCATTTCACATTAGCAATGATGCATACAAGCACATGCAGAAGAGAGACATCAGCTGAACTGAAGCTTGCTATGCACTAAAAAATGTTTTTGTGAGTTGGCAAAATATCCTGTGTTATAATAAGTCTGTGAAAAAAATAACGTGTACGATAATGGAACCATACAAAAGATACGGTCCTTGGCTGCATAGCAACTTTGAGGTCTTCCTTGTCTACATGTTATCTTGTCTCTAAAAAGAAAAACAAAAAAAACACAAAAGAATTATAATAAGCATAAATGAAGACAGAGCCTACTGGTCTCATATTTTTTCTAATCTGATAACACTGGAGAAACATTATGGAAGAGAAATGCTATAAGAAATATTTAGATACAGACATAAATATTCAGACTCTAAACTTCAATAATAATACCCCAGTACCAAGACAATTCAAAAGGCTGGAAGGATGGCTTAGTGCTTAATAGCACTTGCTGCTATTGCAGAGGACCTGGTTTGGGTTCCTAGCACCCATAGGGTAGCTCACAACCATCTATAAACATCTACAGAGATCCGAGAGACTCCTCTGACCTCTAGTATCAAGAACACACATTAACACGGGGAACTCCTATACTCATTAACTTTTAGAGAATCCTTACAAAGAGACAACTCAGGAGAGTGGAATGATGCTCATGTACCCAAGGCTCAACATAATAAAAGAAAAGCACCCTTATGTGGGAAAAGTGCAGTAGTATTTTCATTTAAAAAGGGCTCTCAGGAGAGAATAGACAATGAGGCATGCTACATGCTGGGTGCTGTGTGTGTGTGTGTGTGTATGTCTATCCCTGTGTCTTTCACTATTGTATCCTCAATGCCTAGAACAGTACCAGGCACTGACAGGTATTCAGTATGTATTTATAGGAAATTTTGATTGGATGTTCAAAAGAAGGGGTCATGTTTGAAGAAACCCTCAAATATCACAGACCCAGGAGAACTACCTGGAAAAGTAGAGTCAGAAAGAATAGAAGCGGCATAAAGGCAAAGAAACTAAAGAAGGAACAAGCAGACAAACAAAAAGAGACCACATGGTATAACAACAGATTTTGTTTCCAACTTTTCCCAAGTGAGAGCTTTGACTGGAGGGGGCTAGAGAGGCATCTGGAAGTGTGATCCATGGCAAACTAGATGGGGTGGTTTCAAGGGGTGTCAGCAAGTGCACCAAGTATGGTGATCTTGAGAAATTAAACCTCAAAACTCTGAATTTGTGAAGGAAATATCTAAGCTGTCTTTACCTGCCTCAGTGGATGATGTGGCAGAGGTGTTGGCGACAGAAATAATAATAATAATAATAATAATAATAATAATAATAATAAAATAAAAACAAAATGAAGGCTCCACTTTCAAAATGAAGCAGAGACAGGTCTCAAGGTACAGAAGACAAAGTACCATTAACGCCTCCTTGGATTATATAAGTGAGTCTCCAGAAGGCTTCTGAGAGTCCTCGGAGAGGGAGTTAATTACCAGAGTCATGTGGCTTGTCTGAGAATAACTGCTCTCCAATAAGCTTATTTCTTCTTTCTTTCAAAAACTGACTTGGGATTACCAGGCAGGTAATGCTATAAATTGATAACAGACATTTGGATCTAGATAAGCCTCCCTCGGATATCTCCCATAGTGTCTTATTAACAAAATTAAGAAATATTGAGAGTGAGTATGGCTAGGTGGATTTCTGACTGAGCAAATGACTCCCCAAACAGAGTGCTCTAACTGATGGCTTCAGGCTCTGTCTCTGACTCCACCGTGTGTTTGATCAATGGCCCTGTTGATGACGCAGATGGAAGGTCTCTCATGCACACGCAGTACAGAGAGCACTTCTCTAGAAAACCCAATCACAAGTCCAAGAGATGTGACTGAACAGCCTAAATTGGGATGGAACAGAACAGAAAAGATTCCCTTTCCCAGAAGCAGCTCTCGGGTTTTTCCCTTGATATCTAATTATGTGCCTATGGAGTGACATGATTTATGGCTTTCCAGAGTCAAATGCAAGCATAGGTCAATTCACAAGAAATATGAAATCGAATTTTAAGTGGAAGTCCTTTGAGGATGGAGACCGAAGCTCTTCTTTGCTGTGTCAATGTCTATGCATAGCAAACCTTCCATTTTTAACTAATATCATATATGGCCTCTGATTTCAGGCTTACACAGCAGGCAGTTTTCTCCGTGTCTAACTCCGTGATTACACTAAATCGTCTAGTAACTCAACCAAGAAGGCACATGTATCCGCATTTGATCATGAAGGAAACGGGACATGGGGAGTTGGGGGGACATGTCCAAATTCATTTTCTTGAAGGAATAAAGCTAGATAGTGGATTTCAGCATCTATCCCCTTAAGAGGGCCATTTTTCATTTTTAAATTTTTCTCTATGTATATCTGTGTGCTATTGTACACATGTGTATGGGTTTCTCATGGAAGCCATGAAGAGGCACCAGACCCCCTGGAGCTGGAGGCACAGGCAGTTATGAACTATCTTATTTGGCCTTCTAGGAACAGAACTCCAGTCCTCTGGAAGAGCAGTATGCACTCTTAACTGCTGAGCCCACATCCAGGCTTTTAGCTAGTTGCAATAGTTGATTTTCTCCTGGTTGTGGCAAAATAGGTAACCAAAGCAAGTTTAGACAGGAAAGATTGATCTTGGCTCATGGTTTGAGTGATGGGATCCATGACAGCGGGCAGGCATTCTGCATCAGGACCAGACAGAGGTGACTGCTGGTGCACTGCACACCATCTCTCTTTTGCTCTTATTCATCCCAGTCCCCTGACACCTCATGCAAAGATGAAATAACTCACTGGAGACTATACTGTGCCACCCACATTCCGAGTACATCTTCTTCCTCCGAAGTACCCTCACCGATGTTCCTAGATATGTGTGTGTCTCCTGGGAGACTCTAAAGCCCACCCAGTTGAGAATCCAGAGCATTCATCACACCAGCCTCCTGGAGCAGCTCCAGGACTTAATCGGAAAGTGTGAGTCCTACTGTATTTCAGACTGCTCAGCACACATCTGAAACACGCTTCATGTTTGAGGAGAGATGTATAAGTTAGCTCACACAAAAGGACGGCACCTGTGACTGCCAGAAAACTTAGAACAATGTTAGATACAGAACAGATCAAGGGGATGAATGTTTATTCCCCTTTGTGCTTAATGGGACCCAGTGAGGGAAATAAAGTAAACTTTGGTCTTGTGAGTTCAGAGTGAAAGTGCAGGTTCAAAGAAGCTTAGTTGCATCTATCATATCTAATAATATCACCTAATGACAGAATACATCACTTCCAGCACAGATAGCTTCCGTTAGCGTTAGTTTCACCAAGCTTGCAAGAAAATGGTTGATATTTTAGAGAGGCTTTTTAAAGATAAAGGCAAAGAGAGTTTTCCTAAAACGGTCATTTTTGGGGTTTCTTGAAATCTCAAACTTCAATAATTCAACCCTAGACATTTGTCTGTAAGGCAGTGGCCATGCACAGTCTCTGGTACCTAGGGACAGGAATGTAAAAAACCAGCTTCACTACCCCCAGAGAAGCAGAATACAGTCTCTAATATTACACTGACACTTACAGGCCATATCATATCCACACGTCATTTAACTTCTGCATGCTTTTGTGTACTCTGCATCACGAGATTGATAATTTCAATAGTTATTGGATATAGTGTATTATTTTTACTGTGAAACCTATCTTGATACAGGCTGTGCTTATATGCTGTTCCCCCCCCCCTGCTATCTCATTCCAGTCTGTCTGTCCAGACCTCTATGGTTAGCTCATGGCAAGCTCCATT
This sequence comes from Cricetulus griseus, assembly GCF_003668045.3. NCBI lineage: Eukaryota > Metazoa > Chordata > Mammalia > Rodentia > Cricetidae > Cricetulus > Cricetulus griseus. The sequence continues at coordinate 268,783,099 of NW_023276806.1, forward strand.
CTCTGACCTTCAGAGGGGCTTTAGTTTCACAAGGAAGATATCACCACAGCAGATTAGTTATGTTTGTTTTATTATGCATGATCCTGAAACTGTTTCTAATGCTCGTATTTATAAGATAATGACAGTGTCTGCCTCAGCACGAATGTAAAACCGAGTTAACTTATTAACCTAAAGACTTTAGAACAATTCCAGGTACACACTATGATGAATAAGCAATACCCAGAACTGTTATCTACTTAATGAATATGCTATTTTTATGCGACCTTCTGTCTAAAATTCTTTGTGCCTCAATTTTGTCTTCTCATTTATATAGAGATAAATTGTAGACTGGCCCTAGACCCAAACATATTCAACTGTAACCATAGCATTTTCTAAATTAGTTATTTTTTCCATTACTGTGACAAAAGCAACCTAAGGAAGGAAATAAGGGTTGATTTAAGCTCACAGTTTAAGGGTATAGCTCAGCATTGCGGAGAATCTCAGCAGTTGGAGGAAGTGATGACTGGCCACAATGTATCCACAGTCAGGATGTAGAGTAATAGGAAAGCTAGTCCTCAGCTCAATTTTCCAGTCCTTCTTTGTTATTCACTCTCGGAAACAGCCCAGGAAATGGTGCCACTACATTCAGGAGGGGTGTTCCCTTCTCTGCTAAACCTCTCCAGAAGGATCCTCAGAGACATACCCAAAGCTGTGTCTTCTAAGTGATTTTAAATCCCATCAAGTTGATAGCCAAGACTAAGAATCACAAATAGCAACTTCAAAGTTCTACATGTGCACACATAACCTGTCCACACACGAAGTATGGAAGAATGTGAGTGCTAAGAAATAAAATTATCAAAAAAAGATAACTTTGGAAAGCTGCATCTAAAAAAAAATCTAGAGAAGAATAATGAATTATTAGATCAGAGAGTGAAACCAGGAAGGTTACTAATGGAATATAAATAAGTGTTGAGCTTAAGCAGCAGTCAAGAATCTCAAAGGCCTGTGGGCTGGATTTATCTACTACTGTTCTAATACCAATCGGCCTTTAGAAATATTATCCAAGTAGCTGGGATACCAGCATGGGACTGATCCAGACCCCAGGAATATGGGTTCCAGTGAGGAGACCTCGGAAATCTACAGGACCTCTTGTAGATAAGTTCAGTACTTATCCCTAGCATAGGTGTGGACTTTGGGAGACCAATCCACATACAGGGATACTCCCTGAGCCAAGACACACGGGAGTGGGCCTAGGCCCTATCCCAAAGGATATGATAGACTCTGATCACCCCTATGGAAGGCCTCACCCTCCCTGGGGAGCAGAAAGGATATGTGATAGGTAGGGTCTTAGTTGGGGGGGATGGTAGGGGAGGAGGGGAGGGAGTGGGAACTGGGATTGACATGTAAAACAATCTTGTTTCTAATTCAAATAAAAAAGAAATATAAAAAATAATAAAAAAGAAATATTATCCAAGAAGCACGGCTACAGTGGGCTTCTCACGGTATCCACAGTCAGGAAACCGGCAGATGGATGCTAGTACTCACCTTGTTGTCTCATTTTTTTCCTTGCTGTTCAGTGTCAGATCTCAGCGCACAGAGTGTTACCATCTACAACCAGGATGTTACCTGAATTTTAGGTCTTCTCATCATGAAATAAAAGATCTTCAGAAGTAAAATTACTGAGGTGTAGTATACACTTTCTTTTTGACAAATGGCAAGATAAGTTACTAGCCTTTGATGGATCCACAAAACCGATATAGTAGGTGAGAATTAAAAATATGAAGTCACAGGGGTTGGAGCGATGGTTAAGCGATGAATAGCACTGGCCACTCTTCCAGAGGATCCAGATTTTATTTCCAATACCCATATGGAGACTCATAACCATCTGTATCTCTGGTCCCCAGGGAGGTGACTCTGTATTTTGGCCAAATGGATATCAGGCACACACATGGTGCACAGATATGCATGCAAGCAGAACACCCACAAACATAAAAGTCAATTTGAAAAAAAAATGTATAAAAGAAGTCACACTTTGATTATTTCCTTAACTAGCTTTTTTTTTTAGAATATAAAGGTTTTTAATATAAAATAGTCAGTGAATGAGATTCATGTACATTTAAAATACAACAAACACATTAAGATAATAAAGGAGGGAGAGAGGATGGGCACAAAGTACAAAACTTTCAGAGGGAACAAATCATTTAGAAATCTGCAAAGTAGAGAGGCTGAGCACAGAAGAAACTTGGGGAGGGCCTCCTCTTTATTGTCAAATATTCTGAGATATAGTAATGGTATGGGAACAGACTTCTTTTTAATAAGAGATCCGTGTTCAGAAACCATACAGAGTGTTTCCCAGAGGTGATGAACTATTTCTCCCAAAGATGCTGAATTTAGACTCATGAACATTTTTGGAAGAGAAGCTACAGCAAATGAAAAGGTCAACAGATGCCTCTCCCCCTTAACAAATATGGCTTATATTAGACACGCTGTCAAAGATCACCATCCATGCTGTGGAAATTAACTAGAGACAAGCAACAAATTCAGTAACACAGACTCTCCTTAATGCAGCAGAATTTCAGGTAAGAGCAGTAAGAATCTGCAGTGTCCACACTTATGGCTCAGCTACATGAAAGAAAAATTGTATAGGTTGGAGTTAAAGGGGCAGAGAAGAATTTATTCCAGATGACAACGATTGTTGGGAAGACTGACTATAATATTCTGCAACAAAAGGTGGGAGAGGTTTTAAACCTTATGAAAGAAAGCACTGGAGGGTCCTCTGTGGCAGCTGATTGATGTGGGTGGAGGATTTCTGTGGGCGCACAGATTAAGATACACGGGACTCGGATAATGTAGGTTAATTTTATTTCAGGAGAAGTCACTTACACGAGAAACCGATAACCCACAAGTTCCAGTTCCGGCTGCTCTCTGTGACCCGACCAGAACCACGAGAGAGCAAGCCTGTCCTGGACCCTAGATCGAATTCCACAGGCTCACATACACCACATATGCCACTTTGAAACCTATTGCCAGTGAAGCAACGAGAGCAAATGGCAAGAGTTACATATTTCTGCTTGCTAATTGGGATTTAAAGTGTTCCACAAACACTGCAAGGTGGAGCCCCATTTTTCTCTATGACATTGCCTCCTTATTAGAATCTTTAATACATTTGAAAGACATGGATCCTACATCCTTGGTCCTTGAGAAAGACAAGAGCTGGGAGAAGACCGAAACTCAACAGGACCCAGATGGAAAGATCTGCCATTTCTATTTTCCTGAAAGAAGTGTTCCAAGGAAGAGAAAACCAAGCCTGACTTGATTTGAATATGAACCCCCCATCACTTTAGGCATTTGAACACTTGGTCTTCAGTTGGTGGCATTGTTGGGGAGGTTGTGGAAGCTTTAGGAAGCAGAACCTAGCTAGAGGAAGTATGTCACTGGGGATGGGGTTTGAGGTTTTAATAGCTTGGTCTCACTTCTCTTGTGTCTCTGCTTTCTGTTTCCCAGGCCGGCTTCCTGTCCTGCAGCCTTGCCTTTCCCAGCATGGTGGGAGGTATCCTGTCAGGAACTGTAAGCTAAATAAACCCTTTTTGCCCTTAAAGTACTACACCTACAGAAAAGAGAGGGAAGGGAGGATGTTAGGAAGGAAGGAAGGAAGGAAGGAAGGAAGGAAGAAGGAAGGAAAGAAAGGAAAGAAGGAAGGAAGGAGGGAGACACATTTCTAAAGTTTATGCGAAAGGCAAACATGTTAAGGGCATCTTGGTCAATCAAAGAATGTTACAGGAGAGGACCTGGTCTCGAAGGAGCTGAACTAACTTAGAATGCAGTATAAAAACTGACACAGGCTAAGCATGTTAGTATGTGCCTTTAAATCCAACATTGAGTAGGCAGAGGTAGATAGAATTCTGTGAGTTCAATGCTAGTCAGGTCTATATAGTGAGTTACAAGATAGACAAAGCTACACAGAGACGCTGTCTCAAAGAAAGAAAGAAGGCGGAAAAAGAAAGAAGGGATGGAGGGAGAAAAAGAAAGCAAGTAAATAACTTCACACTCAGAAATGTGATGGTCTACAGACATGATGGGCTTGTTTAGAAAAAAAAAGGAAAATGTACAACTTCTGCTTCAAGGTTGTAAGCCCAGCCCACTGGTGGTGAGTGATAAATAGACTTCAATTTTAATAAAGAATTTCTAAAAAAAAAGTTATGGAGGGACATGATAAATTCTGTGTGCTCAGTTGATTAAGAAATTACAGGCATGTTCAGTAAAGAACCAACAGTGCTCTGCTTAAATGAAAAGATGAGGAACACATGAACATTTCCTGACCCTAAATGTGCCTCTCAGTGTATCACATGTTTTCAGTGGGTACAGCTGATCATTTCTGTTTAAATTACAGACTGACTACAAACTACATCAGTTTACTGAAGTTGCTCAGGATTCAAACCAAAAGTAACACTGATAGTAAATAGATAAGTAGATCAGTCAATCAATACATAATCAAGGCATCAACCAGTGTCACCCAAAGGTTGATAGATTCCCCAGATTAAGAAAACAAAGGCAGAGGGCTGGAGAAATATCTCAGTGGTTAAGAGCACTTCCTACTCTCTTAGAGGACCGAGGTTTAGTTCCCAACATCTACCTCTAACTTCAACTCTGTGAATAATCTCGTTTCTGCAGGCACTGAACACAAGTGGAGCTCATACATATATTCAGGCAAATACATATGCATAGAATAAAGCATCTTTGAAGCTGACAAATGAAGAAGCTTGTGATGGTGTTAGAGATGTATGGAAAATGTTCAGTTATTAACAGTGTGTGTGATATGTCAAGAACAGAAATGAAGAGCCTATAACTAGAGATCAAAATATTTAGGGAAAAAATAAGGACATCAAAGCAGATAATATTTTGAAGAATGAAAAATAGTTATGTGCATAAATTAAAGGACTATGGCATGCAAAAGACTCAACAACTCCACAGTTTAAGCAAAGGTATAGCAACTGTATGAAATGAGCATAAAGACGCCTAGAGTCAGTAGCACAGGGATTGTGAGGAGCCAACTAAAATGACTCTATAGTTTGGCTTCACATCTAGATCTGAAATAGTAAAAGAAATAATGAGTGAATGGGAAGATAGACTCATAAGAAATATTTGGTCTGAAGGTCAGAGAGTCAAATGTTTTCAAGAAGAAACCAAGACCTCTGAAACATTCGACAGCAATCTTAGGAAGGGGAGGAGCAAAGAAAGCAGAGCATGTATTTAAAGATGATGGTGGAGGTATGTGCCTAGCAGCACAGACAAACTGCTGGTAGATGAAGAAAAAGAAACCTTGAAGTCAGCGAGAACAAACTGATTCTCCACATGCAGCATAACCTTGAATAAGCAAGGACTAACATCTGGTAAGTTTTCAGAAAATAACTGCATAATTGAATTACATATATGTAATATGGATATTCCTATCATATATATATGATTGATATATTATGATATAATGATATTATGATATATATAATGATATGATATAATAATATATATATGAATGATATAATGGAAAGTCTGTTGACCGCATATTCTGTGCAAAACAAAGCTATTCTTCAAACCAAAACACAAAATAAACATTTTTTCCAGTTAAAGAAAGACTTGGGAAGTCTCTTGCTAATTTTATCCTGGTAGACACTCTAAATGATGCCATGCAGGATGGGAAGGGTTCTTACCCTTTTTAAAATGAAAGTATTGTAAAGGAAAAAAATATTGTGTGCTATCACATACCAAGGTATAATATATGTATTGCTATAATAGAACAAAGGAGGAGATTGAAATGGAGCTATGGTCCTTCATGAAGCAGATGGAGCCATAGGTGATGATGAGTTGGAATGATGACGTTGTATTTTTACTGTAACTACATCAGCAGCAACCTATTGTAGAGAGTAAACAAGAACTCATCCTTCCTAAGCAGGCAGAACATTCTAGGACAGTGGTTCTCAACCTTCCTGATGCTGTGACCCTTTAATACAGTTTCTCATGTTGTAGTGACCCCCAACTATAAAATTATTTTCATTGCTAGTTCATAACTGTAATTTTGCTACTCAATTATGAATCTTAATGTAAATATCTGTGGGTTTGGATGGTATTAGATGACCCCTGTGAAAATGTCATTCGACCCCATAATGGAATCACAACCCACAGGTTGAAAACCAGTGCTCTAGAGGCAACCATACACTCCACCATAAAACAAGACAATGAAAAATTTATAATATTGAACAAATTTAAATTATATTAACACACTACAGTAGAATTAAAATAAAAACAATGGAAAGAATTTTGAGGAATCTTCATTTACTAGGAAATTAAAACACCTCACTTACAAATAATCACAAGCCAAGGACAGATGTCAGGAAAAACTGGAGGTTATTTTGAATTATATTAAATAAAGGGCTAACCCATCAGAATTTACAGGATGTTAAGAGGAAACATATGTCTTTGGATGCTTATGCTAGAGAAGAGAGATTAGTAATCTAAGGTCTCATTAAGAAATGAAAAACTGCAAATTGTTCAAAGCAATCATAAGAAAGCTCAAACATCAGAGCAGAAATGAATAAAATATAAAAACAGAATATCAATAAAGTCAGTAAAAACCCCAAGCTGTTTGTTTAGAAAAAAAACAACCAAACAAACAAAAAAAGCTCAATAATCCTCATGCAACAAGTAAGCATGCCAATCTCCCGTTGGGCAAAAGTAAAGGGAATGAACAAACTCTTCAACCCAGGAATGTAAAGGAGAGCTCACCCCTGACTATACAGAAATGAACATGTGTATATTAACAGTATGAAAACTTCATGGCAAAAGATGGACTACTTAGATGAAAGGGGAAAAATACACTAAACTCATAACAAATGTAAGGTATTTAATTAGCCCTACAGGAAGTAATGCCATTGAATTAGCAATTAGATGAAATGAAGAAACAAAGACAGGTGAGGAAGAGAGAGGAAGAAGAAAAGGAAACAGCTTCCGTAAAGGCTTGACCCAGATTGCTTCCTTGGTGAATTCTATAAAATCTTTAAAGAAATAATATCAATTATGCAAAAAATATTTTCAGAAAATAAAAATAGAGAGGAGGCGTCTTGATGTGTTTCTAAAAGCCGGTGTTACCCTGATTCAAAAGCTGGAACAATGCTCTGCTAGAGGTTATACAGGGAAACAACATGCCACATATACAAGACAAACGTTTTTAAATCAGAGCGAAAAGCATAGTATAGAGGATTATACAGCACAACTAAGTTCAATTTATACTGACATCAAAGGGGGTTTAACATCTGAAAAACTGTTAATATAAGAAAGGGCAACCAAAATAAAATCATACTAACGAAGGCAGACTTTGTGATATTCAATACACATAAGAACAAACCCTCAATAATCTAGAGATAGAAAGACATTTCCTCAAGTTAATAAAGATACTCTTGTACATCTAATGGCAACACCATCCTTGACAAAGACAGACAGAATGCTCATCTCTGGAGACTGAAATGTATAACCCCACTACCTCTGCCCAATATTGAGAATAGCTACTAGGAAGTAAAATAAGACAAGTAAAAGGAATTCACAGAACCTACATACAATGGCAACAATCATGGTGTCTTTGTTAACAAATAGCATGATCTAGCACATAGTAAAACCAAAAACATAAAACAAAATAAGCAAGCTCTGTGTGTCATTGCTGGTTACAAAATCATTATGTAGGTAAATATGTTTTTACTAAGGCAACTAAAAATTAGAAAATCAGAGCAAAAATATCCCATTGGAAAGAATATAAGAAATAATAAAAGGTACAGGAGAACCATTTAGAAAGCAGAGAAAGACTTTCAAAGCAAAGGTGAATTGGAAAGTATTTAAGCTCAGACTTTTTGCCTTCCCTATGAGAGGACTTCAAAATGTAAAGAACTTCCCCAAGTGATCCTTAAAGCCACCTCACTTCCTACCAAGACCGCAAGGTTTTCCTTTTGTGGTTTTTTTCTTCATAAAACTTTGCAAGATAATAACAGCCATGTGGATAGGCAAAGGCCTTAGGATACCAGAAGCAATATTTTTAGAAAGCAGTGCCACATTGTCTAGAGTACTCTACCTCAAAAATCACCAGAAGCTACAGTGACAATCATGAGATGTTGGCATGAAGACAAACACATGCTTCCTTGGGGCTCTTGGAGTCAATTGATTTAGAGTAAATGTGGTAGCTGAACTCAGAGGATTTTCAACAAATATTTTTGAGACAATTAGTCCAAGCTGGCACAACAAGTAATTTTGCGTCAATGCCAATTACTTCACATGCACAGAAAATTAAATCAAAAGCAAACACACACACACACACACACACACACACACACACACCAGTTAAAAAGTTCCATAGGTAGAAAAGGGAACACACTTCTGATTGGAGATTTATTCTTATTTCTCATGTATGCCACCAAGAAGCATGACCCATAAGATAAAATAAGTACATTATATTACATAAAATTATGTCGTTCATAAGACATCATTGTGGGGCTGGAGGGATGGCTCAGCAGATAAGGACTTGGGTTCAATTACTAGCACCACATAGTGGCTAACAACCATCTATAACTACAATTCCAAGGGATCCAGCTCCTTGTTCTGGACATACACACACACACACACACACACACACACACACACACACACACACACACGCACACACACACTTGACATTTTGAGTAACATTTCTTACAATATAGGTAAGATCTGAGACAGGAACTTAGAACTTGGTAGGAAGTTGTTTAAAGAGAGGAAAATCTCGAGATGCATTCTGGAACTTGACCATGGGGTGAAGAGCGTTAGAGTTATGGAGGTGCAAGGGGGGCAGATGGGAGATTGCAAAGGGCCACTGGCACAGTCCAGGAATCTTCTAAACAAAATGACTTCAATTTCAGAAAATACAATTGAAACAATATTTTAAAATAGCATCTGTAACAAAAATCCTATACTATCCATGGGAGGGCATTTGTAGAACACTCAAATTCTGATAAAACATTGTGTAACATTAACATATAATCCACACACTTCCTATAAAAAAAAACTTGGAATCATTTCTAGAATACTTTCTGACTACGGATGAGAAGCCTGCAGATACAAGGGCCAACTATAATTTATTCAGCCCCATTAAGCATCAACTTGCATGAAATGCAAGTTCAATTTTTCCAAAATACATACTCAGAAAGTATTCAAACTGAACTGTAAGTGACAGAAAAAAAAATTGGGGATTGATGGTGTTTTGAAGCATCAAATGCTCCCTAAATTCTTGCTGGACTAAAACAGTCCCATTCTGGCTGAGCTGCATGTTCTTTAGTTCATAACTTGCTCATGATGGTTTTGCTCCCCGCACTCTGCCTAACACAGTACCTGGCACATGTTACATAACAAACGAGTCTTAGTCATTTAAACAATGTCTAGTGACTTCCAAGGGTCCTTTTTAAGGGTCAAGCAATTAAATAAACTTATTTAAAAATCAACATTTATTGGTAAACACAGGATACATTACTCTTTGATGATACTTCAGGATGGGACGCGTAGAGCCCATTAAGGTAACTAGGTTTGGATTTTTCTCATTTTATGACTAGCTCCATAAAGTATAGCCCTCCCCTAGCCCTTTTACTATCCTGTGCTGCCTCTGTTCTCTGTAGATATTTAGCAGGTATGTGTTCATTTCCAGATAGGGGTAATTTGTTTCCATTTTGGTGTCATGTCTCTGTAACTATCCACATTCATTATTTCATGTGCTCTATCATAATCCATTCATGTTCTTCTAGTAATGGCATCGTAGTATAATTATCCTAAACAAATCTGAAAGCATTATGCAATGTAAAGTGCTGACCAACATAAGGCATTGAAACCACAAGACTGAAATAAACACTATGACTACAGTGATCTGATTCATATTGGATTCCTCAAATAAAAGATTGTCAACTTAATAAACTAAAAGAAAAATTATTATGCACAAAACAATGAGTATTCTTGTAAAAATATCCCCCGCTTATAAATAATGATTCAGACTATAATTGAGAAATTAAATTTATTCAATAAGTTGGTGTGTTTTGCTCAGGCTTTATGCTATGTTGTTTGAAGAGCGCGGGATAAAGTAAACTGTAGCATTAAAAGCCAGCCTCATTCCAATTTATTTTTATAGCATCATACAAAACAACCCAAGCTTAAAGTACATTCAGGCGCGGGGACTCAAATCCCTAATGGGAAAAAAGTGGCTCCATAAACAGATGTGATCATGGATTCTGGGTTTATTTGCTTGTGGCAAAAATAAAAGTACCAACTCAATAAGTTTTAATTTATAGGCATCTCCACCAGAAAGCCTTTGGGCACTTTGAACAAAACTGACTAAATATAAAATTTCATACAATAAAACTTCATCTGCCCCATTCTCCCTTCTCACCGGGAAATGTAAATTCTTCAGCCGCAGAAAGGGACAATTCCTCTATGTCTTTTGTAACTATGCTGGGATCTAAGAGAAAATGTTGCTATACTCCTGCCACCTGGCTGAAGACGAAAGAGACATCAGAGGGTCTTCATTACCTACAGTCACTGTGGTTTCTCCCTGACCCTCCTGAACTGCTGGTGCCAATATATGGTGATCTACTCTAATCCAGGCTGGATATAACATGTCCCATTCTCAGGAAAAGACCCCTTCCTCCATTTCACTCTTTACAATGAAAACCAGTTTCTAGGACACACACACACACACACACACACACACACACACACACACACGCGCGCGCGCGCGCATGCGTGTGTGTGTGTGTGTGTGTGTGTGTGTGTGTGTGTGTGTGTGTGTGCGCGCGTGCATAGATGGTACATGTTGTAAAATGTGAATACACGTTCATGGGTGGACATGTGCTTATGTGCCCTCATATGTGTGTAAGTGCACAAGAAGCCCAGAGGTTTGATGTTGGGTATGTTCATCTATCGATCTTCACCTTCCTTTTTGGGTCTCTCACTGAACCTGGAGTTTACTGATTTGGCTTGAATGGCTAGCCAGTGAGCCATAGAGATTCTCCACATCTCCAGTTCTGGGATCATACACACACACCTCTATGCCTAGTATTTACATGGGTATTGGAGTTCCAAACTCAGGTCCTAATGCTTGCATGGCAAACAATTTACTAAATAAGTCGTCTCTCTAGCCCTGACATAAAGATATCTTTAAAAACCATATTCATGCAAAGTACAAATTAGAGACAATGAGACAGAAGTGTGGTGCTGACTTAGAATCAGGTCTTACCTGACATCATTTTCCTTTAGAGTCTCGGTGGTGAATTCCAGTATGTCGGCCGCTGTCCCCACAAATATCAGAAGAAGTTCTGAAAGTTGGTCTCTAGTAATGGTTCCTCCAATGGGCAGGAGCCACCGCCCAATGATCAATATTAACAGCAGCGTTTGATGGAGTCCTAGGGTCCAGACTGGTTCACATACCATGGATAAGTTATCTACGAACCCCAAGGCCTGTTGAACAGAGATGTCCCACAGACATCACGATTAGGAACCATCCATGTGCGGAAGGTTATCCACTTCAACATGGCTTTCAGTCAACAGTGTGCTTTTGTCAACATTTTCTAAAAGTCATTCTTCATTTACTAAGGAAAATAGCAGTACTTTTAGTTGAACACTCTAAAAAGAAAATATAGAGGGTTCCTTAAGGTAGGACTTACTTAGCAGGTGGCTAATTTCAGCCTTATGCCATTAGTAAGATGATGCCTTGTAAGAGTTAAAGGACCAATGTAATAATGTTTTATGTATTTTTATTATATTCCACAATAAAGTATAACACATAGAAAAGTTTGATGAATTCCATATTAAAATTATAAAAGTTCTAATATTTACTTTTACTGATTTTAAATCTGAATTTACTAACATTGGAATTTTAGCCTAACACAATCTTCCTTTTGTTCAGCATCACTTTAAAACTCTAAACAGAAAAAATAGTGTCTATCCATTTACTTAATGGAAGATAATAATTGTAATATTTCTTATCTTTATTCTGAATATATAGCATATTATTCAATAATCCATAATTCAGCAAGAAAAATTTAGTCTGCCTCTACTCTTAGGTTCTGAGAAATACTTAGATCCCCTAATATATCCTGGAGGAAGTATCCTTTCCCATCTAATTTCTAAGTAAATTTCAAAGTATGCTATTACTGGCTTAGGCTAACATATTTAAAGATTGCAAGATCTAGGTCACAAGTAGACAGGACAATG